>NC_090921.1:117174711-117774711 GCF_040938575.1 Ambystoma mexicanum | reverse complement strand
CCAGTGTGCATTCAGCATTAAGTGTCCAGGGGTACTTGGAGTCTCCGGGATGTCCAGGAAACGAGGGAGGTGTACTCGGAGGCGGTACACGTGATTCGGGAATCAAGGCAGAGTAAGGAGAGAAAAAGGGAAGAAGGGGAAATCGAGGGTCCGTGAACCAGGAAACAAGAGATTAGTTACAGCGAACTACGGAGCACACGTCTAGCCACTGCAAGCGGTAGCGTTGAGATGGACGGGGCCGCGGGGGCGTGTCCTCTTTGTAGAATGAGCTACGTCTGACGTGGAGACTGGTGGAGAGCGTACCACGTTAGACGGCCATGTTGGAAGTACCAAATAGTGCAAGCCCCGTTGTGACAGAGACCAGGAAGTCCAAAAGGGACGCGTTCTATGGGTCATGACACATGATCTATTCACTGTCCCTCCGATTACATGTTGTAGCGGTCTCCAGATTATACCCAACTAACCATTATACAACACTGTGGGTGAGTTACATCTATACTTGCCTCTATAGAATATGAATTATATGAACGCACTAGCTCCTATAATCACTCTTATGTGGATTTTATTTACATTTGATAGTGTGGCAGAGATATCACTCAGACAGTACCCTACTAGCAATATGAAATTTGCTAATCCCAAGACCTAATTGAGCACATTATGCGCATGTGGATTGAAACATTGCACCTTACGGGTTAAATGCTCACTTCATCAAGTTCTCTTCAAACTATGTCCCACTTGATTCTTCCTGTCTAGACTTCCCTACTGAGGTTCTTGGTGACTAGTTCAAGCATCACTTATAGGCTATTTATTTATCAATATGGGTCTCTGCCCATGTAGCTTCACTGCGGAGAAGATTATCAATCGTTCTTTACTTTCATTCACCCTCGACTGTGCAGTGTCATCCACATCCGTTTCTTCTACATTGTTCTCAATTACTGTACTCTTGGTCATTCATATGCATCTATAAACTGTTTTCTACGTGTTGCTTGGTACGTATATGGGCGACTAACCTCGAACAATATTTATTCATGCCTTCCTGAATTGGACAGCTCGATAAATCTCCACTAGCCCTCTTTTCACACCATGGAATCCTTAGTATACCTATATTATGTTGATTATTGAGTATCTCTCAACTAGATGTTTTTATTGTTCATGTAAATATTTAAACTCATGTGTAAGGACTATAATATACTCATGGTGTCTATTTTTATGTGATATTTTTCCATAGTCCAACTAGGCTTATGAAGAAGAGCATCTCCCTCTAAACGAGACAGCCGTTAAAATTGGACTAGGGGATACTCGCTATATGCATAGTGGTGACCTTGTGCCAGGGCCCCAGTTCCTCCCCTGCACCTTCAAAATTCTAAAAACCAGCAGTGCTGGATTCGTAATAATTAGTGGTTGTGTTAAAAAAAAAATCTTGAGAATTGGTGTGCACCTATAACCCCATTTCAACACGTGAAATAACCAAAAATAAAAATGAAAAGAGTTTACATCACTAAAATTCCAGCATGCCACGAATTAGTGCAGTTTTGAAAGGCTTACTGGCTTCTGTGTATATCTATTCCAGCAATCATATTGATTTCTGCATTGATGCATGTGTACCTGGTAGTCCTCCACATGTGGGTCTCCACAATAAGATGTAAATGTGCAAAGGCCACAGGTGCATGTTCATAGTGCACAGTGGCAAGACGTATTCCTTTGATTGTTATTTCAATGTTGGCTAACACTGTGGCACGTAAACCTTTGGTCTATTGCTATCTGCAGCCACTTATCATGATTTCTACTTTCTAGCGACTTTAGACTTAATGTATTTTATTTATTGGTTATTTGTAAAGCGCCTGTACAAAAAATGTGTTTTCAAGGTGCAACAAGACAAGAGGGGGGGCAGGTAGGTAAAAAGCAATAATGGTCCTACAAGGCCTTGTGTAATTCGGATCATGCGAGAGCAGTAACAAGAAGTGCAGGGAGGAGGCAGTGGGGATAGGGGTGACGTGTAGGTCGGGGCAGAATGTAAAATTGTCATGCCTCGCTCGCCTTGCGATACATCCTCCTCTGGTAAATACTTACCATCCAGCAAACAGAACCAATATGCCTTCAGAACGAGAGCAAAGCCGTTCTACACTAGATGGAGGCTTTTCAATGCCCTCCCGGGATAGCTGCGTTGATTAACAAAAAGCACCAATAACCACGTGATGACGTTGGTCACGTGACTATAGTATTACGTGACCATAGTATTTAGGTGCCTTTTTCTAACACCACGCCGCTTCTGATTGATGCATTATGTTCATGTTTTCCTGAAGCCGCGGTGAAGTATATCAACGTTTACCGCAATTAGAATAGAACCGTGTCACTATTCATTTATTGGTTGTTGCTCCATTCTCGTATCCCGAGACATTTACATTCCGAAGCGGCTTTGAAGGCCAAGCCGATTCGTGTATCCGTTTACCTGGCATACTTTCTACAGAGAAGAACGCAAGTCCTTCTGGAGTTCTTTGGAAGCTTGTGAAGACGGAGCCATGCCGTAGCTTCTCCAGCATTACAAGACGCCAGTTTCCACACCTTCATAGCGGTCCATCTCCTACCAACTTACACGGTACGTGTACTTAGAGTTCATCCAGTTTTGATACCTCTGACTCAGAGTGAACAAGCGTGACTCCACAGTTTCTAATAGAAGGAAGCTGTTCCACTCGGAACATTCACCAATTCATTGGTTGTGCATTACGTTTAACGACAGATTTTGGTACTGCATCCCAGAGAGAAAAAACGTGTTTCCAGTGTAGACGTTATTACTTTCAAGGGCAATCTGATTTTCCAGTGTAAACATCATTACGTTCAAGGACAGATTTGGTACTACATCCCAGAGAGGAAAAAACTTGTTTCCAGTGCAAACATCATACCCATTGTTTTGAACAATTTAAGAAGAGGAGGACATGTTTATGTTGTGTGATTTTTGTGCACAGAACTAGTGGACGCTCTTCAGAGTGTACCAACCCGGCTCTAGTTCGACCCTTGTTCCGTACGGGATTAGATTCCTACTAACATCCCTTTCCTTGCGGTTGTTTTCTCATTGTGGATTAACTGCACTGAACCTTTGCTTTCTTCAAAGACTCCTAATAAAGTTAGTGGAAATCTAGTGAAATGAAATAGAGAGGCACCCTCATTAGACATATTCTTACCCGGCTGTTTTTCTCACACAGACTGGCGAGTGTTTTCTGTTCTTTGCCCTTTCGAATGATTCCTCCTTCTGTCTGTGGTTGTATATCGGGCAGAGGGTGTAATCATTAGAAAGGGTTTGACCTTGAGGATTCAGCTGGTGAAGTTGGAAAAGAAGTACCTCCGCAGGATCCTAATTGTATCCTTTTATGTTTGCAATCTACTTGTATCCTTTTTTGGTCTAGTTGCAAGTCTGTTGACAGTTGAATTACTTGGGCAATCATGTCAAATACTAGGGTGGGGGATGGGACAAGAGGAGGTATACAAGTGTGGGGGTGATGAGGAGGGGAAGAAGAGGGCCTATTGGGCTAGGCATGTGCTAAGGGGAGGCCAAGTGGGCACTTGCCAGGGGAGGCAGGGAGTGAGGAGCACATGCTAAGCGCAAAGACAGGGGTGGACCAGGCTCGGTAGGGATGCACTCCACACCAGGCTTGACAGAGGAAAGAGGCCCGGAAGGGCAAGTGCAGGTTGTGGGGGGTGCAGGAAGACATGGTGCCTGGGTATACTGGACACGGTAGGCCTGGTGCCCTTTGGAGCTCAGAAGGGACAGGCAGCCAGTGTTACACTCACCTGGAATCCACGGGGACGCCACACGATAATGGATGGAGGTCTCAGTGTTATCCCGGACCCCTCTCTGCTTGGTTATGTGCCAGACGTTGGATAGTACCTATAACAGGAGAATGAAAGGTTAAAATACTGGTTCTGTGATGGGTGGCCTCCCACCTCCCTCTGGTTCAAATCCCCTCCTTTGGGGTTATTGCTCACCTTAGGTTTTTGTGCGTTGATCTCTCCGTCCTGCATCTCTGTGCATGGGCGTGTGGTTGGTGCGGGCATTCCGTGGACCCAGTTGCTTTACTGGTCCGCGTGCCCTTATGTCTGGTCCAGACCGGCTGTGACACCGACTGTGCTTGCTGTCTTTCAGGTGAGTTACAATGTCTTTTCGGTCTTTATTCTGTCTCTTTCTTTGCCTCCGTTTTCTGTCTTCTCTGCGTCTTGCTCCACTATGCTGTTCCCTAACAATGTCTCTTTTTGTTTTCACTCAGATGGTTGCAATCTCGGAGTTGCCGCGCCGATTGGCGAAGACCAAAGTGAGTTATTGATGCGCGGAGTGCTGCGCTGTTTATTGGTCTTAATGGCTAACCTGTGTTCTCTTCCCTTCTTTGTACAGGTTGCAGTGTTGTTTCAGAGTGATGAGCGATCGAAGCGCTGCTTGCCCAGGTAAGTGCTTTGTTAATGCAGACTTTGTTCCTTCTCCCTTGCAGGTTGCGGTGAAACCCGGAGATGGCCGAGGTAAGAGAAGCGCAGGTTGCTGCCAGGACTCGCTGCTTGCCTAGGTAAGAATTGTTATTAATGCTGTCCTCGTTTCTTTACCTTTGCAGGTTGCGGCGAACTCCGGAGATGGGCGAGTTAAGCGAAGTGCAGGATGGATTCAAGACCGGTTCCTTCACAGGTAAGTGTTCTTGCTCGCTAATGCTGTTCTTGTTCTTCCAGGTTATTAATGGAATCCAGATCTAGGGGCTTCAGGATTGGGCTGCCGGAGAAGCAGATGAGCAGGAGCTGGACACGGTGAGCGTTATGCTACAGGAGTGCAGAATAACACGAAGCATGTTCTGCTGTTTGGGTGTGGTTTAAATACCCCAGGTAAAGTATTTCCAGGCCAAGTAGTTCCAGGCCCAGCCACACCCAAAACACTATACCGCATGGCTTGGTTCTAAAGAACTGAGCTGTGTAATAGGCCTCCACATTGGATTAAGGTCCAAAACTGGTATTGCTTTATTCCTGATAATGAGCCTGGCGCCAAAGGCGCCAGGACTGACTCCATGTATGTTTCTGATGGAGTTTTAAGACCCTTGGGGCCATTGTGAAGGGCTTTAGCCCCGTTTCTGCCAGGGGGCTGTTATATCTGAGGGGGTCAGGGGCATGGATCGTGACAGCACTCCCCCCTAAGGCCCCTCTAAAGGTATTTCCTCCGTCCGGCCCTGGTTTGGTCGGATGGTTCCGATGAAATCGTCTTACCAGGCATGGCACATTGACGTGCTTGCTAGGCTCCTGTCCTGTCCTCAGGGCCGTATCCCTTCCAGTCCACTAAGTAATATAACTTGGACCTGTTGAGTTTAAAATCGAGGATGTCCTTGACTTTAAATTCAGGTTCTCCGTTAACCAGTACCGGATTTGGTGCTGTTTTGACCAGAGTTCCAGGCTGAACAGGTTTTAAGAGTGACACGTGGAATACGGGATGGATCTGCATATTTGGTGGTAAAGCTAGCTTTACTGCCACGGGATTTATAATAGCCTTGATGCTCACTGTGCTTAGAGAGGCTCAGCTTCACCTCACTGATGATGCCCAACAAGGCAAAACACGTGTATGGGGTTGCTGATGGTACTCTTGTTCAGAGAGGAATTGCCATAGCATTTCGGTGCTGGACTGCCCTTGTGGGGGCGGGACAAAGACTGATATGCAAATGGATATTTCCCATCTGTGAAAGGTACAGTGAGCAAAAAGCAATGGCTGCGAACTCTCAATGTGGTTAATAACCACTGAACAGGTTATCATGCCTTGTTCTTTCGAGAGAGGGGCACCTGCTACCTTTTTTGTAATCTTGATGGTATAGGTCCCTAGATATCTGGGATGAAATGTTACAGTTTCTCTTATGGGTATGTGCCGAGACGCCAGCCAGACTTCATCTCCGAATCGGTAGTCTGGCGCTTTTCTTCGGTGTTGATCAGAGAATCTTTTCTGTCTTTCTTTGGCTTGGATCAAGTGATCTGCTGCCTTTTTGAAGGCTTGAGTGATGGTTGTTGTAAAGTCTTTACCGCGGGCATTTCAAAGGCCATGGGAGTATCTAATTTAGAAGTACGTGGGTGCCTTCCATATACGGTATAGAATGGACTCTGTCCGGTACTGGTGTGTAGCGAGTTGTTGTAGGCATATTCAGCTATCCACAGCACATCCTTCCAGCTTTCTTCCACTTGATGCAACATGCACCGTAGGTGTTGCGCTAGTGTCTGATTCGTCCGCTCCGTTTGGCCATCAGTTTGTGGATGGTGGCTAGTGGACAGATGAATATCGATTTGGGCAATTGCACAACTCTTCCTCCAGAAGTTAGACACAAACTGACTCCCTCGGTCAGAAATCAGGACGGATGGGAAACCATGTAATCGTACGATTTGCTCTAAAAACACCTTTGCCAGACTGGATGCATTTAGTAGACCCTTAAGCGGAAATGAAATGGGCCATTTTAGAGAATAGGTCAACAACCACTAGGATAGTGTTGAACCCTTGACAGGGAGGCAGATCTGTGATGAAATCGAGGGAGAGTGTGTGCCAAGGTGCAGGTGGAATATCCAGGGGTTGAAGAAGGCCTGGAGGTCTTTGTTTCTGCGATTTATTCTGTGCACAAATGCCACATGACAGAATAAACTGCATAATGTTCTTTCGCTAAGTCGGCCACCAATAAATTCTTTTCACCTTGTCTAGGGTCTTGGCAATTCCTGGATGTCCTTCTATCAGGAGGTTGAAATAACCAGAAATTACTTGTTCTTGTAGTGTCTTATTTGATAGATATAAACGCCCTCTGAACTACGGGAGTTGGTTCTTTGTTGTGTAATGTTCAGCTTGAGTGGTCAAGTCTTGTAGAGCCTTGGTGTTCATTAGGAGCCGAATTTCCTTTTGGAGTTCGTCCAGAGATAAAGTTGTTGCAAGTCCTAGTAGTTTGTCACCTGTAATAATGGCCACCGAGTCTGGGGTTGAATATGCGCTCTTATCAATACCCATGCAGGATAGGACGTCAGCTTTTCCGTTCTGGACTCCGGGTCGGTACGTGATTATGTAATCATATTCTGTGAAGAATAACGCCCATCGGAGTTGACGGGATGATTGAGCCTTTGCCGTCTCGAGGTATTGCAGGTTGCGATGGTCGGTGATTACTGTGATGGTACGTCTGGCACCTAGGAGGTAATGCTGCCAAGCCTTAAAGGCTGCTTTGATCGCTAGGAGTTCCTTGTCTTTTATTGCATAGTTAAGTTCAGATGTAGTAAAATTACGCGACCAAAAGGCCACGGGATGTAACTGGCCTGTTTCGGGATCCCTTCGGGAAAGAACAGCCCCCATTGCCATGCTGGAGGCATCTGTTTCCACTACATATGGGAGATCTGGGCAGGGGTGTCGTAGCACTGTGGCTGAGGTAAATCTTATCTTGAGTTCCTGAAAGGCCTTCTCCGCCTCTTCTGTCCATTGGAACAGTTTGTTGTTTTTTCATAATAAAGAAGTGATCGGGTGCACAATCTGGGAGAAACCCGGGATGAATCGGCAATAAATGTTTGCAAAGCCGAGCATATTTTGGACACCTTTGACTGAAGAAGGTGATGGCCAGCCAAGGATGGCGTCTACTTTGTGCATATCCATCTGGACGCCTCTGGGAGTGAGGACAAACCAAGGAACCCGACTTCAGTGACATGGAAGCAACATTTTTCAAGTTTGGCGTATAGCTGGTGCTGTCAGAGTTTTGCAAGGATGGAGCGAACGTGCCCCACATGGTCCTGTTTAGAAGTGGAGTACACCAAGATGTTGTCGATTTAAACTAGGGCACATACGTTGATCAATTCCCGTAGTACATCGTTCATGAAGTACTGGAACGCGGCGGGAGCGCTGCAAAGCCCAAAGGGCATCTCCTGATATTCGTACAGCCCATACTTAGTAGGAAAGGCGGTCTTCCATTCGCCTCCTTTCTTTACACGCACAAGATGGTATGCCCCCCTGAGGTCCAATTTGGTGTAAATTTGGGCATCCTTGACTTGGTCCAGCAGTTCTGGGATAAGGGGTAGAGGATAACGGTTTTTAACTGTTACCTGGTTTAGTGCCAGGTAGTCGATGCACGTTCTCAAGTCCCCCTCCGTCTTGGGTACGAAGAATAGGGGCGAGGCTGCCAGGGATTTGGACGGGCGGATAAAACCGTTTGCCAGGTATTGGTCCAGATATGATCTCAAGTGGAGATTTTCAGGTTCTGTGAGTGCATAAATTCTGCTACACGGGATTTGTGCACCAGGTACGAGGTCGATCTGACAGTCCTATGGCATGTGAAGGGATAAGTATTAGCCTGTTCTTTTTGGAAAATGTCTTGGAAATCGTGGTATTCGCTTGGTAGTGTACTTGTTACACTTAGTACCAACGCCTCTTTATCTTGGACAGGTGTCTCTGGGTCAGACGATGGCATTTCCACTTCGTAGCACGCATGAGCACACTCATTGGAGAATGCACATTTTTTGGCTCGCCAGTCGATATTAGGATTGTGAGCCACCAACCACAGCATCCCTAGAATCACCCGGAACTGAGGGGCCTTGATAAGGTTGAAGGCAATGGTTTCCCGATGTCTGTCTTGGCACAGATGGGTCAATTCTGCTGTGCGTTGAGTTACAGGACCAGAAGCTATCTCCGTGCCGTCGACAGCGGTGACCTTCTCAGTTGTCGTTTTCTGACAGAGGGGAAGCCCCATCCTTGATGCCAGGCCTTGGTCTATGTAGTTACCAACGGCTCCGCTATGTATGTATGCCTCCACAGTATGCATCCGAGACGGTTATTGGTGACTGATCAAAATGACAGGCAGGGCAAGTTGTGAGGTCTCTGGCTCTTTTTCTTCACTTTACAAACGGACCACTACGCTTGCCGGGCCTGGAAGTTTTCTGACTCTTCTTCTCCTCCTTCTTTTTCGGTAGCTCCAACTGTTCTCCTAGGGGGTTTTACCGGACATTCTCTGAGCAAGTAACCCGTTGTCATGATCTCTGCTTCCAAAAGGTCAGGACTTACCCAACTCCCTTGGAAGCAGACCCATAACCCAGGTTCCGAGTGCCAACCAGTCCCAATTGGGACCTTTTGGACCCTGTCCTGGCGCCAGTGGCACCAGGCTCATAAATATGCCCAGTCCCAGCGCTGGAAGCGCCGGGCTCATAATGCTTGGGTGGACTTACCTGCAGCAGACCATGCTGCTTACTTACCTGCCAGTTGAGCCTCTAATCCTCTTCTGTTTGGGACTACTTTTCCTGTTGGGTGGGGCAGGAGCCACTCCCTAGGTTCAGAACACTGGAACTCTTCTGGAAAGCAGGAACTCTTTTCTTACCTAGGCGTGGCTGTGGAAGGAGACACCTAAGCACCACAAGAGGCTATTTAAACCACACCCGATGGATGAATCTTGCTTTGTGTTATTCTGCATCCTCTGCAGCAGAACGCTCATCGTGTCTTCTGCATCTGATCCTGGGCCTAAGGGAAAAAGGCTTACCATCCTGAATCCAGTCTTCAGCAACACCTATAAAGACAAGAAAGAACAGGTTAGCATTACGGTCTTCAGTGACAGCGCTTCTCTTACCTGGTCCATCGGCTGTCACCAACGCCTCGCGCTGCATTCCGGCATCTGAAAGACAAAGGCTTACCTACTCTTCGCGTGCTCCGGAGGTCTTCGCACTGCATTCCGGCATCTGAAAGACAAAAGCGTACCAACTCTTTGCACGCTCCGGAGGCCTTCGGCGCTGCATCCCGCATCTGAAGACAAAAGAAGGTGCGTTTAAAGACATTGGGTAACTTTATTACTCACGTGCCATTACTCCTTCCCACGCCGAACCCAGTGGGTATTCCGGCACCCTTCAGCAGCTCCGAACTTGTACCTGCAAGATAAAAGGACAGTTAGTGCGCATCGTGAAGCAGGCAACAAGCGCTTACTTACGTGCTTCCAGGCGCTTCTATTCCTCACACGGGTTCCATCCTCAACTCACTTCAGCCCGTCATCCGCAATCGCCGGAACCCTGCAAAACAAGAGACATCATTACAAAAGACTTTTAAAGACATTTGAAATACTCAGAACTTACCGTTCGTGCAGTAAACGACGGACAGCAGTCCTCTGAGGTCAAGAGGCCTGCACTCTTATCCAGTGAAGAAACTGGTTACGCCACCCTGCCCCGAGGCAGATGAGAGCTCGGCGTTCACTTACCTAAGGTGAGAGCGTTAACCTTTGGGGTTCTACAGGAGAAGAGAAGGGGAAGAAGAGAGAGACACCCAATAACCCCAGTTCATTAATCCCATATTTTCTATCTGCAGACATCTTACTCTTCGAATCAGACATACAGTGCACAGAGGTCCAGCCCAAAGAGCCAATCGTGTGTTACACATCACCTTTGAAGATACGGTATTCGCCCAGTCAAGACCGGCGCCTCTGCGGGAATCAGGTGAGCGTTACAGAACACAAAGCCTACCGCAAAACTCCCGCCCAGGCGCTATGGAAACCTCGGATATCGATCAGCTAGCCCAGTTACTTGGGGAACTAAGAGCAGAAGTGCATGCAGCCCGTCAGGAAACGATCGCTCTAAGAAGGGAACTGATCATTTCCAAGGAGCGAACAGACGATCTCGCTAGACAACTGCTACAGTCACAAGCCGGACAGACCCCATTACCCGCATCAGGGGCAAATCTTCCTTCAACATCCTCTATGAATCCAGTGCAAATCAACCTACCTGGGAATGTACCTCTGGCTCCGTCCGAACGATTTTCTGGTGACCCAAAGAGGTTTGCAGTATTTATTAATCAGTGCCGGTTGCATTTCTTATGCCGGCCAGCAGCCTTTCCAACTGATCAAGCTAAAGTAGCTTTCGTGCTTTCGTACCTTAGTGGCAATGCGGCAGACTGGTCGATCCCTCTAGTTAATCAAGATGATCCGGTTCTCCATGATTTTCAAGCTTTTCAGCTCAGTATGGAAAAACTGTTCGCAAGACATTCACAGGGGCAGGCCTTGGACAATGAGCTTCTTTCGTTGCGACAGGGTAATCAAGACCTTTTGGCTTATATTGCGTCTTTCAACAGATTGATAGTGGAAACTCAATGGCCTGAGGACAAAAGGATTACGCTGTTTTATAGAGGTCTACGTGGAGAGCTCAAAGATGTGTTAGCCCAAGTAGTGAATCCCCCGCAAGACTGTTCGGACTATATAGACTTAGTCGTTCAAATAGATCACAGACTGCAGAACAGGAAGGCCGATCGTTCCAAGTTTGATGCTCGAGTATTTTCCAAACCACCAACTCCTTCCAAAGGAGTAGACTCCGGGGAACCCATGCAAATAGGGGGCCTGAAAGGACCACTCACACAAAAGGAGCGGGAAAGGAGAAAACAGTTGCAATTATGCCTCTATTGCGGAAACCCAGGGCACTTTCTTCGAGACAGTCCGGTGAAACCAGCCAAGAAGGCAGTAGGAGCTGCAGTTACCAAGGTCACAAACTCTGAGCAGGGAAACGACCTCGCCCGACAAGAATAGAGGTCCTCTTGCCGAGCGTTAAAACCAGTTCCGTGACCTCGCATTTCGTGATACCTTTGGTACTCATTAGCCCTGATCATCCGGATCGATTACATGCGATTGAAGCTTACGTCGACAGCGGTGCCATCGGCAATTATGTGGATCATGAAATTGTTTTGAGGATGAATCTAACTCTTTGTCCCAAGGCTGTAAAGGACGTCATTACTACGGTGGATGGTACGGAGAGAGCCTCCGGACCACTAACGCATACCACTCAAGAAGTGACGCTAGTAAGTCAAGATGGACACCATGAGAAGATTGTGTTCGATGTGATCAAGGCCCCTAAGTTCCAGATTATTCTAGGAATACCTTGGTTAGAGAAACACAATCCTCAGATCGATTGGCGAGCAAGAACGGTTCAGTTTCCAGAATGTGTCTCTACTTGTCACCCTCCACCTGGTGTTGCACTGGCAGCAATTTCTTCGGAGACTCCCCAGTTACCTCCCGAATACCTAGAATTCCAAGATGTTTTCCGGAAGGATCAGGCTAACTCTCTACCTCCTCATAGGTCTTATGACTGCCAGATAGACCTGATACCTGGATCTACTCCTCCTTGTAGTAGAATTTATGCCCTCACCGAGCCTGAGAACCTTCACCTCCGACAATACCTGGATCAATACCTAGCGAATGGGTTTATTCGTCCTTCCAAGTCCCCTGCTTCTTCAGCTTTGTTCTTCGTTCCAAAAAAATAAGGGGACCTTAGAACTTGTATAGATTATCGTGCCCTGAACCAGATCACTGTTAAGAATAGATATCCGTTACCTTTGATCCCTGAACTCCTGGACCAAGTCAGAAAAGCATGAATATATACAAAGCTGGATCTTGGAGGAGCCTACCACTTGGTACGAGTAAAAGAGGGCGATGAATGGAAGACGGCCTTCCGCACCAAGTATGGGCTATTTGAATATCAGGTCATGCCCTTCGGACTTTGCAATGCCCCGGCCGCCTTTCAATATTTTATGAACGATGTCCTCAGAGAGCTCATAGATGTGTGTGTTGTTGTTTACATTGACGACATCCTCGTTTATTCTTCATCGGAATCTGAACATCGGAAACACGTGAAAATGGTCCTCGAGAGATTGCGTCAACACAAACTTTTCGCCAAGATGGAAAAATGTGTTTTCAACGTGACTGAAGTTGAGTTCTTGGGATTCATATTATCACCTAGCAGAGTGCGTATGGATTCAAAGAAGGTCGATGCAATTCTCAAATGGCCATCACCATCCTCCGTAAAAGGTGTTTAAAGCATGTTAGGCTTCGCTAACTTTTACCGCAGGTTTATCCCCGAATTCTCTCGAATAGTCCAGCCCATCACCGCCTTGTTAAAGAAAAACAAACGTTTTGAATGGTCTACCGAGGCGGAGCAAGCTTTCCAGAATTTGAAGACTAAATTTATCTCTGCACCAATTTTAAAACATCCTCGCCCCGAACTCCCCTACATCGTGGAAACTGATGCTTCGAGCCTTGCCATGGGGGCAGTTCTATCACAAAAGGACCCAGTAACCAATCAGTTGCATCCCGTGGCATTTTGGTCCCGCAAATTCTCGCCTCCTGAAATCAATTACACTATTACTGATAAGGAACTTCTGGCTATCAAGTCTGCCTTTAAGGCTTGGCGGCATTATCTTCTGGGGGCCCGACACACCGTTACTGTGATTACGGATCACCGAAACCTGCAATATTTGAAAACCGCAAAAGCCCAATCCTCTAGACAACTCCGTTGGGCACTATTCTTTGCCGAGTTTGACTTCATAATTACCTATCGACCTGGTACAAAAAACGGTAAAGCTGATGCCCTTTCTTGGATGGGAGTGGAAGAACACTTGATCAACCCTAAACCTGTACCTATCATTCCCGAACAAAGAATTGTGGGTGTAATCGCCACACAATCCATAGAGGAAGTTAAGGATAAAGCCAGGCAACTTGTAACTCCAGCAGACATACAGAATTGGCATCTGCAGGGAAAGGACTTTGCAGTGAAGGACAACTTATTGTATTTCCAAGAACGATTATACCTGCCCAGCACAGATTTACAGAAAAAGGTAATCTCTTATTATCACGATTCCTTAATGGAAGGACATCCCGGTATGGCCAAAACCTCAGAAAAGATCAAGCGCTACTTCTGGTGGCCGTCTTGGAAAAAAGATATCAGAGACTTTATAATGTCCTGTGGAGTATGCACCCAAAACAAGAGTCAAAAGGAAAAACCAGCCGGCCTCTTACGCCCTATTGACATCCCACCTCGCCCTTGGCATACGCTTTCTATGGACTTCATCACCGATCTACCTCCATGCTCCGGATACAATACGATCCTAGTAATCGTGGACTTATTCTCCAAGATGGCGCATTTCATTCCACTCAAAGGCTTGCCAACAGCAACAACTCTGGCCCGAGAATTTCTCGAAAACATTGTCTGACTGCACGGTTTTCCTTCAGTTCTAATTTCAGATCGAGGTAGTCAATTCATTTCTCATTTTTGGCGAAGTTGCTGTAGGTCGGCTCAAATTGATGTGAGACTATCGACCAGTCACCACCCTCAAACCGACGGACAAACCGAGAGGACCAATCAAACTCTGGAACAGTATTTACGCTGCATGCTGCAACAAACTGAAAAAACTTGGAAAGATATCCTTTGGATAGCCGAATATGCCTACAATAACTCTGTCCACTCGGGAACTGGGAAAACCCCGTTTTTTCTTCTATACGGCAGTCATCCTCGAACCTCGGAGTTGGATCCACTCCAAGATCTTGGAACACCAGCAGTAGACTACCTGCATTCTACAATCACCCAAGCCTTTAAGGAAGCCGTTTCTCACCTTCAAAGGGCTAAGGAACAATACAAGAAAGGAGCAGATCAACATCGGAAGGAAGCCCCCCAATATCAAGTAGGAGATCAAGTCTGGTTATCCACCAAATATCTACCTCTAAAAGGACCACGCACATTCAACCCAAGATACCTTGGTCCCTATTCCATCACTACCATAGTAAACCCAGTAGCGGTCAAATTGGACTTGCCCCCTCACATGAAGATACATCCGGTCTTCCACGTCTCTCTATTAAAACCTGTGCAACCTCAAACCCGACTAACTAAATCTCCAAAACCTATCCTAGTTGATGGAGAACTCGAGTTTGAAGTCAAAAGCATCCTGGACTCCAAGATCTCCAAATCTAAACTATTTTACCTAATTGACTGGAAAGGCTACGGCCCCCAAGAAAGATCCTGGGAACCTGCAGAATATGTCCACGCTCCTCGTCTAATCAAAAGATTCCATCGAACATTTCCTGACAAGCCCAAACCCCCGGAGAAGCCCGGTTTGGGAGGGGCCTTGAGGGGGGGTGCTGTCATGATCTCTGTTTCCAAAAGGTCAGGACTTACCCAACTCCCTTGGAAGCAGACCCATAACCCAGGTTCCGAGTGCCAACCAGTCCCAATTGGGACCTTTTGGACCCTGTCCTGGCGCCAGTGGCACCAGGCTCATAAATATGCCCAGTCCCAGCGCTGGAAGCGCCGGGCTCATAATGCTTGGGTGGACTTATCTGCAGCAGACCATGCTGCTTACTTACCTGCCAGTTGAGCCTCTAATCCTCTTCTGTTTGGGACTACTTTTCCTGTTGGGTGGGGCAGGAGCCACTCCCTAGGTTCAGAACACTGGAACTCTTCTGGAAAGCAGGAACTCTTTTCTTACCTAGGCGTGGCTGTGGAAGGAGACACCTAAGCACCACAGGAGGCTATTTAAACCACACCCGATGGATGAATCTTGCTTTGTGTTATTCTGCATCCTCTGCAGCAGAACGCTCATCGTGTCTTCTGCATCTGATCCTGGGCCTAAGGGAAAAAGGCTTACCATCCTGAATCCAGTCTTCAGCAACACCTATAAAGACAAGAAAGAACAGGTTAGCATTACGGTCTTCAGTGACAGCGCTTCTCTTACCTGGTCCATCGGCTGTCACCAACGCCTCGCGCTGCATTCCAGCATCTGAAAGACAAAGGCTTACCTACTCTTCGCGTGCTCCGGAGGTCTTCGCATTGCATTCCGGCATCTGAAAGACAAAAGCTTACCAACTCTTTGCACGCTCCGGAGGCCTTCGGCGCTGCAGCCCGCATCTGAAGACAAAAGAAGGTGCGTTTAAAGACATTGGGTAACTTTATTACTCACGTGCCATTACTCCTTCCCACGCCGAACCCAGTGGGTATTCCGGCACCCTTCAGCAGCTCCGAACTTGTACCTGCAAGATAAAAGGACAGTTAGTGCGCATCGTGAAGCTGGCAACAAGTGCTTACTTACGTGCTTCCAGGCGCTTCTATTCCTCACACGGGTTCCATCCTCAACTCACTTCAGCCCGTCATCCGCCATCGCCGGAACCCTGCAAAACAAGAGACATCATTACAAAAGACTTTTAATCCCACCCACAACAGACTTATCCCCACTAGGTTTTGGGTATTAGGAGAAGGTTTTGGTTTACCCGACTGTGATTGCTTTGGAGACTCCTCAGCTTTCTGAGAGGTCCCCCTTCTCTTTATCCTTGTCGTTCCCACTGGAGTCCTTAGGGGACACCCGGTGGAAGATCCACTTGTCAGCCATCCTAGTCAGCTTAAATGGGTCCAAAATGTTCTGGTCAGCAACATACTGATGCAGCTCTGGTGAACAGGCTTCCGAAAAATGCTAAAAAAACAAAAGGTAGGATAATTCAACAAACGTTTTCACTTTTTAACCATCAATCCACCCCATCATGTTCATGTGCGCAGCACTTACCCAGGCAACCCAAGACACATTCTCTCGTTTCTTAAAATACCTGAACCGTTTAAGGTATTGGGTCGGTGTCTTGCCAAACTTGGCAATTAAAGCAAACTTCATGCACTCATACTAACCACTTTCTTCCACACTCAGTTTCAGAATACAGTCATACCCAGTCTGAGGCACTCTGCTTAACAAGCACTTAGCCCAATCTCAATTTAACAAAGTGCAGATATTTTGTAAGTGGCACGGTTATACACTGATTCTTAAAACCATAACAATCCCAATCCTGCCACCAGTGTTAAGACTGGAGGGGGGTGTCTGTACTCCTGCTCTCTATATGGCAGAGGAGAGGCACAGAGGACCCCAGCCAAGATTCTCTATTATTGGTATGTGGTCGAGCAATCAAGGGCTAGCTTCTCAAGAGGTGAAGCAGGCTGGTTCTTAAGTACAGTGTAGTCCCAAAAGCACTCAACGACCCGTGACTCCTGCCTTAAAGAGAGGTCACTCAAGAAGGGCAGTGGATTCTCCGACGAGGAACGCTACAACACCAGGTACTTAGGGGTTGCTGAACTATTGGAAAGTCTCTTGTGAACAATATATGGACTGGGCTTGTGATAAATCTTTATTCCACAGGTTGTCCATGTGGTGGGATCTCCACACGGAACTGTGTCTAAGTAGCCGGGCCAGAATTCTGTCAATTGTTCTAACCAACTGCTTTTCCTCTTATATCTATTGTTGGTTTCCTTTACAAACTGATTTGTGTGACATTTAACCGTACAGTTGATGCACTTTAAAGAAATCTAATAGTAATTGTGGTACCACGTAGAACTGTATATTTGCCATTATAGATAACAGAGTACAACGTGAGTTATCGTGATATTGTGCATAACCTTGAATATTATATAAAGACTGTGTTTTAACTAATATAGTGTGCAGACATTCCTTTGTGGGTGCTTTGGGGACTACACTGTACTTAATAACCAGCCTGCATCACCTCTTGAGAAGCTAGGCCTTGACTGCTCGACCACGTACCAATAATAGAGAATCTTGGCTGGGGTCCTCTGTGCCTCTCCTCTGCCATATAGAGAGCAGGAGTGCAGACAACCCCCTCCAGTCTTTACACCCTCCCATAAAACTCAGGAAAGTGTGTCTCTCCCACAAGCTGCCCTCAGGAATTCCCAACACCTCTTACTCCTCCCACCAGGTATCACCCAATATCACAGGTTTCTTCCACTCGTCTCAAGATACAGCCACTGATCCATGGATCATCAACCTACCTAATTTCTACTGCTTCCTTCCAGCAAGATCAGGCAAGTGTGCCCCTTTCCACAAGCTTTCCTTAGGGATTCCCTGCCCCTCTATTGTTCCACCCATGTGTTGCCCAATGTCACATGTCTCATTCACTCACTTCAAGACACAGAGGGTCTCATTCCTAGGTTGGAGGTAGCCATAGTGCTATTAGCACCATGGCTACCCCCTTACCACATATACCGGGTCCGGGTTCCCTGAATGGGGAATTACCGGGCTATTCCAACCTTGGAGGACCCGGTATTTCCCCATTCAGGGAACCCATCCCCATTCCCATTCTAGCCCCCATAGGGCTCAATGGGAATGGGGACCATGCTAACAACGGGCCCGTTAACAACGGGCCCGTTGTTAGCATGCTGGTCCTTTAGCGGCTCCCACTAAGGGTGCCTGGTAAAACCAGCCGCCCTTAGCGGGACCCGCTAAAGGACCTCATAATGCGGCGGTAATGGGTTAACGGCACCGGAACCTTAACCGGCGTCGTTAACCCCTTACCGCCCACCTCGGAATGAGGCCCAGAGACTGATTGATGTGTGAAGGCACTTGAATTGTTTGAACATTTCAAATCATTTGATGTGTCGCAAATGGCTGGGTGTGCACATTCAAACCTTGAAAACACTCTCTGACTGGGTCTGCAATCACTCACTATACATCCCTATCCTTATAACTACTCTACTATTCTAAATGGATACCAATTTATCAATCCTTCCCTATTTTCCTAAGCCTACATCCAGCAACAACTTCCCGCCGGACTGAAAGTTGCCTGAGTTTCAGATTTTCAGCTCCTTTAACAAATGTGGTCAAACTGCAAACACATTTTTCAGAAAATGTGTCTGAACTTCGACATAGTCAAATAAATTGAAATGTAGCTGATTCGGTTTTTGTTCCAGTAAATTCGCCCTGAACAAATATGTTGTTAATGCTTTTGGAAAAGCCACTCAAAAAGAATTTTAAAAAGAGCTATATAAAACGAGTACGGGTGGGTGAAAATGGCTAACTCAGTTCCACAGGAAAATTGGCAGATTCCTAGCGAATTTCACACATTCGCAACCAAAATGTAGTTTTTTCAAATTTCATTTTTTTTTTAAATGAAATTTTGGGCAGGAAAAGTGTGTTCCGTCTGTTGCATTTTGTTTTTTGGTGAAATTTCGTTTTTGAAGGGATTTTGAAGCACACAAAAGCAGGATTTTGTCAAATAAAAAAAAGAAACTTTTGCTGTGAAAATAAACAGCCAAAATTGCATTACAAAAGGTGGTAATTCGGCCAGCAGGCGGAATTACATTTTTGGCCAATTTCATTTCACCAGTCGGATTTTCACTCTCCCCTAAAGACAATTTCCACAGTAGTGGAACTGCATCTGACAGTGTATGTAGGTTAGTCTGGTTAAACTTCTAAACTTCCTGACATCCATTCTTATGATATATGTAGTTTATCTGGCTCAGATAGCCACAGGCAGCAGTGCATTCCTCAGCCAAATACACTCGGGTAACCAAGACAAGTCTCTTTAAAGCTATGCATTGAATTTTAAACTGCACACGGAGGTCCACACTTGGGATAGAACTTGAGTTATTTATGTGCTAGAATTTGTATGCACCAAGCACTATTCTGCCGCAGCAAGAAAGACAGATTTCAACAAAAGCAAGGGTGGAGCAGGCAGGTCACAAAGAAGAGCATTTCTGCTGCCCAGCATCGATGTAACTACTTTGTGAAACCATGAGGATGGGAGATGTATTTCACATTTCAGAAATGTAAAGTATAATCCAAACCAAAAGCTAAAAAACGAACAGGAGAACCACATGTTGGTTGCTTTCCTCAGAAGATAAGGAAGAGGGCCAAAGTTGAACTGAGGAAGATGAGGAAGATGGTGGCTGAATCAGTAAACATTGAGGGGCTCATGTTAATGACAGGAGTAAACGCCTTAAGGGTGCATGGTAAGCAGTGACAAATGAAATGAAACCCTTCCTGACATGCAAGCACTCATATACGTCGCCTTTTGCCCTGCACATTTGCACACCGCCAGGCAAATGATGAAAATGTAGTGGTAGGGAGCGGTTTACGTTGCACTGCAAACCTAACGGCTCCACGACGTCACAAGACTCAAATGATTAAAATGAGCCCCTCAGTGTTACAGAGGTTTAATTTCAGAAAATGCGTTCACATCTGGGCCTCAACGGCACAGGGCAGTCCCTCTGGCGATGCATATCCCGAAAGGATGTTAGTAGAGGCACTGAGTTATATTTTAAAAGGGATGTTTCATACTGTGGATGCAACAGCGTGTACGCATTTTATTTTGAAATAATTGCTTCGCTGTTAGGTCTGTAATGTGATATTTTACATCATGGTCTTTACTCAGAGTATAATAAGTACGGGAATTATAACTGGAAGGAAGGGTAGCTTGGAAACAAACCTGCTTTATACAATGCGAGGACCTTTTCAACACTCACACACATAGGTCATGTTTAACAGTTCATCTATTTAAATATTCAGCAGGTCAAAAAAGAGTCAAATGAGAGTTCCACATTCTTTATTTTGAAAGATTCTGAAAGTTGAGTACATGAAGGTGACGGCAAACCTTTTTTTATTCGGTGGTTTGGCTTACGTACTTCATTCTCGCCAAAACATGACCTGTGACTCGGGCTGAAATGCCTGTAACTATATCACACGATTTCTTTAGAGCTTCCTTATGGAATTAAGTTTGCATCTAAAAATATCCAAGTAAACACTAGTTGGGTTCTTAAAAAAGAGCAACCACGCGGTGATTTCACAGTGAAATATATCAAACCAGTATTTATAGTAGTATTATATTACAACGGTTTACAATTAAAAACAAGGAGACAGATGCACAAAACATGTTGCAAAACTGTGGTCGTCAAGTGTGCACGTAAAATAACGAAAGCATCACATTGTGCAGGGGTGGGGATTCTCAAATAACAAACTACGTATGCAAATGATTTTGCACAGTTTTTCCCATCAGCAGTATCTGCAACTTGGGGGTGGGTGGGCAGGGGGCAGGGTGCTTGCAACTTGAAAGGTGCATCCATGAGTCACGCTGGCATCATCTCTCAGATGTGCTCCTTTGGTGGAACTGTTCCCCTGTACTCAGCCTGCCCTGATCCCTTCCTGCATTTCTCTGCCCCAAATAGAAAAGTCCATGCTTTGCATTAGCATTTTGATTTTTTTTTCAAATACATTTTTATTAACAATTTTAATCAGAGTACATAAACCAACAACCCCCCCCACCCAACTTCCTCCCCTTGTCCCCCTTCCTCGCCCCAGCCGCCGATCCAAGAGCACCCCGGTTTGCGACCATGCTTATTCATACAGTCTTAGCTATTGAAAAAAAAAAACAATGACCAACTTCCCAGGTTCCACCGGGCATTTGGCTCCCCTGCAACAGTTCTTCACAAGTCAGATTTGTCTTGTGGGGAAATTATGCCAAGGAGTTCCATGGCTTTGGGACACCAAGCCCGGTGGGCCCCCGCTTTTAGGTAAGTCAATAAATTAGACCAATAAGAGACAAAACACACATGGTCCTCCTGGATAGTTTAGGTGAGCCATTCCAGAGCTACAAAGGACCAGATTTTAGCAATCCATTCAAGTTCCTGTGGCGGTTCTCTTGATTTCCATTTTCGGGCCAAGACCAGGGCTGCCGACATTATCATCATCACATAGAGCTTACGATTTGCCCTCGCTGCGAAGGTTGCTAAAACACCATTTAAACCCATCAAGTCCAACCCTCTGTTTTGGCCAACCCTGATTCCCAAGACCTGGGTAACTGCCTGCTGCACCTGGTACCAGAACTGGTCAATTTTTGGGCATTCCCACCAGATATGAGCCCAGGAGCCCTCTGCCCTGCACTCTCTCCAGCACTGCCTAGACGCATTGGGGAATATTTTATTTAGCCTGACCAGGCTTAGGTGCTACTGGCGCATCAGTTTCAGCCACATTTCCCGAATCTGAATCGACCTTGTAAGTTTGGGAATCTGAGACCAAAGATTTACCCAGACCAGCTCGGCCATCACCGTCCCCGTGTCACCCTCCCATTTCTTCATATACCTTCTACCGGACAGGGTTTCTCTTTGCTTGATAGGTTTATAAATAGAAGCTAGAACCCCTTTGTCCCGCACGTCCTTGTCTAGGTATTTTTCGAAAGGGGTGAGCGGACGGGACCCCGCCTGCTTGACCAACGGGTGAGAGAGACAGTGTCTCATCTGGAGATAGGAAAACCTCTGTGTCTCACCTATACCAACATCTGTTTTACACTGCTCTAAGTGTTTAACCTCGTCTCCGACAAACATGTCTCTCACCATTCTGCAGCCCCCTTGGTGCCAGATGTTAAAGGCCGATGCTCGAGTGAATGCTGGGGTGAACTGCGTGTTCCTGTGCAAGGGCGTGTAGGGGGAGGGGAAGGAGGTGATGTGCACCCTTTTTTTCACTTGCTCCCAAGCCTGTCCCGTTGTTGTGGTTATTACGCTACAGTACATTTGGATAGGTCTATCAGGCCTCGGCAACCACAGTATCCCCTCCAAGTTCCCCCCTGCCACCGCTCTGTCCATCGGCCTCCAAACTTTCGCCCTGTCATTTCTTTGCCAATCCCTGATAACACAGATCTGTGCTGCCAAGTAGTAAACCCTGAAGTCCGGGTCGCCCAAGCCGCCCCTTGCTGGGTGTGTCCTCATTAGTGAAGTTGCTACCCTTGGCCGTTTCTGGGACCAGACAAACCCCTTGGTTATTTTCTAGACAGCTTTGAAGAAAGATGCTGGGATGGGAGCAGGAAGAGCCGAAAAATAATAAAGCAATCGGGGTAAGATCGCCATCTTTAATATGTTAACACGTCCCAGCCAGGATATCACCAGGGGGCCCCAGTCCACCAATTTGGATTTGAGCATCTCAAGGAGAGGAGGATAGTTGTCATCAACCGTTTTGGTTAGATATATTCCCAAATACTTTGGAGAATTACCGACCCATCTATAGTTATACTCCTTCCTAAGGTTTTGCACAGTGGTGTCGGACAGTGAGAGGGAAAGGATTTCAGATTTATGGATATTAATTTTTAACCCTGCCACCTGGCCAAACCGGACCAGCTCCCTAGACACCACCTGTAGAGTTGGGATGAGTCAGCGATAGAATCATGTCGTCCGCAAAGGCTGCTACCTTGTGGATGAAGCCTCCAAACGGTATTCTCTCTATGTCACCGGCTGCCCTTACTGCTGCTAGAAATGGTTCCAGGTGAAGAGCATAAAGAGGAGGTGACAATGGGCAGCCTTGTTTTGTGCCCCTCCCTACCGAGATAGGCGGTGAGATATGGCCATTGATTGCTACTTGGATAACTGGATGTTGGTAGCTAGCCCTGACAGGCTCCATATACCCGGTACCGAAGCCCATCTTGGCCATAGCGGTAAAAAGGAATCCCCATTCGATCCGAACGAACGCCTTCTCTGCATCGATTGCTAGCAGAAGAGCCAGTATTTCCCTCTTCATGGTCTTTTCTATAAAATGGGCCAGTCTTCTTACATTGTCTGATGTTTGCCTGCCGCTAATGAACCCTGACTGATCTGTGTGGATTAATTTGGGAAGGGTAGTGAGTAATCGGTCCGCTAGAACTTTGGTGTGCATTTTAGTGTCCATGTTAATTAAAGCTATAGGGCGGTAGGACACACAATATGTCGGGTCTTTCCCCTTCTTATGAATTAGGATCACTTTGGCTTCATCCATGGATTTGGGGAGGACCTTGGCGGAACCTATAAAATTAAACAATTTAGTAAAGAGGGGAATTAAGACCTCTTTGTGTACTTTATAGAACTCTGACACGAACCCATCTGGACCAGGGGCCTCGTTGGACGGCAAGTTATTGATGACCCTTCTAACTTCGTCTGAAGTAATCTCGCCTTCCAGAAGCTCTCTATCTTCCAACGAGATCTGATATAAGTCTATCGTATCCAAATATGCCACCTGCTCAGGGAGAGGCGGGCTGTCGGAGGTATACAGGCCAGCATAACATTTTCAGAATTCGCTTTCTATGTCCAAATTATTGGTGTATACTTGCCCTCCCACCCCCTTGATTTTCAAAATGGATTTGTCTCTTATCTCCTTTCTTAGCAGTCTGGCCAGAAGACTATCAGATTTGTTTGCTTTAGTATTATATCTTTGGCGCAGCCTGAGGAGACTGCGCTCTGCCACTCTTGTTTGTATGAGATTCGCCTGCCCTCTGACTGCTCTGTATTCCCTTTTAATGGCGATTGTTTATAACCCATCTGCGCCATCATTCCTTTGAGTTTGGCTTCCAGATGTTGCTCCTCTAGCCTCAATTTCCGCTCTCTTCTGGCCTTGATAGCTATAATTCTCTCTCTAATCGTTGCCTTGAGGGCATCCCACCAAATCTGTGGGGACGGGTCGTCCCAGTTGTTGTGATTAGCAAACTCAACTATTTCCTCCTCTATCTCCTTGACCAAGATGGGATCCTTGAAAAGTGAGACCGGGTACTTTCACCTCCATAGAACCCAGGGAACCCCGTGCTCTAGTTAGCAATAACATAAGTGGCGCGTGAGCATCAGGGAAATGGCACCTATCTCCATGCCAGTTACTCTCCCCACCAGTGGTTTTGATAGCCATACATAGTCAATACGTAAATGTACCCTGTGTGCATGCGAGTAAAAAGTGTACCCCTCCCTATTTCCGTGTAGGTCCCGCCAAGCGTCAACCAAGGCCAAATCCTGCATCTTCTTTACCAGGTCTCCGGAGGGTCTCCCATGTGTAGCCCATGAAGTCGAGCGCCTGTTCTTCGAGGGGTCCCATGCCAGGTTAAAATCTCCCATTAGCAGAATGTTAGCCCTGGCAAATTTCCCTAGGCAGGAGAGAACGTTTTGAATGAAGGGGTCCTGGGACTGATTTGGTGCATAGAGGGACGCCACCGTAAAGCTCTCCCCCCTTCCCTCCAGGATCACTGAAAAATACCTCCCCTGGTCGTCTTTCTGCGTCCCAGTGATGGCCAAGTCTAACACATCCTTCAGAGTGATCAATACTCCCCCCTTTTGCTTGCTTGTGTGTCCTGAGCCAATCTTGAGTACCCCCAGAATTGTATCCTCTGCGTGTCTTTAGAATGAACATGGGTCTCTTGTAACGTTACTATATGGGGCTGTTCCCTCCTCAGAAACCGCTCCACGTTTTTCCTTTTTACCTGGGAGTTAAGCCTGTTTACGTTTAATGAAAGTAGCTTCAAGGAATCCGTGTTAGACATACGGAGGGAGTAAAGTTTTACTTTTAGCCCCACTCAGAGCCGACCCCCCTGTCTCCGCTGCCCTGGGAGGTCACTTCTGGTCTCGCACCCTACTGAATACAACCCTGAGTTGAGACTCTTGGATCATCCCTCCCCCTCCCACACCCCTCTCTTTTCCCCATATCACTCCCCACCTCCTTCCAGGCGAATCCAACTGGTAAAAGACCCCCCTCGTACTACAAAGTCGAGAGCCGGACCCTAAAAGTAACCCAGAACCACCCACACAGGATTTCCCAATCCCGTTCCAAGACACCAGGCCACCCTCCTCCCTGCAACCCAGTACAAACCCTACTGAACCACCTGAGTTAAAACACACAACTGCTTTGGCGAGTGCCCTCCCCGAACTCAGCCTGAGACCACCAAGACATCTCGCTTCATCAAGTACCGTTAGTGGAACCCCTAACCACCTCAGCGGACCCCTCAATCCCATTGTTAACAATTTTCCTGGGTGTAGATACCTTTTTGCCCTTCCTTGCTCTCTTAGACCTGACCGTGGACCATTCTCAAGCTCTGCGCAGGCTCGGGTGAATCTCCACCCTGGCAAGGGGATCTGATGGCTGCTCATCCAGGCCCAGCAGGGCCAGCCATTGGTCGCAGGTTGTTATCTTGTGAAGAGAGCCCTGCCAGGTGAAAGTCAGAACGAACGGGTGGAACCATCTGTAGCGGATCTGATGAGAGCGTAAATAGTTCAACACTGGACACATTCGCCTCCTTTTATTTGGAGTTATGTGTGCCAAATCCTGATACAGGAAAATTTCTTGGCCGTTGTAGGTGATGTGGGCGGCCTTTCTTGCCTTTTCCAGCACTTTTTCTTTCATAGCGTAATTGGGGAAGGCCACCAGAACATCTCTCGGCCTCGTTCCAATCTGCACGGGCCCACCCTGTAAATTCTGTCAAATTGCATCTCCGGTTCGGAATCAGACTCAAGGAGGTCTTCAATAATTGTTTGAGGGTTAGAGTTAGCTCCTGATCCGGAATGGCCTTGGGCAGGAATCTCACTCTGATATGCACTCTCCTTGACCTGTTCTCCAAGTCTTCAGCCTGTAACTCGAGATTTTGCATGGCAGCGGCCAGCGTTTCCAAGAGATTGTCAACTTTCCTTGCATCTTCTGTCAGCTCTTGGATTGCCTTCTCATTAGTGTCGACTCTCTCCTCCACTTTGTTAATATCCCTTTTAATTTCTCTTAGACCTTCTGCCAGATCTTCTCGCAGCTTGTCCATCTTCTGCCCCACAGCTGTGATCTTGTCGACCAATTCACTCATGAATTGGGTGAGCTTTGCCTGGGACACAGGCCTGTCCTGCTCCTCCTGGCCGGAAGAGGCGCGTTCGTCATGCGACCATTCCCTATTCTCTTGGGCCTCAGTTGTCTCAAGATCTTTCGCCCAAATCTTCGAAAGGAGGCCATCCATCCCCCTTTTGGATCCCTTCAAGGGGGGGCCAGCGCATCTTTCCCTCTGTTCCTTGACATTCTCAGCTGCCTCGTTCTATGTGCTGTTGGCTGTCCTTTGGGTGAGCGACCTCTATGCCGGCAAGGCCGTAGGGATGGCAAAAGGGCTTTTTGCCGTTGCTGGGGGGTCCAATGGAGGCAGGAGGGCTGGATGTAGTGACACTCAACCTGGTTCGATGTAGACTCACAAATGGGCCCACTCCGCCTCTGGCTTCGTAAGATCGTGTAGGTGGACTGGCAAGCTGCCGGACTGATGGTCCTCCCATAGCCCGTGGCCCCCCCTCTCGACCCACGTTGGCCTCCACCCCTCCTTAAGTCCGCTGGGTTCCAATGTCAAGCGTCCTCCATGGAGAGTACAGGTTATCCAGGAGAGCCCCCGGGGGCTGTGGTGAGGTAAATTTGTAGTGCTCCAAGGGGCGCTGCTCCAGCCCAGTCAGTGACGAGGTGACACCCCCCTAAGTCAATGCTCATGTGCCTGTGCCGGTCCCCCCTTGGAAGCACTCGGGCAAAAAAAACAGGGCTGGGGATGGTCTGCGCCGCCCCTCCACAGCTGGGGTGTGCTGAATGAGATGGGAACCAAGCGCTCCCACCGTCTCACGGTCAGCTCTTTTATGGTGGTGCACTTTGCGTCCAGCCGCAGGCCCTGAGTCCTAAGCGGCAGGTCTACCCTGACTGCGGGGTCCACACCCCCACCGGGCGAGCTCCCAACCGGGGGTTGGGGAGGGCTGGGCCCCCACACGAGCACCTCGCTCAACCCCCCACCGCACCCTCCGTACCTTTGCTCCTCAGGGGGACAGCGGCTCACCACACTTCCTCTGGGGGGATATGAGTCTCCCAACCACCCCTCCTCACTAGCCCAGCCGGGTCCGCTGAGAATGGTCCACCCAGGCTCCGAGGTCTGCCGTCAGGTGGAAGGGTGCAGGATGTTGCTGGAACCCACGTCGGACTCGCTGCTCTATCAGCCCACTTGATGCAGAGGCTGTCGGATGCGGGCCATGACGCGCTGTGGTTGGGCCAAAATGCCAGACTTCTCTGCAGCGAATCGGAGGGCCGGTCCACATGGCCCCGTTGTCCTACTGAACTCCGACGGTGTTCCCTGGCCGCTGCGGGTGCCGGGGAGGGCAGATGCCGCTTGGGAAGTGGTTGCCTACTTTTCGCAGGTTGGGAGCCCAGGAGTCGCGGTCCGTAGAGCAACGCAGCCATCTTGGAATCTGCATTTTGATTGTTTTAATTTAAATGTCCAACCCTATCTTTGCTTTAATGCAATAGTTTTGGTTCATAGGTATCGCAAAGCGACACTTAATAGCACAAATAAATAATTCATTAACTGTCACTGAGTTCTGACCTCATTATTCCATTTAGGTCCCACTGCCCAATTATTGCATAGGCTTTTGTATGTCCAAAAAAACATAAAAATTAAGCTATGAGTCTATTTGTATTGTAACCATTACAAATATACCTAAACCAACATAGTGATTGTTTGCACTCTAGAGAGAGGACCCTTGGAATATGTTAAGAGTAACATTGCACATTTGAGGCGTATATGAATGCATTTTCTGTCTACTGGTTACTGGAACAGTATACAAGGTTTGCAGATAACGTTAACAATGGTTAAAACGAGCACAAACAGTTGTGTGTATTCCAACGACACACCAAAGCCTTCAAACATGGAATTGGGAGGAAATAGATAAGAAAAACTGCTTGTAGCTGGATTTCCAAGAGCATTAAAAAAAACCTGCTATAGAATTCAAGGAGAGAAATTAGAGTGTATATGTGAAAATGCAGTAAATCGTAATCTGAGGTACATTGACGAGTTACAAGGTTAGGGCTGCAAGTGCATGGGGGGAAGGAGCACACATGAAAGTCTGGTCACTTGCAGGGCCAGTGCTCGCTGCTCGTGTCCATGTCGCTTCCCACATCCAGCTTCCTCTTATGGTTCCCACTGCTCTTCTTGCTGGACACACTGGTGAAACCACCATCACGGCTGCCACCAGACATCTCCATGAGCAACGCGGCAGGATCCATCCTACAGCACTGAATAGAGTTGCACACAAAAAAGGACAAACGGTAAAACTTGTAGTGCCTGTGATAATGTGAGTATGACCGGCTTGCCGAGATTCCATAAGAAAGACACTAAAACACAGGAAAAGCGTGCAAGCGCTGACTTATTTTCCAACAAATAATACATAAATGTTGTAGAAAAAGTAAGTCTATGTTTTTCATCTTGAGCTCAGTGTTCTCTGAGACAGCCGTTTAAGATGAGTAGCAATGCCCTGGAGATGGATGGGGATGCAGATTTTATCAAGTTTTTTGTTCACTTCTCTTCTGATTTCTGCTCCTTTTTCTCGTATCTGATCACCTGATTCTTTGTCTTTGCATTGTTTCTTGTCTTTATATCTTGGATATATTCATCTTCATCTGGATCTGAATCTGTCTTTTCAGCTGCCCACTTGAGAGAAGCACCGCTTCTCATGAACTGGCCTCTTTTTTTCAAAGTGCCACATGTGAAAGACAATGTGCTGTCTGGACGTCTATTTCAATAGCTATGAAGATTTTCGATTTTCCCATTCTCTACGGCAAGAGTTCACAAATGAAGCATTCTTCATCTGACGTTCTTCTTCCAATTTCTTTCATATGTTGGTACCATATGTTATTAGGTAAGTAATCATTTAGTTCATAATTATCTTCTTGGGTGCTTCTTTTGGTTCTCAAACTCTTCATGTAGTTTTCTATGACTATGGGCCTCATTACAACTATTGCAGAATGGGTTAACGGGCGCCGCTAATGGCGGCGGCGCCGTTAAATCCATTCCACAATATCACGAGGTCCCCTCGCGGGACCCGCTCTGGGCGTCTGGTTTTACCATCGTCTACCCTTATCATCACTTGCATCGTAAAGCCATGTTTCCTCAGTCTATTGCTGCTTCTATGTCTAAGGGAAAAATGTGACCTTCCTATTCATCCATGGTTATCTGAGGCCTAGATAGAAACTCATCGGGTATCATCTTGGTTCTACCTACTAGACCTGGTAGCCATGTTAACAGAATACGTGTCCCATAATGAAAAACTTCGGGTTCAAGCGGTATCACTCTAGGCGCTATTTGCCCTGCAAATGCCATGATAATTTTGCACATATTTAAATAATGCATTCCCGGTGTTGAGCATACTGTGCCTTCGTCTGTAAACAAAATGGCCATTTTCAACTTTGTCATCAAATCTGGTCCTAATATGTTGACAGGTGTTTGCCTGGAATAAAGCAGTGGAGCCTTCATTTTGCATTCTCCTATAGAGACTGGCAATTCTTCTGTGAAAGGAACTCGACTTGTTGCTCCTGTAAAACCCTGAGTATTCATCGCATTGCCAGACATAAAAAATGTGCCCTCACGTATACATGAGCGCATTGCACCCGTGTCCACTAAGAACGAAAAATCTTTGCCGCCTATATTTATGTCTATCCTCGGTTCCTCATGAGGATTTGGCGTTATAGATAAGACTGAACACATAAGGTCTTCAGTGAGCTGTACTATTGTGGGTACAGTCTCACTCCATCACTCGTGAATGGATTTCCACTATCAACAGTGACACCTCCTATTCTACGAGTCATTGGTAGTTCTGTGTTTGTGTTCTGTTGAAGTTGCATAGGGGATTGCTGCAATTGTCCTTGTGGTTAGTTACTTGTCATTTGCTGTGGTTGCAAGCCTTGATGCACTCTCGGTGCTTGCTGATGCACTGTTTGATTTTGCGAAACTCCATTTCCACCCTGCTGCAAATATGCAGGTGGATTTGGCATTCCCCGTCTTGAAAACTGATCATTTTGCACCATACCTTGACTTCTACACATACGAGCCATGTGCCCTGTCATTCCACATTCCAACATAAAGGCGGTGGTCTCCCCATCTGCCTAAATAGCATATTCTGATTAACATTTTTCATATTCTGAAAACCTCCCTGATTATTCTGCCAATTCCCTTGATTACTTTGCCAACCTCTTCCTCGATAGCCCCTTCCTTGTGGAGAATATCCATTGTTGCTTTGATCAAACTGCCTTTGGCTATTCACCTGTGGCATGTTTATTGCCTGCTGCGAATTTGATCCGTCAACTCTAGTCAACATTGCCCCTTCAATGGCATACTTGGACAGTTTTTTCTGAACCAATTTTGCTTCCTGACCTTTTCGAGTATCGTCTTTTTTTGCGATTTTGTTTCCTGTAGTAGTTTGCAGCTATTTGGAATTGTTAACTGGATTTCTGACCACGGTTTAGCTTCTATACCCACTAATTTCTTTAGCTGTTTCTGGCAACCCTTGGCATAATATATGATAAAATAAAGGTATAGATTTTCCCCAAGATTCACAAGTTTCAAGCGTCCAGGCGTCTTGGAAATTTTGAATGTAAACTAATGGATCGTCGCCTTCCTTCATCTTTTTTGTCATTATAGCTCCGATATCGGACGTGTCCTGATATAGTACTCATAGTGCTTTCAAAATTGCTGCTCTGCAGTTATTGAATGGGGCTCCATTATGCGGGGTGTTGACTGTAGTCACACCAGGGTAGCCTGACCGTGTACATACGTCATCAGCTCTCTCACCAAGTATGGCGTTTAGAAGACTCTTAATATCCCCTATAGCTAATATATTCCCTCCTGTCATTTTTTCTTATTCATGTATCCATTTTCCAGCGCCGGTTAAACTCAGGAGTCTGTACCTTAAATGATCTCTGTCATTTGGGGCCATGGTATATACTGTGGTCTTGTTCCTCCTTTCGCTAGCAAAGAAAATTGTGACGCACCACACTCGTTCTCATCTCTCATCATTTGTCTGTCCACCGCCGGGGTCATATTCCCATATCGCCGTCTACCTGGCAATGATCTTAACCTGCTTACATAAGGCAGGGACTCCCCCCTCTGACCGTGGGGTTGCCCCTTATGTCGGTCTGACTGTGTCAGTGACTCTGATGCCTTAGACATAGGTAATTTTAAAACCGAACCACTTTATTCCCTTATCCATAGGCGAATATCCCTCTGGACCACATACATTACTTCTCTCTTCCCTTTGGAAGGTTTCCCTTTCTTCGTCTGATACTTCTTGTATCCAAATCGTGAAACTTCTCTCATCATCATCTCTATTCAGAGTGAGTCTGTCTAAAGACAGCTCCTTAGGTCTCGCACTACAGGAGGCTTCCTCCGTGTCAAACATCGGTGTGCTTTCGAGACAATAATTGTTTCCCTTTCCATGTGATTCTTTCTGGGTTTGCATTTCATGGTATACTTTATCGATTGCTTCCCCAATACTCTGCGAGTCAAATTCGTCTTCTATATTTGCTCTAGACATGCCTGGTAATGACTCAGATTCGGGAAAAATTCGTCTATGCCTTCCCATGCTACCTGTGGAATGGGATTTCTTACTTCTCTTTCCAAATAATCGAGATTGCGTGCTCTCTGCCTTCTTTTGCATTCCATGTCATCATCGACTTCTCTCTGCTTTCTTGCTTCTTCTCTCACTCTGTCTTCCTCTTTCTTTTTCATATCCCTTCGTTCATATGCCCTTCGTATCTCCTCATCCCTTCATCTCTGTATTCTTTTCTCTCTTATTCTTCCCTGTTCATCATCTTCTATTCTTTTTCTGTTGTCACGTTTTCTTTGCTCTTCTGCCCTCTCTTGTCTTTTAGCTTGCTCATCTTGATATAACTGTTCTCATTTTTGTCTATCTTTCCTTTTCGCTCCTTCATCTTTCAATCGTTCTTCCCTTTCATTGTCTTTTCTGTCTTGTTCGTCTTGATCTCCCCTTTGTCTTACATCCTTGATTCCTTTACCATCGAGTTTAAGTAAAATCAGACCTCGCATCCATTTGTTCTGTAAGAGCGTTATCTCATCAGTTTTGTCCTTATCTCCTTTCCATCTCTTTATTTCTCTCCTTATATCTAGAGATGTGCTTGCTCGATCACTTCACTCCTTATCGTTTCTCTCCTTGTCCCTCGGGACTTTGGAGGTTACATTTTTCTCGGTATCTTTCTCTGGGCCCTCATCCCTACTTTGCGTAGGTGACTCATATGACGGATTACTGTATCCTATTTCTGCTTTAAGTTCCCTTAATGGGTATAACCCATCGTCATTCTTAGCTTTGTCTTTTATTTCAGACGGGGCGGGTGGAGCAGAAGTCTCTTCACCTCCCCCCCTTGGCATACATTGAGTATCCAATCTAAAGGAGGCTCCTCCTCCTTTTCTTGTTGGTACATTTTCCAAAGCTCTAGACTTGCCAGGCGCTTTTCTAGCTTTTTTTCTGTATACGCTGCTGCAAATATGTCATCATATGCTGCAGAACTGCCTTCGATAATGATCCACCTTTGGCCATGGCATAAACATTTTATCTGCAGTTCCTTTAACCCATTCTGCACTGTACTGTCTAAGTTTAAGCACGTGCTTCGGCAGCTGTTTGCAAAGAAGCACTAATGGAGTAACCTCTTCCATTTTTAACCTTCACTTTTCTCTTTGCTACCACTCGCTTATGCTTTAATTACGGCTTCCAAATTACATCTCAATCAAAATACACTTATGAGCGAGCACCAATCGTCGCAATCTCCAATCCCGTCATAACACAATTTCTTACTTTAATCTTTATAAAAACAACCATCAAAATATAATTTTAAAACAATCCATTTCCGTGTCTCAACTTCATGCTTCTCTATTACATAAAAAGTTTTCTTTCAACTCTGACGTCAACACTTCTTTCAGTCAAATAAAACAAACAGACAATTTTGACCAGCCACATATACTGTTCACAATCTTTTTCTTAAGACTTGTCTTGCCCTCTAAAGTCGGCTCCCATTCTAACTTAAACCAATCTCGTTCTGGATTGTCTTTAATCGATCCCGTCTCCTCCGGCATCCACTTAATGGACTCTAGATAAAAGTTTCTGCTAGCACTCTTTAACGTCTAGGAACAGGGCGTATTCTCTTATCGTGGCCTCACTCACGACTAGTCTTCTTTATATATTGCTCTGCTACACTCAAGTCAATATCTTGTTTCCCATATACATATATATCACACTCTTACTCTTGCATTATATTTTATCCCACCTCCCTCTGTTACGCTCCGTTATTTACTATACATGCATCCCTTTGCCACACTGTTTGGTCTATTTACTCACTGTTTGCATGTTTTTGTTCTTCGGACCCTCGCAATCACCGCCTTCATTACTGCCTCTTCGAGCTTCTTTTCGATCCGCTTCTCGTAGATGTGGGAGGGGTTTCTATCTGAAAATAGAGGTCCCATCAAACAGTCCCATGAAATGACTTGTTTATACTATGCCCCATCTAGGGGGAGCTTCACGCCCTGTCAGTCGAATGGCAAATGTCGTGCGACATTTCCAAGACTCTAAAGTTACTTATGTCGGTGGCCGTTGGTTATCTTATCAAACCATTCAACTTTGCTACCAAGTGAGTTGGGTGTTCTCTCAGACAGCCCTTTAAGATGAGTAGCAATACCCTGGAAATGGATGGGGATGCAGATTTTATTCATGCATCAATAATCAAGATGACACAAATAGCTTGGCAAAGTTTGTCTGTTTTAATGTCAATTATATAAAACAGAGAGTACAAAGAACATCAGCAATCGCTCGATACTCTGACTCTACTTACTTCATAAAAAACTGTGCTTTTATAACCACAATTGGTCATCATTGACGTTTTCACCTGCGTCCTTACCAACGTCATCCTATGTGGCAAACTACACAATCCTAACGGAGGGTGTGATTGGGTCTAAGTGAAGTTCTAAGTATAAGCTCTATATCTGTATGGAGTAACGAAACAAGGTGGTAGGATAATAAACATCAGCTGAGGCAACTAAGCCCTTCCATTAAAATGGCCACTATAAACGTCACTAAATGTATGACGTCCCATTGACTACACAAGCTATAGGACTCCAAACTACGTGGTCCCCTACAATTTGTTAGCTCCTAACCCCCGTCAGTACTTTTCCACCTATGTCATGCAGCATACAGACTGAACAACCAGGTGCGGGTGAGCTTGTTTTAGCACCAGCTTCCCACCAATTAGCATATCATCCATCATCACCTCAATAGTCCAGTGTCAATAAGTGTTTGAAGTTTGGCCTTGAGTCTGTACTGTGTTCTGAGAATTTTTAAGAAGTATGGGCACAATCCGGCCTCCATGCGTAGGTGTGACCATCTCGTTCGTCCAACTTCCCTCTATCACGTGACTGGACACCATGAAATTGAGCCTTTTTGTGTATTTGATTTTATTCTCCAATAGTCCTCTGACGTCTTTTGTTTTTGCATGACCTCTCTGAACAGGAGCCTCTGTTCTTTCACGTTAATTGTATCCAATGTCAGCCAATTCTAGTTTGATAAGACCTTGGCTTTCTTGGCTCAGTCAACTCCTTAGCTGAACTTTTATTCTGTTTAATTCAATTGCTTTTCTTAACTGCAACACTGAAATTAGGCCTTCTTGCTTTGCTTAGTACTGCTTATATGTGTAGTGGAAACATCCATCCTTTACTTGTCCATATGTTTCTATATATGTATATGTTGGCGCTTGCTGCGGTCTAACTACTCAAAAGCATGTGGCTAGCTTCATGATTGCTTTGCTGCTTGCATTACATTGCATCTGTACACGTTTAAACTAACTATCTTCATCAGGTCTGTGGCATAAATTTCTTCATCTTGATCCCAAGATGCTACTTATCCTTGGCACTTCTTGAATCGTCTGCATCCTCTGGTCTGTTTATCTCTTCTATGGGTGTTAATTCGATTTTGTGTGATGTCACCATTCATCTTTGCCTTTTAGTTTTTCTGCTTCTTCAGGGATCTCATTCAAATGGCTATCATATTGTATTGCATGCAGGTATGGTTTCCTCAATGGATACTTTATCTCCCATCTTCTCTTAGGTATAGGTATTCTTATGGATAGTGCACAGAGGCCATGCTCTTCTCTTTGCTGGTTTAACTGTTCAGTATACGTCACATATTTTGGTTCAAACTTTTCAAGTAATGTAGGCGGGGCAGTTGGAGTGGGGGTACTTGGCTACTCCTCTACAATCTAAACATGCAAATTGCACCCGGGTGGGCAAATCCTTGATCAACTTATTCACTTGGTGGGAAAAATGCAGTTATCGCCTGATTTTATTTGGAAGATGTGTGGTATATTTCCCATTCAAAGATGGCTGCTAGATTGGGATTGTTTCCAGAGAGCCTCCTTAGAGACAGTCCTCCAAGATGGCCATGACCATGGATGAGCTCAGAGCTAAAAGAGTTCCTGAGATGGGCAGTAATGGTTGGGATTAGCCATAAGGATTAGCATGGATAAGGGTGGTAATGGGAGGGATTAATAACCAAACAACACTAAAAAAAAACACTTTGTGTCCCTCCTCAACGTCATTCATATGTGTCCCTTGTCACAATCCCATCTTTCTATGTACACATGAATCAGTGTTGAATCAGTATTGAATGCAATAGTTTGGGCTATTATAGGTGTTACAAGCGACACCTAATAGCCTAAACTTAAAAAGCAGATGCATGGGAAGAATATCAGAGGAAAGTGATAGGTTCACAATAATAAGGTGGCCACACACCTCCTTGTAGTATTCTGCCTGTCCGAATGCTGGTGATGCATCTTTGGAATGTGAGAGCGTTACCCTGGGTGAGTGTTCTATTGAGTGGCAGTTTAAGCTGAGCTGGCTGTGGTGCTGGATTCCAGTGTTCGTACGGGTGTTATTTGCTATCTTGTACCTGGCAATAAAGACACTTACCTCACTACTTGGTCTTGGCGTGGTACTTGTAAGAGGAGAAGAAGGATGCCAGTATTCATACTGGTGTAATTTGATATCTTGTACCTGGCAATAAAGGCACTTAACTCATTACTTGGCGTGGTACTTGGCAGAGGAGAAGGACCCTACTACATTTTGGCTACCAGTTGGTTCTGCTGTGAGGGGTAGTAGCCTGCATGGCCACTGTCCCCCAAAGGTCCATCAATTTACACGAGTCAGCAATGGGGGTCTGCAGGATACCTCTATCGACTCCAGGAAACCTCCAGGAAGATCACTGGTCAGGGGGTGACTGTCACTGAGAGTGTTGCTGGCGGGAGCAATGGTGGCCAGGCACAAAGTCCCTCAATGACATGCCAACCGGCGGTGGCAGAGGTGTTATATGACTGTCAGTGTCTTGCTATCTGAGCGGAGGCAAGGTTTGCTGACGGTCCAGCAGGGGGGGTGCTAATCGTGGCGGTCTGGTGGCATTCCTGTTCAAGGCGAGTCTGACCCTTCTCAAACTGGTCTGCGAGTGATCATCATTTTCTTTGGGCCAACTGGAGAACATCTCAGCAGGGGCACCAGCGGTAGCGTCTGTGGTGGTTTGGGTGGCGACCCCAGCTGTTAAGGTAAAATGTGGCTGGGCACTGCAGTATGGAGGAAGACATGGAGGAAGAGACCACTGGGTCAATAGGGCTCATCAGGGAGACTGGAAGGGCGGTTCCATCGGGGCCTGATGGCATTATGATGATGTGTGATTCCCGTGGGGGTGTCGTTGCATCAGCAGATGGCTGCAGGAGGTTGGCTGCATAACAGCATTGCCGAGATGAGCAAGGAGAACGCCCTTTTGGATACAATATCTCAGAGGTTCGTGCCACGACACTAGTTCACACAGGACACATATGGCGGCACTGCCCAGATATGGAGGAGTACATTTCCTTTACAGGGAAGTGGATGGAGAATCAGCGGGAGCACAGCTGTGTTTCTAGCAGCGTATGCTATGCATCCTGGGTGTGGACACTGAAGACACTCATGGTGTGGGCAGCGAACTGAAAAGGGTGTGTGCCGTGAGAGATGCCTGTAGTTTAGACATTGGGGGAGCCACCGATGAGACAGTGTTTGGTGCAATGAGCTTGGGGATTATTTCAGAGACTTTCAGCACCATATCTTGTGTTGTATCAGTTTTCGGGAAAAGCCATGTTTTTGGAATTCGGCGAGGAGTGATGGGTTAGTCTAGTATGTGTGTTTGGAGACCGTATTTAATTTGTTCGTGTTTGTGTGTGTGTTGTGGACTCCTAGGGTTTTGGGTAGAGTGTTAACTCTCCAGGGGAGGAGAGGGTAATGTTAGGTTGGTGAGGCCTGTATTTTAAATGTTGTTGTGTGCATGTTGCAGCCTTGTGTAGGGTCTTGTTTTAGGAACCTCGGATGTAACTATTTTTTTTTTGTATCATGCTCAACGTTCAGGTTTTTGTGTTTGTTTTTATTTGTCGGTGAACAGGTTTGTTTTTTCACCCTGCGGACTTGTACATGTGGGTGTGGGGATGGTTTTATGGAACATTTCCATGTTATGTATTTCTTGGCTATGAGGCCGAGGGGTAGTTTGATATGGGACATTGTATTCATTATTATTATCACTGGAAAATGTGAGGACTTTGTGGTCATTTTCGAAATGTTTTGAATTTTGTTAATTTTTGGGGAAATATTTTTCATCTGATGGTGATTGCGGAATGCACATTTGTTGTTTGTTAAGTTTGTCTCTGTCATCTTTTGGGACTACGGTCAGTGGGGTGCTGCACTAACTGGGTTTTTTGCAGTGTGTGCTGCATCCGTTTCTGAAGGGATGTGTGTGGATGTGGTGAGGTGCTGTGCCCTGTCTCATAGATGCAGTGAGGTGCGTTATCAGGTTGTGTTTGGTTGTGGTCTGCTGACAGGGTTTGTTATGGAGCCATGTACGCCAGCAGGTTGTGTTCTGTTGGCATGTTTGGTTACCTAGGCCATGTGCAGCAGTGTTAGGATTGCTTGTGGCTGAGGTCCAGGTTTCCATCGGGCGTGTGTTTATGCACTGCAGTATTTTGGGGGCCTACTGGGATCAGCGAGTTTGGTGTTTCCTTTGAGTTATTACTCGAGGTATGGTTCACTCGTGGTGTTGCCTACTTACTGAATTTATGGACTGCCGACTCATGCTGCATGTGAGGTTGTTCAAATATGTTGGGGGGGTGCTTTGTGGAAGGTGTTTTTGGTGGTTCCCTTGTGTTTGTTTTGGTTGTTCATATTCTGGTTGGAGTTGTGTTGTGCGGTGTATACATCTGGTTGCGTAGTCAGGCCTACCTGATTTCAAGTTTGGCCAGATTTAATTTTCTTATTCGGTTTATCGTGACCAGTCTTGATGATGGTGTGGTCCTGAATTTGGTTGTTGTTTATGGGTGCTCAGATTGCTTTGCTTTTTTGTCCGAGAGGTTGGCTCGGTTGTGTAGTTGCTCAGGGAAGAGCATGGTTTGTGCCTGGGTGTGGCAGGCTGATGACTCTGGGGTGGAATCCCAGAATCAAAGGAGTTGAGTTATGTCTGTTGGTCTAGTGTGTAAGTTGTTTCTTTGCTCGAGGGAGAGCTCAGTGCCTAGGCGTGGCAGGCCTAGGACTGTGGGCTGGCAGCCAGCAGTATAAGGAGTTTTGTGTTTTTGATTGTTGTCTCCCTGTCGGTTAGTGTGACAGTTATGTTGCTCCTTTAGTCATTTCGGTGGGTTCCATTTCTGCCTCTGTTTTGCATTGGTGGTGTTTTTAGGACGGGTGTAGGTTGGTGATTATAAGTGGTTTGCTTGGTGTTTATAAGTGGTTTTAGTTGGTTATGGACCGCAGTTTGTTTATGCAGGTGTTGGGAATGTCACTGTGTTCATGTTGATTTTGTATAGGACTCCTGGTTTTCATTCACTGAAAATGAATGATGTCTTGGAGATATCTTAGGTCGTTGTGGGTGACAGTGTGTTTAAGTAGTTCTGGTTTAGTGACATGCTCAGGTTGGTGAAGCACTTTTCATTTGCAGTTTCAATGTGTACAGAGAGAGAGATGTATTCTGACTGTCATAATGTTGGTGTGCTGATGATGCATCTTTGGAATGTGAGAGCGTTAGCCTGGGTGAGTGTTCTACTAAGTGGCAGTTTAAGCTTAGCTGGCTGTGGTGCTGGATGCCACTGTTCATACCTCTGTATGTTGCTAACTTGTACCTGGTAATAAAGGCACTTACCTCACTACTTGATCCTGGTATGGTACTTGGCAGAGGATAAAGATCCTACTACACACCTCTTTCAAATCCCACAGCTCCAGGACTCCTGCTGAAGGCACAAACTCTAAAACACGTAGCCCAAAATGCCCTATTTGGCTGCTAGGAAGCCCTTTGAGACAAGGTAGCTGGATACAAAAGTACAACAAGCATTGGCAATAGTTTAGGCATTTATGTAGGCATGGGAAAGGCATTTGCCAGGCACTGCCATAGTGGTATTAGCTGGCCATCAGGTGCCAAATGGCGCGAGTGCCACGGCATATAAAAGCAGTGTCCGACAAATGCCTAATACTTATACACATGCCAAAGCTTTTGGATTTGCAAGTGCTTGTCCTGAACAGGACTTGAGGGAAGGATATGCATATTGCCGTTAAATCGCGTGGCTGAAAGCAGACCTGGCTAAGACATTTTGATTAATCCAGTAGCATGGTTACGGCTCCCGTTACGTAATTAACTCTCAGAAGACTGCTTTGAAAAAACAATGTCAAGCACACAAAGTTTGATGGTAAGGCGTGAATAAAGCGAGTTCAAAGATATCCCTGGAGGATGTGTTTTGGGCATGGACGGGCAGGAAGTGGGTGGTAATGGGCATAAGGAATAGCATGGACCTTGGGCAGTCAATGGCTGGGTAAAAAACCTAACAAATCCTACACGCTTTGTGTCCCTCTTCATATGCCATTTCCCCCTAGCTGCAGTCTAATTCAATAGTTACGACTTATCAGTCGTGCTTTAGTGACACCTTATAGCTAAAACTAAAAAGTGCATGGGAACATTGGCCCATATTTAAGCAAATAAAGTCATGAGGATTTAATTTCTGAAATGCAATATATGACCCAAAATCTCCCATTCAGGAAAAGAAGCAGAAAATGTGGATGAGTTCATAAACCCATGCTTAAGACCACAAAGACATGAGGTTTTTTGAGCTAATTTAGACAAAGTAATGGTGCATGACATTGAAAATAAATGTGGGTATATGTGCAAATAAAGACACAAGGATTTCACTTCTGAAATGCAAAACGTAGCCCGAAATAGGCTAAAACAAGTACTCCTAAGCTAATTCAGGCAGAGTAGCTGGTCACAAACTTTCATAGCCTCTATTGGGTCATAGGAGCACACTCGATGTAATGGCAATGCATTCAAAAAGTAAACATCCCTTTAATAGTACATGCTATCACCACTATGACCCGAGTGGTCACGTTGTCTGTGGCGCATGATCTTTCAGTAATGCCCCAGGCATTCCAAGCCCCAGAATTCGCCCACTGCAGCCATGCCCACTGGTTATTTGCCAGGGGAATGGAGTATGGCTCAATGGCAGCTAGTGAATTTTTTAACTGGAGGGGCATAAATATTTGTCGTAGATATGCCGGAGCGACCGAGCGTAGCGAGCGAGCCCACACCATTCAAGGCGGACCTGGGGGGATTCTCTCCCCGAGAAATCTTTTAAATAATGGGTGCAAATGGTCGATTTTAGAGCACACTTTTTAGAAAAAATGGGTAAAAAGCCAAACAGTTTGCAATTGGGTTTTGTAGGGTAACTCATGAAAAAAATCCAATAGATGCAAGTCACCAACAGTGCACAAGAGCATTTATCCAATACATTTTCATGATGCCTTTTCCACAATATGTGCCAGTATAAAACATTTTCACACTGGATGTGCCCGTACATTTCCATGCTGACTTTAACATTAAACCCTATTATTCCCATATAAGAACCTACTCATGTTTGTGTTTTGCATAATGCCAGTATTGATACTAAAAGAAAACATGCCCATGTTTGTTCTGCCAATATATGGCAGTATCCTCACATAAGAACATACTCCAGTTGGCTTTACCATTAAAAATGCATGCCAAATTATTAAAACTTGTCAAAACTGTGTACTAAAATGCCCGCTGAGCTACATAATAACACTTATCCTGCTTGCTTTATCAACGATGACTGATACAAAGTGTCATATCACAATAAGAAATGGCTAGACTAAGTGCATAAAAGTGACAGTCTTACTTCATAATAACACTTATCATCCTTGTTTTTACCACCGATGTCCAATACAATACCACAATACGAAACAACTAAACTGGCTGCATTGAAATGCCAGTCTAGTTACGTAATAACACTTATGCTTGTTTTACCAAAGGTGCGTAGTACAAAATGTTATGCCACAGGAAGAATAATACCACTGATCCTGCTTGCTTTACCAAAGATGTCCAATACAAAATGTCATACCACAAGAAGAAATGGCTAGACTGGTTGCATGTCTAGCTACATAATTACACTTATCATGCTTGCTTTATCAACCATGCACAGCAAAACATGCCATGCCTGCTTCATAGCGTGCTGGACATCTATGATAGATAAACTACCCTTCTACCCCAGCACCTTGCCTACCCACATAATCCCCCAGCACCTTGCATACACACATAATCACTTTGATCGTGTGTGTTTGGTGCTGTGAGGCATGATATTGTTTCACTGAACATCTATGATAGATGTCTAGTAAAAAATACCATCCCCACTTTCTGGTCCCCTAGTGCCTGGCATACAGGTTGTATATTAATTGAGCTTTTCACAATTGACCTCAGGGGAAGTGACCTAATTTAGAAGGTCAATTAGAACATATATGCGGGGGGACCCCCCCTGCAACCCGCCCAGCCAAACCAAAACCCCCTCCAACCCCCAATCAATCCCCTTATATTATTTATAATCCAAAACGTACCCAATACATAAAGAAAATAACTAAAATAATATATAAGTCAATTGTGCAGAAGGTCAATTAGGACCACTATAATTAGGTAAATTGTGCAAAAGGTCAATTGTAAAAGGTCAATTTGGGTAATACCGGCATACACACATAACCAAATTGATTGTGTGCATGCGTGAGAGATGGCCAGTAAAAAAAAAACACGCCTTTCCCCGGTGCCCCCAACGCCTCATAATCACACATAATGACATTCATCAATATTGTGATTATGTCTGGCTGCAAGGCACTGGCACACCATGGAGCAGACATGGCATTTTCTATTGTGCATGGTTGATAAAGCAAGCATGATAAGTGTTATTATGTAGCTATACTTGCATTTTAATGCAACGCGTCTAGCCATTTCTTATTGTGGTGTGCCATTTTGTAGCTGGCATCTTTCGTAAAGCAAGCATGATACATGTTATCACGAAGCAAGACTGGCATTTTATATGCTACCATTCCAGCCATTTCTTCCTGAGGCATGACATTTCAGTGGTATTGTTCTTACTGTGGCATGACATTTTGTATTAGGCACCTTTGGTAAAACAAGCATAAGTGTTATTATGTAGCTAGACTGGCATTTCAATGCAGCCAGTTCAGTCATTTTGTGTTGTGGTATGGCACTTTGTGTTGGGTATTGTTGGTAAAGCATGCATGAAAAGTGTTGTTATGAAATAAGACTGTCACCTTTATGCACTTCATCTAGCCATTTCTTATTGCGGTATGACTTTTTGTATTGGGCATCTTTGATAAAGCAAGCATGATAAGTGTTATTATGTTTACTCGACTGCCATTTTAGTACAGCCAGTTTTGACATGTTTTCATACTTTGGCATACATTTCTAATGGTAAAGCCAACTACAGTATGTTCTTATGTGGGGGTATGGCCATATAGTGGCAGAACAAACATGGACATGTTTTCTTATAGTATCATTACTGGCATTATGCACAAAGCAAACATGAGTATTTTCTTATATGGGAATAATAATGTATAATGTTGCAGTCAGTATGGAAATGTATGGGCACAGCCAGTGTGAACATGTTTTATACTGGCACACATTGTGGGAAAAGGCATCATGAAAATGTGTTGGCGAAATGCTCCTGTGCATGGTTGGTGACTTGCATCTATTGGATTGTTTTTATCAGTTACCCTACAAAACCCAATTGCAAAGTGTTTGGCCGTTTACCCAATTTTTCTTAAAGGTTTGCTCCATTTTCACCCATTATTTAAAAAGATTCTCGGGGGTAGAACACCCCCAGGCCTCCCTCGAATGATGTGTGCTCCCTTGCCATGCTCGCTCGCTCTGGCATATCTGGGACAAATATTGACACCCCTACAGTTAAGAAATTCACAAGCAACCACTGTAAAAAGCAGTCTTTGCAGTTTCTTGGCACATTTCTTGATCTCAATCTGGCTAGTGCGAAAGGCAAGTGAGTTCCAGAGAGGGGGTGTGGTGCAAAAATTGAAAGAGGAAATACCCGAGTGAGCCCAAAAATGACTGTTCAATCTGCGGGGGGTCCCAGGTGACATGAAAGGTCTGAATGGAATAAAATGTGACAATTTCTGCAAGGAAAGGGTGGTCTGTAATGATATAAAACTCTCTGAGTAACCAGCACAGGATGTCAAGTGATGGGGTATATGATATGATATCATGTTTTATTTATAGCGCGCCTATACACAAGTGTTTCCTACTAGGCCAAGTGACATTGAGATTGTGCAAGATTGTGCAAGTGCATGAGAGAGGGAAGGGAAAAAAGTGCAAGGGGAAGGGGAGGAGGAGATGGGTGATCAAGACATAGGAAAAGAGTACAGCCAACAGGTGGAGGTGCATGGGTCAAGTGCAGACAACGAGTGTTGGATACGTGCAAGTAGAGGGGACTGTAGGGACGCAGATACAGCCCCCAAGTGCATGGTTGCCAGGAGGCAGTGCAAGTATGTAACTGTGAGGGCAGGGACCTCGGTATGTGATTCAGCAGGTAGCCAGGTCACTAGGGCATTATCACACAGGAGATCAGCAGGGAAGTGGGAGAGAGAAGGCAGAAGCAAAGAGAAAAGTATTGAGCTGCTTCCGGAACCTGAGATGGTTCCGCTTTCAGTGAGGCTGGGACTCTGTTCCAGAGGGAGGCACCAGCTGAAGAGAGAGATCTGCCCCCAGCTTGTTGCTTAGAAAAGCGACTGAGCCTCAGGGAGTTGGAGGTGGAAGAGCGAAGGGCTCGAGAAGGAAGATACTTCTGAAGAGAAAGCTGGAGGTATTTTGGTCCCAGGCCCCAGAAGGCCTTGTGGACAATGCAAAGGGTCTTGAATTTTATCCTTGCAGCCCCTGGGAGCCAATGGAGAGATGTCAGTGCTGGAGCAATACGATCCCAGGGTTTGAGGCCAAGGACAAATCTTGCAATCCTGTTCTTGAGTTGCAGAGGACAGAGAGTAGAGGAGGGTAGATTTAAAAAGAGGTTGTTACAATAGTCAAGCCTAGAGAGAACCAGAGCTCTGGAGACAGTGAGCTTCTGGGGGAAGGGGAAGAAAGGAAGAATACCTCTGAGGAGGTGCAGTTGGTAGTTTGATTTCTTAGAGATGTCGGAAATGTGAGGACAGAAGGAGAGGGTGAAGTCAAAGATAACACAAAGGTTTTTAGTCTAACATGTGTGAGCAGGAAGAGGGCCAAGAGAGGCCGGCCAGAGAGTGGTGGGAAAGAGGGTGCAGGTGTGCCGATGAGGAGGATCTCTGTCTTACTGACATTCAGACAGAGATCACTGGCGGTGCACCACTCCTGGATTGCAGACTGACAATCAGGAATGAGAGAAGAGGCGGCAGAGGGGAGACTGAAGGCGAGCTGGGTGTTATCCGTATAGCACTGGAAGTTGGATCAGAGAGCAGCAATGCGGAGGGTGAGAGGTGTCAGGTATTGGTTGAACAACCAGGGAGAAAGGTAGAGGAGAGGAAGGACCCAAGTTGGACCTGGGAGTGTCAGTCAGAGAGGACAGAAGTCAGCCAGGCAAGAGCCTGATCAGTGATACGCAGATTATCACGGAGCCGGTTGAGCAGGATGGCATAGTAGACCCAGTAGGATGAGGACAGATGGGAGGTTAGAATCAAGGTTGGAGAGCAGGTCTTCATGGATGTTCAGGAGAACAGTTTCCGTGCTTCTGGCTGCCCTGAAGCCAAACTGATGGTCATGGAGACAACCAACAGATTTAGTGTGAAGATTAAACTGGGAGATGGCTAGATTTTCCAGGAGTTTGCCCAGGAAAGGACTGATAGAGGTTGGGCGATAATTATCTGGAAGGGAGGGGTCGGCTGAGTGTTTCTTGAGGAGAGGGTCACAAGAGAGTGCTTAAAGGGGGAGGAGAAGGTTCCAGAGTTGAAGGAGTGGATACAGAAGTCAGCCAAGGCTGGAGCGAGGGTGTCAATGTGGTCCTTGATGGTTTTGGGAGAACCTGCTTAGATAAGGTTTTCATGGATGAGACTTGTCTAGAAACCTTGTCAGGGAAGATGAGAGGAAAGGCAGAGAAGGGAGGGGAGTGGCCGCAATGGGGCCAGAGGAAGAGGAGAGAGTGGAGGGAGAAGCAGGAGAAGCAGAGAGGGTGGACAGGATGTTCTGGGTTTTGAGAAGCCAGATCTGTACAGAGGGCCTGGGAAGGGACATGGGAGGTAGAGACTGTGTAAGGATTGGCCAGTTCCTTGCAGATTTTAAAGAGTTCAGCTGAATTGTTAGATGTCACGGAAATGCAGGCTTGGATCTGAGCTCAATTCTTGGTAAGGACAGAGAGTCAGTGTTGCCTTTGGAGCAGGCGGCAGGCCAGTTTGTCAGAGGATATACAAGATGCCAACCATTTCCTCTCAGCCACCCTACACTTGCATTTAAGGATGATGAGGTCAAAGTCATACCAGGAGGTGCACTTTAGGCTTCATGCAGATCCTCATGACAGGGGCAAGTACATGAAGAGTATCAGAGATAGCAGAGTGGAGCATGGAGAGGGCTATGTCAGGGTGTGAGTCAGCCATAGGTGCAAGAGGGGGAGAGAAAGATGTGGCGAAAGCCTCAACTGACACATGCTTCATAGGTCTAATGACTGAGAAGGTGGGTGGCAGTTTGGGGGTAGGATTGGCCTGGGCGGTAGTGAGAGAGAGATGAGAGGAGAGGAGAAAGTGGTCACTCCAGGAGAGAGGAGTGTGAGAGGGTAAGAGAGGGGGAGGTCTGAGGAGATCAGAGCATCAAGAGTGTCCCCTGCAAAGTGAGTCAGGACAGAGGGAAGAATAGATAGAGAGAGAGAGAGAGAGAGAGAGAGAGAGCGAGAGAAAGTTGCAAAGGTCGCAAAAGAATCCCGTGGTGGGACAGGAGGCATCCAGATGTCTTAGTGAGCCCAAGGACATCAAGGTTGAGTTCTTCCAGTTCTTCCAGGAGATGGCAGATGTCAGAGCAGTGTTTGACAGCTGAGCAAGAGTTAAAAGTGGCGAGGTGGAGAAGGATGCCATCCTTAAAAGACTTCCGGGGAGGGGTGCAAATTAGAAGTACTCCCTGCAGAGGAGGTAGGATGAGAGGGCAAGGTAGCCGAGGAGGAGGGAGAGGGCGCCAGAGAAGGGGCAGAGGGTGGAGGCAAGGAGACCGAAGAAGGGAGAGAGGGCACAGCAGGGGAGGAAATGAAATGGATAAGTCATGGGAAACGTCTGTCAAAGAGTAGGAGGTTGGCCTGAGGGCCTTGGACCAAGACAATGCCATTAAGGTAATCATTAATGATGACCTTAGAGGAGTGTAAGGAAGCCAGGAGGGCCTCCTGACGGGTGCCACCATTAATGGGAGAAAAGGAGAAAGGAGAGAGCACAGAGACCATATGAAGATCCATAGGTCTAGCAAAGGAACGACAAAGAGGATGTCGGTGAGGGTCTGCCTGAAGGAAGCGCTGGTGTAGGTGTCAGCGATAGGGAGACCAGGGTTAGACATCAGGATATCCTTTTTGAACGTCTTCCTACCAGACGTAGTGAGAAGGGAAGGATAGTCGATGTTGAAACAGTTGGAGAAGATAGGAGAAATAGAGAGTGCCATAGGTGATGTGGAGGAGGGGGAAGAGGGGAGTGAGCGGGAGTGGAGACACTGGGAGAGAAAACAAGCAGGGTGCAAGCAGAAGAGATAGAACAAGACAGGAACAGCAGGACATAATGAGACACAATGCAGTCACTTGGCACATCTAAGTTCGAAGTTAAACAGATCAGGGTGAAGCACAATGCAGCCACAGGCACAGCTAAATTCAAAATTAAACAGAAAAACAATGCAGCCACTGGGCACAGCTAAACTCGAAATTAAACAGAGCAGGGTGAAACACAATGCAGTCACAGGGCGCAGCTAAATTCGAAATTAAACAGAGCAGGGTGAAACACAATGCAGCCACTGGGCACAGTTACATTTTGGCAGGACAGGGTGAAAAAATAAAATGCAGCAACTAGGAGTGAGAAGTGGGACAGTCAGTGATGAGGAGGAAGAGGGTCCACGAATTTAGTTGATAGAACTAACCTTCAGAGAAAAGTATGATGCTCCATTGATATCTGGTGTCCAGAACATATGTAGTTCTCCTCGGCCTCCATGTGCACTTCGGGATAGCAGGGGGATCACTAGACCCAGCCAGACGATGGGCAGGGGAACATACAGGGCCTTAGGAAGTAGGCCTTTGTTGAGGGTGCCGGCTAAAGTCTGCAGTCCTCCAATAGGCCAATATATGCAGCTCACAGGCCAATTGGCATGCAGGCAGGTGGGAGAGGTCTCCAAGGCTCTTTCTAGGGTGCACCATACGAGGAGGCCATCTTGGAATCTTCACGAGGGCCAGAAGACAAATGGGAAATTGATGTAAAATCTTTACTTTGCCAACGTGCACGCCGCCCCAGAGTGTTATAAGTGCAGCGGAATTGTAGCAGAAAGGCAGCACTTATGTTGGCGCATCAGCTGAGTGATGTTATCCCTTGTGAGAAAACGCCACTGAAAAACTGTGACATGGCAGAAATATGGGCTAGAGCAGTATCCAGACAGCCAGGGAAGCAGGCAGACAGCTTGACGAAAGGTCACCCACCCACAGGCACACACCGGGACAGAAAGAACTCTATATAGGATAGCATACAGCTAGACAGTCATATAGCCAGACACACAGTTAGCCAAAGAGTTAGTAAACCAGCTGCCACATTGTCATACATATATAGAGAAAGGTGACATATAGATATAAATATTCGTTCAGATAAAGCAGCGGCTGTGGATGGGATGCCTTACACTGTAGAGCAACGTTCAGCATAACTGACGCGCCATCTCAAACTTCTTCTGCGGCATGTCTTTGTCCAAACCCACATGTTCCACTTCATGGTGGTGCGTGAAGAACCAGGGCAGCGCATTGTAATATTTGCCTTGTCGTCGCTACGCCATACTTCGATTTAAAAGATGACCTGGCATGATCCTTCACTTATACTATTAATCAGAATTACAGTGCTCTGTGGCGGGCGAAATATCTAAGGATTCTTGATGGGCACCAGCAAGAAAAAAACTCAGGGTTGCTTTTGTAATTCTTTGGGCGAAATCCCACATACAAACGATTCTTGATGTCGACATAATGTTTTTGAAAGGTGTTATATATGCACGTGCAACGCCCCCAAATATGGTCACCAATGTGGGAAAAAAAAGTGAAAACATGAGAAGCAGGATTGCAAGATTGCATGTATTTTTCACAGGCATGCAGGAGTGACGGGAATTGTATTGTGGAGTGGTAAACGTCAAAGCGGAACGGCTTGAGCAGAAATATTTGTTTTTTACATGATAGTGTGAAATATTCCTTATCAGTCACGTTGGCTTCAGTCATGGAAACTGAGGCACCAGTAGAAACAATGATTTGTATGGGATATCCCATTCATGGTGCTATGTGCAGGCAGGTTAGACCCTGAAGGCCCTGATTCTGACGTAAGACAGCCACCTGACCACATCTCACCCAGCAAGTGAATAATGCATGTTATTATATCGTTCAGACAACTAATAGCAGTAACATGCCTAAAATGAAATCAGCAGCGTGCCCAGGCCAAATCAATTTTGAACCACTCTCCCTTATTAAATACATCTAAGGAACGTTTAACTTCCAATTTTATTAAACAAAAAAATTATAATAATCTTGTACAATCTGACGTGCACCTGCTATTTTGCAACCCAGGGCTCATTATGCACCTGATGGTGAAAGCCAGTTCTGGCCAGATGTTCAAGGGAGAGCAAGGGTTTCTATGCGCTATACCCAACCTTATACCACAACTGTTCTCAGTGGTCTTTCAAAACAGGTTATATGTGAATCCCAAACCCCTTTTGCCTCCATATTGTTAGTTTGGGCTTCAATGTGCCATGCGACTATTCAGAAATGTGACACGTGAGGCATCAGCGGACGCTCCAAACAATAATATGGTAAATGCTCAAATAAAAGGATGAGATACACACTTTCCTCAAACACAGACATTGCTCAAAAGCTATAGCAACCCACCCCTGTAAGGAAAACACACAGATAATACAGCCTAGATACATGTATATGACTGAACGCTCTGGGAGTTATGCTGCAGGTTGGAAGATGTAGGAAAATTGTTAAAAAACGAAATTATACAAATAGTTAACAATATAATGTCATTTGTAAGGTAGCAATAGTTATTCTAAACAGTCCCTACACCCAGGGTAAAGGTCAGGGCCCACAATACCTAGAAATATCTTGGACAGGCGCCTAGTGCACACGTTAATTTTCTTAGTGTTTTTACAATGCTTAAGAATATAAGCCACTCTTTTTGTTTCTTCTCAATATGGCAGAACTGGTCCAGGAAAATTGATGTGGTAAGTGTATCAGAAAGGCTTGATCATTGGGAACTACTTTGAAAAAGACATTGTGCAAGAAACATTATGGGCCCAGTTCATAGAATCCAGCGCAGAAGTAGCACAAGCGCTGCGTGCTGAGAATGAGCGTGCGCCACGAGTGCGCCAGCCATGGCTCAAACCAGCAATAGCGCGGCAAGCGTATTCATGGATTTTCCGAGCAATCAGTAGCTTTGGCGCAATGAACCCGAAGGAGCGGCAGTAACGCCCCCAACGTGCCCCCGTGTGCAGGAAAAACCAAGTGAAATGCCCAATACGGCGCAAGGTCACGTGCCATCTGTGGCCCAGCACACAGCCTCCCCATCGTAATCGCGTGAAAAATGAGAGTGTACCCCGCTCGCACCAGCAAAATCGTGTGGAAAGGCACATGTGTCCCATCCGCACCCCAGCATAATCGCATACCCCGCTCCCACCAGCCAAATCGCATGGAAAGGGCTGCGCGTATCCTGTCCACACCCCAGCGTAATCGTGTACCCTGCTCACACCAGCCAAATTGCATAGAAAGGCCCGTGTGTACCCCGTCCGCACCCAGCGTAATCGTGTACCCCGCTCGTACCAGCCATATCATGTGGAAAGGCCCACGCATACCCCATCAGCACCCCAGCATAATCGCGTACCCCGCTCGCACAAACCAAAATGCGCAGAAAGGCCACGATACACGCACCACTCCCCTGGAAGCAAACGCCTCCTCATGGGACAGCCAGACTCCAGCAGCCATCACCCGTGACCATACACCGCAGGCAGCTCACACCACATGACCCCCTCATCACCCGTGACCATACCCTGCAGGCAGCCCACACCACATGGGACCCCCCATTCCCTGTGAACATACCCCACAGGCTGCCCACACCACATGGCCCCCCATCACCCATGACCATACCCCGCAGGCAGCTTACACCACATGGACCCCCATCACCCGTGACCATACCCCGCAGGCAGCCCACACCACATGGAACTCTTCCCATCACCCATGTCCATATCCCACAGGCAGCCCACACCACATGGCCCCCATCACCCGTGACCATACCCCCCAGGCAGCCCAAACCACATGGAAACCCCCATCACCTGTGACTATACCCCGCAGGCAACCCACACCACATGGGATCACCTGTGACCATACCCCGCAGGCAGCCCACACCACATGGGATCCCCCCATCACCTGTGACCATACCCCGCAGGCAGCACACACCACATGGCTCCCCATCACCAGTGTCCATACCCCGCAGGTAGGCCCCGCCTCATGTAGTGCCCCCCCACTTGTGACAACAACCTGCAGGCAGGCCCCGCCTCATGTTGTCCGCCCCACCTGTGACGGTAACCTGCAGGCAGGCCCCGCCTCATTTTATCCCCCCACCTGTGACAGCAACCTGCAGGCAGGCCCCTCCTCATGTTGTTCCCCCCACCTCTGACGGCAACCTGCAGAGTGCCCAGGCCAAATCAATTTTGAACCACCACTCTCCCTTATTAAATACATCTAAGGAATGTTTAACTTCCAGTTTTCTTAAATAAAAAAATTATAATAAACTTGTACAATTTGACGTGCACCTGCTATTGTGCAACCCAGAGCTCATTATGAACCTGATGGTGAAAGTCAGTTCTGGCCAGATGTTCAAGGCAGAGCAAGGGTTTCTATGCGCTATACCCAACCTTATACCACAACTGTTCTCAATGGTCTTTCAAAACAGTTTATATGTGAATCCCAAACCCCTTTTGCCTCCATATTGTTAGTTTGGGCTTCAATGTGCCATGCGACTATTCAGAAATGTGACACGTGAGGCATCAGCGGACGCTCCAAACAATAATATGGTAAATGCTCAAATAAAAGGATGAGATATACACTTTCCTCAAACACAGACATTGCTCAAAAGCTATAGCAACCCACCCCTGTAAGGAAAACGCAGAGATAATACAGCCTAGATACATGTATTTGACTGAACACTCTGGGAATTATGCTGCAGGTTGGAAGATATAGGAAAATGGTTAAAAAACGAAATTATACAAATAGTTACCAATATAATGTCATTTGTAAGGTAGCAACAGTTATTCTAAACAGTCCCTAGACCTAGGGTAAAGACCAGGGCTCACAATACCTAGAAATATCTTGGACAGGTGCCTAGTGCACCAGTTAATTTTCGTAGTATTTTTACAATGCTTAAGAGTATCAAGCCACTCTTTTTGTTTGTTCTCTATATGGCAGAACTGGTCCAGGCAAATTGATGTGGCAAGTGGATCAGAAAGGCTTGATCGTTGGGAACAACTTTGAAAAAGACATCTTGACTGGCTTTCCAGGTAGGTTCTTCAAGCATATCTGTGCTTGGAACGCAGAAGGTGACCTCGTGCAAGAAACATTAAGGGCCCAGTTCATAGAATCCAGCGCAGAAGTAGCGCAAGCGCCACGCGCCGAGAATGAGCATGCGCCACGCGTGCGCCAGCCGTGACTCAAACCAGCAATAGCGCGGCACGCGTATTCATGGATTTTCCGAGGCATCAGTAGCCGTGGCGCAATGAACACCAAGGAGCACCAGTAACACCCCCAACGGGTCCCCGTGCGCAGAAAAAAGCCAGTGAAATGCCCAATACGGCGCAAGCTCACGCGCCATCTGTAGCCCAGCACACAGCCTCCCCATCGTAATCACGTAAAAAATCAGAGCGTACCCTGCTCGCACCAGCCAAATCGCGTGGAAAGGCCCACAGGTACCCCATCCGCACCCCAGCGTAACCGCGTACCACACTCGCATCAGCCAAATTGCGTGGAAAGGCCCGCGTGTACCCCGTCCACACCCAAGCGTAATCGCGTACCACGGTCGCACCAGCCAAATCAGGTGGAAAAGCCTGCGTGTACCCCATCCGCAGCCCAGCATAATCTCGTAACCCGGTCGCACCAGCCAAATCGGGTGGAAAGGCCCACGCGTACCCTGTCCGCACCACACCGTAATCGTGTACCCCTCTCGCACCAGCCAAATCGTGTGGAAAGGCCCATACGTACCCTGTCTGCACCCCAGCGTAATCGCATACCCTACTCACACCAGCCAAATCGTGTGGAAAGGCCCACGCGTACCCTGTCCACACCCCAGCGTAATCATGTACCCTGCTCGCACCAGCCAAATTGTATGGAAAGGCCCACGCATACCCCGTCCGCACCGCAGCATAATCGCGTACCCCACTCGCACCAGCCAAATCATGTGGAAAGGCCCATGCATACCCCGTCTGCACCCCAGCGTAATCGCGTACCCCGGTTGCCCCAGCCAAATCACATGGAAAGGCCCACGCATACCCCATCCGCACTGCAGCGTAATCGTGTACCCCGCTCGCACAAACCAAAACACGTGGAAAGGCCACGATACACGCACCACGCCCCTGGAAGCAGACGCCTCCTCATGGGACAGCCAGACCCCAGCAGCCATCGCCAGTGACCATACACTGCAGGCAGCCCACACCACATGGCCCCCTCATCACCTGTTACCATAACCTGCAGGCAGCCCACCTCACATGGGAACCCCCATTCCCTGTGAACATACCCCACAGGCAGCCCACACCACATGGCCCCCCCATCACCCATGACCATACCCCGCAGGCAGCTTACAACACATGGGACCTCCCATCGCCCGTGTCCATACTCCACAGGCAGCCCACACCACATGGCCCCCCTGATCACCCGTGTCCATACCCCACAGGCAGCCCACACCACATGCGAACCCCCATCACACGTGACCATAGCCCACACCACATGGAACCCCCATCACCTGTGTCCATACCCCACAGGCAGCCAACACCACATTGCCCCCCATCACCCATGACCATACCCCGCAGGCAGCCCACACCACATGGCCCCCATTTCACCCATGACCATACCCCGCAGACAGCCCACACCACATGGAACTCCTCCCATCACCCTTGTCCAAACCCCACAGGCAGCCCACACCACATGGCCCCCCATCACCCATGACCATACCCCGCAGGCAGCCCACACCACATGGCCCCCCTTCACCCGTGACCATACCCTGCAGGCAGCCCACACCACATGGTCCCCCAATCACCCATGACCATACCCCCCAGGCAGCCCACACCACATGGGACCCCATCACATGTGTCCATACCACGCAGGCAGCCCACACCATATGGGATCACCCATGACCATACCCCACAGGAAGCCCAAACCACATGGGATCCCCCCTTCACCCGTCACCATACCCGCAGGAAGCCCACACCACATGGGATCACCCGTGACCATACCCCGCAGTCAGGACATACCACATGGTCCCCCCATCACTTGGGTCCATACCCCGCAGGTAGGCCCTGCCTCATGAGGTCCCCCCCACCTGTGTCAGCAACCTGCAGGCAGGCCCCACCTCATGTAGTCCCCCCACCTGTGACAGCAACCTGCAGGCAGGCCCGCCTCATGTTGTTCCCCCACCTGTGACGGCAACCTGTAGGCAGGTCCCGCTTCATGTTGTCCCCCTCACCTGCAACGGCAACCTGCAGGCAGGTCCTGCCACATGTCCGCATCCCCACCCCCAACATACTGTGGACCGATAGACATAAATGCAGCAGATGTGAAATGAAAGGCCACCACACGCTGCACACTCAAAGTGCACCTTAACACACATCCATTGGTCATGCACACCACAACATGCTACATGCCATTGGAAGTCAAACATGACTCATGCATGCATGTGTGCACAAACATGAACATCATAGGCCAGCATCATGAACACTGAACAGAGTAAGCAAGAGTGAATTTTGGCCGAAACCATTGAAACCGACACCACTTTGATTTTCAATCAAAATATATATTTTAAAAACCGTATTGAAGTCATACTCATATAAAACAAATAAATGAAATCAGCATCAAATGATCCAATAAATAAAATATCATCCAAAAGAAAAATAATTGTAAGTCAAACAAATTAAGATGAAAGCCAAGTCCATGTCCATAAAACAGTTCAAAATGAAAACACAAATAAAAAGAAAACCATTACCCCATGGGGAACTGAAGATGATCCTTGGAAAAGAGAACTATGTACAAAAAACAAAAGTCCATTGTCCCAAACCATTTCCAAAAATTATGATGAATAAAAACAACAAAGACCTATATACAAAACATGGAGTAAAGTCCAAAAACGCCAAAGAAAGAAAAAACAAAAGGAAACATACACCTAAAGAACTATGTACAATGGCAGCAGGCTAGTCCTTTGACTCATCATTTTCCCCCAAGGTCTCAGCATCATCGAACTCTGCATCGATTTCCAATAGGCGAGCCTGTGCTCTCCCCTTGAGGTCTTGCAGGGACTCCAATGTGCTCCTCTCAAACTCCCTGCAATACTCCTCGAGGAACTCGGCCTGCCTCTCTGCCTGACGCAGGGTATTCTTCACCCTGGCCATGATGAGTCATGCCCCCCGTGCCTGCTGCCGCTCTGCTCCGATCTGTTGGCCAAATCGCCCCAACACGGAAGACATCCTTGTTGAAAGGTCCACGTGTGCCTCCTGACCGATACCTGCCTCTCCTCCACTGGAAGCCCTAAGTCCTGTCGCCTCTTACGCTGAGCCTGATGCCGCCGTATAGCGTGGTGCCTGTGCCTCTGAGACAGCCTCCAGGATGATGACAACCCCCAGGGCGGTGGTGCATGTGCCCTGCTGCTTGGTGTCTGCTCTGCCACCATTGCCACATGTCCTGTCGCCGGCTGGATCTCTGTGGTGACCACCTCTGCTGATCCTACTTCGACTCCCGACTTTGACAGGGATGTGGTCTCCACCAGACAGGCTGCTGGGGTTGGGACAGGTGCACAGGGGGCCCTAGTGGTATCTGGGCCAGAAGACAGCAGAGAGGACGACTGGCGCACAGAGGAGGCAGAAGAGAAGGGGGCCACATAAGTGGCCATCCCACACACCCATTGCGATACCAAGAACTGTGCTAGCAAGTTAATGAGACGGAAGACCTCCTTGTGATGACGTGCTAGCCCCATATTGGAAACCTGCACATCACCATGAATGGAATCTGCCTGCCTCATGATACCGGCTAGCACAGGTTCCACCCTGTACCAAATGGCGACATCTGCAGGCATTGGTGTTTCCGCCTGAGTGGAAACATCCGCCGCCTGTGGATGGGTCCGGCCTGGGGCATGCCCGCAGTTGCATACTGGTGCAGTCACAGTGCCATGGACAGTATTAGGCACAGGCACCTCCATGGTGGTCTGCACTGCCTCTGGCCCCTGACCTTGGACCGCAGCAGTCGCACCTACGTCATCACCCCTACTGGGCCGCATGTGCTGGGCTGATGTGGCCTCCTTCTCCTCTCTCTCCCTCGCCAACCTGGATGCTCCCCACTTTCTTCTGCAGTGTCTTGCCCCTGTGCGGGCTCACCTGTCCCTCCCACTGCTGAGGAGTCCTCCACCACCTTCACTCTCGTGGACGTACCCTTAGCAGCTCTGGCCGTTGACTCGGACGTGGCATCAGTCTCCTCGTTCCTGGAAGATGACAGTACAAGGGAGGCAGACTGGGCCTTGCGTCTACGCCTGGTGGAGGCATCCTGCTGCCGTGTTCCACAGCGCCTTCTCCACCCTCTGCTTCCATTGTCACTGTGGATAGGGAAGCATACAACACATACATCAGGGTACTGTACATATGTTTGTTTGTCACAATGCAAATGTACATCAGTGGCACTGTCAAAGGTCACAACCATCATCACTGTCCACTACACACAGGGAAGTGCCATTCACACAGATGCACAATCATGTCTGTCATTCACAACAGACATTCACATCCTTGGACAAGGCACTGCCAGCTAATCGGAACTGTGCATTCAGCTCAGACGCATCATGGGAAATACACATTGCATTCACACTCATCATCTGACAGTCATGAGGCAGGCCATGGAGCTATCACATCAGAGTGCACTTGAGGACAAATTGGCAGCATGAGACAATCACACAATCAATGGCTCAAGTAACATACATCATGGAGTGTTGTCCAGTCACACACTCACTACTCAGACGCATGCACATTTACACCATGCATGTTCATGATGTTGCTCAAAGCACCCATGTGTCACACCTCTGGCATGCCCCAGTCCAGATTCAGGGATGCAAACATGTGCACGTCGTGCTGGCGCGCATCACGCATTTCAACACAGACACCATTGATGTGGCACACACTTCAATGGACTCACATGCAGCTGTGACTGGGACATGCACACAGACATCTGTACAGGGGGCATGCCAGACATGAGGCCAAGATGGACACTCCAACCACACACAAATATGCACATGCACTATGGTGGACAAGAACACATGGACACTCACCAGCCGACTCCAGACGGAGCACAAACTCCAAGACCTGGGAGTGCAGCGCTGGGTTGAAGCACTCCAGGACCCACATCTCGCTGATGGTCAACCGGCCCAGGCACCCCCTTCGGCCATCACCAGCCCTGATGAGGCGCCAGGCCTTGTTGAAGGTCCTGGACTTGAAGTCTTCCCAGCGCTTATGGACATGTTGGTGGTCACGGGGTGCCACCCCCTCCACGTTGATGGCACCCATGATGCCCGCCCAAATCTTCTTCCGTCCTTCATTATTGACTTGCGATGGTCCGGGGAAGAGGGCATCATAATGCCCCAGAACTTGCTCCACCAGGATGCTATCTTCCCTGGGTGAGAAGCTGAAAGCCCTCTGCCTCTCTGCTGGGGGTTTGCCACTTGCCTCAGATGGTGCTGTGTCAGACAGGCAACCCCCGAGGCAGGTGTGGGTGGGCAAGGTGGTCCTGGGGCTGGGCTGTGGAGCGGTGGTATGGCAGTTGGGAGTCTTCAGTATCAGCAGAGGTGTTCCCAACGACAGGATCACTGGCAATGGCTGATGAGGAGGCACAAAAATGCAGGGCACATGGGCAGCAGGCACACAAAGTGGGCAGGCAGCAGCCGATGGCTCGTAGGAGGCAGCTCGGGCAGTAGGAGGCAGGTAAATTGGCTGGTAGGCGGTAGCGTGGGTCTTCCGTGTTACTTGCGTGGCCAGCCGGAAACAGAGTGACTCCACACGTGCGTAAACAGCGTGTTAGCGTAGAATCAGAGTAAAGGCCCTAAGCGCGTAAGTTATGTGACACACGCTGAACGTTGGGCGTTGCTGTTCAGTATCGGGTTAAATGTGTGCATAGGACAACATTACAATGTACGTGCATTTCGTGGCGGACGGCCGCATGGCCTTCGGATTATTTTGGGGTCCTGCGTGAATTGTTCACTACTGTGACAGTGCGTACCTATTGTTTTGGTGGGGGAGTTACCTCCGTGCATACACGCGTGTGCTTTTTTTCCTTTTTGCTTTGTACGAGGCAAACGGTGAGTCGCGTACGCAATTTCCATACTGTGGTTGCCCCTGTGTGTGGCGTACCCCCATTTTCGAGGTCATAGTACGCTATGTGTTCATTACATTCACATTTTTTGTATTGCTGGGTGCCACAGCGTACTGCGTAATGTGTTTACATCACACGTGGGCAACGCAGAGGTAGCATACACATTTATTTTTGTTTTTGGGGTGCCTGTGCATTATGTGACTCATTATTTTTTCCAAAGGGGTTACATTCAACCTTGCTGGAGCACAGTAGTATGTTTTACATCACGTACCCTGCCCCCTCACTCAAATTTCGAAGGACAATTGATAGCTGCACCAACCATGCACTTATCCATCAGTGCCATGGCTGGGAGGGCAACCAGTGGGAAGGGAGGCAAAGGTGGCTGAGGTGGCCGAGGTGGCCAAGGCGGCCAAGGTGGGCGAGGTCAGCGAGGTGTCCAAGGTGTCAGAGATGTCCAGGCCCGTGCAGGGAGAGCTATGCCCCCACCCAACAGCGTCAGGGAGATGCAGCTGATGCTGACTCCACCAACACCCTAAGGAGGTATATCTGGCAGGTTGACCTGTCAGAGATGTCAAGAGATGCGACAAGAGAATGCGAGTGTGCATAGGAAGATCATCATAGGCAATACGCCATAACAGGTTGTAGCTGGAAGAGCCCGACATTGATGGGCTCATGTGTAGCCATTTGTAGAATTTTATTTATTTATTTTATTTATCTATTACATTTGTTACTCGCCCAGACCCTAGGGTATCACGACGAAAGATACAGGAGAGTTAAACTCATTATTATACAATGTTGCAGTTACAATACAAATAATACATTTTTCTTTATACATGGGTTACAAGATATCATGTAGTCATATACCAGATTCCAATTGGTCAGTTGGCCCTTCCCAATTTGTTTCAGCCTTATTTGCAGTACAATATTAGGTGAAATGTTTTCCATAGAAATGGCAAAAGATTGCCAGAAGGACTAAACAGCATTGCACAGCCTTGGGATTTGGAATGGCATAATTCTTGTCAAATATGTGATCTGCCTATCTAATTTTCAGGAGGATAACAATTGTAAATATATGGGTTTGGTGTAATAATTGATTTTGGTGAAAGTAACTGTGGTATGACAAAGCACATCATAAAAACACCCACACTAAAACTGATGTCACTTCCTTGGGTCCAATCTGCTTACAGGGAGACAGCGACATCCACAGCCTGACCTATCCTATTTTAGAGGTATGTCCAGGATTATTTCTGCCCACATAGTAATAATCCTGCTTATAAAAGGAGGAGGCTGTTACGCTCAACTGGTATCCACAGGGACGCCACCCAGCTGGGTTACTCACTGGTATGCTTCTCAGCTTTGCCCTGATGTGGTCTGCGGGGAAGGTTCTGCCTGAAAATACCGGAGGACTGTGTTCAAGACTGACCGACTGGGGTAAGTATCGTCCCTCCACCCCCGTATGCTTTCAGTCCCCCCGGCTCCCTCTCCTCACCTTGTGGTAGAATTAGGCATGCTCTCCGTCCTGCCTTCTTTGCAGGGACGCGTTGTCTTTCATGGGCTAGTGTGGACCAGTTACTTCACTGACACTGGCCCGTTTGATATTGTTCAGGTACGTCTTATTGCTGGTATTTAGTTTTGTTGCTATCCTGCATGCCTTTCTTTGTTTAAAATATCTCTTTTTTCTCCCTTAGGTATGCCGAGCTTCAGCACGGCGAACTGGCTTGGTTGAGCCCGCTGGTAAATGATGGCGCATGAAGAGCGATATGATGCGGTAAGTAAGCGCTATGCGCAGCGCTGCGAAGTCTTGCCTTTGCTAACCTGTGTTTTCCTTCCTTGTAGGTCACGGTGTTCTTCAGTTTGAGTGGAATGTCTGGAGAGGTGCCAGCAGAGAGGCGACCAGCCAGGTAAGCCTTTTGAGCAGTTCGTAATTTGTAAATGTCTCTTGCCTCTATCTTGCTCTTTCAGGTCGTTCTGTCCGGGAGGCGTGCAGATTCTAGGAAGCTGTTCCCAGTAGCTGCAAGTGTTTAAAGATGAAGACTGCAGGTAAGATGCTGCTGCTAATGATGTTCCTTTTGTCTCCTTGCAGTTTCTGCTTCTCCGAGGTTCGAGGGAATAGCTGGACACGGTGAGCATCACGTTGCAAGCTGCAAAGTAACCCAAAGCATGTTCTGCAGTCAGGGTGTGGTTTATATAACCCAGGTAAAGTAGTACCAGGGAAAGTAGTTCCAGGCCCGCCACACCCAAAGCACTAGACCGCATAGCTTGGTTCTTAGGAACCAAGCTATGTGGATGCCTCCATGTTGGCTGACAATACAATAAAGTAGTTCCCAAGCACATTGTTGTTCATGGTGTATGAGCCTGGCGCCATAGGTGCCAGGACTGGCCCCATGAGGGCTTTTGAAGAGGATGCCAGGCTCTAGAGGCCCGAGCCCTGACTCCACCAGGCCATTGGGTTTGCCAGAGGGGGTTTTGGGCGAGGGTCGTGACAGAGGCATAGAGAGAGTCAGGACATTCAAAAATCCAACATTCAAAATCCCGAGATCCAGATATTCAACAATGACCCGGCAAAATTCCAGACTCCAGTGCCAAGCCAGGGGTAGCTGATCCAGATCCATGCAGAACCTCCTATCCAGGCAGAACCACTACCCAGAATTAGACTCTACACTAATCCCAATAATTCAGGGAGAAAGGGGGGAAAGGCTGCTGACCCGTTGGGAGAATCCAGTGACCAGACCTGTGCTTGCCCGGCCGATGCACCTCGCTGTCCACTGTTACCAGACCCCAGTTGCCCAGCTTTCTCATCAAAGGGAGTCCGCCGCTGCACAGTGACCGGATCCTTGTCCTGCTGTCCACAGACCCAGTTAGCTGTCCAAAAACCCAATCCAAGTGCATTAAGTATCACCCTTCCCCAGAACCAAAAAGCTGCATGCACCGCTCTGTTACTTTGCATTCTTTCAAACCCTGTAGACTCCTTTGTGTCTCCTATCCTTACAAGAATCCGTGTTAGTCTCTATTTGTTAGCGCAATTCTTTCCAAATCATTTCATTCCTTTGTGTAACTCCTTAGTACTAATTTAAGTAAATTAATTAATTTCCCATAGACATGAATGCAGTGTGATTAATTAGGTTAACCTTGCATTAACCCTGTTGCATACTGTGTCTTTCTTTAATAATCTAGCCATTTAAAATATAGTTGGAGTAGAAAAATTACTTTTGCTATCAAAACCGAGGTTGCCCATGAAAGTGTTTCCCTTTTAAAAATCTTTCACTTTGGTATCATACATGCTAGGTGCTTTTGTACCTCATCAGTAAAACCGATTTCCGATTTTGACTGTTTAGCTCAATTCTTAGGCTCTTTGCTTGCTTTGAACCCGTGAAAACTAAGAAATTGTAATTTTGACACGTGTGATTCTTGCTGCACTGTTTTTCCTTCCCAAAATCGATTTTCTAACCTGTATGCATGTTGTTTAGTGCTTTACGGCTTGTGCGTCTTATTGCCTCTTTAGTACAGCCACACAAATTCCTGTCTTATCCATTCAACCGCACATGTAAAATAATTATTCAGTAATTATGAGTGTCATTTTGCTCAATTTCAAGGGTTTTCTATCCGATGTTGGCCTCCCATTCAGGGGTGGTAGGTCAGATTTTCAATCCAAATTTTGCCTAGTATAACTGACTCCTTGCTAACTCCACTCCACCCACACATAGCTTGGTTAAAAGGGGTTTGAGGGAGTGTTGCAGGGGGAATGCATAACAGTTGTCCCACTTAAAAACATTTACCCCTGCATTGGAACTCGCTCCCTCTTACAATCCGCTCTACCACAACCTTCACCTCATTTTGCGCTTCCCTTAAATCCCTCCTCCTCCATTCCCCTCCTTGAAAACTTCTCCTCTGCCCTCTTCACTTCCCCCACCCCCTTCTTCTTACCCTCATCTGATTCCTCTCTTTTCCCCTTCCATTCTCCCTCACCCTGTCCATCTCCTACTCCCCCCCACCTCTTCCCTCTCCTCTTTCCACCCCCCCCACCTAAGTTAATTGCTCTTTGCACTGTTTTGTTGAATGATTCATGATGTACATTTTGCTCTCATTGTTAAATGTTGTTGTTATTTTGTATTATGTTGTTCCACTGTACAGCGCCTTGGTATAAAGCACTATATAAATAAATAAATCAATCAATCAATCAATAAATCTGGTTGTCATTCATATTTACATTACTGTGTCTGATGTCAGAAAGTTAAATTAAGTGTATCCTATCATTGTGCTGTGTAATTATCACCACACTGGTGATAGCTTCCCTATATTGAATCTATTTGATTTCATTTGAATTTTTAAAATAAATAAATATTTCATTATTACATACTGACCTGGTTCATGGTCCATTGCGACACTGGGTGTACCTCAAGGGGGGTGTGAGACGGGTTGGCTGCCTTCTCAAACAGAATCTGAATTTAATAAACTTGAAAGCATAATTTATTGTGCGCCGCATCCCTGGCCAGTAGAAAGAGTCCTGGTATGGAGTGTGCCGTGTCTTTAAATCCGTGACAGGAACTCAGAGCAAGATTTAAGATTCAGAGGACGATCAATTGAATCAGGTAGTTAGGCAGAAGGGCTGGTCCATTCATTGATTTAAAGGCTTTGAGAAGTAATTTGAAAATGGATTGTGTTTCATTGAAGTGAAGAGAATACGGGTGGCAAAGTACAGTACTTTTTTTAGGGTCAAAGAAGAATGAATCGATGAATAAGGGGAAAGTTCCATGAGGAGGCTGGAAAAATAGTCAAGCCTGCTCACAGCAAGAGTTCAAGACTGGCAGGCACATTGGGATGTTTACTTGGCTGCCCTGCTAGTGGAGGTAATGAACAGCTTGAGTTTAAAGTCAGAGTCAAAGAGAAACCCCAGGTTGTGAGCCTAGATGGGTGAGTTGAGGACATCAGGCGGAAAGGGTGTACAAGAGGGCGGAGGGGTACATTTTCAGAAGCTGGGAGGAAATAACCTCTGTTTTGGAAGAGCTCGACGTCATGGAGTGAAGTGGCATACAGCGACAGGTGGCAGACAGTGAGATCGAGATGAGAGGGGCGTGTTTAGGAGTGATAGAGGCAAAGGAGATCAACTTTTTTTGTAATCAAGAATCAAATTACAAATATGTGGAAGAGGGTTTCACGTTGTCCCTGGAAGAAAAGCAGGTGAGTCAGCTCAGTGATCTCCTGGCCTTTTAGACTTAGTGAGCAATCAAGGAAGGGTTATCTTAAAGTCACCCTGTTCATCTCATTTGACCACAGATGTTACTCACCCTGGAACCTCCACTTATGCAGGAGCACTTTCTTTTTGCAAGACTTTTTATGAGTGTGAAATGTAAGCCTTCGGTACACAGGAATATTTAGGACCTGCATTTGTAAAATGCACCACTTTTCACTTTTATAATTTGCATGTTATTTAGAAATGCAAATTAGAAGGGTCTCTATGTTGGACTACCATATGCGTACCACCGTTATACCCCGCAGTACCTATATAAGCATGTGATAAGTGTGATGAGAAGTGATCGGACAAGAAGCAGCAATGCCATTTTCTGGCTGTGGAACCAAGACACCCTCTGGGCACTACAGTAGTCTCTAATGTAATCGTTGTGGGATAACTCTACCTGATAGTAAAGTCCTTTAAACATCACTCTCTTAACGAATATAGGCCCTCATTACAACACTGGCGCTAAACCATGGCGCTATTAGCACCATGGTTGGTGCTGGTGTTGTAACGAGTCCGCCATGGTGAAATGGGGAAATACCGCCCCATTCCAAGGTTGGCGGGGCGGTATTTCCCCATTTCCCCATGGCCCTTCCCCATTGCCATTTTTGCCCCATAGGGCTCAATGGGAATGGGGAAGGCGGCAATTACGCTACCGCAAATTGCGGTACCGTAATTACCTGCGAGGTCCCTTTGTGGGTCCCTACTTTAACAGCTGGTCCAGACACATTTGGCACTAAGTGGTTAACGGCGCCGCAGCCTTTTACGGCGCCGCTAACCAATTAGCGCCAGGGTCGTAATGACCCCCCAATAGTGTGTTAACATCACCCTGAAGTAAACCTTAGAGTGGATTAAAAAAGAACAGTGATCAAAGTGAGCGGGAACAGCAGGGAGCACTGTTCCACTACTTTTATTTGGATCTATTTACCATCCCTCTACTTTTTACAACCATATTTATCATTCTATGTAGAGGATTTGTCCATTCATGTCCCTGTGCCAGTATCAAGTTGTAATAGGAGCCTTAGCTACTAGTCACTTAAACTATTGCAGTGCCAGGGGTGCAACACCTTTGTCACATGTTGCACTATGCTTCCTCCTACCCTCTACCCTGCCGAGACCACAGCTCCACTGCTTTTTTCGGTACACTCTACCACTGAGTAAGAATATTGTTTGTGTAAGTCTCCAAGCAAACTCAGGAATCAGCACTGATAGCATGGCGTGCATGTGATACGGGTATGTGACGATTTGTTTCAAGGTTCAGTTAGTACAATGTTGGTTGTGATGCTACACTTGTTTCATGGTCCGAGTGTGGGTGTCTAATGATGTTCCCTTTGGTCTAGCAGTTGTGGGGTGCTGAGCTATATAGAGACGGTGGTAGGCGGAGAAAGAGGTGGAATATCCGGCCCATTGCACATGCCGGGCATCTGCAAGTTTTGTCTCAGCAGGCGTTTGGCATCACACCGCCCATCTGCTCTTGGCATCGTTGTCTATTTTGCGGGATCATGGCGCTCACAGTTTGCAGACCTCTGGCCGTGATGTTCAGCGTGGTGCAATGCCGCTGTTGCACAAGCTGGCGTGGGAGTTTAAAAGCTGTCCTTTTCAATCTTCCAAGCCTGACTGCTCCAGGGGCAGGTGAGTATATTGAGATCACAGTGAGTGCACTCTGATTCCTGCACATTTTGCTCAGCATGTCTTTTTATTCTACAGGTGTGATGACGCCAGCTGTGGGCCGCCAATGCGAATAGTGATGCAGTTGAACGGAACCCCGGTAGATTCTCTGTGAAGACGAACAGACATGTTACGTTAAGCTATGCTTTTGGATATTTGTATAGTGCCTAGTGCCTAGTGCCATTGTTATGGCTTCGATTCGCTCTGGCGGATGAAGGCCTTTTGGAAAACCATAGTCTGTGCAAATATCTGGAAATATTATTGACGTATGCAGGGCTGCTTATGCTTTCAGGGTGGCCACTAATTCCCAAAGGGCTACTGGGGATTCTGGGGCATGTAGTTCCTTGCAAATCTTGTTTTAATATGCTGTATTCTCCCGGCCAATTGGCAACATTTCCTTGAGAATTTGATGATGACCATTAAATACTGTACGAGAACCGAAAAACGAATGCTCACACACGAGGAATACCTCCCATGACTTAGAATGGTGTCCTGAGAAGAATATGACTGGGAGGCCCCCTGAATGCAGTCCGGTGTCATGACACCTCCGAATCCAGCCCTTCCGCTAAACCCATGTTCACAGACTGCCCTTTTCAGGGTACATTTCAGATGGACCTAGTTCACATGTCAAATACCTTGTCAGCATCACAACAGAAGGCAGCAGCAGGGGTGTCACTGTTCCTAATGACATCATTGATGTCAGTAAGAGTAAGAATGATGCCCTTACTGAGCCTCCTAGAACGAAGGGATGCAGCAACCGATGACCCCTTTAAAGAGCTTTAATTAGACCTTCGTCATAATCTTCAAATCCACCCTGTACAGCGATTAATAGTTATTAGCAGTAGCCCCAATGGATCAAACACCACCCAAACCCCAATGCAAGGTATAGGAGCAATCTCGTGATGAAAGCATTTCTAGAATGTAGCTTGTATGAATGATAGACTTACCATGAAAACAACTTACTGACCCGATCTACCTCTTATTCCTACCGGCAGAATAGTAATACCTCAAGTTGGGATTTGCGGCGGTTTTGCGTGGGAATAGAAATGCCAGTTGTTCGTGCTGAGTTTTGATACTTCCCATTAGTGTGATTACTCTGTGTGCAGATGACTTCAAAGCCTTTGATTGGGCCAATCAGCAGGCAGGGCACATTCGATTGACTATAAATGTAAGGCCCTGCAATCAAACGTGCACCGCAAGGGGACCAGTAGCCCCACAATCGGATCACATTGTTTGGTTGAGTGGCAAGCCACATAACCAAACTGTAAATGTAAAATAACATGAGCTATTAGTATATATGATATTAAGAAGAGGACAAACGACTTCACAGACCAAGACAGCGCATTTTCAAGACATGAAACAGTGGAATATACTTTAGGAAGTGTGATAATGGGTCTCGCAGGTTATGGCCATAGTTACAGAGGCCTGGCCCCTGCCCCAATCCAGAGATGCTGTTACGTCGAAGTGGAAATTGTAAGGTAGATAAATAGTGGCTGGTAGCAGTAGGCCTGGTGGGGCTTATGCAGTAAAGGGTTGGTGATAACTGCAGAACGGCAGGTGGCAGGGTTGCAGGCAGGATGGTACCACAGGGGCAAGGACGCAGTGTCGGGCGGTAGCTGGTAAAGGGGTAGATATTGTAAGGGGTGTATAGAGCAGAGACAAAGAACATGGGAAGAATGGAATGTGTACTACGATAACTTGGTATCCATTGATAAAGTTGCCTGGGAGATGTGGGCTGAAATTGAACCGAATCAAAATCATAGTGATTTATTGAGCGCCACATTCATTTAGGGGAAAGGAACTCCCTGAGTTGAGTGTGACCGCGTAATAAACCGTGACAGAGAAGGTCACCAGGGTGTGACATTTCCCAAATTTGCATGGCCACGAAAATCAAGCACATTCCCCAAATACTCTAGGACTGGAGTTAGAATAGAACATTTTACCTGTGCAGGAATACTTTTAGGGGTGATGGGAAAAGGTTGGCTACCTTGCAACTTTTTCCCAGAGGACATTTTCACATAGAACTGAAAACTTTGGAGCGTGACATAGCATGGCATAGCATAACATTGCATTGCACTTGTACCCTCAGATAGTGTCATATTCCATCACAAAACCTACCATAAAATGTGCCATTGACTTAGCAACAGTGGTAAACATTGACAAAAATTGCCTAGCTGGCGGAAACAGAAAATCGCAAAATATAACACCCTCCCATAGAAGTTCTCTGAAGCAGCATCAGAGTAGAATGCCAGACATTAGCATGATGCGTTACACCGGGTCTCACCTCACGCATGTCTGATCCAGGTGGGGGGGGGGGCATTCCCTCAGGCCTACACCCCAATGCCCAACAAGCTGTCTACCGACAGGGATCAGCATAAAGCAAGGCCTGGTGCCCCCCAGTGAGAGGGATGAGCTAGGCTCAGTCCAGGACTTTGGGGGCGGCTCAACAAGGGGAAACAGGTTCTGAAACCATTATATGGTGGAGTCAAAAGCAGATGACACAGACAGGTGACCGCAAGGGAGTGATCCTCGAACCAGACCAGAGGTCGAGGTGGGACAAAGCCCCCTGCCTGATTCCCTGAAGCAATGTGGGAATGCTGCTGAGGTCTAGGAGGTGGTAAAGAAAAGTAGGGCATGGCAAGACAGGAAAGTCTCTAAGGCGTGCCATGCCACGCATAAACCCTACAGAAAACCCATGGTGCACAGCTCTTCCTGTTGCTGCCACAGTCCCCAGCGACTCTCACCGTGAGGTAGGTGGGAGAAAAGTGAGGTGGAGAGGAACAATTCAGACAGGCTGTGTGCATTTTCTGGCACTGGTCTCCTGGCCAATGATAAAAGTAAGCAGGGGAGAACCCGAAAAAGGGTGAAGTTGAGGTGCTCATTGTAATTATTGATGTTTGTGTAGGCAGCAAGCATGGCATGAGGCCTCTGACCCCGTCATAAAATGTATTCAGAATACGTTACATTAAACAAAGCAGAAAACAAATAATTTCATCTATTCAAATATTTATGAAACACACATTCATAAAATATACATATCAGTTTCCACAAATCAATCCGTTTCATTTTCCGTTTTCCGTGACAAAATGAAAAACATGTTTTTATTATTGTGTTAATCTTTCCCAAAAAGAACTTTTCACACATATAAACAAACCGAAAAACGAGATCAATAGTACAGAAAGAAAAGAATTTTAAAAATAAAGTGGCAACATGAAAAAGGGAAATCATACCCAAGAATAGATACTATCCAATATTTGAGCATCCATCCTGAGACAAATAAAAGCAAAATTTAAAAAAGTGTATTGCGTGAGAAGAAAAGAAGTAAGTCAGTTAAAGAATGGACCCATTTGCACGGAGGTCCTAAGGATCAAATCAAAAACGTAGAGGTGATGGCTGGAAGGTTTAGAATGAATCTTAAGTGGAGAGCACAGGCCTTCAATGTGTATCATGAGACTGTTGAGTGCAACATAGACTGGGTCTGGTTAAAGGAAAGGGCAAAGGCGTCCTCACCATAGAGAATTCCACATGCCTTGAAGAGCAATACATGGGAGGCAGATCATTGGAAGACAGGACATGCAAATTAAGGTCAATTTATGGAGAAGGGAATAATCACCTTGAAACATGAGGCAAACGAAATGCTATGAGCGATTAGACTACATTACAGAGAGCACAAGTCCAGCAAGGCATTGAAATGAGAGCATCGGTTGCAAAGGAACATTCAGTACACATTACACTGGGACTGTTGAACGGAAGTCTTCAGGGCCCCCTGATACATACATCTTTGCATGGTACATGCTATTTCTGTTTGTTTACTTTTAAATGACAGGTGTTTTATTATAGACAATTTGTTTCAGAATATTCTCCTGTAGATACTGGAAGCCCTGGTACATTGGAAGCCTCGTGTTTTTATTTTGCCATCTTTTGATTCTAGCATGGAAAATAACCGAGTTGGATTCCATGCGTGGCATTGGTGATGTGTGCCATGCGCCTTTGGAATGCACGCTTTTCTAATGATACTCACAAGGGGGAGGGCAGGGGGTCACGACACTAAAGTTCTAATCCTGCCTTTCATGCTCAGTAAATGGCAATGAGGCTTTACCGAAGCAAGTCATTTTATCCAAGGCTCTAGTTGCAAATAGACACTTACCAGCTCCAGCTGCCCACTCTGAAGTCCTGTCCTTGGGGAGCAGGATTGCCCAGTTTTGCTTTGTGATTCTGTTTCTTGAACAATGGGCATTCCGCACCTGGACGACCTGCTCATTAGGAAAAGCTCTGACCCGCTCAATCCATTACTCTTCACGCACACAGGAAATGAGAAGGACGCAGGCACGAAATGGTGCTTGTCTTGAAAGCTTTCGTCACGCATCCAAACATGTGCCTCAGATGAATTACGCCACCTTCCCACCGGCTTTTAAACCGCACAATGTCCCAAAATAGATTTGCGGGTTGAACATATCGATTTCGAACTTCCTGTTTTAAATTGTCTTCCCACTTTCTCCGACCAACTTTCCCCCTCCAGCAACACGCACTCACTCACTCCCCTCAACACACTACCTGCCCACCCAAGAGACACACCCACCATAAGCTCTAACCTGGAGCACACTGACTTCCAGGTGTCATGGAAGACCATACAGTCTCACCATCATGAGCCAAGAAGCCACGCCCACGCTCACAACAATGAGAAAGAAGCTTGCACTGGCACCCAGGCATCATGGAATGCCTCGATCAGTGGCATTGCTAGTGGGGAGCTTGAATGGGCTATAGGCCTGGGTGTTTTAGTTGTAGCCCCGGATCAGAGCCGGCCTTGGGGGGGGGGGGGGGGCGAGCCGGGCAAAACCCCCTGCCTCAATGCTTGACAACCCTAAGGCAACACGCCAAGTCTCAACCGCCCATTAAAACCAGCAGCCAGCTCCAAGAGGCCATGAACATAGCGAGCGGTGCTTTCTATGTAAAACTGTCTGACTTTGCAATTCCTAGTAACGTGTACGTTGCAATCACTAGGTCCATGGAAAAGCGTTTACAATATTTATGCTATAAATGTGTTTTCACATGTTCAATTTGTCATGAAGAAAGGCAGCATGAAAGCTTGAGCCGTCACCCCTTGCCCCCTTTCATGTAACCACTAGATTTTGATTTCGGCTTGCTCCTGCGCCAGGACCGCTGTTCAGTGTGGTGATCCAGCGAGATGTGGTTGTGATGAATAACCTTCTGGAGCATCAGTGGTCCAGGGGTGAATATTGGTTTCTAAACCAGCATTCAGCCCCACACCTCTACACCAGAAGGGATCCAAACAGATTGGAAACCCAAGCAACCTCCTTGTCCAATTTGGTAACGTGGACAGAACGGCAGGCTTATCTCCGAAAGGTTGTGGATCTTTGGTTATGCAATTATTACTCAATGATAAAAGGGACTTTGCAGTCAAGGTTGTATCAAAGATATCTAATTTATTTATATCACAACAGACAGTTCTAGCAACACTACGAAACACAACCCACCCCGTGCAGGAATGCAGAGGAAAGACAGTTTCAAAGAAGGAAAAGGAATGCACTCTGGATACTGATAGGAAGGTATTTAATATGATTAATGACCACAACAGTTTAAGGTTTATGGTTACTTGGCTTCAGAACCAGGGAGCAATGGGTCTCACCAGGGATCTCCTTCCACGAAAATGCCAGGGGTAGCAGAAGTAATATCACACCCCCGATGCCATCACAGGAAGTGATGTCATCTGACCTTTGATCTCGATGACATCACATGGCAGTCAACCCATTGTTAGCACCTAAAGTGACTGAGGGGTATAAAAACACACAAAAGCTTACATTTCATGAAATACCAACAGGTACTAAAGCAGATACAAGACTTTTTTAGATACCAACCACGTTGTAAGAATGTGGCTGATTTAATATGCCATAGAGCCAGTGATCAAAGTGTACGAAAAGAAGTAGTGGAACTATGTTCCCTGCTGGTCTGCCTCACTCCCCACAAACCCCATCTCTGCGCCTCCTCCCACACACAATCCAAACCCCCAAACACACCTGCTATTTATGGGACTGTGCAGTGCACTGAAGTGCAAGCTTCAAATTTGTCCTAAACTTTTATTTTAAAACGAAAACATTCCAGAACCATTCCCTTTTAAAATAAAAGTATGGGAACAGTGAAACTTAAAAATAAAAGGTATGGGAGCACCGCTCCCAACTGACCTCTGCATAGAGGAGGTCATGTTATGACAGGGGTAGACAGAGTAGAACCAACATAAGCCATACTGCCATGCATATGCTACTATCCTCTTAAGGCAATTGTAACTGCACAATTGATACTACAGCATATTGTGTCAGCACTGGATAGCTGAGAGTTAAAATCATATGGATTATTTTTGTATTCTTACTTGAAAATGTGTTGTTTCGACCTGGGGATGGGTACAGCGCCCTTGCGTCACTCAGTGTGGGAATCTCTGCCCCTATAGCAAAAATCAAAAGCTGCTACCCATTAGTATATGCACAGTAAGTGAACATACCTTAAAGTGAAATATACAACCGTACTTGAATTGATTTTTCCCTTTAGAATAAAGTGCACAAGACAAATGAATATTTGCCTTCCAAAAAAAGTTATCAACACTGGAAAAATAACCTGAGACAGAAGAATTTCCAATAACTATGCTGTCAAAATATAAAAGGTGCCCACCGAAAACAAATTCCAAACAGGAGATGTGTACTTTGATGACACTTTCGCGCTCACCCTTTCCCTTCTCATCCCCATGTATGGCTTTCAACAATACTCTTTTATAAAGAGAACTTGTAAAGTACTCACACACATATATAAATGCGTATAGGACTATGCTAGGCACAACATTTACAATTCTGGCATTATTTCCACCCACCAATCAGGCTTAATATCGCCAACTAAAATACTCTGCAGGCACCATGCTTAATGTAAGCAGGCATCCACAAAAGCACTCTGCTGTCCCGATACAGACGCCCAGACCACCCTTCCACACTGGGTTTTAGTCAATAATGCACATTTGCTTATGTCGCAGAATGCACTCAGTATCGACATCTCGCGTCGCAATCCATGTAAACTAATTCACCCAGAGCAGATGCCCACACTGGCGATCGCTCGCACTGTTCAGCCGTTAGCAATATTACTATTATTATTATTACTCGCTTTTACTTGCTACGATTAGTGATGAACAGAGGATTAACTCCCATCTCCACCACCCACCATCATCTCCGCAGCCTGAAAAGATGCCATAGGTGAAACCACTGACAGCAGACATCAAACGACTACAACTTGCGTGTTTTTGTTTCCTTTTTCAGACAGCTACATTAGCGACAGCAGAGAGAGAAAGCTCACTTCATGCTGACCCAATAGCGCTGCACTCTGCTCCGGCAACGCCTCAATGCGAGCACTCAAACATGCATTTTTAATAATGGGAATGGTACAATTTAATGGGTCACCTATCCATTTGTGCACTACACAAGCTATGAACTATTGTCCGAGGAGCGAAGAGGAAACATCCAAGCACAGCATGGGACAGCCCTGCTCGAGCCCGCGCCCTCTGCTGGCCAAGCAGCATCCCCCGGCGGTAACCCACCAGCCATGCTCGGGTCTGTGTGCTGCCTTCCGCCTGGATGCTGCCCCCTCCCGTGACCTCCCTTGCCTCTAGGGAATGAACAGGATAGACAACACGCAAAAGTTGCATTGTCCACGCCTTTCCCATTTGAAATACTTTCACCAGGAAGGCATCTGATCCCTGGCAGCCAATGGGCCTGCTCCGTTTTAGTTGAAATTCGCGTGGATCTGGGGCGGCACGAATAAGGACGTAGCAGTAATTGTAATTGTTTATTTGTAAAGCATTTATACACAGGTGAAGTGCTTAAAAGTGCTTGAAGGGGAAAAGGGAACAAAGGGATATCATTGTCATTCTTAGGCCTTGAAGATTCCGAATGATCTACCAGCAATAACTAGCATAGTAGGTCGTGCGTAACCACGAGTGGGGGAAAAATGGGGGGAGAGCGGATGGAGCATACAAGACAATAAAGGTTGGTCATCAATGCGGCAATGCATGCAGGCATAACGGCTAGGGAGGGGACAGGGCAGACAAGCATGCTAAGCCTTGTACATTTAGGGTTGTCCAAGAGTGCAGGCAGAAGTTGCAACGGTTTTATAAACCTGCACACTCCAGCCAGGGACTCCTTCCACTGACAATGAATGGGTTTAATTAACCCTGGGTTCTTTGTTTGAGTAGGCCCCCAACCCGTCTCACATCCCCCTTAACAAACACCCCATGTCACAATGGGCTAGCAACCCAGCCAGTGTGTAACAATATAATATTTATTAATTTGTATGGTTCAATGGAAAATCAAGCAAAAACAAATAATTGGGCAGCAATCACTGATGGGGTGACAATACAAATACAAAGATGATCAAAGTGCAGTTAATTCAACTCCTAACAAAATGTACGGAAATCTTTAATAGCAAACATAAACAAAATCTTTTTTTTTTAAAATAACAGATAGCACTCACGTTATGCACTCCCCCTGCAACACTCACCCCCAACTAAACACTTTGTGGATGGAAGGCAGTGGCAAGGAGTCAGAATGAAGAGGGAAGAAGCAGATTTTGAATTTAGCTCACCACCCCCAGATGGGAGGCCAAAGAAGAAAATTAAAACTCGTTTTAGGAGCAAAACAGCATAATCAGATTTTACTTGTTACTTGCACAGCCGTTTACAACTGTGATGGGATTACTAGGACAGAGATTCGTGTTGCTACACTCGAGTGATAAGGAAGCAACGTGAATGTAGATAAGAAGATCGATTTTGGGAACAAGACAGAAATGCCAAAGAAAACACACACGCAAATGGGAATTTAGTTTCACTCAGGATTGGTGCTGACAGCAGCCAAGTAAAGGGCTTAGCTGTCAAAATTGGAAATCAGTTTCAAGGACATAGAACAGAGGCATATAACAGATAGGATTCCGATGGGAAGCGGTTACTGTCAATGGGACTACGGTTAGGGTTTTTCTATGGGACAGATGCAATTGGAGTTCAAGGGTAAGGCACACAGAACACAGGCAAATTTGGGTTTTTGCTGCACAAAGACTAATTCTATTTAGGCTATTTTTTAATGACTATATTTAGTAAATACACTCGACAAAATTGTTGGTTTCAAATGGCAACAATATTGAACGTGAATTTCAATGGGGTAATTCATTGATTTACTTCAAAATAATACCAAGGACTTATACAGACTATGGTAGGACTTATCAAAGAAATACATTAACATACACAGGCTAATACAGATTTGCCTATGGAAAGGTGAACAGATCTGGCAATTTGAGATTTTGAATGGGATATCAATGGTGTAAAAGGGTCAAAAGAGTGGGATATGCAATTTGGGCACTGGATGGTGTGATACTTACAATGTAAGTTTGAGTTTGGGGTTCAGGACAGCCAGCAAGGTCTTAGGACAACTAGACCAAGGGATCTGGTCACTCTGGACAGCTGGGCTAAGGGGTCTGGTCACTGGGACAGCTGGGCCAAGAGGTCTGGTCATTGGGCTCTCCTGGGTGGGATGCTGGACAGCTAGGCAAGGTCTGGTCACTGTGGACAGCTGGATGGGAGGCTGAACAGCTAGGCAGGGGATCTGGTCACTGGGCTCTCTTGAATGGGATCAGCTGCCTAACCTCCTTTCTCCCAGGATTCTGGGTGAGCCTGGATCTGGATGGGTGGATCTGCTTTCCTGGATCTTGAAGTCAGGGTTTCAGTGGATTGTCCCTTGTGTTCCCTGTCTCCCCTTTATATGGCCAAAATGACATACTTGGATTTACAACCTTGAGGGGAGTAGTCTGGACTTACCCCTGTGCTGGGATATGGCAGTCTCCCAGTGTCCCCTCCTTTCCCCTGGCTGATTGGTTCAGGGAAAATGACATAATTTATGTGTCTGCATTTATGACCTTTCTTTGCCTCACAAGCCTATTACTTGACAAAAATTAGTTATCGCTCAAAACATCATATTTATACTAGCCACTGTCATGGAAAGTAGATATGCAGATTCAATGGGTCAAAGGGAATTGGGCAAGCCGATTTCCGACTCTGTAGCGTAGGCTTTTGGCACATTTTTGCCCTTTCTATGAACTACATACTATTTATAATTATGGCAATGAGTACACACGAGTACACATGCTCATAAGTACATGTCGCATATTTCCCCCAAGTTTTATTATGCTCAGCCAGAACCACATTTTTCCCGGTCAATTCAGTTCACCATGGGCGGGAAATAGGCACAAGGTCTCTTTCTATTCTCCGAAAAATTACATAGCAAAACTAGCATAAAATAATAATTATTATTCATTCAGAGTGCTTAGAAAAATATCTTAAACTGCAGCAGTCTTTTAGTGTCAATGGGGAACGTTGGTTATGTGGGAGGGCAGTGCTGCAAAACCCCCACAGCCAAGTTGTCTGCTCTTGGCACAGCTTGCTCAAAGGACATCCTGGGAATGGGTGCTGAAGGAAACCGCACCTCTTGGTCAAACACAAGGCCCAGTCACTTGCTTTGTATTTTCTGGCAGTCCTGCCGGTCAGTCTAGTAGAACCAGTAATTATCACGCTCTCAACCCCAGCACATGTCCGTGCAGAATTAATTCACTTGTGTATACGACAGTGGGAGGCAAGACCTCCTTGAAGTCGGTGCCTGGGCCCAAAAATCATTTCTGCTGGTTTCTGAGTTTCTTTTTTTTAGAGGAAACCAAATCTTGGGGAATACATATAGTGTATGTTAAATAGCAAAACCCCCACCCACATATTTTATCACATTTCTGTGCGAGCACAAGCTGTCATTTGTTATTTACTTTTAAACAGCATTTTCTTGGTTTTCAAAAGAGAAAATTCTACGAATATGGTTTCTGTAGACCATAGTTTCATTTCACTTAATCTTCTGGGAGGTTTCGCATGCACAGTTGATTTATGGACTCAAAAGGATGGTGTCCAGGATTTTTTTGATATTGACATGAGACAAAAGAGAGAGAGACGCACAATTTCTCTCCTATGCTGCCATTTGAGTGCAAAGGTTCAATTCAAAAGGAAAGAAAAGCTATGTGGAATGAAAAACAGAATTCTTTGCCCTTCAAGTAATTTATCAGTAAAACAATGCTGTTCTTGAGCTGGATTGCCTTACTTCTTTGCAAGGGATGAATTAAAGCATGCAGGGGTGTATTTCAATGGAGCGCAGACTTTGTAATGTTTAAAATGACAGAAAGTACAAAATGCAATGCCGTCTGAAATGCAGTGTGCAACTTGGGTTCTTCAGATGACAGAGCAGCCAATGTAGAGCCATTTTGAATGTAGGTCATTTTCTTATGATTTAAAAGAAACAAAGCAAATGCAGCGATTCTTTGTGTGGCAGTGTTTAAAGCTTGCCACACATGTGCCAGGGAGCACACAACCCAGCCATTTTTGGGTGAAATGTTGAAATGTGGTTTTAAGATGAAGGGGATTTCTGCTAGGACTTGTAAATGCACCCCACAAAGTTCAAGGAAGGTGGAGGGGGACAAGTGCGCCCGGACCAGCAGGGGTCAGGGTTAAGTGCAGAGTGGTTTCCACTCTCATGGAACGTAGTCTGAGTGCAGTAATGCAAGCCAGAGTGTGGGGGTCCGGAGGCAAGTGCAGGACTGGCAGGGGAGCCTGGGACCTGTGAGGCTCTGGGGGTGCACCAGACGACCAGTCAGCTGACTGAGCAGATTGGGGAAGAGAACAAGGGAGGGAAGCAGGAGAGAAGAGAAGGGGGTTAGCAAGGGAGCGGGAGAGAGAAAGAGGAAGAGAAGAGGAAAGTCTTGAGGAGTTTCTGGAACTTAAGGAGGTCTGGCTGAATACGTAGAGAGGCGGGCAGGCTGTACCAGAGAGAGGCACCTACAGAGGATAAGGATCTACCCCCAATCACTGCTTGGAAAAACCATTCACTGCCTATCATAGCGAGGGGTGGGAACTAACTTCAAGTTGACACATTGCATACCAATGGGGTATTAGTTCTGCCATCCTCTTGCCGTCCTGCAACCAAGCCCCTTCAGAGTTTGGCCTGAATTATTTCTCATTAGTATGCATTGCCGCCAGTGAAACTAGACAATAGGGAGGCAGATCCATGGGGCCTTTGATATTTTAATAAGGCTGCCCAGGGCCGGCAGAAGGTGTGCCTTCCTCCTTCTTGAGCTGCTTTGATGTACCCGTGGCTGTCACATTCCAGCTGAACATGACAGGGGCGGACGGTTCCTGTAGGCTGTGTCCTGCCGTAGTACACTTGACTATGTGTTTCGTGCAGTGAGCAGGTGAAATGTGTGCAGAATGGCCCACACATTTTTAGAGGTTGATCTCCCATCCTTCATTTTTATTGCAAAAACATTTTAAAATCCCACTCCTCGTGTGGATGGTCGAATTCCTCACATGCCCCCCAGACTCAACCTGTGAACCAGCACCCTATTGAGGATCTGGTACGTCATCAAGGCGAAAGTACCGACTGAGGCCATCTGCATTTCCATCCTGGGAGCCTAGCTTGTGCTTGATGTAAAAATATTGTATCCCTGTAGCGATATAGCCCAACGCAGAAGCTTAGGGTTCTCCTCTTGCATGGCCTGTCTGGATCATAAAGTGAGACCCAAATATGTAGGGTTTCAGCTTCTTTACGGCCCACAAAGTCGCATATATTTCTTTTTCTATGATAGCCCAGTTCCTTTCCCTTTTTGTCAAAAGCCTGCTAATGTAGACGGTAGGTTGCTCTACCCCTTCAGAGTTCAGCTGCGCTACCACTGTTCCAATCCCCAAATCACAGGCGTTTGTCTGGACAAGGAATTCCCGACCATAGTCTAGCACTTTCAGAACTGGGGCCCTGCACAATCCATCCTTTAATTCTCGAAAGGAGGTTTGACAGGCGGGAGTCTAAGTTACCTTCTTCAGCATTTTCTTGGAAGTTACATCATTCAGGGGGTCCCAAACTCTCTATTGAACAACTGGTAGTATCCGGTGAAACCTAGAAAGGATCACACCTGCACCTGTATGGTGGGGATGTCCCAATCTTTCACAGCCTGTACCTTTGCTTTGAGAGGTTGTTTCTTACCTCCACCGACCAGGTGGCCAAGGTAAGTGATGGTACCCAGCGCTGTCTGGCACTTCATGGCCTTGATAGTCACACCTGCATTCTGCAGCACCGGAAGCACTCATTTCAGGTGGGATAAGTGATCTTCCCAGGTGTGGCTGAAGACAGTAATGTCATCTAAATAGGCGACACTGAAGTTTTCCAGACCTGCCAAAACCTGGTTAACCATCCGCTGAAAAGTGACAGGGGCATTCTTCAATCAGAAGGGCATCACCGTGAACTGATAATGTCCTTCCGGGTTTGGGTATGCTGACCTCTCCCTCCCTCTATCATTCAAGCCGACCTGTCAATACCCCACTGTGAGTTGAAAGGTACTCATGTACTTGGCAGCGTCGAGCTTGTCAATGAGCTCATCTGCCAGAGGAATGGGATGAGCATCTGTCTTCGTAACAGATTTGAGTCCCCTGTAGTCCACACAAAACAAACTTCAGTCTTCCCAACACTGGTCTTTTTAGGGACCAGTACCACAGGACCTGTGGGATGGCTCTATCAGTCCTAGGGTCAATATCTTGGAAACTTCCTCCTTGATGGTGTGCCTGACCTTATCAGTCATCCAGTGAATCCTACTCTTCAACGGCTTACTGTCTCCAGTGTCCATATCATGGGTGCACCATTCTGCATGACCTGGAGTCAGAGAAAGCAGACCAGTAAACTGTCCCAGTAAACGGCGATAGTCTGTCAGTTGCTCTTATGACAGGTCCGTTGCAAGGTTGACACTTTCAACTGACCCATCTGTGGCTTCAGTTTGCAAGAGGTCTGGGAGAGGATCGATCTCCTCCTCAGTCTCTCCATCAGTAACTAATGCCATGACCAAGACATCCCGGCTACAATGTGGTTTTAGCCGGTTGGTATGAAAGACCCTGGGCCTCTGTTTAGGTCCTTTCATGTCAATGAGATAATTCACCTCACTGACCTTTTCCAGCAGACAGTGAGGCCCAGTCCACAGGAAGCCAGTTTCTGCACACCGTATGGCCCCTGATAGTGCCTGATGATCATACAAATGGCAGTGGAGTGCAACTTAAATCTCAGTAGCATTGCATAATTTCATGATTTTTGTATACATTTTGCAGTCCTTTTCGGCTTTGGTTTCCTAAATTGGCGATTTCTAACTGTGCAGTAATAAATGATTTGTTTGTTACCTGGATGCTGCACCTGTTGAAGTGTATATTGCGGCTGCTGCAATATAGAACAAACTATTCTTTTTATTAGTACGCTTCCTTAGAGTGCGCTTCCGGTATTCCTTTTCAAAATTTTTTAAATCAAACAGAGAAACATCTTTGATCGATTAAACACATCTTTGTTTTTTTAATTTCCTTTCAAACAGAATTATCTTCTTCAAATAATTATATCCATTCAGTTTCTCAACACGTGTTTCTCCACGTTTAACGCACGTGGTTCATCAGGAGAGTTTTCTATTTACAAAACGAAAAACATTTTTTTCTTAGCTATATAAACTACAATGTATTGTTTGTTTATAACAGGTTTTGTGGTCGAGGCAAGACACCAATATACATTTATCATACTCACCAGTTATTACAATTTTTTCTTTCCCTTTAGTTTAATAAACAATTGTCCTTTCTTAACTTCCAAACCAATTTTTTGGGATTCCTATAAAAACCAAAAGTAAAATAATATTTTTTAGGCTATGGTTAAGTTTAAGTAAACCCTATTTTTTCGGTGACATACAGTATCCCTTAGTTTACTCTCCTCACCTTATTTATCCCGGTACGATTGCCTTCAGTCCTTCTCAATCCATGTTATAATGAAAAGTGTTTTGAGTCCTCTTATTTATACTTGCGGGCCCGCTACGCGTGACATCATCACACCGCGCAACGCGATGGCGTCATGCGTTACGCTGCGTAAAGATGTCACGCGTTTTTTCTACGTAATCGGAGATCATTTTGTTGGTCGAAAAAACTATGTTTTTTACTTAATCTCAAACTGACTAATTCAAGATCTTAGCATTTTATCACAAGTGAGTTCCAATTTTACTTTTCACTATATCTGCAATTATTATAGAATAAAATAAACATTCACAAAATTTGAAAAAAAAAAAAAAAATCAAATCATTACAACCAATAATTCATTTCATTATCTGAATTTAGTCCTGTATTGCAAGTATCCAGAATACAGATCCTTTTCGCTTCCCTTCTCCTCAATTGCAATTCTCTGTTGCCTCCTCTTTCCATACTTTCAATTTTTTCTATGCCCAAAAACTTGATACCCTTAATATCCGTTGCTTTATGTTCTTGGTCAAAATGAGTTGCCATAGGATATCTTGTGTCCTTATTTTTGATGGCTCTAATGGGTTCTTGTAATCTAATTTTCAATACTCTAATGGTGCTTCCCACATATTTCTTATTACATATACATGTAATTGTATAAATCACATATTTAGTGTTACAATTAATAAATTGCTTCAATTTGTGAATTTTTCCATTTGGTAGCCTTATCTCTTTTACACCACTTTCCATTTGGTCACAGATTCCACAACTTCCACACTTATGAGTTCCTGTTGGTGCTGGTACTTGTAAAAATTGACTTAGCACTTCGATTTTTTCTTCTTTCATATGACTTGGACTGATTTTTTGCTTTATTGTCGGTGCCCTTCTGTAAATTATCCTAGGTTTTGCTTCTATGTACTCGTTCATCTAGGAACATTTCTGTCGTATAATTATCTTCTGTAAGATTCATAATATTTATTGTCTTTTCCACAATTTCTACTGACAATGGTGAAATATCCTGAATCATCTTCTTTTGTTTCTCAAATGTTGACTCGGCAAAGTATTTTTTCAGTTTTAATTTTCTGCAAAATTTGAATAGATCTACATTAGTGTGGAAGTAATCTGCTTTGTTAGATGGACTGAAATGTAATCCTTTATTTAGTACTTTATTAGTTGTTATATCGACTTCTTGTCCAGTTAGATTCATGACTAAATTTACTTCATCCTCTTGTCTTGAGATCTGGTTTGCATTCCACCTTGTCCGCTTCCTTTGTTTTTGCGTTCCTCCTCTTTTTCCTCTCTTGGTTTTGATACGCTGATTAATGTACCTTCGTTTATGCCAGGTCTTATGTCCCTTGTGTTGATGGTACTTTGTTGATAATTCGATTTCGTGATCGACTTGTGCCTTCGAAATTCTTCTAAAAAATCGAATTATCGTGTTTTACCTAATGTGCTTGGTTCTATTTCTCTTTCTACTTCACTAACCGTTTCTGTATCAGAAGATTGAGTAGTTGAAGATAGTATGTTCACATTTTTTGCCTTAGAATAAGATTTAGAGATGGGAGTAGTTCTTCCTTTGATGTCATATTTTCTCTGATATGTGTATACTCTTCCAATTTTATAATCAATTTCGTCTCTTAGAAATGCTTTTTGTTTTTTGGATTTCAATTCCTCAGTGAATTTATTTAAATAATCATCTAATATTTGATAATTTTTAAACGTTATCTCAGGTAAGTTTAATTTCTCAATTGCTTCTTTTAGAATTTTAATTTCTTCCAATGCTTTCTCATGAGCTTTCGCTGAGTGATTAATTATTCTAACCATCATATCTTTAGAGGTTTTTGTGAGGAGAGCCTCCTAATTTTTCAAATCTTCTATGTCTTCATCTTCAAAGGAAGGAAAGATACATATTCTTAGTCCTCGTGGAATTCTTTCCATATCCATATACATTCTCAAAGTTTTCATTTCCCACCACTTGGCTAACTCTTTTTTCGAAACCATTTCCAATCTTTCAAATAAATTTCTCAATGACGTCGATGTCTGAGATGAACGTACATCTCCAGGTGTCTGTCTGTGTCTCAAGAAAAGTTCTTCAGCTTCTGCCTCTCTTTTTTCGAACATATCCGACATCTTTACTTTTTTTATCTTTTTTTGATTTGTTCTAATTTTCTCTTGGGTTTAATTGATTCTATGCACGAAGTCTGCCTTTTGGAAAGCCTATGAACAGGATTTTTGTATAAATTTTGCAGTCCTTTTCGGCTTTGGTTTCCTAAATTGGCGATTTCTAACTGTGCAGTAATAAATGATTTGTTTGTTACCTGGATGCTGCACCTGTTAAAGTGTATATTGCGGCTGCTGCAATATAGAACAAACTATTCTTTTTATTAGTACGCTTCCTTAGAGTGCGCTTACGGTATTCCTTTTCAAAACTTTTAAAATCAAACAGAGAAACATCTTTGATCGATTAAACACATCTTTGTTTTTTTAATTTCCTTTCAAACAGAATTATCTTCTTCAAATAATTATATCCATTCAGTCTCTCAACACGTGTTTCTCCACGTTTAACGCACGTGGTTCATCAGGAGAGTTTTCTATTTACAAAACAACAAAAAGAAAAACATTTTTTTCTTAGCTATATAAACTACAATGTATTGTTTGTTTATAACAGGTTTGGTGGTCGAGGCAAGCCACCAATATACATGTATCATACTCACCAGTTATTACATTTTTTTCTTTCCCTTTAGTTTAATAAACAATTGTCCTTTCTTAACTTCCAAACCAATTTTTTGGGATTCCTATAAAAACCAGAAGTAAAATAATATTTTTTAGGCTATGGTTAAGTTTAAGTAAACCCTATTTTTTCGGTGACATACAGTATCCCTTAGTTTACTCTCCTCACCTTATTTATCCCGGTAAGATTGCCTTCAGTCCTTCTCAATCCATGTTATAATGAAAAGTGTTTTGAGTCCTCTTATTTATACTTGCGGGCCCGCTACGCGTGACATCATCACACCGCGCAACGCGATGGCGTCATGCGTTACGTTGCGTAAAGATGTCACGCATTTTTTCTACGTAATCGGAGATCATTTTGTTGGTCGAAAAAACTATGTTTTTTACTTAATCTCAAACTGACTAATTCAAGATCTTAGCATTTTATCACAAGTGAGTTCCAATTTTACTTTTCACTATATCTGCAATTATTATAGAATAAAATAAACATTCACAAAATTTGAAAAGAAAAAAAAAAAACAAATCATTACAACCAATAATTCATTTCATTATCTGAATTTAGTCCTGTATTGCAAGTATCCAGAATACAGATCCATTTCGCTTCCCTTCTCCTCAATTGCAATTCTCTGTTGCCTCCTCTTTCCATACTTTCAATTTTTTCTATGCCCAAAAACTTGATACCCTTAATATCCGTTGCTTTATGTTCTTGGTCAAAATGAGTTGCCATAGGATATCTTGTGTCCTTATTTTTGATGGCTCTAATGTGTTCTTGTAATCTAATTTTCAATACTCTAATGGTGCTTCCCACATATTTCTTATTACATATACATGTAATTGTATAAATCACATATTTAGTGTTACAATTAATAAATTGCTTCAATTTGTGAATTTTTCCATTTGGTAGCCTTATCTCTTTTACACCACTTTCCATTTGGTCACAGATTCCACAACTTCCACACTTATGAGTTCCTGTTGGTGCTGGTACTTGTAAAAATTGACTTAGCACTTCGATTTTTTCTTCTTTCATATGACTTGGACTGATTTTTTGCTTTATTGTCGGTGCCCTTCTGTAAATTATCCTAGGTTTTGCTTCTATGTACTCGTTCATCTAGGAACATTTCTGTCGTATAATTATCTTCTGTAAGATTCATAATATTTATTATCTTTTCCACAATTTCTACTGACAACGGTGAAATATCCTGAATCATCTTCTTTTGTTTCTCAAATGTTGACTCGGCAAAGTATTTTTTCAGTTTTAATTTTCTGCAAAATTTGAATAGATCTACATTAGTGTGGAAGTAATCTGCTTTGTTAGATGGACTGAAATTTAATCCTTTATTTAGTACTTTATTAGTTATATCGACTTCTTGTCCAGTTAGATTCATGACTAAATTTACTTCATCCTCTTGTCTTGAGATCTGGTTTGCATTCCCCCTTGTCCGCTTCCTTTGTTTTTGCGTTCCTCCTCTTTTTCCTCTCTTGTATTTGATACGCTGATTAATGTACCTTCGTTTATGCCAGGTCTTATGTCCCTTGTGTTGATGGTACTTTGTTGATAATTCGATTTCGTGATCGACTTGTGCCTTCGAAATTCTTCTAAAAAATCGAATTCTCGTGTTTTACCTAATGTGCTTGGTTCTATTTCTCTTTCTACTTCACTAACCGTTTCTGTATCAGAAGATTGAGTAGTTGAAGATAGTATGTTAACATTTTTTGCCTTAGAATAAGATTTAGAGATGGGAGTAGTTCTTCCTTTGTCATATTTTCTCTGATATGTGTATACTCTTCCAATTTTATAATCAATTTCGTCTCTTAGAAATGCTTTTTGTTTTTTGGATTTCAATTCCTCAGTGAATTTATTTAAATAATCTAATATTTTATAATTTTTAAACATTATCTCAGGTAAGTTTAATTTCTCAATTGCTTCTTTTAGAATTTAATTTCTTCCAATGCTTTCTCATGAGCTTTCGCTGAGTGATTAATTATTCTAACCATCATATCTTTAGAGGTTTTTGTGAGGAGAGCCTCCCAATTTTTCAAATCTTCTATGTCTTCATCTTCAAAGGAAGGAAAGATACATATTCTTAGTCCTCGTGGAATTCTTTCCATATCCATATACATTCTCAAAGTTTTCATTTCCCACCACTTGGCTAACTCTTTTTTCGAAACCATTTCCAATCTTTCAAATAAATTTCTCAATGACGTCGATGTCTGAGATGAACGTACATCTCCAGGTGTCTGTCTGTGTCTCAAGAAAAGTTCTTCAGCTTCTGCCTCTCTTTTTTCGAATATATCCGACATCTCTACTTTTTTTTATCTTTTTTTCATTTGTTCTAATTTTCTCTTGGGTTTAATTGATTCTATGCACGAAGTCTGCCTTTTGGAAAGCCTATGAACAGGATTTTTGTATAAATTTTGCAGTTGTTTTCGGCTTTGGTTTCCTAAATTGGCGATTTCTAACTGTGCAGTAATAAATGATTTGTTTGTTACCTGGATGCTGCACCTGTTGAAGTGTATATTGCGGCTGCTGCAATATAGAACAAACTATTCTTTTTATTAGTACGCTTCCTTAGAGTGCGCTTCCGGTATTCCTTTTCAAAATTTTTTAAATCAAACAGAGAAACATCTTTGATCGATTAAACACATCTTAGTTTTTTTAATTTCCTTTCAAACAGAATTATCTTCTTCAAATAATTATATCCATTCAGTCTCTCAACACGTGATTGCAGATATAGTGAAAAGTAAAATTGGAACTCACTTGTGATAAAATGCTAAGATCTTGAATTAATCAGTTTGAGATTAAGTAAAAAACATAGTTTTTTCGACCAACAAAATGATCTCCGATTACGTAGAAAAAACGTGTGACATCTTTACGCAACGTAATGCATGACGCCATCGCGTTGCGCGGTGTGATGGTGTCACGCGTAGCGGGCCCGCAAGTATAAATAAGAGGGCTCAAAACACTTTTCATTATAACATGGATTGAGAAGGACTGAAGGCAATCGTACCGGGATAAATAAGGTGAGGAGAGTAAACTAAGGGATACTGTATGTCACCGAAAAAATAGGGTTTACTTAAACTTAACCATAGCCTAAAAAATATTATTTTACTTCTGGTTTTTATAGGAATCCCAAAAAATTGGTTTGGAAGTTAAGAAAGGACAATTGTTTATTAAACTAAAGGGAAAGAAAAAAATGTAATAACTGGCGAGTATGATAAATGTATATTGATTGCATAATTTCATGACCTGAAGTGCCTATGAAGAAAGGCAGAACTCGGAACTGGATTGAACCCAGCATGACTCAGCGACTCCTGCAGTTGCCAATACCCCACATTGTATAAATGCTTTTATGTGAATATTTATTTCATTTATGTTTTTCGAATTGTGTCTATATTTGTTAAATAAATAATGAAGTTTTGAAACACAGAAAGGTGAGCATTTCTTAGTGCAGCATTTCTTCCACTCCTGCACTTCTCTGAGAGGAACTACCTAGCCTATTCACACCAGGGAGGGGTAGATATATACTCTACCATTTGTTTTCTTTCAGACCATGTGGACATAAGCTCCTACATCCTTTTCAGATTGTTTCTGACCACTATAGTCCTACATTCCTAAACAGAACAGAGCCAAGAGGAGACAGAAGTGGGTAAAACTGAAGCAGACTCCACATACATGTTACAACAGCTCAGGTAATTTGATTAGAGAGCGCAGACCGCAGCTTAAGGCACACGGTCCAGGTACAAAGGTATGGCAGTGTCTGTTAATGTTTAGTATTGTTTGTATTTAGTTATTAAAAATGAAAGGCCGCTTTTACAAGAAAAAACGCATTAATGGCGTATTGACGACTTTAGCAGTCCTATTTGCAGGCTGGTTTATAAACCCTTACAAAGGTAGGATATAGAAGCATACAAACCTACAAGCACACATACACCCATACAGACCCGAACCCACATCCCATCTAAGCATACAAACAGGCATACACCATGCATACATACCCGAGCCCCCACCCCTCATCATACACTGCCCATACATACAAAAACAAACATACAGACAGACCCGACAACCCCCTCACCCCCGCATCTCAACATACACTGCCCATCCACACAAAAACAAAACATATAGACAGACCGGATGCCCCCACCCGCATCTCAACATACACTGCACATACATAAAAAAACAAACATACAGACAGACCTGACACACCCCTCACCCCGCATCTCAACATACACTGCCCAGCCACACAAAAGCAATCATACAGACAGACCCGGCACGCACCTGACCCCCACATCTCAACATACACTGCCCAGCCACACAAAAACAAACATACAGACAGACCCGACACCCCACACCCCGCATCTCAACATACACTGCACATTCATACAAAAACAAACAGACAGACGGACCCGACACACCCCTCACCCCGCATCTCAACATACACTGCCCATCCACACAAAAACAAACATACAGACAAATCCGACAGCCCCCTCACCCCCACATCTCAACATACACTACCCATCCACACAAAAAAAACATACAGACAGACCCGACACCTCCCTCACCCCGCATCTCAACATACACACAAAAACAGACATACAGGCAGACCCGACACCCCTCCACCCCCGCATCTCAACATACACTGCCCATCCACACAAAAACAAACATACCGACAGACCAGACACCCTCCACCCCTTCATCCCAACATACACTGCACATACACACAAAAACAAACATACAGATAGACACAACACCCCCCACCCCGCATCTCAACATACACACAGAAACAAACATACAGGAAGACCCGACACATCTTCCCCACCCCCACATTTAACATACATACAAACATACATGCAGGACAGACCCGACACACACACAAACAAACAGGGAGGACAGACCCCACCCCCCCACCTCCATAATATGTACTTACCTGACGTGCTGGAAGGCAGGCTAGCTGGAACGCTGGAGATGTTTCTGGTACTACGGCTGGCGTGGCAAGGCTGAAATGTCTTCCTGCATCAAGCCTTATTGACCACGCAGCCATAGTGCTGGCCCTCCATTGGTGCAGCACACACGCACTGCATGACTCATAGGAGCTATGTGGTGCGTGTGCACTGAGCCAATCAGGGTCAGTGCTTTGTCCGGCCCGGAAGACTAACAGACTTTTCCTAATGGAGGGCGGCCGATGTTGCTTGCGGGCCACACTCCATTAGGAAAGTCTTTGTTGCTGGCGGGCTGGACAAAACAGCATGGCAATCTGCTACTGGCCCGTGGCCCGTAAGTTGTGCACCCATGATGTAAGACATTGTGGATTTCTGTGAGGGTGACTTTTAATATTATTGAAAGGTAACTGTCAACTTGAAGTTGCTGTCTGGGGAAGTGTGGTGCTTGAGATATATTTCACTTGCTTTGTTTGTTCTTAAAGTGGAAGGGGGGCAACCTCCACGGGCTATAGACATCTCCAATGAGCGTTGCCGCAAGCATGCCCTGTCGTTGACTTCACAACTAGAGCATGATGACATAATTATCATGTTGTAGTATCAAAACCAGAAGATTTTAAGGATATACAGTTCTGCTAATTATATGTTCTCTATGTTACACTGGGTGTAATATATTTATATATATACATATATATATAGCATAGAGTTTTTTGCAACTAACTGAGGCGCCCCGTCCTTTTCATGTAGAATCCGGGGTATTTTGTTTCCATTGCTCCCCTGTTTTGCAGGGCATAATCCGTTTGTGAATATGTAGAATGCATACAACATCTATAATGTTGTCATAAACACACCACTGTCCAGCTTGTAATGTGCGGCAAGTTAATATTGGCGGCAGTTCAATAACATCGACGCCAACTTTATTGTTTAAAATAGTTGTAACAGACATGTAAACTCCTGCACTAAATATGCTTGAGCATCAATAACTATGAATTGTCAAGGAAAGCATACTGTTTAAGTGGCAGCTGGAATTCTGTTCTGAGAGTGGCCATCAGGGTCGGACTGAGACAAGAAATAGGCCCGGACAACAAAAAAAAAGTGGCCCACCCCTCGCCTCAAAAAAGTGGCCCACCTCTCGCCTCAAAAAAGTGGCCCCTTTCGGGATACCAATGCCCCTATGCCCTCGACAAACACACTGTGGGGTGTTTCCGAACTGCACACAGTCAGCAACAAAGGCTAGCTATCATCCGGAGTCAGACTGGGCCATGCAATTGTCTCAGGCACCAAAGAAAAAGCGGCCCGCAGTTGCAAATGGCTTTTCATTCCTTTTGTGATACTGTTTGAATAGTACCCAGGCGGAGCTTTTTGATAAGTGACATGCAAATTGTATATTTTAAAGAATATTTATTCAGCAAGCAACACTGGTCAAAACTACTAGTCGCAGTGTGAATTAACTCATCAAACTGGCCCACATGGGCCAATAAGGGTCCGACTTTGGCCAAAAAAACGGTCCCACACCAGCATTTTGTGTTTTTGATTGGCCCTGGGCCTATTGTCCTACAGACCAGTCCGAGGCTGCTCCCAGCTCAACTGACTTTTCAGTACTGACACTTTTTCCCTCATCTTTTCCCCCAGTTGCAACCCCTCCCCACAGAAAAAAGTCATGTTTTACCATGGGCAGGGCCACAATCCATCTCTATCAAGGAAGCCTAAATGCTTTGAGAGCAATGTAGCAGCATGCAATACTCTTTACCTAACTATTCACGCCAATGAACAGGTACAGCCAGCTTCCAAAACGGATACGGTTACATTTCGCTCATGCCCACATTGCCCAACAAATACAACCAGCTCTGATGCCCAAGGGGCCGTACAGCATAACTGGTACAGCCTGCTCCCAGCTATGGTAAAGCCAGCTCAAACACAATCGGCTCCTGATCATTCTCTGTGAACGTTGCTGCACCCATTTAGTGACAGGTAGAGGAGCGAATTCCCACATATGTCAGGCAATAGATAGCGCAAGGTAATGAAACGGGTATTTGTAAATCAAACCACATCTGGCAGGGATGTCATGTAGGGGTTGCCAGGGCTCTGCCTGGTGACCCCTGAAGCCTCCCCTGCTACCCCTGTGGTCTCCCTTGCTACCCCTAATTTAAAATTGGGGCTCCTGGGCTGTGGTCAGCAGCATGTGGCTCTGTGTTTCTTAAGTGGCTAGTTCTCTGATAGCTATAGCTGGTAAGATAGCTCAGTGGGTTCAGCGCTCACTGCTGCAATGTGCGTGTGCTCTGCAGGTTGCAGGTTCAGCTCCCAGACAGGTCAACTCAGCTTTTTATCCTGCTGAGGTTGAGTGAGTACCAACACAGGTTGAGTGACTTTGTAGGTATATTTGGTCTATATGAAGCTCTTACAAGTAAGTGCTATATAATAACACACCATTATCATTTGTCCTTGGACATCTGCTTGCATTCACAGTAATTTGGTAAATTGGCCCATATGCGCTGATATACTGGTATGGAAACACGCTGCACCTACTAAAGCACGTAGGTGGATAACACACACCAGCAGATACCCAAACCAAATGCACACATACAGCAGACAAAGATTTGACACACACACACACACACACACACACAGGTGCCTCCATAATGCATCACAAACAAATACTCAGAACACATACTCCGTCTCCGCACACCTACACCACGACATACCATCCACAACATAGATCCACACGAAACACACACACACACATTACACGCTTGATTGTTACGCATGTCGCATCTGCATAAGCATAGACCAACTCACAGACACATCCAAGATAGACTTTCTCTGCAGAGACATACACAGGCAGACACACACACACACATAGATACTGCGCCAACCAACCACATACAGACATGAGCAACATAAACTATATATTCACACATAATCACGCACAGTACATATGTGGTGCACCCTACACAATCATGAACGTCCAGTAACACACACGCGATACTTACTGCACGTCCACCACATATACCCTCTCAAATATATACAAGGTGGACTCGGGCAGCCAGATGCACGAGACGCAACTAAACATATCCCCCCAAACAGCAGCACACAGCTCCGAGCCTATCAACATTGTAATGAAGTCCTCATGCGTTTAAATATTGACACTATTTATTTGCACATTCCATTGAAATGCAGTTGAGATCAGATGGGGCATAATTTTTGTGTGGGGTGGCCGTGGAGGGGTCACAGGTGGGATATGGCCATTTTGTAACTAAATATGAGTGTAAAACGCTGGCCCTGACTTGCAAAGGAAGGCGATTTCAAAGCTATGCATAGAATCACTCGCACGCACTACCATCGCTCCAGGACGTCATTATGGCGGGTGTAGGTGTGTGAAATGTAAATGTTTATAAATGTGTACATTTGTCACAGTGATCCCAGACGATCACAACAGAACGAACAGAGGGCAGACGGCACACTGATGATAATAAGTAGGAAAGTCACCAAGGAAATGAGTGCCATAAAGTTGTTCCTTTATAGTTAAGAGTTTTGCCGGGACTGTCCCGTAATGGGGTGCTCTGCTCTTTCCCCCTTTCTCAAGATTATTTTTTTCACTGCATTGTTCCCGGTTTTTGGTAGTAGGTCTTCTTAGCTGGCAGGCAGGAATGCACAATCTCAAACAGTAGGAATGTGACATTTTACAAATTAAGATTGTGATTGTAATTATTTGTAAAGTGCTTAAACACAAGTGTAGTGCTTCAAAGCTAGTGGTAATTTGTGATACAATAATTATAATATGTGTTTATTCCACCAATAACACTTGAACCTCCTTCTGCTCCAACCACTATTGAAATGTAGTGCCTTGACAGCCACTTTCAAGCGCTATTCCTACTTTTATGTTAGTTGCCCTGTCCCGGTCTGTTACTTTTTAAATCTGGTCACCCTATTTATACTACCTATTATATGGAGAGAGAGATAAAAGGAGAGAGAGAGAGAGAGAGAGAGAGAGGGGAGAGAGAAAAAAAAAGAGAGAGAGAGAGAATGTGACTTCATCAAGGAGATTTGATCGACTCCAAATCCATTGAATATTTTGTTCTTTTAAGCCATATTTCAGCAAATATATGCAGGTGGGAGCCCCAGAGCACCACCTTGCCCCCACCTAAATTATTACCCTTAACCCCTCTCCCCACATATGTTTACAGGCAGGTCACAGAGTCGTAAAAAAACGCACTCATTTTGAAATACCGCTGCGATGCTTTAACATTCAAATTTGGAAAAACCAAAAGGCGGTCCTAAGTCTCTATGTGCAGGTTACTGCCTTTTCTGGCTTACACATTTTCTGAATTTGATCTTTTGCAGTCAAGCAGAGAAGAAACGCAAAAAGCAGTACATTCTTGTAACGTAGTCCCCTCACTCTGACCGATCCATCATTACAGAAGGCGCGCCGCCCACATCTAATGCACACACGTGCCCTCTCCTACAAATGAGCCATTTGCCCTAAACATAACTTAAACCGTTCCCATCTGTAGACCACTAGGTTGCTTTTACCACCTAGCCACATTTCACCTCCTCGCTCCGGAAACGGCTAAAATCCCGGCTCATCCAGACCCTGCGCTCTTGTTCATAGTAGCGCCTAATACTAGTTTTTGTGGTCTCTGCACCATCCAAGCACTTGAATGTGTACTGTACATCTTAAACAAATAAATGCGTGGGCTTTTCTAAAATAAAACAAAGTGAAGGGTAAAGGGGTGGGTCAAGTCATTGAGACAAATAGGAAGCAGGAATGAAGTGGTGCGATTCTGGGCTTGCCCCCCCCCTCCATTCGTTTCCTGTAAAGTGTGCTAGTAATGAATTCATTATGACTTGACCAGGTCATCTGCCCTGACAATATTCCATTCATGGATCCCAGCACTGCTGGTTTGTATGGCCAGTGTTCCACACTCCCTCTTTTCTGGAATTCGTATAGCCCACATACTTCACATGGCAGGCAGTACAGCAGGTGCCTAGTGTCACTGGCGTTAAAACAAAACAAAAAAAAAAATCAACCCAAAAAAAAACCACAGTGATGAATGAAGCGAAATGCTCAGGGAGCGGACCCGGGGATTTGCGGCCTAATCTGCGTGAAGGAATCGGCTACTGTCGACGAATGATGCCTGCTCAAGAGAGATGGGAGGTGAAACGTGGGTTATGTCACTTATGTGAGATTCTGGCAGGAAAGTGAGGGAAAAAAACGCAGCCGACGCAAAATGGCCATGGTTTAAAGTTGACAGCTTTACTCAACGCTGCCTGGAAGTATTTTTTTTTTGTTCTCATTTGAATTTCTGAAGATTTAATGCACTGCACAGCGGTACATGAGATTTATGTACTCAGATGAAATGCTTGTTTCTGTGAAATGACTGTGAAATGGATTGTTCAACTAACTCATACAGCTGGTAAGATAGCTCAGCAGGTTGAGCTCTCGTTCGTGCAAACTGTTTGATTCACAGGTTCAAATCCCGACAAGGTCGACTCAGGCTTTCTTCCTGAGTAACATCTTCTATTGGGTAATATAAATGTATGTAACATTTGTTCTATGTAAAGCGCTTTGGGTAAAAGCGCTATGTAAATAAAAAAAGTTATTATAATGTACTTGTGTCTCAGGTAAGTTTGCCATCAGGCCAGAGGTTAGCTGTTGTGCTTTGTTCTGTTCTAATGATTTACACATGGTTCTTTTTATGTCAAAGCAGGCAGAGAGAGTTTTTTTTTCTGGAAACTTCTAGAAGCTTTGTATATCTAAAATAAAGAACTTGGGGACAGATTGTAAAATGTAAACATGAATAGAGGGGGAATTTGCACTCAGTCTTAATAATTAGTACCCAGAACTGTTGAATCATTAGAACTCGCATTCCTCTACAGAACCCTGCAGCTCCTGTTCTGCAGCCTGTCAGGCTGTTAAAAAGGGGGAAAAAACATGTGCCAACCAGGCTCTGTCTCGGGAGGATAGCTCGGGGGCAACGCGCTCACCTTGGAAGCAAGACGACACAGAGCAACACAAGTTCGATTCCCCCGGTCCGCGCTTAGAAACCTTCGGGTATTAAGAGCGTTATAAATAACCTATCATATCATATCAGGCTTGGCTCCACCCCAAAAAGGACGGGCCAGCTCAAACTGCAAGATCCCAGCCAAATTCAGTTGAAAAGATTCGATGGATTTGGCTTCGACCAAATCTCCTGCCAGTAAACCTTTGGCTGGCTGCTCGGATTTGGGTGAAGTATTCCAAACAAAAAGTTTCTAATGCCCCTCCAAAACTGGAAAGATTGGGAAAGATCCATTAAAAAATGTTAAAGTAGTACCTGCAGTGATATTAATGATACATATGGTGATCCATTCTTGTATCACTTCACACAGCAGGCCTGCATGCAGCCCTCCCCCCCCGCCCCACCCCAGGCACACTCACATGGCATGGCATGGCATGGCAGGGAAAGCCCCTGAAAAGACAGTCCACTCCTTACCTCAGTTGGCTGGCTGTTGGCTGGGCTGCCTGATGCTGTCTGTGTGGCCGGCACTGGCAATGGGCACTCCACTTTGTGCTGGCCGGCCGCCTCAGTGCTGCCTTGTGGTCCTCCTGTCTTGTGTGGGCTGTGGGCACTGGCACAGTCGTCGCTCTTCGGTCGAGAGAGTCGAGGTCCACTGCAGACGGTGTGTGCTTCAGTGCTTGTGTTGTGGGGCACTGGGGCTCATACAGCAGCAGCCCAGCCACTCCAGCAGCATAATGTATGAATACATTTGGCGGCAAATTGGGCAGGCATTCGTCCACGGTGCCGGCGGCCCCGGGGCCCAGCCCAGCCCCCAGGCACACAAGTTGAAGACAGTTGCTAACTTGCTTTCAACTTTGCAAAGAAGTGTTACTAACTTCCTGCATCAAAGTTGAAAGCAAGTGTGAAATCAATGTGGAGTGTCAGTCACTGTGTTTACAGTACCGGGCTCGGCGCCTCGGCCCCAGCTCAGCGGTGCCCGCAGGCAGGCTGCACCCCCCTGGGTCAGGAGGTCTCGGAGGGGGGAGGAGGGAGGCAGGTGTTACAATTGCTTTGGTCGGTGTACCGTGTTTGCAATTGCTAAATTCAGCCTGCCTCCCTCCCACAGTACAGATTCACAACTGTCGTTCTCTCTCTCTGTGGGCTGTGGCCGCCGCAGCCACAGGCCAGAGGCTCGTGAGCTGACGGCAGGCGCACCGGCCCCCTGCAGTGGCACTGGCGGGCGCCCAGCAGGCCCACCGACGCGACACCGGCCCGTGAATTATGCACATGCATCATAAATTATGATGTATGCATGATGCAGATGCAATCATGAAAGCAAGGTAACATCTAGTGACTACTAGTGTTACCTTGCTATGATGATTGTGCAGAGCAGCCGGCGCCGCCGGAGTGCCGCACCTCCCCCTCGCCCCTCCTGGCTGGCTCCCGCCTCCATGCCCTGCTCCTCACTCACACCAGGGCACTGGCAGGCGAGGCGACTCACTCCCCCCGCCCCCCCCACCCCGGCTATCCCCATCTGACTTGGCCGCGCACTGTTTGCAGCGCACACACACAAAAAAAAGACATTATTTTTTTTTTAAAAACGGCCCAGAGGTGGCTGCCGGAAAACCGGCCCCAGGGGACCCCAAAGTCTTTCGGCCACGGGCCGAAAGACCGAAAGGGCCAGTCCGACCCTGGTGGCCATTAAGAACAGTGTGCTCTTACTAGCTAGGATTGCAACATCACAAGACGACTGTAATAATTTGCTACAGTTTGTCGTGATGTCATGATGGCACAACTAAACTGTAGATAAAAAGTGTGCACAGGTCTTGGCATGGATATTGAAGGTCTTCCCTTATTATACATTCCATGTATTTGAATCGTATACATATACAGTGGCATGATCTCATATACTACTGCATGAAGAAGGACATACTCATGCTACTGTATAGTGCATAGTGAAAACGTGCTCTCCTGTCGTTCTTCTCCTATGATTTCAGCTGTGCTATTTCTACCTCCCACACAGAAATGAGAGCAATTTCGCTGATAATGAATCCAGCAAAGACAGAACAGACATTCTCGTACTGTCTCATCCCCAGGCGCTCACATATCGCAGCAAGACATGCTGGTGACAAATATGATGATACATTTGATATCATTTCAAGAATGATGGCAGCGGTGAATTGGAGGAAGTCGTTAAAAGTAGCGAGCACGGTTTTGAGGAGTTCCAATGGGCACTTCTGGCGCAGCGCAGGTCAGCCTCCTTGGAGTGTGTGGCCGTGCAGAGCGCGCGACTGTTGATCCGGAGGGACAGCTGTGAAGTCTCGCGGGACCCTGCAGAGAGATAACATCTCAACGTCTGTTTGCGAAAGAGCTGAACTGAGGTCGCTTTTCAGGACAACAAGCTGTCTGCTGTTTTCTCTGGCCCCGAAAGGTTAGAAGTTAGGCATTTCCTGAAGAGATTATGTTTGGTCTAAGATTTTTTTTTTTATATAAAAGTGTCCAGGGAATACGAGTTGAATTCTATGAGAATATTTAGCAAACATTCCAAGGATTTATATTGCTTATCCGAAAACTATTGTGTTGCTCATGTAAACCTATGAGCTATGCTGCCAGAAAAAAAGAGCTATTCTATGTTAATCAGACACTTATTTGCGCAACATTTACATAACTGCTATAAAAGTCGCTTAGTTTTAGACAAAGAACACTGGTCCCGGTATTCACCAAAATGCCTTTCATCATTTATGTGGCTATGCAGACACAACTGTGCTCCACATGGGCATTTGACAATGAGCATGTCACAGAGAGTTAGGTCACGTATTAAAAACATAATTATTTAAATTTTGTTTACTGTGTTTTATTTTCAATAAGTTTAAGGTACAAGACACATAACAAATGAGAAACGTTCACAAAACCATACAAAAATAATAACCAATCACTACCTTTAAAAATATAAAAACGCAATGCATTATACATATAGAACTAAAAGAATATCCTAATAAATTTTTGCTAATTTACATAGCATTGTATAGAACCCAATGACAATAAATTCCGCCACAAACTCTAGTGGGCTCCTCAATCTAGGACATCGGAGCTATGGGAGCAAGCTATATTCCGAGGTATCCTCCTTCAACCTTGTGAAGAAAGACCGGTGAGGGGTGTCTGTACTTCTGCTCTCTATATGGTAGAGGGGAGGCACAGAGGACCCCAGCCAAGATTCTCTATTACGGTAGCAATGGACGAGCAATCAAGGCCTAGCTTCTCAGGAGGGGATGCAGGCTGGTTCTTAAGTACAGTGTAGTCCCCAAGCCCCCACAAAGGAATGTCCACACACCGTATTGGTTAGAACACAGTCTTTATATAATCAATATTCAAGGTTATGTACACTTATCATGATAACTCACTTTGTACTCAGGAAAATCAACAATAGCAAATATATACAATTCTAAAGTGGTACCACCCTTTGTATTAGATCTCATTAAAGTGCATGAACCATACTGTAACAATGTCACACAGATCAATAGAGTGAAACCAGCAATAGAGAGAGGAGAGAAAATAAGATGGTTGAGCAATAGGCAGAATACTGGCCCCTACCACTAGACACAGTTCTGTGTGGAGATCCCCCCACCTGGGCAACCTGTAAAATAAAGATATAGCACAAGCCCAGTCCATACATTGTTCTGCAAGTCTTATTCCCTCCTATAATGTTTTTACCCCCCCAATGTACCTGGTGGAGTCGAGTTCTTCGAAGAGGCGTCGACAGATCCTTCTTGAGCGACCCCCTTTCAAGCGGGAGTCACGGATCGTCGAGAAACGTCGAGAAACTCGGCGTTCGGCGACGGGGAATCGACGGCCCTTCTTGAATGCCTTCCCTTTCAAGCGGGAGGCACGGGGCGTCGAACGTCCGTCGACAAACAGCGTAGAACGGCGTCGATGAGGCGGCAGCTTCGTCCGAGCGGTGCTCGTCGGCGTCGGAGCGTCGGCGTCCTGCAAGGCAGAGGCGTGCGGGGCACCTCGGTGACAATAGTTCTGGACCGCAAAGATTGTGGAGACGGAGGCCCAGCAAGGGCGTCGAGTCGTTTGAGTCTTTGTGATCTTCGGGTGGCGGGAAACCCACCGGCAGGTTTCTCCTCGGCGCGTTGGTCGTCCTTGACTTTCTCCGGCAGGATAAAGCGGTCAACGGTGCGGACGAGGGAGTCCTTCGATTCGAATGTTCTTAGGCAAAGGAGCGGACGGCTCCGGTCGCCGGCGGCACGGCGTCAAGTGGTTCCCACGGCTGGGCAACACAACTTCGACGGGCCTCCAGCGGTTACACAAACCTGCGAACCCTGGTCGACGGCAATGGACTTCGACGGCGGCAATGTCCGGGTGCTTCACTTCGATCTCCTCGGCGGTCCCGTCTCGGGTCGACAGCCTTTCGAGGGTCCGTCTTCCAGGGCGCTTCGGCGAAGATGGAGCGGTGCTCGATGGTCCCTCGGAGCACGGGAAGAGGGCGCCTTACCAGGTCCTCTCTCGGGTCAGCCTTCGACGATTTCGGCAGCCTTCGGATCGGTCGAAGCAAATGCCACAGCAAGTCTTTTTCTTCCAGCTGGACGTCGAGGATCAGCAGTTCCAGTTACTCTTAGAGTGGAGACTCAGCTCCAGGATGCTTCTGAACGTTCCTGAACGTTCCTGAACCAACTGCCAGTGGTGAGAGGTCCCCAGATATACTATTCTGCCTCTCATCCACACTGCTGGCTCACACTCAGTAGCCAATCATACAGAAGGGCATTCATGCAGTCAGTCAGCCAGCCAATCAGGTACACAGTGCATTCAGGCCACACTCCTCCCTTTCAGACACTCACAACAAGGAATGTGGATTGGGACAAGTACCCAGCCATTCAACACTACACACTGCATTCAGGCCAGTTTCGGGCAGGGCTGTCTCAGTCTTTGTTTCTCATGCCAGAAACCAGACAACCACAACAAGGAGTGTATATTGGTCACACACTCCATTCACCCAGGTCCCACCCACAGGAGGTACCCACATCATACAGTCACTGGGAAGGCTCCAGTCTGTCTAGCTGGGCCTTCACAACAACACCATATATGGAACTTCCACCCAACAGCCAGTCAGGGGGAAGGGACAGAGTCAGGGCTTCCCAGGACTTTGGGAAAACAAGATAACAGGCAATAGAAAGCAAGAGGCCACAGGGGCCATCTTGTTTTCTATCAGGAATCAACTGATCCCAATGGCAGGGCCTGGGTATCCCAAAATGGAGGACACCTAGAGCACCTGTCAAATTCAGCATGGAGCTGCCACCAGCCCATACCCTGCTCTGGGGCCACCCACAGGTGCCCAAAAACATACACTAGGGGCACAGGGTTGTACCCCTACCCATGGGTGCCATAAGGGTATCCCATGGGTCTGTTCACCAAACCAAAAGAGAGAGCTGCACTGCCAGGAGTCCCACATGGACTCCTGGGCAGAAAACATGACAGAACACACAATAAAAAGCAGTAAAGGACAAGGATTCAGAGGACCTGTCCCTCTGGTGCATTTCCAGCATCACAAACCTCTTAAAATTTAAGAAAGAAATTCACATAGCGCCAAAATCAAGCTCTGCGATTGTCACCCATTAGGCTACAACACCACGCTTCGTTGCGTGTTTTATTGTTAAAGTGTTTCACCCGTTCTTCCCCCAAGGCATCACAGCCCCTCACCAGATGTTTCAGGGATCCCACCCCACACAATCTGCAGCTTCCATTACCTTGAACCTTCTTCCAACTATTCACTCTTTCCAACGTAGGTAGCTGATTTAATCGGAAGCAAAGGTAGAGTGCTCTTCTTCTAGAGCACGCAAACATAAGTATATATCTGCCCTTTTACACACCAGCTTAGAGTATTCTTTGTGGAGGGAGTATTTCCCCAGTTCGTCTGCTTTTGTCCCCCCAGTAATTTTGGAAAAGCTTCTTTTCAGTCTTAGCTGGGTTCATGATAAGTTCCTTTCGAGAGAATCCTATTTCAACCAACAAGGTGACATATGTTCCTTAAAGGTAGTAATAGAAGCCCCTCAGGTATGTGTCTGCACCGTCCCAATTTTCGTAGAGAGAGTGTAGTTGTGTGTTCAAGAGTTTGGCATAGGTCAAGAGCTTTCTCCATGAGGTCCTGCTTACCAAAGAGGCAAGCCCAGATTGATATCTTATGACTGAATTTGGGGTAGAGATGGCAAGCCTTAAGGTATTCTTCCAAAGCATACCCTGGCTTACGTCCAGACTAGCCCTCAAATCAGTCAAATGAATGTTAAAGCCATAGAGTACTATTGGTTCAATTTGCATGCGGTAGAATTGGATCAGTGGGGTCAGAAAGAAGGAGGAAAGCTGAGCATAGTCTTGCTTCATTTTCGTTAGCTGTGGACCATATTTGGATTTCAGGTATAATTGACAGACTATTTTTGAGGCGGTATTAAGTACTTCATAACCCAAATAGGTCAATGCAGATACCCGTTCTAGGGGCTCATCTCCTACCCGCCATGTCATTATTACCTTGGGGTTTTTCTTTGTCGTAAAGATAAAGACTCTTGATTTGGTGCCATTTGTTTTTAAATTGTTTTCCACTGCATATGAATGGAACAGCGCCAGTTTTTGCTGAAGGCCGATTGGCGTGAGGTCAAACAGTACAGTATCATCGGCAAATGCAATCCATTCAAGTGTGACTGAGCCTAACCTGACTGAATTGGTTATACCTCCCTTCCACGCTCTCGCTAGATCTGCAGTGTATAAGTTGTAAAGGGCTTGCGCCACAACATGGCCCTGCCTCAGCCCCACAAAGGTTTTAATCAGCGCTGTTGTTGCCCCCACACCATTAAGATGTTCTGTATCTACATGTAACAGTCTCAACAGCCCAACCAGTTTGATTGGCAGCCCGACCAACAGGAGCTTTTGCCATAGCCTCCCTCGACTGACCGTGTCAAAGGCACTAGTAATATTGATTGAGGCCATGTATACTGTGCAAACAGTTTTTTTTTTTACTGCGCCCTCATATGTGCTAACGTGAAGGCATTTAGTGGAGTGCCCATGTCTGCTCTTAAGCCTATTTGACAATCAAGCAGCAGATTATTTTTGTTCATCTGGGTATTAAGGTCCCTCAACAACACAGTTCCAAAGGTTTTACTGGAAGAGTCCAATAATGATATAGCGCTATAGTTTGACAGGTTTTGTTTGTCCATCTTCTTATATATGGGGACTACTGGTGATTGTTTCCAGGTATCGGACACCTCTTGAGACCTCCATGCATGTTGAAAGATCTGGCATAGGGGAAGGGCCCAGATTTCCCTATTCTCTTTAATGTTAATAGGCGGGATATTGTCTGGGCGCAGCGCTCTTGACGGTTTTGCTTTGGTTAGTGCCCAAAAAACGTCCTTTACCTCCCATGATATATGATATGATATGATAGTTTATTTGTATCGCGCTTGTACACTAGTGTTTCAGAGCGCGACAAGGCAAGGGAGGGTAACAGGGGAGAACACAAGAACAATCTTACTAGGCCCAGTGACATTGAGAACACGCAACTGCATCGGAAAAGGAAAGGGAAAAAGTGCATGGAAGGGGGAGAGTGGAAAGTGCGGAGCAGAGGAGAACAGATAAATAATAATAAATACAAATAAATAGATAAAGAAGGCAATAAACAGTGGTAGTGCAGTCAGCAAGTGGTAAGTGCTGTGTTTATGGCAGCAGAACTGAGTAAGTCTGATAAGTGCGGAAAAAGAAGAAAAAGGGGGAGTGAGGGACTGTATGGGCACAGATACAGTCCACAGTGCAAGGGGTGGCCAGGAGGCAGCACAGGAGGGTGGCAGGGTGAGCAGGTACCCTGGCCCAGGGGACAGAGGGTGGCCAGGTGCACAGTGCCAAGAGAGAGCAGAACAGCAGGGGAGAGGGGGAGCAAAGGCAGAAGCAAAGAGGAAGGTCTTGAGGTGCTTTCCGGAACCAGAGATGGTTCTCCTCAAGTTTTAGAGTGGCAGGGAGGCTGTTCCAGAGGGAGGCCCCAGCTGAAGACAGAGATCTACCCCCAGCTCGTTTCTTTGAAAAACGACTGACTCTGAGGGAGTTAGAGGTAGAGGAGCAAAGAGCTCAAGAGGGGAGGTATTTGCGGAGAGATGGCTGAAGGTAGTTTGGACCCAGACCCCAGAAAGCCTTGTGGACAATGCAGAGGGTTTTGTATTTAATTCTTGAATCCACTGGGGGCCAATGGAGAGATTCCAGAGCTGGAGAGATATGATCCCAGGGCTTGAGGCCAAGGACAAGTCTCGCAGTCCTGTTTTGGTTTAGTTGCAGAGGGTGGAGAGTAGAGGCAGGTGGATTTAGAAAGAGGCTGTTACAATAGTCCAACCTAGAGAGAACCAGAGCTTGGGAGGCAAGCATTTTTCATGTAGCTTCCCTCTCCTTCTATATCCCATATGGGCTTGTTTTCCCTTGAGGCATATTTCCCCTGTAAGTATTCTTCCCACACCTGTGCCGGGTTGTAGCACTCACCTGGAGTAGGAAGGTTTTTCCCTATGATTTCTCCCATCAGGGCCCAGAAATTAATGGAGTCCTTTTTTAATATTGCCCCTACCATCGTTTGTTCTTTATTGAGGTTTCCTTCTTCATTAACTTCACCTCACGTTTGTAGCCTGCTTGAATCTTCCTCTTTCCTTCACAGAAATTGTGATAAGAGGAAGAGTTACTGCGACAAGCTCTTATAGCCGCTCTCTTTGCCGCTTTCACTTTCTGAACACTTTTGTCGTATGAGTTTGTATGAGAAACATTTCCCTGCATTTGCCCCTTTTCCAACAACAATTTCATACAAGTGAAATGGGTGATCTCCAGCCCTTTAAGATTAGTAGCAATACCTTGGAGATGGATAGGGATGCAGACCTTACTCATACAATAAGAATCGAAACGACTCAGGTATTTGGCAAAAAGGATAACTGTTTTAATATCAATTATCTAAAACAGGGAGTACAAAGGACATCAATGGATGTCTCAGCGCAAATTCTCTCAATGCATTACAAAAAAAAGCAATCTTATATAGCAAAAAACCATCATTGATGACGTTGACCTACATATTACTAATGTCATCCTACCTGACAAACTACAAAAACCTATTGAAGAAAGTGATAGGGTCTAAGGGAATATCTAAGTGTACGTTCTATACTAGTATGGCACAGTGAATGAAAGTAATTGGTTTCTTAACATCAGGTGGGGCAACTAAGCCCTTCCCTTAACCCTTTAAGTGACATGGGTTTTTCTCCCCAGTGCCAAAGCCTTTTTTGGTGATTTTGGTATGTGGCCATTCAATGGCTTGTAACTTTTTTGTTACATGAGATATCTTGGCCAAATTTGGCTCCTTTTTTTCCCCACATGAAGGCGGTCGTAACGCCACCCAGGAATTGCTGTAAGGGGGTGAGAGAAAATAAGGAAAAAGTGTGAAAATTTTGGGTTTTTTCAAAAAATGCCAATAAAATGATGTACAGAAGCCTGTGGTTTTTTCCTTGTAAGAGCTAGGAACAAATGGTTTGCTGTGCCGAGTTCCCCAATGTCGTGGCTTTCAGGAACAGGTTGAGTGGAAATGGAAAAAAATTATTTTGATGTGGTTATCAACCGTTTTGTGAGAGGTCGGCGATTTTTGCCATTTTTGCCAATTGGACATGCATGGACGGAATGGAAGAAAAGGGCAGGAAAGCCAAATTGGAGGACAGAAAGGCATACATTTCTGAAAAGTAGACAAAATTCCAAGTTTAGGAAGGGGTGATTTTCATAGGTCAGGCAACAACTAGGTAGGGGAAACTGCCATCGAATGGGGGAAAAGCGGGAAAATGACTGAAAAAAAAGGTATGTGTTGGACATGGTTGGCTTGGTACGGCAATGGCTTCTATGAATTTTGAGAAAAGCAATGCTCCGCTACATTCCCCCGACTCTTGCAGTTAGGAGAGCATACCATTTTTGTAGTGTTTTTACAAATCAAGCAATACCACAAGCCAAACACTGAGCCATGGTACACAGGAGTTTTACGCTCACGGCCTGACCAGACGCACTTAGCAAGTGTAAATTGGGAAAACCAATGTGGTGAGGAACGGCAGCCATACATTTTTTGAAAGAGCACAGGCAGACCTTTTCAAGGGTAGGTGACTTGTGCAGGTTACAAAAGTGTATGGTGGCTAAAGCAGCGACTAAATGTAGGTCACATTTGGGAAAAGAAAGGGTTGTGAGACAAAGGGCACCAGCAAATGGGTCAAAACGTTATGAAAACCACACAAACACAACACATGGCCTACCGTCATGCGTTCCCACAGGTGTCCCGATGAAAACGTTACCTCACATGTGTGGGTGCACCTACCTGGCTGGTAAGGGGCAAGCCGAAAACGCAAGCAACCCCCAGCCTGTTTGCAGAGGGGAATCTCAGCCATTCTGCCGACCGGCACAGCGTACAGATATGGGCCTCGGGTGACCAAGCCACCAAGGAAAACAGGGCACCCCATGCATTTCCAAAAAGAGGATACCCGTGGGAATCCGCAGAGGTATGATTTGCGCACATCGCCCCACATTTTATTACCCAGACAGCCCCGCAAAGTCCAAAATGTGGGGAAAAAAACGCTTTTTCCGCACATTTCGCTCGACGCACCCATCGAAACACGCCCCCAACAACACATGGCCTACTGTCACGCGTTCCTACAGGTGTCCCGATGAAAATGGTACCTCACATGTGTGGGTGCACCTACCTGGCCGCCAAGGAGAAAGCCTAAAACACAAGTAACTCCACGTCTGTTTTCAGAGGGAAATCTCAGACATTCTGCCGACCGGCACAACGTACAGATATGGGCCTCGGGTGTCCAAGCCACCAAGGAAAACAGGGAACCCCATGCATTTCCAAAAAGAGGACACCCGTGGGAATCCGCAGAGGTATGATTTGCGCACATCGCCCCAGATTTTATTACCCAGACAGCCCCGCAAAGTCCGAAATGTGGGGGAAAAAACGCTTTTTCCACACATTTCGCTCGACGCACCCATCGAAACACGCCCCCAACAACACATGGCCTACCGTCCCGCGTTCTCACAGGTGTCCCGATGAAAACGGTACCTCACATGCGTGGGTGCACCTACCTGGCTGGCAAGGGGCAAGCCGAAAACGCAAGCAACTCCCAGTCTGTTTGAAGAGGGGAATCTCAGCCATTCTGCCGACCGGCACAACATACAGATATGGGCCTCGGGTGTCCAAGCCACCAAGGAAAACAGGGAACCCCATGCATTTCCGAAAAGAGGACACCAGTGGGAATCCGCAGAGGTATGATTTGTGCACATCGCCCCAGAATTTATTACCCAGACACCCCCGCAAATTCCGAAATGTGGGGAAAAAAACGCATTTTCCAGACATTTCACTCGGCGCACCCATCGAAACACGCCCCCAACAACACATGGCCTACCGTCACGCGTTCCCACAGGTGTCCCGATGAAAACGGTACCTCACATGTGTGGGTGCACCTAACTGGCCGCCAAGGGGAAAGCCTAAAACACAAGCAACCCGCAGTCTGTTTGCAGAGGGGAATCTCAGCCATTCTGCCGACCGGCACGACATACAGATATGGGCCTCGGGTGTCCAAGCCACCAAAGAAAACAGGGAACCCCATGCATTTCCGAAAAGAGGACACCTGTGGGAATCCGCAGAGGTATGATTTGCGCACATCGCCCCAGAATTTATTACCCAGACACCCCAGCAAAGTCCGAAATGTGGGGAAAAAAACGCATTTTCCAGACATTTCGCTCGGCGCACCCATCGAAACACGCCCCCAACAACACATGGCCTACCGTTACACGTTCCCACAGGTGTCCCGATGAAAACAGTACCCCACATGTGTGGGTGCACCTACCTGGCCGCCAAGGGGAAAGCCTAAAACACAAGTAACCCAAAGTCTGTTTTCAGAGCGAAATCTCAGACATTCTGCCGACCGGCACAACGTACAGATATGGGCCTCGGGTGTCCAAGCCACCGAGGAAAACAGGCAACCCCATGCATTTCCGAAAAGAGGACACCCGTGGGAATCCGCAGAGGTATGATTTGTGCACATCGCCCCAGAATTTATTACCCAGACAGCCCTGCAAAGTCCGAAATGTGGGGAAAAAAATGCTTTTTCCGCACATTTCGCTCGACGCACCCATCGAAACACGCCCCCAACAACACATGGCCTACCGTCACGCGTTCCCACAGGTGTCCCGATGAAAACGTACCACACATTTGTGGGTGCACCTACCTGGCCGCCAAGGGGAAAGCCTAAAACACAAGTAACTCCAAGTCTGTTTTCAGAGGGAAATCTCAGACATTCTGCCGACCGGCACAACGTACAGATATGGGCCTCGGGTGTCCAAGCCACCAAGTAAAACAGGGAACCCCATGCATTTCCAAAAAGAGGACACCCGTGGGAATCCGCAGAGGTATGATTTGCGCACATCGCCCCAGAATGTATTACCCAGACACCCCTGCAAAGTCCGAAATGTGGGGAAATGCATGGGGTTCCCTGTTTTCCTCGGTGGCTTGGACACCCGAGGCCCATATCTGTACGTTGTGCCGGTCGGCAGAATGGCTGAGATTCCCCTCTGCAAACAGGCTGGGGGTTGCTTGCGTTTTCCGCTTGCCCCTTGCCAGCCAGGTAGGTGCACCCACACATGTGAGGTACCGTTTTCATCGGGACACCTGTGGGAACGCGTGACGGTAGGCCATGTGTTGTTGGGGGCGTGTTTCGATGGGTGCGCCGAGCGAAATGTCTGGAAAATGTGTTTTTTTCTCCACATTTCGGACTTTGCGGGGATGTCTGGGTAATAAATTCTGGGGCGATGTGCGCAAATCATACCTCTGCCTATTCCCACGGGTGTCCTCTTCTTTTCGGAAATGCATGGGGTTCCCTGTTTTCCTTGGAGGCTTGGACACCCGAGGCCCATATCTGTATGTTGTGCCGGTCGGCAGAATGGCTGAGATTCCCCTCTGCAAACAGGCTGGCGGTTCCTTGCGTTTTCGGCTTGCCCCTTGCCAACCAGGTAGGTGCACCCACACATGTGAGGTACCGTTTTCATCGGGACACCTATGGGAACGCGTGACGGTAGGCCATGTGTTGTTGGGGGCGTGTTTCGATGGGTGCGCCGAACGAAATGTGCGGAAAATGCGTTTTTTCCCCACATTTTGGACTTTGCGGGGGTGTCTGGGTAATAAATTCTGGGGCGATGTGCGCAAATCATACCTCTGCGGATTCCCACGGGTGTCCTCTTTTCGGAAATGCATGGAGCTCCCTGTTTTCCTTGGTGGCTTGGACACCCGAGGCCCATATCTGTATGTTGTGCCGGTCGGCAGAATGGCTGAGATTCCCCTCTGCAAACAGACTGGGTTTTGCTTGCGTTTTCGGCTTGCCCCTTGCCAGCCAGGTAGGTGCACCCACACATGCGAGGTACCTTTTTCATCGGGACACCTGTGGGAACACGAGAAGGTATGACATCTGCTGTTGGCAACGTGTTTCGGTGAGTGGCCACAGGGAAATGTCTCTGAAATTGGCCGGAAATGAAGACAATTCACAGACATTTCGCTCTGGCCACCCACCGAAACACACCGCCAACAACACGTGGCCTTCCTTCCCGTGTCCCCACGTGTGTCCCGATGAAAACGGTACCTCACATGTGTGGGTGCACCTACCGGGGACGCAAAAGGAAAAGGGTAACCCACTGGGAACCCCAAGCCATTCGCCACTGCCCATTTTGTTCATGTGGGCAACCTACAGATTTGGGCCTAGGGTGTCGAAGCCAGCAAGGAAAACAGGGAACCCCATGCATTTCCCAAAAGAGGACACCCGTGGGAATCCACAGAGGTCTGATTTACGCAAATCGGCCCAGAATGTAATACCCAGAACCACCAGCAAAGACCCACATGGGAGAAGGGTGCCCAAGGCCAGGGATATTACCGCCGACTTTGCTGGAGCCCTGGCAGCCCTGCGTTACAGCTTCTCCCCACCAAGGAGTCTCGGCAGTATGCCAATACCTCCCCGAAGGGAAAAGCTGTAATGCAGCCCAGCCGCAACTCCAGGAGAGTTGGAGGTGATCTGCCCAGACGGGCCATTCCCACCCACACCACCAACAATCCAGCCCCAGTCTCACCCACCCCACTGACAGTGGGCCCTAACCATAGAATAATAAAAAACAGTACTCACATAACGTTGCAGCTGCTCGGGTAGAAAAAGCTGTAAACAAAACAAAGAACATGTGTTACCTACAGTCACACCAGCAAAATGTAGCCCTCCCCGTGGGCAGATAAGGAGGGGGGCTGTCCTGCACTCCTCCCTGGGCTCAGGCGTCCGTTCCTAGGAGCAGATATCTGGTCCCAGGGAGGGCTGCATGACTTGGCACCCACTCCATTGCGGGTGGGGGGGAGGGGGCCAACGCCCCATCCCATTAAAAAATTCCCTGACACTTTGGGGTGACCCACCGCCCCTCCTCCCCCTAAAAAGCGTTCCACCATTTTCATTTTTTTCCTTTGGTAACCCAACTCCCCTTGGTGCAGAGGGTCACATTGGTGTGCCAATCTGGCGCCGGGGTGCCCAAACCTTACTGCCCCACCCACTGGGGGTTCCTGTCCCACCATTTTTGGGGGCCCTCTCCCCCCTCACCCCAAATAGCTGGCGGGGGCACCTCATGCAGGCCTCCCCGGGCCTCCTAAAAACAGCTGCATGAGGTACACCCCACCTCCATTTGGGGTGGGGGGGAGAGGGCCACCACAAAAGGTGGGGCAGGACCCCCAAAAGATGAGGCAGTAGGGTTTGGGCACCCTGAGGGCAGATTGCCACACTAATGTGGCCATCTGCACCAAGCGAAGTTGGGTAAACAAAAAAAATAATACATATTCATAGGCTGCTTTTTAGGGGGGGCTGAGGGGCACCCTAAATTGGCAGCGAATGAAGTACTGCAACAGGGTTTGGCCCTCACCCCCCCCCCCCGCACCCTAAATGGAGGGCCCCACCTCATGCAACCCTCCCTGGGGGCTGATATCTGCTCCTAGGAAGGGGCATCTGCCCTCAGGGAGGAATGCATGAGGTGGGGCCCTCCATTTGGGGTCGGGGAGGGCTGAGGGCCACCCCCCATTGCGGTACATCATTCGCTGCCAATTTAGGGCGCCCCTCAGCCCCCCCTAAAAAGCAGCCTATGAATTTGTATTATTTTTTTTGTTTACCCAACTTCGCTTGGTGCAGATAGCCACATTAGTGTGGCAATCTGCCCCCAGGGTGCCCAAACCCTTCTGCCCCATCTATTGGGGGTCGTGCCCCACCTTTTGTGGTGGCCCTCTACCCCCACGCCCCAAATGGCTGGGGGACACACCTCATGCAGGCCTCCCTGGGCCTCCTCCTAACGGCTGCGTGAGGTACACCCCACCTCCATTCGGGGTGAGAGGGCCACCCCAAAAGGTGGGGCAGGACCCCCAATAGATGGGGCAGTAGGGTTTGGGCACCCTGGGGGCAGATAGCCACACTAATGTGGCCATCTGCACCAAGCAAAGTTGGGTAAACAAAAAACAAAATACAAATTCATAAGCTTCTTTTTAGGGGGGGCTGAGGGCCACCCTAAATTGGCAGCGAATGATGAACCACAACGGGGGGTGGCCCTCAGCCCCCCCCACCCCAAATGGAGGGCCCCACCTCATGCAACCCTTCCTGGGGGCTCCCCTTCCTGGTGGCAGATAGGGGGGCCCCACCTCTTGGATCCCTCCCTGGGTTCAGATGGCCCTTCCTAGGATCGCGCGCCCTGCGCCCGATCCGTGACCAGCAATGCCTCATATGTGGTGTCCTTGAAAAGGGGAGAAAGTCCCCTTTCCAGGGACACCACTTTTTGATCAATCCCTGGTGGTCCAGTGGGCCGCAAGGCCCCAAACCCCTCCCACCTCCCCTCGATTTTTTTTTGCTTTTATTTATTTTTATTTTCATCCCTGGGGGCAGTGATTATCTGCACCCAGGGGTTTCTGGCGCTGTGGCCCCAAGCCTTGGGGCCACAGGGGGAGGGGGGCAGCTTACCTAGTAAGCAGCCCCCCTCCCCCTGCGTCACAAACAGATCTGCGTTGATCTGCTGGCATTGCTGCCCGCAGATCACGCGCCCTGCGCCCGATCCGCGGGCAGCAATGCCTCATATGTGGTGTCCTTGGAAAGGGGAGAAAGTCCCCTTTCCAGGGACACCACTTTTTGATTCATCCCTGGTGGTCCAGTGGGCCCCAGGGCCCCAAACCCCCTCCCACCTCCCCTCGATTTTTTTGTTGTGTTTTTTATTTTTTTATTTTCACCCCTGGGGGCAGTGATCATCTGCCCCCAGTGGTCCCTGGCGCTGAGGCCCCATGCCTTGGGGCCACTGGGGGAGGGGGGCCGCTTACCTAGTAAGCAGCCCCCCCTCCCTCTGCGTCAAAAATGGATCTGCATTGATCCACTGGCATTGCTGCACGCGGATTGCGCGCCCTGCGCCCGATCCGTGGGCAGCAATGCCTCATATGTGGTGTCCTTGGAAAGGGGAGAAAGTCCCCTTTCCAGGGGCACCACTTTTTGATCCATCCCTGGTGGTCCAGTGGGCCTCAGGGCCCCAAAACCCCTCCCACCTCCCTCCATCCCTCGATTTTTTTATTTTTTTTAAATTTTTTTTATTTCACCCCTGGGGGCAGTGATCATCTGCCCCCAGGGGTCCCTGGCACTGTGTCCCCATGCTTTCGGGCCACGGGGGAAGGGGGCTGCTTACCTAGTAAGCAACCCCCCCTCCCCCCGCTTCACAAACAGATCTTCATTTGATCCGTGATGTTGCTGCCCGCGGATCGAGGCGCCCTGTGCCCGATCCGCAGGCAGCAATGCCACACAATTGGTATCGTTGGAAAGTGGAGAATCTCCCCTTTCCAACGATACCTGCCTCGATCTCCGGCTTGAAATACAGCCGGAGATCGAGGCTGACAAAGAAGGGCACTCACCTTCTTTATCCACCGCAGCAGCCGAGGTGGATTTACTTTCAGTTTCACGCCGACGTGCTTTACGCACGCCGACGTGAAACTGAAGGTAATCCAGCCCCCTGGCAGTGAGGGGGGACCTCCCCCTCACATAGCCCAGGGGTTGGATTACAGTTTTGAGCGATCCCTGCTTCGCAGGGATCGCTCAAAACAAGGTGCCGAAAAGGACGAGCTATCTCGTCCTTGGCACTGCGTGTGCACTGTCAAGGACGAGATACCTCGTCCTTGGCACTTAAAGGGTTAAAGACATTTGAAATACTCGGAACTTACCGTTCGTGCAGTAAACGACGGACAGCAGTCCTCTGAGGTCAAGAGGCCTGCACCCTTATCCAGTGAAGAAACTGGTTACGGCACCCTGCCCCGAGGCAGATGGAGAGCTCGGCGTTCACTTACCTAAGGTGAGAGCGTTAACCTTTGGGGTTCTACAGGAGAAGAGAAGGGGAAGAAGAGAGAGACACCCAATAACCCCAGTTCATTAATCCCATATTTTCTATCTGCAGACATCTTACTCTTCGAGTCAGACATACAGTGCACAGAGGTCCAGCCCAAAGAGCCAATCGTGTGTTACACATCACCTTTGAAGATACGGTATTCGCCCAGTCAAGACCGTCGCCTCTGCGGGAATCAGGTGAGCGTTACACCCATTTCCCGCAGTACAGGCATAATTGCTTTTGTCTCCTTTTGTCTCTTTCGGCCTTGGCTAATAGGCTCTGTACCCCCCCCAATTTGCATGGGTTCCGAAGTGTTTTCTGATGAATGCGGAATGTTCTCCTTTGAGCGTACATACACAGTACGATTCTGTGTTCTGGCTCGATCTGTCCTTCGATCTTACAGCCTGTGGTCTAGCTGCACCGCTAGGTTGATGAACTCTGCACAGTCTTTTGGCGGGTTTACCACCTGAGCAAAGACGTCTTTCAATTCCCCCCGTAATCCTCGATGGAATAACATTGTTCGTTTCTCCTCAGGCCACCCAGTTTCAATGATAAGTCTGTTAAAAGTGGCGATATATGTTAACAAATCTTGGCTGCCTTGGCGGAGGGACAGAAGTTTGTTATCCAGAGTTTGGCCTGGGTATGTCGGGCGAACAGCTACTCCATCTCCTGTTGAAACCCCCTGGAATTCCACAGGAGTGGGTCATCCTGGTTTACTAACGGTATGGACCAATCCATGGCACTGCCACTCAGATATGACAGAACGAAGGCAACCGGCGACTGATCGTTAGGAAAGGCTCCGGGTCTACAAACAAAATGGAGGCGGCACTGGTTCATGAATACTGCATATTTTCTTGGGTCCTCCGTAAAACGTTCCGGTGGGGCCAAAGGAACTGTCCCAGGAAGGACCACCTGCACTGGATTGACGGATGTGGCTGGAACCGATGCAATACTTCCTGGCAACGGAGCCTGCTCAGCCTGTGTTTGGAGCAATTGTCTGGCCAATTCATCAGTGCAATCCTTGGTGACAATCAACTCCCTCATAAGGGCGGTGGTTTCTTGCAGGGCGGAGTGTACCTCGGCCTGTAATTCTCACAGTAACTGGGTTAGATGGTCAGTTTCTGCTGTTTCCATGATGCCCAGTTGGATGTTTTTAATTGAGGCTTTGCGTTCTGTTACGCTCACCTGGTATCCACGGGGGCGGCACACGATACTGGATGGAGGTCTAAGCGCTATCCCGGACCCCTCTCTGCTTGGTTATGTGCCAGGCGTTGGGTAGCGCCTATAACAGGAGAATGGAGGGTTAAGATACTGGTTCTGTGATGGGTGGACTCCCACCTTCCTCTGGTCCAAATCCCCTCCCTTGGGGTTATTGCTCACCTTAGGTTTTTGTGCGTTGAACTCTCCGTCCTGCGTCTCTGTGCAGGGGCGTGTGGTTGGTGTGGGCGTTCCGTGGACCTAGTTGCTTCACTGCTCCGTGTGCCCTTATGTCGGGTTCAGACCGGCTGTGACTCCGACTCTGTTTGCTGTCTTCCAGGTGAGTTATAATGTCTTTTCCGTCTTTATTTTGTCTCTTTCTTTCCCTCCGATTTCTCTGTCTTCTCTGCGTCTTGCTCCCCAACGCTGTTCCCTAACAATGTCTCTTTTTGGTTTCACTCGGAAGGTTGCGATCTCGGAGTTGCCGCGCTGATGGTGAAGACCACAGTGAGTTATTGATGCACGGAGCACTGCGCTGTTTATTGGTGTTAATTGCTAACCTGTGTCCTCTTCACTTCTACACTACAAGTTGCGGTGATGTTCCGGAGTGATGAGCGATCGAAGCGCTGCCTGCCCAGGTAAGTGCTTTGTTAATGCTGACCTTGTTCCTTCTCCCTTGCAGGTTGCGGTGAAACCCGGAGATGGGCGAGGTAAGAGAAGCGCAGGGTGCTGCCAGGACTCGCTGCTTGCCCAGGTAAGAATTGTTATTAATGCTGTCCTTGTTTCTTTACCTTTGCAGGTTCGGCGAACTCCAGATATGGGCGAGTTAAGCGAAGCACAGGATTGATTCAAGAATGGTTACTTCACAGGTAAGTGTTCTTGCTCGCTAATGCTGTTCTTGTTCTTCCAGTTTATTAATGGAATAGAGATCTAGGGGCTTCAGGATCGGGCTGCCGGAGAAGCAGATGAGCAGGAGCTGGACACAGTGAGCGTTACGCTGCAGGAGTGCAGAATAACGCAAAGCGTGGTCTGCTCTTTGTGTCACGGCTCCAATGTCCAGGTGCAGGAGTGGCGCGGACCAACTACCCCCACTGCGGTCTGGGTACCTGCAAGACAAAGCTTACACAGGCCGCCGAGACCCCAGCAGGGAAAGAGGGTTAGGATCTCGTTGGTTGGATGGGTCTCGAACAGAGGGTAACCGGAGTGAGGGTTAGGAGAGGGTAAGTGGACAGGCAAGGGAACATATGGGAAAAAACAACAGTAACATATGCACTATCGTCCCAACATACACACAGTGTTTTACAATAGCTTTTGATGCAAATGGCACTTAGCTCTGTGGTTGAGTGCTGGCCTCCTGCCTGCGCACTCTCAGGTCCGGAGCTCGGAGCAGTTCCAATGCTGCAAGAGAGTTTTGGTATTAATGACCTGTGTTAACTCACATAGGCATAATACATCACACACACATCCAGTGCTGGCACATGCACATTACACGCTCACAGAGCTTTTATAGTACCCAAATATAGCGAGTTGTTCAGAACATGTGGCTCAAGTTCACCACACGTGGCTTAAAGGGAATAAGACTCATCGTGCCGCCAAAGTTTTGCCGCACGTGGCCTTATATAAAGCACTACGTGCTGCCAAAGTTTGCCGCACGTGGCTGTGGTCAGAAATGCTCTCCATGCTGCCAAAGTTTGCTGCACGTGGCCGAAAACACGTTAGTAAACAAACGCTGCACGCGTTAATAGTAATGGGTCTTGGTAGCCAAAATCGGCGCTGGTTAAATGCTAGGGAGCGCTGATTGGCACTTAGCTTTTGCCCCTTGCAGGGGACGTAATATGGCTGGGCGGTGCCCCCTGCGTGAGCCCCTCAACGGACTGGATATTCCAATGCTGCTCTGCTTGTTTCGCGCTCTCCCCCCGCAGCTGCACTTCTACTTCCCATGTGGTGGTTGGTCGCTCGTTCGCAATGGTTTTGCTGCACTTATCTGTTGTAAGCGAGTGGCCGGAATGCTGGTTCCATGGGGCGTGGCCCCTCGCGTGATCCCCGTCGGCAGGAGCTCTGCAGGATGCGTCCGTTCCGGTCGGGAGCTTAAGCACAAGCCCCGTGCCTTTGTTCTGCGCGCATGTGTGTGCGCGAGCCCCTCCAAACCTGGGAGTGGAAAAGTAGTTCCCGGGCCGGAGTTGTGGTCCGGCGAGCCTTCTGCCTGCAAAAGGGACAGAGAAGCCTCCTGTAAGGCTGGAGGCTGTTCCTTTGGGTTTGTTTTGTATCTGGTTCCTCTGTGCCCTGGGCCTCTCACTAAGCCCTGACTCCCCCTTACGACTCCCTGTACCCTGACAGGATTCCCCCCGCACGGAAGGGCTCGGGCTTGGGTTTCTCAGGATGATTTTTGTGGAATTGTCTTACCAATCTAGGAGCATGCACATTGTGTGCAGGTTCCCAGGAACGTTCCTCAGGCCCACACCCAACCCAGTCTATCAAATAGTACAGCCCATCTGGGCGACGCTGTGCATTCAGAATTCCCTGGACCTCATATTCGGGATGCCCTTGAACTATAATGGGCGGTGGTTTTTCAGAATGAATGGATGGCCGGGCTGGTTTCAATAAGGACACATGAAAAATGGGATGAATTTTCATTTGTGGGGGTAATACCAGCCTCACTGCCACCGGGTTGATTACATCCGAAATAGTAAAAGGACCTAAAAACCTTGGTTGTAATTTACGAGGACCAGACAATTTAATATTTCGGGTTGACAACCAGACCCTGTCGTCCTGTTGGTACTGGGGACTTACACTTCTTCTTTTGTCTGCATAATGCTTATATGATGTCTTTGCGGTGTCCAGATTTGCCTGAATGCCCTTCCAGACCTGCTGCGCATAAACCTGACGCCCCAATAGAGTGGGTAGGTTTGTAGAATGATCACCAGATCTTGTGGGCAATACTCGAGGATGGTATCCATATGCACCAAAGAAGGGCGTATGCTTGGTGGAACTATGCACGGTGTTGTTGTATGCTATTTCTGCCAACCAGACATATTGGACCCATGACACTTCGGTATTGGCTGCGTAACAGCGTAGGTACTGTTCCAGACCTTGTTTCACCCGTTCGGTTTGGCCATCCGTTTCCGGGTGATAGCCGGATGATAGGCTGACCTCCATCCCGATTAATTGACAAAATGCTCGACAAAATCGGGAAGTGAATTGAGGGCCTCTGTCCGTGATAACATGTGTGGGCAGACCGTGTAGGCGAACCACATGATGTAGAAATAAGTCTGCTAGCTCACATGCGGTGGGAACTCCAATACACAGAATGAAGTGACTCATCTTGGTGAGGGAGTCTACAACCACCAGGATAGAGGTGTACTTTTGTACTGGTGGCAAATCCACAATCAAGTCCATTGTGATTGTATGCCATGGAGCCGGTGGAGTTGGCAACGGTTGGAGTAAGCCAACTGGTTTCTGGTGACTAGCTTTTTGTCTGCTGCAAGTGCTGCATTCCGTCACATAAACCCGCACATCACGAAGTAACGTAGGCCACCAAAAGTGTCTGGTTACGTTCTGCTGGGTTTTAGCAATACCGGGATGTCCGGCTAATGTAGTGTCATGACACCAATGTATCACTTACTTTCTGAGTGCTGACGTAGGTAAATATAAGGCCTTGGCGTAATATGGGACACCGTCTACCAATGTATGTTGCGGGCCTCTTGAACACCACTTCTGTAAATCCTGAGCAGACATGGCCTTCAACACGTCGTCGAAGATGTTAGGTCTACCCACTAGCCCGACTATCTGGGTGGGCGGAATTATTGGACGAGCCTCACCTAAGCTTTTGCCCTCTGGCTCCGGATATCGAGACAGGATATCGGCCTTCATATTGTTTGCTCCTGGGCGATATGTAATTAGGAAGTCAAAACTCGAGAAAAACATTTCCCAGCGTAATTGGCGGGGGCTCAGTGTTTTTGCGGTTTTAATGAATTGTAAGTTCCTATGGTCTGTCATGACAGTGACCGTTTGGCGGGCTCCCAACAGGTAATGTCACCATTCGTCGAACGCTGCCTTTACTGCCAATAATTCTCGGTCGGCTATAGTGTAATTAATCTCAGCCGGTAACAGTTTTCTGGAGTAGTATGCCACAGGGTGTAGTAACCCCGTCTTGGGGTCTCGTTGAGATAAGACAGCTCCTAAGGCATAGCTTGATGCGTCGGTTTCAACTAGGAACGGCTGGCTGAGGTAAGGCTGGCGTAGTACTGGTGCGGATGTAAAAGCTGACTTCAACCGCTGAAAACTTTGTTCAGCGGCTTTATCCCATACAAACGTCTTTCCTTTCCTAAGCAACGTTGTAATGGGCGTCACCAATTGAGAGAAGTTCTTAATAAATCGCTGGTAAAAATTGGCGAAACCTAAAAATGATTGTACTTCCTTCACGGATGTAGGAGGCGCCCAGTCGACCACTGCTCGTACCTTTTTCTGGTCCATCTGCACCCCAGATGGAGTCAGAAAGTATCCCAGGAACTCTACGATGGTACGGTGAAATTCACATTTTTCAAGCTTAGCATATAGGTGGTGTTCCCGAAGCCCCTGTAATACAGCCCTAATGTGTTTAACGTGTTCCTGCATGCTGGTGGAATATATCAAGATATCATTGATATAAACCACAGCAAAGAAATCCAGATACTCCCGTAACACTTCATCCAGGAAGTGTTGAAACGCTGCTGGAGCATTACACAACCCGAAAGGCATCACCTGGTACTCGTACAGGCCGAATTTGGTCCTGAATGCGGTTTTCCACTCATCTCCAGCCCGCACTTGCACCAGGTGATAAGCCCCCCGAAGATCCAATTTTGTGTATACTGTTGCGTTCCGAACTTGATCCAGTAATACTGGAATTAGTGGCAAGGGGTACCGATTTTTAATCGAAATATGATCGATTCCTCTATAATCGATACATGTTCTCAAGTCACCCGTTTTCTTGGGCACGAAGAACAACGGCGACGAGACAGGTGAGTTGGATTGTCGAATAAAACCGCTTTTCAAATTGGTATCGATATATTCTTTCAGGTGTTCTGTTTCTGCCTCCGTTAGGGCATACACCCGCCTACAAGGTATTACCGCCCCGGGTTCTAAGTCTATACGGCAATCAAAAGGCCGGTGGGGGGGCAGGGTCTCAGCCGATTTATTACTGAATACATCTTTGAACCCTTGGTATTCTGGCGGTAGGTTACTGGGATCTGATGCCTCTATAGCGGCAATAGTGGGCTCCTGAGATGAGGGCAAAGACTGGACCACAGTAGCGCAATGTGAACGGCAGTATGGAGAGGACATGGATATCGTACCCTTGGACCAATCCACCAGGGGGTTGTGTTTTGTGAACCAAGGCAGCCCCAGGATAACACCAAACTGTGGTGCTGCTATCAGATCAAATTGGATGGTCTCACTGTGATTTGGTTGACTACAAAGTGTCAAGGGTTGAGTGCAGTGTGTTATGGGACCAGAACTCAAAGCAGTCCCATCCACCACCCTTACTGGTTCCAGTGCCCTTTTCCTACACAAGGGCACTCCCAACTTAGCCGCATACGAAACGTCCATAAAGTTACCCGTGGCACCAGTGTCTAAGAGTAAATCCACCTTAACTTCACGCCCCCGGAATTGCAAGACTCCTCACAGAGTGATTTGGGGGGCATAATTCACAAAACCTGAGACTGGGTAACTTCTTTCTCGAGGCTCGGCTGTAGTACCCCTACAACCGCCGAGCCGAGGCGTTTCCCTGCGCTTTAGGTTTCGTAGGGCAATCTTTGACAAAATGTCCTGTGGTCCCACAGGTCAAACATAGGCCCTCCTTACGCCGTCGTTCTTTCTCGTCTTTAGTGAGTAGACCCCGGACTGACCCAATTTGCATCGGCTCATCCCCGCCTGATTTCTCCGGGGCCCGAGTCAAATGGGTATGGTCAAGCCTGGCTACTGGACGAGAGTCCCCCCTTTTCCTATCTCCCCGTCGTTCCGCTTGACGATGATCTAGACGCAATGCTAGGTCTATCATTGCTGGACAGTCTCAGGGTTGGGGGTCGACCTGTGCCATCAGGTCCTTTAGGTCGTCACGAAGACCCTGATAAAAGAGTGACATCGTTTTATCTCGGGGCCACTCTGTCTCCGCCACCAGTCTGTTGAATTGAGTTATATATGTGACTAACTCCTTATTGCCTTGACGTAAGGTAAGTAACTCCCTATCTTTGCACATAGAGGCAGCTGGACGATTAAAGATCTTACCAAACTCGTTTTGGAATTCAACCCAGCTATACAGAACTGCGTCATCCCTTTGCACTAAAGGATTCGCCCAAGCCGCTGCATCTCCTGTAAGGTAGGAGATCACAAAGGCCGTCCTAGCCTGGGTTGAACGAAATGCTGAGGGTTTGGTAAGGAAATGAAGCTGGCATTGAGTCAGGAAGGTTTGATATTTCTGTGGATCACCGGAGTATCTTTCTGGGGGAGCTAATGGAACTATGGACTCTGGGGTAACACTTACTTGGACAGGAGTGGGCGCAGTAGCACCAACCGGAAGGGTCGCAGTTTGGGCTGCTAAAGAACGTACTTGGACGGCCAGGGTAGCATAGTCCTGTCTAGTGGCAGTGAGCTCAGCTTGTAGGTCCTGCAGGACCTTGATTAATTCCTCCATAGTCTAGCTGGGTCGTGCCACTCAGGCACCTGTCACACTTGGGCTTGTGCTTCTGTCACGGCTCCAACGTCCAGGTGCAGGAGTGGCGCGAACCAACTAACCCCACTGCGGTCTGGGAACCTGCAAGACAAAGCTTACACAGGCCGCCGAGACCCCAGCAAGGAAAGAGGGTTAGGATCTCGAACAGAGGGTAACCGGAGTGAGGGTTAGGAGAGGGTAAGTGGACAGGCAAGGGAACATATGGGAAAAAGCAACAGTAACATATGCACTATCGTCCCAACATACACAGTGTTTTACAATAGCTTTTGATGCAAAAGGCACTTAGCTCTGTGGTTGAGTGCTGGCCTCCTGCCTGCGCACTCTAAGGTCCGGAGCTCGGAGCAGTTCCAATGCTGCAAGAGAGTTTTGGTATTAATGACCTGTGTTAACTCACATTGGCATAATACATCACACACACATACAGTGCTTGCACATGCACATTACACGCTCACAGAGCTTTTATAGTACCCAACTATAGCGAGTGGTTCTGAACATGTGGCTCAAGTTCGCCGCACGTGGCTTAAAGGGAATAAGATTCATCGTGCCGCCAAAGTTTTGCTGCACGTGGCCTTATATAAAGCACTACGTGCTGCCAAAGTTTGCCGCACGTGGCTGTGGTCAGATATGCTCTCCGTGCTGCCAAAGTTTGCCGCACGTGGCCGAAAACACGTTAGTAACAAACGCTGCACGCGTTAATAGTAATGGGTCTTGGTAGCCAAAATCGGCGCTGGTTAAATGCTAGGGAGCGCTGATTGGCACTTAGCTTTTGCCCTTTGCAGGGGACATAATATGGCTGGGCGGTGCCCCCTGCGCGCGCCCCTCAACGGACTGGATATTCCAATGCTCCTCTGCTTGTTTCGCGCTCTCCCCCCGCAGCTGCGCTTCTACTTCCCATGTGGTGGTTGGTCGCTCGTTCGCAATGGTTTTGCTGCACTTATCTGTTGTAAGCGAGGGGCCGGAATGCTGGTTCCATGGGGCGTGGCCCCTCACGTGATCCCCGTCGGCAGGAGCTCTGCAGGATGCGTCCGTTCCGGTCGGGAGCTTAAGCACAAGCCCTGTGCCTTTGATCTGCGCGCATGCGTGTGCGCGAGCCCCTCCCAACCTGGGAGTGGAAAAGTAGTTCCCGGCCTGGAGGCTGCTGGGGGTTGTGGTCCGGCGAGCCTTCTGCCTGCAAAAGGGACAGAGAAGCCTCCTGTAAGGCTGGAGGCTGTTCCTTTGGGTTTGTTTTGTTTTGTATCTGGTTCCTCTGCGCCCTGGGCCTCTCACTAAGCCCCGACTCCCCCTTACGACTCCCTGTACCCTGACACTTTGGGTGTGGTTTAAATAGCCCAGGTAAAATAGTTCCAGGCCCAGCCACACCCAAAACACTAGACCGCATGGCTTGGTTCTAAAGAACTGAGCTGTGTAATAGGCCTCCATGTTGGATTAAGGTCCACAACTTGTATTGCTTTATTCCTGATAATGAGCCTGGTGCTTCTGATGGCGTTTTAAGGCCCGTGGGGCCAGTGTGAAGGGCTTTAGCCCCACTGCTGCCAGGGGGCTGTTATACCTGAGGGGTCAGGGACATGGATCGTGACCGCCAGTCAATGCGGCAGATGGGGTATTAGCATGGGGAATTGAAGTATAGAAAAGATGGGTCTTGAGAAACTTCCGGAACTTAAGGAGATGAGGCAGAAGCCGTAGAGTGGCAGGGAGGCCATTACAGAGGGATGCTCCTGCCAAGGAAAGAGATCTACCCCACACTCTCTGCCTGGAATAGCATCTGATCTCCAGAGAATTTCAGAGGGAGGTATTTGAGGAATCAGTCGGATATAGTGGGTTCCCCGGCCCCAGAAAGCCTTGTGGATGATGCAGAGGGTCTTCAACTTGATCCTTGAAGCCACCGGGAGCCAGTGGAGATATTTTTGGGCTTGAGAGATGCAGCCCCTGGGCTAGAGGCCAAGGATAATTCTTGTATTCCTATTATGGGGCCTCATTACGACCCTGGCGCTAATGGGTTAACAGCGCCGTAAAAGGCTGCGGTGCCGTTAACCCATCAGCGCCTTACTACGAGGTCCCTTTGCGGGACCCGCCTGAACGGCTGGTCTGGACCAGCCATTAAAGTAGGGACCCGCAAAGGGACCTCGCAGGCAATTACGGTACCGCAATTTGCGCTACCGTAATTGCCACCTTCCCCATTCCCATTGAGCCCTATGGGGCAAGAATGGGGGAGGGCCATGGGAAAATGGGGAAATACTGCCCCGCCAACCTTGGAATGGGGCGGTATTTCCCCATTTCACCATGGCAGACTCCTTACAACACCGGCACCAATCATGGTGCTAATAGCGCCATGGTTTAGCACCGGTGTTGTAATGAGGGCCATGGATTAGTTGAAGGGGGCGAAAGGAGGATTTAGGCAGATTGAGGAAGAGGACTAGAGCTCTGGAGACATTGAGTTTCTGCATGTGTGCTGCTCCAATTTTCTGCTTAGATTCTTCAACAGGTTCATTACAGAGTTCATTACAAACAGGGCTTGAAATTAGGATTGGATAAGCAGGAATTACAAGCAGTACCTGGGTATTCAGCAATAACAGATCACAAGGAGCTTCTGCTAGGGAACAAGGAGCTAGTTTATGGCATTACATTAGTTGGCCTGGAGAGCCAAAAGTAGCTCCTGGTAACTTGGTTTTACGTTCACAATTCTCTTCTACATTTGATTTGAGTCACATGCTTGAAGTAATCAGACTGACATTTATTGTTGTGATATAAATCAATTATATTGATGGTAATAATAAATACAAAAATCAATGGAGTATAGAAATGTTAAGGCCCATCTAGTGAAATTACTTCACAACCAGTAATTAAATAAAACATGTATTATTTAACAATTACATCTCAAGTGACATACTATTGCATGTATTGTACAATGATAAAAGTTTCCGAACATTGTCCAAAAATTTGAAGTGAACATTTCAACACGTTCAAGTTTGGGAGGGCAAACCTCTTTTGTAATGTTCCATGCATAGACTGGGCCCTCGAAACAAATTCTGATTCAATTCCATGTGTTTGCATGACCAGCACATTCATTGTCAGATCTTTCACAAATTCAAAATCCATCTGCTGGATGATTGGCTTTGCCACCCACTGCTTGCTTTGTTTCGGTAAAGTCCTTATTGTAACAAGGCATCCCGAAACTTCCTGCAGTTATTGCTTGTTTCCTTCCAACATTCTCATTGTGTGCAAGTGCAGCCAGTCTTGTTCTGGCCTTCATGCTGTCTAGGTCAAAATGCAACCTTTCAGGCCTGTACTTTAGCCACATATTATGAAACACCTCCAAATCTCCCCTCATGTCTCTTGAAAGCGTTTTGTCGTACACAGTCTTTTCAAGTGCTGTTTGGGGCGGGGAGCCTGGAACCAACCACCTTTTCTTACGCTCCTGCACCTTGCTCTAGGGTGCATGTGCACTTTCTTGGAAATGTTATTTTTTTCTAAGAGTGTATGTTAGAACAATGGTGCATCAACAGATCCATCACAGGTTTTTGAGCTCCACCAAAGATGGTTGCTGATAGACTGTGACCAATTTAAAAGGTTTACTTTTTTACAGCAGCTGTAGTTTAGTTTAAATTAGATTTTCCAACGGGCCTTACATCATTTTGATTCTTTATGTCTGGGAACTGCTCTCGCATGGCCTTGGCTATTGAAACGTACCTGCCAGTGGCTATCAGGTCTATTTGCATTCCTCTGGGTTGCAGAAGTTGAATGGATTTAATGAAACCATATCATTCCATGGCAACAGAAGATGTGCATGCAGATACTTGCACGGCAACTGAACTCGCTGTTCTTTTGGTTTCCATGTCTTGGAAGTGGTAAGTGCAGTATTTAGTAGAAAAACCTGGACTGTCATACTGTCCACCACCAGCAAGCCAGAGCCTTTTGCCAGCGAGAGCATTGTCCATTGACATCTGTTTGAGTGTCAATGCCTGGCTAACAGTGGGGAACAAGAAATCCTTCTGATATTTGTAGTACTTGGCCTTTTAAAGGAACTTGAGTCCCAAAAATTTAGAAAAACCTGAAAATGTACTGTATGTTGATCCGCTAAAAAACAAAGCAGTTGAACAAAGTACATTTCCAGCAGGCACTTTTCCAAATATAGGTTTAGCTACCATGAAAGTGAGTTATGGTAGTGTACACAGCTACCCTTGATCTTCGGGTTGGTGCCTTTGATTACACGAGTTCACTTCCCCAATGGCTCCCCACAAATCCTCCTAAGCAATTTATGATCACATTTAATTATTTACATAATCTCAATCAGGCAGAAGTCAAATACATTGTATTCTGGTTCCTTTAATAGCAGATCGTATAGAAGTATACTGGTTTGCCATTCTATGGTGGTGGATAAGTCCTCAACACTAAGAAGAGTGAAGTCCACATCACAAGCACAATTGTCAATCAGTAGTGAAGATGCTTAGGTTATTTCTGTGTGTGATATTTCCGATTTGTCCACATGTATTATGGAAACAGGGAACATTGTCTTTTTCTTAGATAGCATGTTCTTAGATGTTGTAGATTGTAGATCTAGACTGGACTACTGCTCGATGAAAACCTCTTGGTAGCCAGGGAGCCAAGGAGGAGCCTGCTGACCTGATACAAGAGGCACGGGAAAAAACCTGTCATCTAAGGCAAGCACATGCCAGTGCAAGTGGATTTGCAAGTGCTGGAGGAACCCCTTCTTTCCACCAGTGGAGAAAACCTTCATCCTCGGATGAGGACAAGGAGATAGCAGAGTCCCCAACAGCTGAAATCAGCACAATTATACGTGACACTGGTCTCTCCTCATCACCTATAAAGGACCTTCTAAGAGCTCTAGTAGGCCAACTCACGATCTGTCGTCAACACAGAAAAATGCTGACAGCTTGGCAAGGTGTGATTGCTGAGAGACAAGAACAACAAGCAGTACCTCCGTTTCTACAAAAACTTTGTACCAGAGAAGGTCCATCCACTTTCTACATCAATTTTGAGAGGGTTATAGAAACAACAGCTTTGCACCGTGATCGCTGGACCAAGTAAATCTTCCCATTGTTGATTTGGAAAGCACAGCAAGCCTTTTTAAGACCTAAATGCAGATGGGAAAACCCCATATGACAAACAAATGGCCATGAGATAAGACTTATGAAGAGGTGAAGGACATGTTGGTATTAGAGCAGCTCATAACTTCTGTAAATGTGGGGTAGAGAATCTATCTGGAAGCTGCATTAACCTATCTTGGAGGAGGCCATTCAAACAGCCAATACCCTCCAACAAGCCATCTATGCCAGGAAATCCAGTGGGGGATTCAAAGAAACCTAAGGACCCCAAACTACTGGGATGAGACAGGCAAGAGGGAAGAGCCATTAGTGGACCTGGGCCCTGCATATCAACTCCAACGAGACTGCACCAAGAAAACCTATTTCCACGGACTGGAGGAAGATGTTACGCTTGCAGGAAGATAGACATTTGGCCCGATTTTGCCCAGAAAAACCTAAGGATGAACCTATGGAAATTGAGCTTCACCATCCAGCTCCAAGCTTCCCCATTGAGGCTAGACAAACAGAATGGACGGAGGAAATAGGAGAAACAGAATTATTCACAGATCTGTTCCATGAGGAAGAGGAGGGCCCAGAACTGTGAGCCTGGGTAGTGTGGACTACAGCAGAAACTGATCGTAAATTCTATTTTCCTGTTGAGAAAGCCCTCTTGGGCTCAGGAAGCAAGAACAGCCGCCCTGGCTGATATAATCGCACTAGGAGCTCTACAACCGGAAAGCATGACATTGATTGTATGTGTCCATGGAGACATAGTGTCCAAAATCGAAGTACTCTCCTCACCTGAGTCTTCACCGGAGAGCTCCTCTGAACGATGGTCCGACAGAGGTAAGGATAACTTCTTGTGGGACAACTTGCGGTCCTTGTAGAGGTAAGGTCTACCTTGAGATGAAACCACTGCCTGTTGGTATGCAATTCAGCCAAGTGACTTCTACCCGAGATAACCCAAAGTTGAAGGGAAAAAGCAGTGCCTGGCTGAAAAAACCCTTCAAGGTACTCCAAGCAGGTTAAAGTCTTTCCCCTCCCTGGAAAGTATGATGTGTGAGGCTCAAGGTAAGGTGACTCCTTGGAAGGAGAAATGCTGGATAATAACCTGGAGATCCAGAGGAGTGGTTGATAAGGCAAGTGGAAGGTAATACAGGAGCTCGCCAAAACAGCAACAGTCAAGAAGGATATGCAGCGGATTACAAGAAAAGGAGAGTAAATGCAAACAGTGGAAGAAAGCGCAATGGTATGGACAAGAGAGAGAGGGAGATAAATGGAAACAAGCAGAATGTGGCTAGCGAAGGCCTGCTCAGAAAGAAGAAAAGAAGAACAAATTACAACATACCCTTTTGTAATGGGTGTGTGCTTTGTAAAATGGTTAAAAGAAGCACTCTCACCTTGTTTCCCCATGAGATTCTTTTGGATGTTGGATTGGTGGGTTTATTGTGCCTGCTGCAGTGGTTTATGTGAAACCTGCAGCTAGAGCTCTGCAGCAGGTTCTAAACCCACTGAGCTTTTCAAAGGGTTCACTAGTTTTGAAAGCTTAAAACAATTCTAATAGGAATGCTTTTAAGGCTTGTTTTGAAATAAATGAATAACATTTAGACAAATTAAATGATCTGACAAAATGGTCAAGTGGGTTAATGCATAACCAGTTTGGCTTTTCATCTTTTCTAGGTCAAAAAATGTATGGGATATATTAGTGAAATGTCATTTCAGCCTTACATAATTATTTTAATGATGCAGTTATTAAAATAATAATAGGTACACTAAAAAAAATAGTTGCAAGAATTATTTTTCCCCCCTCTACTCTTACTTGTGAACTAGTTTCAAAATCTATAAGTGGGCGTGTCAAGGTGGTGGGGCTTCCACAAAGTGGGCGGTGCTTCAAGTCCTGTTTTTGCTTCAAAATCAAAACAAAGATGGCAACCCTAATGGTGGGGAAATGGAAAATAAGTTAATATGTATTTAGATATGTGTTGTTTTTTTTTGTATGGCGCCAGCGTATTGCATTTAAGCCTTTTCACAGTGCATAGAAACCGCACTCTGGAAGATCAGGGGTGTGGGCCTGGAGTCGGTGTGCACGCAGCCCGTGAAACCCCTGCTCCTCCAATTAACGCTGCTGGTCACTGCATAGTTAAGCAGCTTGCTATGACGCTCCGCTTGGCACTAGCTCACGGCCCCACCCCAAAAACACGGGCTGCGCTTTCTGGACCAGGGACCACGGCGGCAGCAGCGTAGTGTGTCAACACCACACTTCACAGGGTGTAGGCGTGCCCACAACACCCGCCGCGTCGCAGGTGGAGCGGGAGCTACTGCACGCGCGGGTGACCCAGCGCCGTCCCGGAGGGATACTGGACTCGCGCGTGTGACGCAACGCCGTCCCGGAGGGATACTGGACTCGCGAGTGTGACGCAACGCCGTCCCGGGTGGCTACTGGACTCGCGCGGGTGACGCAGCGTCCTCCCTCCAGAGGCTACCTGGGTAAGTGTCAATTGGCCGAGGTAGTAAACACGTCGCACTAGATTCGTTTTTTTATACATCTGTTGAGCAACACAAGTCAACAGAACAAGTATCATGTGTCTGTACACAACCAAGTGTTTGATGCTACTTTTGCATTCTAGTTAAAATATTTTACTGACTAAAACTCACCAAAACCAACTGCTTGCAGAATGAAAAGCTACTTTGAAGCCACAGCAACACTGGGGCAAGAATTCAACCCAAATGGCTGATTACTCCTGGCCATTTGCAGCTTGTCTTCACTGCCGATGAAGAACTGGACATTAAGGCACCTGTTGTGTAGTGAAACCTCCTCTGTGTATCGCCCCTTTAAGGGATTGGGTCCCTTGGGCCATGATGCCGTCATGGTCCAAGCTAATAAAAGGGAGCCCTGCAGGCTCGTACGGGAGAACGGCTGCGGGCACCATGACCAATTAAACTGTGTGTGTCCTTTATTGTGGCCTGCAGGCCCGCCCTGGAGACACAGGGCCTGCAGGCCACGTTGCCGGGGGTCATTGCACAGCATGCAGGACGGCACCGTATGAAGCGCACGGTCAGCCGTGCCACTTACTGAGGCTCTGAAGCCTACCCAGTGCTGGTCCCATAGCACTGTAGGGTGGGGCTGGTGCGATGTCCATGGCCAGCCTCCAACCTCCGAGGCCCTGGGCCTCCTGATGCTGGTATCCCATAGCATCCAACGGGGGAGCTGGTACGATGCCCATGGCCAGTTCCACCACATCACATTGGTGATGAGGAAGTCGTCTCTCTCATAAAGGAAGAGGAGGGAGAGGACTATGAGCACACGAAGTGCCAGTGATCTCTACAGTCCTCCAGTGCAGCACCTGACCCGCACCGCAGCCAGGATGGACCAGCACTTCACCTCAGGTATTACGGTGATAGCCCGGGCCACCCTGCGGTGAGGTGCGTCCTGCGGTGCCCTGCAGACGGGAGGAAGGAAGTGGAGCGGCCAAAGCCGCAAAGAAAGTGGCGGTTCCTGCGGAAGCTGATACCCCCTTTTTCCCCGCGGCACCTACTGCAAGCCGGGGAGAAAGGGCCCGTACCCCACAATGTGAAGTGCGGTGTCGGCCGCACGCTAATGGAGGCAGCCCCCCCTCGAAGAGTTGTAAAAAGTGCCCCACGGCCTCCGCCGCAACTGTGACGACGCGGGTCAACGCCCGCGTAGTGTGGGAGCGACACGCTACCACCGAAAAGGAAGATGCCAGGCGACCAGTGCCGCACCGAGATCTCCCCCCAAGTGGCGTGCTTGCCACGAAGAAAGAGGAGGCTGTGGCATCCGCTGCATGGTGGAGGAGGCGAGCTACCCATCCCCCACCCCCCGTGAAGTGGAAGCGGCGTCGGCCGCAACAAGGAAACCCCCAGAAGAGGAAGCCGGCCCCTCCCCATCTCTGAGCAGAGGAAGCCTATCCTGCGGCAGCGACGAAGAGGAGCTGCCCCTTCCCGACCCGAAAGCCGCGCAACACGAATCGGCTACACAGGCGGCTTCCGCCGCATGGAGAGGTGAACTGTCCCTCCCCCACATGCCTGCCAGCACCACGAGCCGGAGGGAAAGCGGCACAAGCTGCGGTATGGAAAGCCAGCCGCGGCTGCACTGCAGCCGCTTCGCCCCGAAGAAATGCTCCGAAGCGGAGCGAATAATGAAGCATGGTGCCACACCCTGTCCCTCCTCAGACCTGGGCCACCGGCGGCAAGTGCTACTCTGCTCCGGGCGGGAGCAGCAACAGTTTGCATAGACTCGCTCCTTGTCGGATCAATTTGATGGGCATCGGCCCATGTTGGACCCGGGCCCCTAGGGACGGTGAAGTGCTGTCCTCCATCTCGCATCACCAGGGGTTTAGAAATGCAACACTCCTCTGTGGCGGCCCAATCAGGCACCCTGTACTGTTGTGTGAGTGGTACCCATGAATATGGCCAGCACCAAGTCGACACATGGACCCTCCTCTAGTCCAGAGCCGCAATTGAAAAGTGACAATTATGGCACTGCAGTTCCTGGGCCCAGTGATGGGGACTGGCCTTGAAAGAAGAAAGGGAGCACGGCCACTCCAACTGAAAGGTGTCCCATGGTAGCACAAAGGCAGCAATGGGCCCCGATCACCAGTGCCAAGAAGTCAGACCCCCTACCACGGAAGCCATCCTGAGTGACTACTCAACAGTGTCATCAACACCATAAGGGCCACTGCAGTCACCCTGTCTGACCAACGGGGGGTTTTGACATCGAACCATCAAGGCTCCTGAACTATCTGCCACTGGTGCCGCATGCCACGCCGTCACAAAATTGAACCAACACGTGGAGCAGCCTGGATGCCCAGAAATACCCAGAGGTTTGCAGATCGCTGCCCTACCCACATCAAGAGACTATGCCAATTTGGCCCCTGGTACCTGCCAGGTGCGGCTTTGCCGGCTATGAACTGTACCATCATGGGACCTGGGCCCAGTGAGTGACTTCTAAACGGTCGCTCATGAATGACGAACTGGTCTCCTGCAAGTCCTGCCTTAGCGTTAAGAGGGCACAGTACACTGTGTTGTGGTGCTGTGAACCTGCATAGTATGCACATGCTTAAAGTGGTCTCAGTAAAGGACAGTAAGGTGAAGCTGTGCTCCCGCACTTAGTAGGGGCGCTCCATGTAGTACCAGTGATTACCTGTGAGCGTTATGCAATGATGGCAGGTCTGCACCCCAGGTTAATAAAGGGTGATAGCTTGCGGTCCATCTGCCAACCGTCCACCGGGGGGCGTTTCCCTAATAGCACATCCTGTTAAAGGTGGCACCCCACCTCCAAAGTAATGTTGTCCTCTGAAGTAATTGTGTTCTGCATTGAGAAAGGAGGGTGTGGGCAAATTAATTATGTTATATGACAAGTTGTTTGTTCCTTATGAAAAAGGAGGGATGTTGTGTAGTCAAACTTCCTCTGTGTATCGCCCCTTTAAGGGATTGAGTCCCTCCCCGATGTATTGACCTTTTAAGTTGGGCCATGATGTTGGCATGGCCTAAACTAATAAATGGGAGTCCTGCAGGCACGTCATTCAGCGAAAAGGAAGTGGCCAAGAACATGCAAGCTACATTGGATACCATTGCGACATGGTACAGCGACTGGCGGATAGAACTCAACACCAGCAAGACAACCGCAACACTGTTCACCAGAAAGAAGATCAAGGAGCACCCACACATCAGCCTCAACGGGGAGACCATCAAATGGGAGAGCAGCAGCCGCTACTTCGGCGTGTCCCTGGACAGCAAACTCAACTGGGAAAGCCACATCGAGAACACTCAGCAGAAGGCAACAGGAAAGATGGCAGCGCTGTACCCATTCCTGAAGACCAAGTCCATGCTCCTCCGGACAAAGATCAACGTCTACAAGGTGATCATCAGACCAACATTGACGTATGCCTCCCCAGCATGGATGACCTTCCATGAGCGACACCGGAAGAGTCTTCAGATAGTCCAGAACAAGGCCCTGCGGATATCGTCTGGAGCTCCAATCTTCACAAGGATAGCAGACCTTCACAGAGACCTGGACATTGAGATTTTGGACGAACATCTAGCAAAGCTGAGTAAAAACTTCTGCCAAGGACTGGATCAGAACCAGAACCCTCTGATCAGAAGACTCACTGCCACCACTGCAAACCCCTTCGACTGCTACCCGCGGCCCATCACTGCGAAGACCCTGTGAAACCAGCCCTATTGCGACAAGACCACGCAGACCAAGAAAAATACAAACCAACGACTACATACTCAACCCGAGAAGATGGAGTAATGAGGCTCAAGGCTCGGTATCCAAAATCAAAGCTGATGGATAAAAATCTATCAGCAAGAAGAAGAAGAACAAGCGCGCACGTGCGGGAGAACGGCTGCGGGCATCATGACCAATCAAACGTGTGTGTCCTTTATTGTGGCCTGCAGGCCCGCCCTGGAGACACAGGGCCTGCAGGCCACGTTGCCGGGGGGGGGGGGCTCATTGCACAGCATGCAGGATGGCACCGTATGAAGCGTCACGGTCAGCCGTGCCACTTACTGAGGCTCTGAAGCCTACCCAGTGCTGGTGTCCCATAGCTCTGTAGGGTGGGGCTGGTGCGATGTCCATGGCCAGCCCCCATCCTTCCAACCTCCGAGGACCTCCCTGGGCCTCCTGATGCTGGTGTCCCATAGCATCCAATGGGGCAGCTGGTACGATGTCCCATGGCCAGCTCTACCCCATCACAGCACAAATGGCTGGTGGTGGTGTAATTTTGCATGGATTGGGAAGAAGGAACAGCAGCACGCTGAATTGCGTAACATTGTGATCCTGACCTGATAAGAAGGGACACCAGAGAAATAAACACCATGGACTACAACGGAACTCTCCCAAATTCAGCTTTGCCTTTTTGTAACTGTGTTTGAGAAGTTGGCTCAGTCTTTGTAATCCAAACGGCGCGCTCGCCAGCTCCGCGTCCTGAGATGACCCCGCGGTCCCACCATGCCCCTGCCAGCCTGTTCTGTTTTCTGGACGGATCTCTGCTCTCGCCGTTATTTATGTTGGTCTGCCCGCTGCTCTACTGTTTCTTAAGCACTTCTTCCTGCTTTTCCCGTCGGTCCAGTGATTCCTACTCCCTAGTTACCCATCACCTTCAGCCCCACTGTTACCGCTTAGCTGGCATACCCTCCTCAAGTCCATGCACACCCTGCTTTTCTTGTCCCTGCTGCATGCACTCCCCTCTCCCTGCTTTTCCACTGTACCTCCCTCGCTCCATAGCACTTTCTGCGGTCTCTCCTTTGTCCCCTGTGCATGCCCTGCTTTTCCTCTGTCCTTGCTACAACACCCCTACATGCACTCCTCCCTGCTCGGCAGTTTCTCCCCTCTCCCTGCTTTTGCACTATACACTCCTCTCTCTCTCTCTCTCTCTCTCTCTCTCTCTCTCTCCATAGCACTTTCTGCGCTCTCTCTACTTTGTCCCCTACTATAACACCCCTGCAGGCACTACCCTCTGCGCTCGCTAGTTTCTCTGCTCTCCCTGCTTATCCACTATACACCTCTCTCTCTGTCCATAGCACTTTCTGCGCTCTCTCTACTTTGTCCCCTACTATGCACGTACTACAACACCCCTGCATGCACTACCATCTGTGCTCCTTAGTTTCTCCCCTCCCTGCTTATCCACTGTACAGCTCTCTCTCTCCATAGCACTTTCTGGGCTCTCTCTACTTTGTCCCCTACTATGCACGTACTACTTAGCCACTGTGACAACACCCCTGCATGCACTCTGTGCTCATTAGTTTCTCCACTCCCTGCTTTTCCACTGTACCGCCTCTCCCCTCCCCTCTCTCCCCTTAGCACTTTCTATGGTCTCTCCTTTGTCTCCTGCTAAGCAGCTGGCAATCTCCACGAAGTCCAATTACTCCCTCTTTCGATTTTTCTGCTGTCTGCTTTTCCCCCTACCATCAAACGTATCTGCTCTCCCTGCCATATTTCTGCTTGATAGCCGGAACTGTAGGGCGGGCAGAGTCATCGACAGTGCTTTGAGATGGGTGAGACATAGAAGTGGGGGCTCTAACAAGGGGCGTGGCCTAATAAGTGCTGGGTGTGGCTTGGGGGGCAGGCAGCTTCTGTTCTCTTTAAAAACTGCCAGGCTATTATGCAAGTCTATGCAAAAAAGGACGAGCATACTCGTCCTTGGCACTTAAGGGGTTACGCAAGGTGGGTGGTGGGCAGCCATTGGCGCATCGAAATATTTTTATTGTGTTGGCGCCTTTCCACTCCTTTGTATTGTATCACATTCCCTTCCCTGTCCCCCAATCAGGCAGTCCTTGGCCAATGATCCGTCCAATCAACAGAACCTGTTGAGTGGTGAGGAAGGGGAGGGGAGAGGAATCATCTCTTTCAGCCCCTCCCCACCCAACAGGTGCTGTTGTTCGGGTGACACCCTGAAGCGACATGCGCGCTGGAATGCTGGCTTGTGCTAGTGAGGGACTTATGTGAACCCCAGCAAGGCCCCCTGCTCACTACTTCTTTTTGCAGACTGCCAGGGATCGGCCCCCAACCAGGGTCGGGCTGGGGCATAAAATTGTCTCAGCCACCAATGGGACAAGGGGCCCACAGTTGCAAATGGCACTTTATTCCTTTTGTGACAGACTGTTTGGGTAGTATCCAAGGAAAGGGGAGGTTTTTGATCAAATGTGATGCAAATTGTACATTTTAAAGAATATTCAATAACACCGGTCAAAACTCGTAGCCGCATGGTTAAGTAACTTATCAAACTGGTCCGCTTTGACTCAAAAAACTGGCCCACACTAGCATTTTGCATTTTTGGTTCGGGCATTGCTCTGTTGCCCTACAGACCAGTACCAGCCTGCCCACAGCTAGCCCAGACCACTTAAAGCCCTAGTCATATTGTATGCAAAGTTACCCTATCTGTGTGTTGTTAACTCAGCACGACACCACAAGGTGCATGCAGAGTCACGTGTGCCAGGTCACATGTAAGTCACCAAGTCAATAAAAGGGGCTGAGCAGTTTCCTGCTCGGCAGTTGCTGTACCAGTGACCCCTGGTGACCATCTGCCGATGTGGTTCCAGTGTACCCGGTGTAGCCTTTCCGGCCTTTTGGGGCGATTCCCCACGCTCTTAGTGGATTGATAAAGTTTGTAGTAACCAAGACCCAAAGGCGTGTTACACCCCAATGCATGTATATGCCTAAGTGTTTACCAGACCAAAGAGGTATGTTGGTAATGCAGTGACACTGCAAAAGGGATATGTGTGTAAAGTAGGCCCCGTAGAACAGCTTGGCATCAATGTTGGCCAAAACTGCAAGCAGTAAAACGAGTTAACATCACCCTTCACGAGACGATGACCTGAACCGCCCAACCCCTAGTAATGCACCAGGAGGATTCTGGGAGGTTAGCTGCGCCCGCTGGGATAGCGAAAACAAGCGGCCTGCGGTCTGATGCCACACATCAAGGACAAAGCAACTCCTGATTCACGAGAGACAAGCGGTGAGTGGAGGACCGCTGCTGCAGTGACGGAGAATACTCCTTCCTGCGGGAGAGAGCGCAGCACGGCTTTTACTCCGCTGCGCATGGAATACACATTTTGTTCATACTATCTCCCGCCTGGGGGAGAGAAGCAGTGCAAGGCGGGTTACCGCGATGAATAAGGGAGTCTCCCGCATGGGGAGAGGGAATGGCATGGCTGCCGAGCCGTAATAAAGGGAAAATAGACTATGTTATCCTGCCTGGAGGGACCAAACGGCGCGCACGCCGCCAATGGAAAAAAAAAGAGACCAAGCAAGTATCCCGCTTGGGGGGAAGAGTGAGCGGCGTGTTCGCGTCCCGCAATGCATCAATAAAATAAAAGCAGTTCTCTAGCCTGAGGAGGTAAAGAACGTGGCACAGCCCCTGCCTTCGTCACAGAGAAAAGAAATGCAACAAGTTTCTCCCACATGTGTGAGGGGAGTGAATGCAGCATGCCAGCTGCCAGTCCTGCCTGGGGCAGAGAAGCCGACAAGGCCCACTGCAATAGGGTAAGCTCCTGCCTGGGGGAGAAGTGCAGGGGGAGAAGCTGCTCATACAAGGGGAGGGGCAGGGGACAGTCTGGTCCCATGCATGCAGCCTGCCCCCTGCATGCAGCCAAATCTACTCCTGTCTGGGGGAGGTTAGTGGCACATGTCACTACATGTGAGTTGCACTCCTGCCTGGAGGAGAGCAAGCGGCTCATGCCGCTCTAATGACTGTTGATACTCCTGCCTAGGGGAGAACAGGCAGCCCATGCTGCTACAATGACTGTTGGTACTATTGCATGGGGGAGTACTAGCGGCCCATGCCACAACAGCGTTATAAGACCCTGCCTGGGGCAAAGGCCAGAGGAGCAGCCTGGCCCACTGACCAAGCGAAACAGATGCTCCTGTCAGGGGGAGAGGTTCACTGCCTCAGACAAGGCACTCCCATTGGGGGGAGTGATGCACTGCCTAAAGCAGCTCCTGCCTGGGGGAGAGGCCTGGGAGGAGAGGTGCAGCTTGGCAAGACACTGCGCACCCCAGAGCCCATGACATTGAGGAATCCCTCCCACCTGGAAGGGAGCCAGCAGAAGGCACGACATGGACCGCTGCCCATCCTGCACCCAAGCACCACACGTCCCTGCCACGACGCTGGCATGACCGCGGCTTTCACCAGAGAGAGTGCTTGTGCAGTCAGGCAGAAAGTGAACATACAGGCAAGGCTGGACTAGAAGGCTGTCGTCAGCCCCTGCCTGGGAGAGAAGAATGGTGCAGCAAAAACGGACTGCTTCGCTCAAGCTGCCACAGTGACTTTGACTACCCTTGCCGCCAACGGGCCAGGAGTGGGTCACGCAATGGGATACGTCCCAGCCACCACTAACACCAGAGAGCGGCCACATTGGCCTTACACCTGAGGCGAGTTTGAAAGAGCTCCCGTCTAGGGGAGACCACAAGTGGACAACAGCCTCAGCTATGCCGCGGCTCTCCAAGAGACTGCTTGTGCGGCTATGATAAAGGCAAGCCAGGAAGAACTCCTGACTAAAGGAGCCTGGTCACGGCATGGCCGTTGCTGCCGCCGTACCAACAGAAGGTCAAGGCAACAGGCAGAGGGGAGAGCTGAGCACTGCGCAGCCTCGGTCGCTGGACGTGCCGACTCAAGCAGAGGGAATTTCAACAGGAAGGGACTGCAGCCACAGTGGTACAAAAGACGAACTCCCGCCTGAAGGGGGATCCTGGGCATGGCTCTGCCCGCTCCCGTTCAGCGGTTCCTAACATGGTGAGCGATGCCAGGCGAGTGTCCGCCCCATGCCCCTAACCGCATGTGGAAGAGGGGCCAAAGAGACTCCATACTACGGTCTGTCGCAAGGGACAAAAACCACCCAGGCCCGCTGGAGGATCATCCGACAGCAGACGGGCCAGAGACCTGCTGGAAAGATGACAGCCGGTGTGGCCCCTGATACCCCGGGCCCGGCTTTGCCAGCTAGTGGAGCACATTCCATTTTAGGTGAGGAGACACACAGGGACTGCCCTGTGACCATCTGCCGATGTGGCCTTGGTATACCCGTTCCAGCTTTTCCGGCCTGTGGGGCTATCCCCAAGCTCTTAGTGTTCTAATAAAGTTTGTAGGAACCAAGCCCCAAAGGCGTGTTACACCCCAATGTATATATGTGCCTAAGTGTATACCAAACCAAAAAGGTATGCTGGTAATGCAGTGACACTGCAAAAGTGATGTTTTTAAAGTAGGCCCTGTAGAATAGCTTAGCATCAATATTGGCGAGAACTGCAAGCGGTAAAGGGAGTTAACATGACTCTAACAAAGACGATGAACTGAACCGCCCAACACGTGGTAATGGACCCTTGTACAGAGCGTGTGCAGCAGCATGCCTAACTAAGAATGCATAGATATGTGCTTCAAAAGGACCCACAAGATCAGTGTGAGCTTTAGCAGTTGTTATAACAAGTGCCATCCTAAGTGTTAAGGGTAGTTCACTCAAAAATGTTATTGTTTAAAAAGATGGGCCATATTCAAAATATATATACAAAATATTTTTAAATAAAGTTTCTATGTAAAATTTTAAGGAAATGAGGCTCAAAGTCAGAAATTGTAAGCATTAGGAGGCATCCATTTTGTGAAATGAATGAGCCTCTAGTGCTTAAGTTAAGCTCTGCTCTCGCAGCAATAATAAAGTAAAATCCCCCTACTGGGAGCTTTTTGCTTATTACAGCCGTAGGGCAGAGAATGCTGTCTTTGCCTGCGTGTCCCTGTGTTTTCTTCTTTTATCTGCTTTCCGGGGCTCAATGTTGTATTTATAAGCGGTGTGCCTTTCATTTAGAATCTCCCGGGCTCCCCCAAGATGGGGGAGCCCGGGAGACTCAAAACGCAAGTCGAAGAAATTATGAATACTTCACCAGACACCGCTCCCCAAGCACAGAAAACGTAAAATGAAAGGCACAGCAATTCTAAATACTTCGCTGGCCGAGTACTCATAATTGTTGCAACTTTCGTTTTCAGTTTCCCATGCTCGGGAAATTGAAAACAAAGTCACAGCAATTATGAAAAAGCGGTCAGCGAAGTATTTTTAATTGCTATGCCTTTCATTGTACATTTTCTGTGCTTCCATCGGCTTGAGGAGCACAGAAAACTGAAAATGAAAGTCAAGGCAATTACTTTAGCGGCCTCCTCCCTTCATGTTAAGCTCTGCTCTCTGGCAGCAGTAAGCAAAATCTCCCAGTAGATGGTTTTTGCTTGATTAGTTCAGCGAGAGCAGAGTTTAACATGAACAGAGGAGGCTGCTGCTTTTACAAACTGGATGCCCCCATTTGAAAACTGTTGGGCCTCATTGCCCTAAAAGTTTGCATAGGAACTTTCTTTAAAAATATTTGTTTTATATATTTTTATTACTGCCCATCTTTTTAAACAATAACATTTTTGAGGGAACTACCCCTTCAATCATTTGTTTGTCTTTACCCTTGGCATGGGATGTTGTGAACTCAGCACAACACCACAAGATGCGTGCTGAGTCACGTGTGCCAGGACCAAGACAATAAAGCAGCCAAGCGGTTTCCCATTCGACAGTTGCCATACCAGAAATCCCTGGTGTCTGTTGCCTTATTGCAGCCCGACTCTGCCGGCTGCGTCATGGCCCGTTCGGGCCGCTCTGCTTCTCAGGGCCCCATAACCCCCCACCCCCTCAGCCCCATAACAGTGCGCCACTCAAGTCTGTTTCTAGGTGCGGGCCAGGTGGGTGTTTACTCGGGGCATAAACGGGGGGGCAAACAAGGCAGGTGTGAATCTGCACCAGGACGCAATGGAGAAGTGCACTTCATAAACACATGCACTTTGATGTGCAGTGCTTATGGAAAGCGGGCTGCATGCTAGGGAGTCGGAGTAGGGGACTGGACGGGTTTGCAGAGTAACTATTAATGTATACTGTTAGGAAAGATTTCCATTTATGTGTAATTTTCTCTTCAGTTGTGAACCCCCCCAACCTTTTGCTTTGTTTAATCACAATAGTCTGACTTTGCCAGAGGAGCACAGACTTCTGCTGCACTCCTCTGCACATTTCGCTCACTTTGTTCTTGGGAAACTGACATGCCCTTAAAGACAGTCAGTACTGGGAGACTTTGTTTCCCGTAGACCTTGTCCGTTTTGCAACTTTTCTGCAACATGTAAAAATTGTACAGTGTACCTTACAGTACAGTGTACGTGGGTCTAATAGTCATTTCCAAAGGCCCTACATACTCTCGCAGGATTTTTTAGGAGAAGTGCAGATGTGTCTCGGAGAGGGCAGGTGGCAGCTTATCTTTTCATGTAATTTTAACCCTTTCCTGCCATTTAAACCGCATTAACTGTGTTTGGCACACACAAGTGGCCTGACTCCAAAATGGCCATGCCACAAGGTTCTTCCTGTCCTTTGGCCATCTTACCCCTTCACTTTCCCCAGGTCGAGTCGACCCAGGTCAGTCCTTATTTGGGCATGCATTCTCCCGCGAAACACCAAGCTTTTGCGTGCTTCTGCATGCCTTGTGTGTGTGCTTCCAGGATGTAGGATGGAACGTCTGGTTCCAATACACATCCTGGGTGCCAGAGAGTCTGAGGTGCTGTGAATGCCTGGGACCACCGCGGTCCGTCATTGGTTCACGTATGGTGTGCCTGAGTGTGAGCAGATCTCCCACTGGATCCTCTTCATTTTGGCGCGAAGGAAATTCTGGATAAGAGAAGAGCCCACACAGCCATACCATGTTGATCTCTGGAGTTTTCACTGAACAAACGATAGGACCCAAGTATCCTGAAACTAAGAAGCCAAGTCAAGGAAACGCTCGTGACCCGCTGGAAGGTTTGGCACCCTGAGCCTGATGTCATTCCACTAGTCCCCTCTGCATCTGGTAGTCCTAGAAGGTCTGCGAAGAGGCTGCGACCCATTGGAATAGTGGGCCAACTATTCTCGGCACCTTCATCAAACCCTGCAACGAAGCCTTCACTGAATTTCCCCTGGGCCAACCAGTGGGCTGACCAGCTTACGCAGGACCTTTGCCCTGATACCGCCGCTGCTTTGAGGAGACACTCGAAACTTGGTACATCACTAGCTCCGTGTTCAACGCATTATCATACTGAATTTCGTACACTAGGCGTTCCCAGGTGTGGAGTAAAGAGACAGAGCCTGATCTGGAGTGAACGCGGTTACTGTGTCGCCCAGCCGTAGTGATGAACTTTGCAGGTGCGTTGCTTTTGTGCCCCTCTTGCCCCTGAAGTGTGCTGCAGTGAAACTGGCCTGATGCATCCACCTGGAGCGGAGAAAACGCCACTGTACTGTTTGGCAATCATCGCTGTAACATCGTCGCTGAAAGCAGCAGAGCCGCCGAAATTGTCACATCTGAACCGGCAACCGAATTGGACTTGACTGCAGAAGTTTGGTCCGGAGTGCGTCAGGGGTCGGTAAGTACCAGCAACCCTTACTGGTGGCCCCTAGTGCACCCAACCCCTTTTGAGGCACCAGCGGCCCCTTAGGGCCCCTCTCCTTTCTACTGCTGTTGCGAACTGGCAAACTATTCCTGAGTCTTGGAAACTGCTCTGCCCTGTTGTGTAAACCCTCCTCGAATAGTGGGAACTTATTCTGCATCACCTCACCTGCCTTCCTGAACTGCTACAGACCCCTCCAAAGACCCTGGGTCGCCCATCTACACTATCGCGTGCACCAGCAGTGCAAGTCGTTTGAGCAATAGGCTCCCCTCATCTTGGGGATTGGACTGCCTTTCAGTTAGGGCTCTATTTGATACAGAATTGCCTAAAGACTCTTTGCAGTACCTGCTTCCTCCCCTTTTAGGTTGTGGACCCATTTCTTGCATTAACCCTTTAGGCCACTTGGTCTTGTATATATGTATTTAGATAGGATTGTATTGATCTAATAGTATTACTGTAATTATTATTGTGTGGTTTCAAAGGCCTTGAAATAAATGTATATGTGATTTTTATATATAAACCTGACTGGGAGTAATTTGTAAGCGTCCTTTACCCTGTGTGCTCATTGAGGTCTTTCAGTTATCCTCACCCCTTCTGAGACTTAGTCTTGACCGCCGCCAATGCTACCTTGATTGGTCTGGCTTGTCCAGAAGGTTACCTTGTTCCAAGAAACTAGGCTGGCCTTCGGAACCTCTGCCCACCAGGTCAGAGTTCAGAAATCCGTTTTACCATGCACAAAACAAAACAAAGCACAAGCTCAGGCCCAGCAACTCACTAGAACAAAAAGTTGTAATTGTCTACACTATATCTGTGATAATCTACTCGGTCTCTCTCCATTCACTCTCCCGGTCTAGAGTATGACTCATTCACGCTCTGTTCTCAGCAAGACACTGGACTATGGGTCTTCAAACTACGGAAGTTCTTTTTGCTGCTCTCAAAAGCCAAGCATTTCTGCAGGCCCAGTCCCAACGGCATTTTTAGTTTGCAGAGCCAGCACAGGCATGAACGAAAGCAGGATCAAAAACATATGTACATTATGTCACTCCCAGTGGTTCAAATTGAAAAAATGTAAAGGGGCTCCCACAAGGGCAGGGGTGGGGGTGGATTTTGGAGGACTGGGCAGGGATTCCTGGAGGCTGAGCTGGCAGTTGTACTCCACACATTTTCTTTCTATCCTTGTAAAATATAAAATGTGCTCACCTTTTAAACCCAGCAATCTATAGTGCAATATTCTCGGAAAAATAAAATATCCAAATATGAGATGTGATTTGATGACAGTTTTGTGTGGTCTTGTGGGTCGGCGTCAACACTGCGAAAGTGCAACCTGGTTGAAATCCTGGTAGCAAAACACTTGAGCAATATTGTTGGCCTCCAAAACACCCAAGGGGTGCTGCCTGCCCTCTGAAAAAAGGGACACTGTCCACACACATGTGGGCCACAATCAGGGACAATAACTGCTCTTGCCACATGACATCTTTGGCAAATATTCACAACTCACTTGCACTCTCATCTCCCCTCCTCAGCCCCTGTTTGTCTTTCAACAATGCTCTGCTTTATAAAAGATGGCCTGAAAAGTGCACAAACTGTAGTAAGGTATGCACACAAATATATTTAAGGATTTATATATTTGTGTGCCTACCATACAACGGTTTCTGTACTTTTCAAACCATCTTTTATAAACATAAGGAGAAATATGGCAGGCGAAATGTGTACAGTTGTGCCACCGCTTCTCCTCCATCTTGACTGAGGACTACAAATACCAGAATTCTTGCTGGCATATTTCACCAAGTCCGCAGCTTCGCGTGTGTTCCCTCGGCGAAGCTGGGAGCTCGGTAATTTTATCTGCTTTGCGTGCGCTCGCGCAGATGACATTTTCGCTCCAGCCAGGCTGGGGCTGAGGCAGGCCATGTCCCGAGATCCCGCCAGCCATCTGATGCTGGATCCTAGACCCAGCAAGAGCCGGCCCATTGCCCAGCGCTGAACGCTCAGAGATGTAACATTTCCCTGGGCCGTGCTTGAGAAGGCCATCCAGTCCTGTATTTTTTTTCTTTTGATCTCTGGGGCTTTTAGTTTTTCCCCATTTGAACTTAAGGAAAACTACAATCCCAGAATTCCGAGCAAAAGCAGGACTTGCTGTCCTTCTTACATACGGCCATGGGAAGCTCGAGAGCTCTTCAAAGGGTAGTTCACTCAAAAATGTAATTGGGCCATAATCAAAAATATATTAAAAAAATATTTTGAATGAAAGTTCATAAGTAACATTTTGGGGAAATTAGTCTCTAAGTTTTTTAATAGGGGGCATCCATTTTGTAAAAGCAGTAGCCTCCTCTGTTCATGTTAAGCTGTGATCTTGGGCACCGATCGGGCAAAAGCCTCCTACTGTGAGCTTTTGCTCACTGCTGCCAGAGAGCAGAACTTAACATGGAGAGAGGAGGCCAACACAGTAATTGACTTGACTTTTATTTTATGTTTTCTGTGCTCCTCATGCCCAGGGAAACACAGAAAATGTAAAATGAAAGGCGCAGCAATTATAAATACTTTACCGGGAGAGTTTGTTATAATTGTTGTGACTTTCTTTTCAAGTTTCCCGAGCACGGGGAAATGAAAACGAAAGTCATAGCAATTATGAGTACTCTGCCGTCATCCGGCAAAGTATTCATAATTGCAGCGACTTTCATTTTAAGTGACCCGTGCTCCCCCGGCTCGAAAGTCACAGCAATTATAAATACAACAATGTATTTATTTATTTTGAAACACAATTTATTTGATGTATAGCGCCTTACAAATGCACAATAAATAAAATAAATAAATGAAAGCTCAGAATAGGTTTAAAACAATAAAAGGTTGGCATGAAGTTACTCTGTACCCTAAAAGGATACTTTTATTTTCAACAGCTGGTTAAAATGCCATCAACAATGTCCACTTATCATTTGCTGCTGTTTAAATAAATGAATAGAAAACTACATATTAAAAAAAACAGTAAGTCTGCAGTCACCCCAGTCCTCCCCTCCATCAGGTATCTTCAAGATCCGCCCCCCAGCATCTCGAATTACATCTCAACCAAGCTTGTTACAACTTCAACATGACAGTTCAATGGTCTTTCTCAAAAGTTCCCATTCTGTGCTTTACACAGATGAGCCATAACAAATGTTCCTTCTTACTATTTCCATTATTTCAAGTTTAACAGCAATGACTACATTTTTGTCTAGAGCTTCTTGGCAGAAATCACCCTTGTCTAAATGCTGTAGTAATGATATTAATACCCAATTTATAGGTAATATAAATTGGCCTTGTATAGCTCATCTTTGAAATTTGTGGTGGTCTTGTGTCATGTGGCGCTGCCAAAACAAGAGGTAGGTGGTGCGAGAAACCTGAAGGTGTCTCACTGACTAGTCCCCGGGGATCTGTCGTCCAGGTGGTCGGGACACGGCCATCGCTATTGGATCCAGTTCCTGGGCGTGGCCAGTGCGGGAGGATCAGCTGGAAGTGGAACATCGGGTGAGACGAGGTACCCCCTTCCTTATATCAATTCTTCCCCATCCTACGCCATAGGATATTCAGAAGTTCTATCCCCCCTTTCCGACATTAAAACTTACTTACACCATTAAAAACAATGGACTATCACCAGAGCCGTTTACCTGACATGTCCCAACACAAGGGAAAAAGCAAAAACAAAGAGATGTTGGCTGGAAGGTTTAGAATGAATCTTAACCACTGTCACTGTTCTGGGCAACCCCCAAAATCATTGTTCTTCGCCCATTACAGAAGGGGAAAGACCATATGCAAATCAGGCTTGGCCCCACCCCAAAAGGGGCAGTCCAGCCCGAACTGCTAGGTCATATCCCTTCTGCACGAGACCACAAGCATCCCCAAACATGTTTCGGCCGTCTTGGGCCTCATTAGTGAGGAGTAGCTTGGGTCTCTAGGCCCAGCAGGCTCGTGACCCACGTCTGGGCATACCCATCCCACATATGCCCAGACATGGGTCCCTTGCTCGCTGCACCATAGGGAACGAAGGTGCACCTCACTGAGGATGCTCAACAAGGCCGAAACATGTCTGGGGTTGCTTGTGTTTCTGTGCAGATTGTACCTGGTGTTAGGCCGAATCACCTGCAGTACCTTTGGGGAACACTACAGGCAATTAGGACTACAAGTGTAAGCACAACTTCACCTTTGGTACAAACCTGTGCTACACAGTAAAGTGGTAGCGATGGCTGAGCAGCCAGACTTATCTCAAGAGTTTAAGTGAGCAGTAGAACAAGTTACACAAAGGACCAACAAATACAGTGATACAAATATACACTTAATCAAGATTTCTTGGTAAAAGAATATACATTTATTTACTCAGTCAGTTAGAAAACATTACACTAGCATAAGCAGCTAAATATCACACACTAATACACCACAAAAAACCAACTGGTAAGTAAATGAACAAGTTTAGCTCCAAAATGAAGTGGGAGCAAAATGGCACTTCAGATACTTAATAAAGGAGGGAAAAGACAAGGTTATAAGAATAGACAGCCCAAATACATTCATAGGCAGGGCAAAGGGTTTCATACAACCAGCACTTCTTCTCAATAGGCCAGGGCCAAAGTCAGTGGTTCAGAGTCTTTTGTATAGGATAGCACAGTTCTGGTATGTAACGGTTACGTCTTTGCCACAGATTTATAAAGCATTTGGCTAGGCGAAAAGTTTGACGAATGTTAAGGGTAGGACAAGCCTTCGTAGTTGAGGAAAGATTCACACACTTTCTCGATGGCCGAAAAGATTTCCGGACCGCGGTTGCACAGTACCTTGTCAATGAAGAAAGTTGTAGCTGAGGCAGTTGTTCCTGGCAGTTCAAGCAGATCTTGCTGTTGCTGAGCTTCTGTTGTGGCGACAAGAAGGACGACGTTGGGAGGTTCCTGCACTACCCAGGGAGGCCAAAAGCTGTAGCAAGACGTTGGTTTAAGGTGTGAGTGCCTTAAAGTCCACAAGCTGGTTTCCTTCCCTCTGTGTATCCGGTTTTCAACAGCACTTTGATGAAAATTCGACCAGATGGGGACGGTGTCCAGGTGGCTTGCGAGTTGGTTGTTCCCACCAAACGCAAGGGAAGAAGTTAACCTTGAAGGGCTTCTCTGTCGTTGGAGTTTCAGGCATTTTGAACCTGCAGCAGGGCTTCACTGGTCGTCCTAGAGTTGCAGCAGTCCTCTTCCGTCCTCTCCTCTTCGGTTCTTTCGTTCCAGTGGTCGACTCTGATTTCCAAGTCCCAGGACCTGCTTTTAAAAAGGTTTCTCCCATTCATTCCAGCCTGGCTGCCACTCACACAGCAGGGTGGCTGTCCTTGCCGGACAGCCAGCCGGCCAATCATGCCAGATCATTGAGGTCGCCTAGGAGACTAAGCACAGGGAGTTAAGGGCACCTCCCTCACATCCTGTTCACCCCAGACACTCAGGCGCCAGAGGAGGGCTTCAGCACTGAAGCCCACCAAAGGCCAACGAACAAAGGGACAAAACCTGGTTTGGCGCGCAGAGATAAACACAAGAAGGACCTTTCCTAAAAGAAATGGTGAAAAAAGATGACTAGAGTTTGTTTTTACAGATAGATCTTGCCCGCCATATTGAAAAAAAATGGCTGACCCGGTTTTTAGCTACCGTTGTTAGCGGACTGGAAAAATCATGGTAGTTTGATCTAAACCACTGCCACCAGCCATTTAAAGTAGGAAAGGATAACATTTTACTGTTACATGAGTGTTTTGACTCAGGGGAAGCTAGGCAACCCCTCCAGCACTCTATAGGAAGAGAGTGTGTGCTGGGTCAGTAAATTGAAAGAGACTATTAAAGTCAATTTAACTTTACATGCTCTGGGAGACGGTAGTCAGTCCCAGAGAAGGTATTTAAATCTTGGGAAGTCTGAAGGACAACCTGTGCTACTGCACTGAAGGTGCTGTGTGACACACAGAAAAAGGTGATGTCTATGGATTTGAGTTGTTGGGGGTCTCAAAAGGTAAGGGAAATTAGCACATTTTGAGAATTCTCCCTAATACTCGTCCCCCCCAGACTAAGGGACAGGACGGTTTGATCCACTCCTGGATGAATCTCCTTACTCCAGTCGGTCAAACATCCTGGAGAGACCATCAGTATTTTGGTGGTGACACTCAGACCTGTGTTCAATGGTAAAATCAAACACTTACAGCTTGTACTTTGGTAGGCAATGGCCTGATTACACCTCCTCCTACCTCATGACCAAGGTAGACCACTTTACTCTCACCAATTTGACATTTACTAGCCTTTATTGTCAGATGGCCTGCTCAAGAGCCTGCAAAACATATCTTAAGTGGTAAACATGTTCTTTCCAAGTAGGGCTGAACACTGCAATGTCATCCATGTATGCTATGCAGAGGTCCTCCACCCCATTCAGAACTTGATTGACCATCCTTTGAATGTAGCAGGTGCATTCTTTAGTCCAAAAGGCATTACCTTAAACTGGTAGAGGCCTGCTGGGGTTGAGAATGCAGTTTTCTCACTGGCATGGTCTGTCAGTGCTATTTGCCAATAGCCTGAAGTGAGATCAAATGTACTGAGGTACTTGGCTGAACCAAGTTTATCCACCAGTTAATCTGTCCTTGGTAAACGGTGGCAATCAGTCTTGGTGACTGCATTAAGAGCTCTTTAGTCCTCACAGAATCTCCTTGGATCCTGCCTTTGTTACTAGAACAAGTGAACTAGACCATGGACTGGTAGAGGGCTCTATTACCCCGAGATCAAGCATCTTGTAGACCTCCTCCTTTATGTGGGATCTTACATGATCTGGCATCCTGTAGCCTCTGTTTTTGACAGGTAAACAGTCACCAGTTTGAATATCATGCTGGCCCCAAGGGGTCAAGCCTGGTGATAGTGAAAACAGGGAGGCAAACTGATTTAACAGAAACTTGCACTCCTCCTGTTGTTCAGGTGTCAAATTAGAAGAGAGATTAACTCTTTCTATTTTCTCATCTAAATGCTGGCCTCTGATTAGTTCAGGTAGAGGTTCACTCTGCTCCTCCTCCTGAGCTGAAGCTAGAAGCAAAGGTCCCACTTCTGGTCTTGAGACATAAGCCTTTAAACTGTCAGTGTGAAAGACTCTGTGAGCCTCCTTAGGATTGCCGAAGTCCACCAGATAGTGGACCTCTCCAAGTTTACCCACAACCGTGAAGGGTTCTATCCACTTGTCCTGTAAGGCCCTCTGCCTTGTAGGTACCATAATTAGAACTTGTTGGTCTGGAGAAAACTCAACCATGTTGGACTTCTGGTCATGCCAATGCTTCACCAGAGCCTGACCTGCTTTCAAGTTATCTGATGCTTCTGCCATCATGTGTGACATTCTCCTCCGGAGACCTATCACATAGTCAGTGACTCTCACTGGCTTGGGGGAAGGAGCACTCTCCATCCCCTACTTAATTAGGGCCAATGGGCCTCTAACTGGATGGCCATAAAGAAGTTCAAAGGGACTAAATCCAACTCCCTCCTGGTGGACTTCTCTATAAGCAAAGAGAAGGCATGGCAGTAGAAGGTCCCACTTTCTTCTAAGGGGTTCTTCTAAAACATCTATCATGCTCTTCATTGTACAGTTAACCCTCTCTGCCAATCCATTTGTCTGATGATGGTAGGCAGTTGAGAACTTGTAAGATACTCCACAGTTTTTCCACATGGCCTGCATGTAGTGGGACATACAATTGGATCCCCTGTCAGAGATAACTTCCTTAGGAAAACCTACTCTGGTAAAAATACCAAGTAGGGCCTTAGCAAAAGCCTGAGCTATAACAGTTCTCATAGGTATTGCTTCAGGATACCTAGTAGCATGGTCTACTACAACCAGGATAAACCTCTTGTTACGCTCACCTGGTATCCACAGGGATGCCACCCAGCCGGGTTACTCGCCGGTATGCTTCTCAACTTTGCCCTGATGTGGTCTGCTGGGAAGGTTCTGCCTGAAAATACAAGAGGACTGTGTTCAAGACTGACCGACTGGGGTAAGTATCCTCCCTCCACCCCGTATGATTTCAGTCCCTCTTGCGCCCTCTCCTCACCTTGTGGTAGAATTAGGCGTGCTCTCCGTCCTGCCTTCTTTGCAGGGGCGTGTTGTCTTTCATGGGCGAGTGCGGTCCACTTACTTCACTGACGCCGGCCCGTTTGATATTGTTCAGGTAGGTATTTATTTGTATTTGTATTTATTTTATTTATATAGTGCAGGCCAGGCCCAAGGGCAACCGGGCGCATATCTTAGTCAAACTGTTACATAATATTTACAAGTAAGGGAACAGTACATTACATATAATCACAATAGTCCCGACCGATTGCAACAAGTAAACAGTAGGCGTTACAGATCAGACATAGATCATCGGTGCAAGTAGGGTCCCAGCTGGCCCATTCAATAAAGAGGAGCAATTGTTAGTAGGAAGTGACTAACCAGAGCTTGGCTTTGTGTTTGAATTGGTTGAATGAAGGTAGGGTTCTGATCAGAAGTGGTACGGTGTTCCAGAGCTTGGCTGCCAGGACAGGAAAGCTTGTGCCTCCAGCAGATTGAAGCTTAAATCTGGGGATCGCAAGACCTTGGTTTTGTACAGATCTGAGTGCTCGTGCTGGTGTATAATGAGTGAAGCACGAGGCTAGGTATGAGGGAGCTTGGTGGTTGATGCATTTGTAGGTGAGGGCCAGTGCTTTCAAGGAGATCCTTTGGGCGACTGAGAGCCAGTTGAGGTTCTTTCTGGTTTCTGAGATGTGGGCAGATCGAGGGATGTTAAGGGCTGCTCTAATGGCATTATTTTGGGTCGTCTGGAGTTTATTAAGATTACCCTGGTTGGTGCCCTGGTACAATGCATTATAGTAGTCCAATTTGGACATGACCAAGGTCCTGGCCAAGGTGATGCAATTCTGGGCCGTGAGGAAAGGGCGGCAGGCTGAGATCAATTTGCAGGTGTAAGCAGACGCAGAGGCCACTGCATTGGTTTGTCTAGTGAGTGTCAAGGAAGCGTCCAAGTATGCCCAGAGTTTTGGTGTCTTTGGATACTTTAATCAGATTGCCGTCAATGTTGAAGGAGTCGAACAGGTGACTTAGTTTGTTAAGTCTCTGTTGAGTGCCTAGGATGAGAAGCTCAGTCTTGTCATCATTGAGGCACAGTTCATGCTGGGCCATCCATGCCTGTATGACAAGGTAAATGTCATTAAGGGCTTTGGAATCAGTAATGTAGTCACCAGTGATGGGTATGAGTATCTGGGTGTCATCAGCGTAGTTAGTGTAAGTGACACCCAGATAATCAAGCACGTCAAATAAAGGTTTGGTGAAGACATTGTAAAGAGTTGGGGAGACGCAAGAACCCTGCGGGACTCCACACGGGACTGGTGTGGGATCGGCCGATGCGGTAGGAGAGAAAACTCTCATGTGCCTATTGTCAAGGAATGACCTGATCCAATTGGATACATTGTCAGAGAAGTGGGCCGCTGACTTCAGATGCCTGCATAGTATTTGGTGATTGACCAAATCAAAGGCAGTTGATAGATCCAGTAGTAGTAAAAGGGCCAGTTTACCGTTGTCTTTAAGGTCATCCATTTGAGTTTTGAGATCGAGTAAAGCTGTTTCAGTCCCATGCTTAGGTCTGAAGCCGGATTGTCTTGAGCCAAGGAGGTTATTAGTTTCTAAGTAATTCTGAATCTGCAAGTAAGCTGCTCTGTCAAGTATTTTAAGTAGGAACGGTACGGTGGTAATAGGTCTATAGTTAGTTGGTATTTCAGGGTCTAGTGTCGTTTTTTTTAGGAGGGGGATACCCCACGCGTCCTTTAAGTTGTTAGGTACCGTACCTGTTAGGAAGGAGGAGTTAATGAAGGCAGTTATAAAGTGAGCAAGGTCGTGTGCTGCTTCCTTGATGATGGGTGCTGGACAGGAGTCGCCTTGGCAGTTGGAAGGTTTTAGATTGCGAATGATGTTTTCGACCTCAAGGATGGTGAGTGGGGTGAAACTAAAAGGGGTGTGAGTAAATGGGGCCGTTGGAATATGGGAGGGTTTGGTGAGGGGGTTGGAGAGTAGGGTATTTTGTTTGGCGTTCATTTTAGATTGCAAAGTGGTAATTTTGGTGAGGAGGGCGTTTTGGATGTTATTGCACCATTTGCTGTCTTTAGTGCAGGTGTCAGGCGCCGGGGATGGTGATTCCAATTCTTTAAGGATTTTAAATAATTCCTTAGTGTTGGATTCCGCTTGAACGATGCGTTGGTTATAGGTCTCCTTTTTGGCTTGTAGGATCGCTTCTTTGTAGTTATGGGTAGTAATGATGAGGCGATCTTTGTTAAGGTCACAAGGGTGACTCTTCCAAAGTGATTCAGCCTTACGTTTTTCTTTGCGTAGAATTCTTAGCTGCGGTGTGAACCAAGAGGTGGGCCTGTTGTTTGGCTTCCGTAGTTTGAGTGGTGCTATATTGTCAATAGCTTTGAGCAATGTTTGATTGAAGATGTCTACTAGGGCTGTGGGGTCGTTATGTTGGGACACGCATTTGTTCAGGATGGGAAGGATGAGAGGGAGGAGTTTATCCTTAGTGATGTCTTTTTTGTTCCTAGTGGGAATGGCTGGAGCTATGGTAGGAGCAGTGTGGGGGTTGGTCGCTGGTAAGTGGAAGATGATAATGTGATGGTCGGACCAGGCGCAGGCGTGGTTGGAGCTTATGGTTGTGTTGCAGTTAAGGTCAGTAATCCAATCGAGCGTCCTGCCCTTAATATGGGTGGGTTCGTCAACACGTTGTTGGAAGCCTAAATTAGCTAATGTGGTAGCTACTTCAGAGGCCAAGTGATCCTTAGTGTCGAGAAGGCCCAATTTGAGGTCGCCTAGTAGCAATACCTGCGAGTTGGGTTTGGTATTGACGGTCAGAATGGCCGTGATCTCATCTATGAAAGAGCCAAGTGGTCCTGGAGGTCTATAGATAAGGTGGATGGTGGCAGTGTTGGTAGGAGACAGGGTGAGTTTCACAGAGAGGGATTCTGCGGAGCTGAGCTCAGTGTTGGGGATGGTTCTGAGAGTGATGTTATTTCTGTGTATAAATGCGACTCCACCTCCTTTAGATGTAGTTTGACGGTCCGCTCTAGTGATAGAGTAACCGATGGGAATGGCGAGGGCAAGGAGTGGGCCAGAGGCAGCATGTAGCCAGGTTTCCGTAATGGCTAAGAAGTCGAGGTTTTGAGTGGTGATAAGGTCGGAGATGTCCAACGCGTGGGCTTTAAGAGATCTAGCATTGATGAGGGCGCCCTTGAGTTCTTTGGCAGGGAAGGTACAAGGGGGTGGTGGTATATTCTGTGTAGTGGAAGTGTTGTGAGTGTGCTGGGTGCTCGTGGCGCAGGGGGCACGGGGCAATCTGGATCCCAGTCTAAGATTCCTGACTTGGAGCATGCACGGTTGATTGGGTGTGGGTTTGGTGGCAAAGTGATGGAGCCATAGGGCAGGGTCATTAAGGTATGGGTTGCTGAGGGGCATAGTGAGAGAGAGTGGGGTGGCGTAACAGTGATTAGACTTAGCAGTACTGTGGGTGGGGGGGTAGAGCAATGTGGCAATGGTGAACCCTACTATGGTAACAAGAATTGGGTGGCTGGCAAATGACAGTGGCCGCATATCGTGAGCCAAGTGTCCTAGCCGACTGTGTAATGGAGTAAGGGAACACTGGGAGGTATGTGGAGGGGTTCTGCACTGGTCAGGGGTGGAATCCACCAGGCGATGGCAATCCACGTGCAGTTTGCTAGGTGAATGCATGTGCAGATAGTAATCAGAAGGCAGTGGTTCAGCTAGTCTGGCAAGGAAGGTGAGGGAATGCAATCAGTGACTCAAGGCCGAGGTTCAGCTAGTCTAGCAGGTGGGTACATGAGCAGAAGCAGAGGGCATGTGCAAGCAGGTACAGTGGACCAAATGGGTTCACCTAAATGCAGAATTCACAGGTAGGCTAGAATGGCATGTGCAGGCAGGTACTGGAGACCAGAAGGGTTCACCAAAATGCAACAATTCACAGGTAGGCTAGAATGGCATGTGCAGGCAGGTACTGGAGACCAGAAGGGTTCACCAAAATGCAAAAATTCACAGGTAGGCTAGAATGGCATGTGCAGGCAGGTACTGGAGACCAGAAGGGTTCACCAAGAGAATAGGCAAGCTGGAGGTACAGCCCTGAGGCAATCACAAAATAGTAGTAATTACAGGCAAACAGTCATGCATGTAGCATTCAGTTGATATGATTAATCACAGTATCACAGCGTTCTACTAGTATAGGTGTAATAGCTAACTACTGTAGGCACTAACCAATATTGCAGCTGCTCCTGGGTTAAATGTGAGCTGGCTGGGTTAACATGGGCGATGGTTATGGCAGAGTAATGCAATACATAATAAGTGGATAGCAATCGAGATAAACACAGTGGACCACTGCAGAACAAATGCGCTCTTGGATTATAAGGATAGTGTAGTAGCACTATGTATAGCCGTCCGTGATCAGGATACAGTATCTAGGAGTCTTACCAGGTCACTGGCTAGGTTGATGGGTGGACATTTGGATCCTTGGACAGGCAATTGGGCATAGCGACTGGCCCCGGGCTCCGTTTGGCTCGTGACAGGCTCAGGACAGAGCCTTTGTTCTCCGCCTTAGTGCGGACGCTGGCTTGCGCCTGCCGGTGGGTCGGCGTACTTGATAGGCTGTGGGGCAGCCAATCAGTGGATCGCTTGGGTGAGGGGGCTGAGGGCTCTACAGATCGGCCATCTTAGAGTGGTCAGGCCGCATCCGAGCACTGAGGCATTTCAATCGGCAAGGAAATGCACGGCAATATGGTGGAAGGCACGGTGGGGATAACGCACATGTTATGTGCAGCAGGCACGCTCCGGTGGGTAGAGGGAGGAGGGTGGACCCCAGGCTCACCTCCTTCTTTGTAGATGGGCTCCAGCTATGAGGGGGGCACTGCTCCAGCAGTGTGCCTCGAGGGGGGAGCTCCTGCTCCAGGCGAGGGGGGCACTGCTCCAGCAGTAGGTCTTATTGCTGTTCTTTAGTTTTGGTGCTATCCTGCTTAAAATGTCTCTTTTTTTTCTCCCTTAGGTATGCAGAGCTTCAGCGCGGCGAACTGGCTTGGTTGAGCCCCGCTGGTAAATGATGGCGCATTAAGAGCGTATGATGCGGTAAGTAAGCGCTATGCTCAGGGCTGCAAAGTATTGCCTTTGCTAACCTGTGTTTTCCTTCCTTGTAGGTCGCGGTGTTCTTCAGCGCGAGTGTAATGTCCGGAGTGGTGCCAGCCGAGAGGCGACCAGCCAGGTAAGCCTTTTGAGCAGTTTGTAATTTGTAAATGTCTCTACTGCTTTCTTTAATGTTGCCTCTATCTTCCTCTTTCAGGTCGTTCTGTCCGGGAGGCGTGCAGATTCGAGGAAGCTGTTCTCAGTAGCTGCGAGTGTTTAAAGATGAAGACTGCAGGTAAGATGCTGCTGCTAATGATGTTCCTTTGTGTCCTTGCAGGTTCTGCTTCTCCGAGGTTCGAGGGAATAGCTGGACACGGTGAGCGTCATGTGCAAGCTACAAAGTAACACAAAGCGTGTTGTCTTGCTCGGGTGTGGTTTAAATAGCCCCAACAAAATAGTCCAGATAAAGTAGTCCCTAGGCTACCACACTCAAAACCCTAGACCGCATAGCTTGGTTCTTAGGAACCAAGCTATGTGGATGCCTCCATGTTGGCTGACAATACAATAAAGTAGTTCCCAAGCACATTGTTTTTCATGGTGTAGGAGCATGGCGCCATAGGCGCCAGGACTGGCCCCATGAGTGCTTTTGAAGAGGATGCCAGGCTCTAGAGGCCTGAGTCCTGACTCCATCTGGCCAATGGGTTTGCCAGAGGGGGTTTTGGGCGAGGGTCGTGACACCTGTTTCCTGAAGATGTGGGAGGGTTTAAGGGACCAACAATGTCGATTCCTACCCTCACAAAAGAAACTCCCAACACTGGGAGAGGCACCAAGGGTGCCATATTATTGGCTCCTGTCACGAGTTGCATAACACCGCCCGCCTCCCAACGACACCCTACCTGCGGCGGTGGTCCTTCCCGGGCACGCCCCTTCAGAAGCCGTAGCGCCGGGGTCCCCGTATGGGGGAGGTGGCGCGCGGCGTCATGGAAACTGGCCGCGGTGGCGCTGGGGTGGATCGGTCTTCACCACCCCGGCTTCCTGGTCACGTGGTCAACGCTCACGTGATGCTGAAGGGGCGGCACGCCCAGCCAATCCTGTTGCTGTTTCCCGGTTGCAAGGGACACGTGATACGCAACGCCACTCACGTGACCCAATGAGGAAGTGATCACGTGACCCAAGCACCGGCACAAAGGCACACTGAAGCCGAGCTTCCACGCTTCTCAGCTGTTTTCAGCATTTCGAGTGGCGTTGTGTTTTTCCTGGATCTTGATCTTCCGTCTTTTGAACCCTGGTTTCTGGTGATTGTGGACTGTCTTGCCTGCTCCTTGGATTTGGTTGCCCGGGCTTTGCCTTACGGATTTTGGACTTTCTGGCTTGCACCATTGGACCTGCTTCCTACGAATTTCGGACTTGGCTTTTGGAACTTTAGAGTTTTGTCTTCCTCGGATCTTGGACACTTCTTGCTTTGGACATTTTGGAACTGCTTCTGGAACTCCCCTTTGGCTCAAGGTTGTTTTGGACTTCGGCTCAGCACCACGTCAAGCCCCAAGTAAAGGGGGTCTGGCCCCAGCGCCCCCGGATTCCTCCCCATCCTGGTTCCTCTCCCATGCTAGGTAGGTCCCACTCTATTTTCTCGATAATTGGTCATCCCCAGGTTATTGATTTATACTCACACTTACCTACTTTTCCCTTGCAGCACCTGGTACCCGTGTTCCTGACCCTTTGCACCTGTGGCCTCTCTAACTGGTGAGGGAGTATATTATTCTCTCCTTCACTGGTACTTGGGGACGGAGGTACCCATAGACATCGCAGAGGTTTCGTTGTGACAGACTGAGAAGCCGTCTCTGCCTTGGCTATGGATGCCGCCGGGGACCAGGTGGCTGCTTTAGTCCAGGCCATTACGGTTCTCAGAGCTGAAATGTCTGCGGCCACGGCCGCTATCCATCAGCGACTTGACACTATACAGAGCGAGCGCCATGCACTCCCTCCTGATCCTGAGTTCGGGGATAGCTCTTCCCAGATTAACCCACCAGCTCCTGTTCCGACTCCTGCCACGGTCTACGTTCCCACACCGTTCCCCCTGGCCCCTCCAGAAAAGTATCAGGGAGATCCCAGCAAATTCTGCACTTTCATTAATCAGTGCAAACTTCATTTTTTATGCCTCCCCCTAGCTTTTCCCGATTCCACAACGAAGGCGGCATTCACACTTTCACATCTGGGAGGCATAGCAGCCGCCTGGGCCAACCCATTGCTAGAAACAAACAGCCCCGTACTATACGATTTCGATTTGCTAATCGCGGAAATGACGAGAGTGTTTGATACCAGACACAAAGCACAGACACGGGATCTAGAATTGTTAGAATTGGCTCAAGGTAAGAGTCCACTGGTCGATTACATTACTCGCTTCAACCAATTGTCAGTGGAGACAGCATGGCCGGAGAATAAAAAGGCCATGGTGTTTTATCGTGGTCTTAATGAGGCTATGAAAGATGCACTGGCAGTTGTACCTTCGCTGCCGGCACAATATCCCAAACTCGTGGATCTGGCACTACAGATCGATGCCCGAAGGGCTGAGAGAAGAGTTGAGGCTAAGAAATCTGTTCCTTTTTCGAACCCAAGCACTGACTCCACTACCAAGCCTATGCAAACCGGCGGGGTCCGTAGCCCTAATACAGCTACCGAAAGGGAACACCGTAGAACCTCCAATGCATGCTTTTACTGCGGGTTGAACGGCCATTACGTCCGGGAATGTCCTCAACGCCCTAAACCTAAAGCAGAAGTTTTTCGGAAAGCCCATCCCTAAGTGAGGGGGTTTGGACGGGTCCTCCCCTTTCTTCCTCCTCACCTTCAACATTAGTGGGACCCATGCACATTCAGGCCCTTCTACTTTCCCCCGGCAACACTCCACATCAGGTTCACTTGAATCAGGGGCCACGGAGAACTACGTCGACATAGCGTTAGCCGCCTCACTTAATTTACCCGTTTTGAACAAACGACGACCGGAACCTGTGCAAGCTGTTGATGGTTCATCGCTCGTCTCAGGCCCAATCAAGCAGCAGACAGCACCATTGACCCTTGTCATCCACAAAAACACAAAGAAACCCTTTCATTTGATCTCATCACGACACCACAATTTGGTCTCATCTTGGGTCTTCCGTGATTGCGAACCCACAATCCAGTCGTTGATTGGGCCCAGAGTAAGGTGTTATTCGAATCCCCCTATTGCCAAAATCATTGCCTGGTATACCCTGAGCCGGTGACCTCCCCTTCTCAAGTGTTGGGCGATTTGGCCCATTTGCAGCTCACGGATGAGCATGATATGGAGTCTGACCCTCCTAACCATGTTGTGGGAGTCACCGCTTCTGGCATACCTGCAGAATACAGGGATTACCTGGATGTTTTTGACAAAAGAAAGGCTGAAGATCTCCCACCACACAGACCTTATCACTGCCCTATCGACCTCGTCCCTGACACCGTAATCCCTTGTGGTCGGATTTATTCTTTGTCTCCCACGGAAGATCAGGCCCTCAAGGACTACCTTCAGACCGCCTTAAGAATAGGCCACATTCGCCCATCACAGTCCCCTGCTGCCAGTCCCATCTTTTTCGTTCCCAAAAGGGAAGGAGACTTACGTCCCTGTGTATACTACCGCCATCTCAACCAAATCACCATAAAGAACCGATACCCAATTCCCTTAATAAATCCCCTTCTAGACAATCTTACTCATGCCGTACTTTTTACTAAACTTGACCTCAGGGGAGCCTACAATCTTATTCGAATAAGGCAAGGGGATGAGTGCAAGACTGCCTTCTGTACCCGACATGGACTTTTTGAATATACCGTCATGCCCTTCGGACTCTGCAATGCCCCTGCGCCATTTCAGAGATTCATGAATGACATCTTCCATGATATCCTAGATACATTCGTCATAGTCTATTTAGACGATATTCTGATATATTCCTCTTCATTCTCGTCACACCTAACCCATGTTAAAGAGGTGGTCCACAGGCTTAGGACCAACGCCCTGTTTGCCAAGCCTGAAAAATGCCTCTTTCATGTTACAGAGCTGGATTTCTTGGGGTTTCACATCACTCCTAAAGGTCTGTCCATGAATGCGGCCAAGGTTGATGTTGTTCTGAACTGGCCAGTACCCACGACAGTTAAGGCTTTGCAATCATTTCTCGGGTTCACAAATTTCTATAGAAGGTTTATTGCAGGGTTTTCCTCTATAGCTGCACCGCTTACTCGCCTGACCAGTCCCCGAGAACCATATGTTTGGACGAAAGAACAGGATCTGGCTTTCGAGACATTAAAGGCGGCCTTCACTTCCGCTCCTATTCTGCAACACCCAAACCCTGATTTACCTTTTATAGTGGAAGCAGATGCCTCATCATTTGCATTAGGGGCGGTGTTATCGCAACATTGTCCTGCCTCAGGGATGCTGCACCCCGTCGCCTATCATTCCTGCAAGTTCACCGCTGCAGAACAACAGTATACTGTAACCAAAAAGGAGTTGCTCGCTGTTAAGGACACATTTCAGGTTTGGAGACACCACTTGTTGGGAGCAAAAAATCAAATCGTCGTTTATTCTGACCACCGTAACCTACAAGACCTGGCGAACCTGAAATGCGTAAACAGTCGACAAGTCTGTTGGCACCTGTTCTTCTCCACCTATGACTTTGTCATACGGCATCGTCCTGGCACCGGTCATGGTAAAGCAATTGCTCTTTCACGTTTACAGGGTGGAGAGTCCCTTCCTGTGTTCCCTGAACATCTCCTGGGCAAAAATCATGTTATTTGTCTATGTACTCCTTCAACCGACCTGGTCAGTTCTGTCCGCAGTTGGGCTTCTACACATTCCAATGACATGAGCGAATGGGATTTAGTGTATTAAGAGGGATTACCTTTTATGCAGGGCCTACTGTTCCTCCCCACCACAGACACGCGCATTCAGGCTCTCGAGTGGTCTCATGACGCTCCAGTTAACGGGCATCCGGGGCAACAAAAAACCCTCGCATTATTAAAGAGATGGTGTTGGTGGCCGTCCATGCGCAGAGATGTAACTAACTATATTTCAAACTGCCCAATCTGTGCTCAATGTAAAAATACTAAAGGGCGTCCGTTGGGTCTGCTTCAACCACTACCCATTGCCCCCTGTCCCTGGTACACGGTAACGATGGACTTTATAACCGATTTGCCGAAGTTCCAGGGTCATGATACCATATGGGTCGTGGTGGACGCATTCACCAAGATGGCACGCTTCGTCCCATGCATCAGCATTCCTTCAGCACTGACACTAGCCAGATTGTTTTTTCAGTCGGTATTCTATCTTTTCGGATTACCTTCGGTGATTATATCTGATAGGGGTTCCCAGTTTACCTCTATATTTTGGCGCTCCCTCACTCGTCTCCTGGGCATAGATGCTCGTTTCTCGTCTTCATATCACCCCGAGACTGATGGCCAGACCGAACGTGTCAACCAGACACTAGAACAGTATCTTCGCTGTCTCTCTCTTCAACACCAATATACCTGGTTCCAAGTACTGCACCTTGCAGAATTCGCATATAACAACGCGCCTCATTCTGCCACCGGGTTCTCTCCGTTTTATTCCATGTATGGACAACATCCCAGAGTCTTTCCCATCCCTGACTTCTCCACTACATTGACTCCTGTAGCAGCCGGCTGCATTAGGGATCTGAAGGACATACATGCTCGGACCCTGGTGCATTTGAAGGAAGCCCAGACCGCCATGTGCCGTGCGGCCAATAGACATCGTGCCCTGGCCCCTTGCTACTCGGTTGGGGATAAGGTCTGGTTATCCACTCGCCACCTACGGATACCAGGTTGCCCTAAACTCCTTCCCCGTTTTGTTGGCCAGTACCGAATTTCGAGGGTCATTAACCAAGTGGCCTTCCGTCTAACCATACCCTCCTCATGGCGCATACACCCAGTGTTTCATACTTCCCTGTTAAAACCTTGTCGGCCCCTCACGAGGCCACTGCTGCCGCCGGCTCCTCTTGTGCAAGGGTCCTCAGATGAGTATGAGGTGAGGGACATATTGGGATCGCGTCTTCATAATGGGGTCTTGTATTACCTGATTGATTGGGCCGGCTTCAGCCCGGAAGAGAGGTCATGGAAGCTTGCATCTAATGTTCACGCCCCCCGTGGGCCTTTGGGTGGGGGTTCTGACAGCTCCACTCTTGCCAGAGGTTTGGCAAGTGTGACAGCTCCTACAGAACCTATCTACATCAGACCCCACACTAGGCCAGTAGAAATATAGAGAGAGCCTTTCCTTTGTCTTCTTAAAGTTTAAGTGACCAGCCAAAGGTATCTCATGGGCTAACTGTAGGAACTGGAGTCTGCTTTCAAGAGGCACTACAAGTCTTCTGTAGTCCCCTGGGTTAGACTCAGTCGGTTCACTGTAGAAGAGGCCATCTTCCCAGTACAACCTGTGCTTCCCTGGCTCTTGCCCATCCAGCTGGGAAGGTGCATATTGGCGAAGACCTTCAAGAGTATGACACTCTCTTTGACCTCTGCTGAAGTCTGCCCTACAGGGTCCACCTTCTGCCAGTAAAGACTGCAGCTCAGGATGGTCTGCAGGATCCACACCTCCAACAGGAGCAAGGTCCTCTTCCAGCTCTGATTCCTCAGCAGTTGATTCAACCACACAAGGTTGTTCCACACACTCAGCCTCAGCTGGTGGAGGAGTCACAGGTGTGACTTTGGACAGTCCTCTCGGGGATGTCCTTGTTGGTAGCACAGGAGTGCTGGCTGGTATCTTCCTGGAGGTTTTAGGTTGCCCCTTTTTCTAAATTGCAGACAGTAAGTCCTGTGGACTGGGAGTTATAGTTTCCTCTATAAACTCCTCGGGAGAGCCCCTTACGGTACTCTCTATGGCCTTCCTAGTCTGCTCCTGTTTCCTTTTGCTGGGAGGCCTGTGGTTGCTTGATTCAACTCCAGAGTTTTAAAGTCATTCCCCAACAGGACTCTCCCAGGTACTTCACACTTACAGGTATCTTGACAGTCATATCATTATACTGGATGAGAGCTGGTTACTGTGGAAGCATTTGGACAGGGCCTCCAGCAAGCTTAGTTAGGAATTTCGGTGCCTTAGCAACACCCTCTTTCTTGAAAAATGATTCATCAACTACAGTTATGCTGGCTCCAGTGTCTCTAATGGCAGGGGTCCCCTGACCAGTCACAAGAACACTGTCTTTGTAATACTCTTTATTATTGTCTTGAATAGAGTGATACACATCTATGTTTTGTTGTTCCCACAGACCCAGCGATACTAAAGAAACACTGACTGAGACTTTCATGGGTTCCTCAGCCAGTAAGTGAAGCTTTCCACTTGCCATTGGTACTTCATTCACTGGCGAGAAGACTAAGGAGACAGTGTGGACCCCTGAAGGTTTACCCTTACATCTGGGATTCCCTTTCACATGGCCAGTTAACCCACAAGCATAACATTTACCAAATGTTTTTATCAATGGGGGTTTGTTCTGACCTCCTTCTGGTTTGTCTCCAGAAGATACACTAGCCTGATTTGGTTTCCCTTGTGGCTTACCCTTGTTATGTTTGTGGCCCTATTTTGGAGTGGAAGTATTTGAATTCTCTTTGGTATCTTTCTTGTGCTGCTTCCCCTCATCCTTCTTCTGAGTTACCCCGGGATCCTTGTGAGTAGTCCTGCTGGCAACTCACAAGTCAGCAGCCCTTGATAACTTCTTTGGATCTATTTCCTTAGTCAGCCAAGTTCTGTCTCAGCTCAGGAGAGCAGGCATCATAAATAGATTCCAACATAAACCTCTTAAGATACTGAGAAGGGGTCTTCCCAAATCTAGCTATCAAAGCTAGCTTCACAGTTTCATACGCCTTTCTGTCTATATCCCCCAACTCCATTACCACATCAGTTGCAACGGGGTAGCCTAAAAAAAAGCCAAGGAATCAACTGATTCCCTGTAATGTCTTGAATCCCATGGTTATATTCAAAAGCAGCCGACCAATCCAAAATATAAAGCTTAACCTCAGACATACTTACATCTTTGGGCATGCAAGGCCTCTTAGGGCTGGAAGACCTGGAGGACTCTGGGAGAGAACCAGTTTCAAGAGACAACTTTTTAATTTCAAGGGCATGATTCATTTCCATTTCTCTGAGTCTAAGCTCTTGATGCTTTGTTTCAGTTTGAGCTTGGATTCTTTTAAATTGTAACTCCAATCTCATCTTTTCAAGTGGGACAAATTCAAGACATAGGTTTGGACTTGATGGGGTCCCTGTGATCAAAGGATGAGGCCTATGAGCATGTCGAGGCAAGACAGGGTCTACATTATGAGACTCCTCTGCCTCATCTAACTCATCCGAAATATTAGGGCTGGGCTCTAACTTATCATCCTCATCAACATTTTCCACATTTGCTGCAGGTGTGGGGGGTTCAGACCCACTCCGCAGACTATGGTATTCTAACAACTTTTCTATCAATTCAACCTTTTACCTTTTACAATGAGATTCCTAGCTTTACACATATCTCTCAATTGATCAACAGTTAAAGTCACTAGGGTCTCCTGTCTGTAGCTTTCCATATCATTCATGATAAAACAATTGCTTTACTAGTGTTGCTTTACCTTGGGAGGATTATTTAAACAAAAGTAAAAATAGCTCCCTAAATGTAACAAGTATACTTTATCCTCACTGCTATACAACAGTGTTAGGCAGAATCACCTGCAGTATCCTTGGAGAACACTACAGGCAATTAGGACTACAAGTGTAAGCACAATTTCACCTTTGGTACAAGCCTGTACTACACAGTAAAGTTGTAGCGATGGCTGAGCAGCCAGACTTATCTCAAGAGTTTAAGTGAGCAGTTACACAAAGGACCAACAAATACAGTGATTCAAATATACACTTACTCAAGGTTTCTTGGTAAAAGAATATACATTTATTTACTCGGTCAGTTAGAAAACATTAAACTGGCATAAGCAGCTCAATATCACACACGAATACACCACAAAAATCCAACTGGTAAGTAAATGAACAAGTTTAGCTCCAAAATGAAGTGGGAGCAAAATGACATTTCAGATACTTAATAAAGGAGGGAAAAGACAAGGTTATAAGAATAGACAGCCCAAATACATTCATAGGCAGGGCAAAGGGTTTCAGTTAAATACAACCAGCAATTCTTCTCAATAGGCCTGGGCCAAAGTCAATGTTTCAGAGTCTTTTGTATAGGATAGCAGAGTTCTGGTATGTAACGGTTAGGTTTTTGCCACAGATTTTTAAAGGATTTGGCTAGGCGAAAAGTTTGACGAATGTTAAGGGAAGGACAAGCCTTCGTAGTTGAGGAAAGGTTCACGCACTTTCTCGATGGCCGAAAATATTTCCAGACCGCGTTTGCACAGTACTTTGTCAGTGAAGAAAGCTGTAGCTGAGGCAGTTGTTCCTGGCAGTTCGAGCAGATCTTGCTGTTCCTGAGCTTCAATCGTGGCCCGTGGGGACAAGAAAGAGGACGTCGGGAGGTTCCTGCACTGCCCAGGGAAGAGGCCAAAAGCTGTAGCAAGACGTCGGTTTAAGGTGTGAGTGCCTTTAAGTCTACAAGCTGGTTTCCTTCCATCTGGCTATCCGGTTTTCAACAGCACTCTGATGAAAATTCGATCAGATGGGGACATTGTCCAGGTGGCTTGCGAGTTGGTTGTTCCCACCAAAATCAAGGCAAGAAGTTAACCTTGAAGGGCTTCTCTGTCGTCGGAGTTTCAGGCAATTCGGACCTGCAGCAGGGCTTCACCGGTCGTCCAGTAGTTGCAGCAGTCCTCTTCCTTCCGCTCCTCTTCAGTTCTTTCGTTCCAGTGGTCGACTCTGCTTTCCAAGTCCTAGAGACCTACTTTTAAACAGTTTTCAATCACGCCAGAGTTCATTCAAGTCTCCTAGGAGACTAAGCACAGGGAGTTTCGGGCACCTCCCTCACATCCTGTCTACCCAAGACACTCAGGTGCCAGAGGAGGGCTTCAGCACTGAAGCCCTCCAAAGGCCAACGAACAAAGGGACCAAACCTGGTTTGGCATGCAGAGATAAATGCAAGAATGACCTTTCCTAAAAAAGATGACCGGAGTCTGTTTTTACAGATAGGTCTTGGGCGCCATAAACATAGCTGACCCGATTTTTAGCTACCGTTGTTAGCGGTCATGGTAGTTTGATCTAAACCACTGCCACCAGCCATTTAAAGTAGGAAAGGTTAACATTTTACTGTTACATGAGTGTTTTGACTCAGGGGAAGCTAGGCAACCCCACCAGCACGCTATAGGAAGATAGTGTGTGCTGGGTCAGTAAATTTAAAGAGACTAGTAATGTCAATTTAACTTTACATGCTCTGGGAGATGGTAGTCAGTCGCAGAGAAGGTATTTAAACCTTGGGAAGGCTGTGTGACACACAGAAAAAGGTGATGCCTATGGAGTTGAGTTGCTGGGGGTCTCAAAAGGTACAGGAAATTAGCACATTTTGAGAATTCTCCCTAACACCTGGCCTAGCAGTTCAGACAGGGCTGCTCCCATAAGTGATAGTACCTGACAGTGTGGTGTGGAAGGTTGCCCAGAGCATTGCCAACGGTTCAGATTAATTCAAAACCTTCCACCCATCACTTTTTTGGTTCCAACACAAGGGTCAGCCAGTCAGGCAATTGATAATAATCGCACACACCTATCAGCCCTTTCCCTTCCCCACAGGGATAAAAGGTGGAGCACGAGAGCACACTATGAGCAAGACAGACCGCACAATTAGTCAGTTATTCCAGGACGGCAGATCTAGAGGAGGTGAAAGGTGCTTAGAAGTAAAAGGACAACAAGGAGAGAAGTGCCTTTGCCCTTTTTGACCCAAACCCGTGACATATCTGTGAATGGAATCATAAGACCAGGAATGACAGCCAGCGTGTGGTGTAGCAGATGTCAACGGTGCATGGAGCCCTCTTACACTGATAACCAAGGCAGGGAGAGATGCTCGATATCGTGGTATCGTCCTTGACTCCAGAGACAAGAAACCCCAAGCAGTTCATCACAGCCGGTGAGTCAGAGGGAGAACTGATAGTAAAGTGAACTGTGATGAGCGAAGGTTGCAAATGGCAACATATGATGAATTAAAGAACAAAGACAGTTGGCCTCATTACAAGTGTTTCCTGGTCCGGTAACAACGGTGCTGTTGGCTCTTGGTTCATCGGCCGGATCACAAGAATTAAGGAGCCTGATTTATCTGGCAAAGACTGAGTATATCAGGAACTGTGGTAACTTTTTTGTGACGTTTGGCCAGTCCAGACACGGTTATAAGCCAACAGTCTTGTGTGTTGCTCTTAATATGAACCTCCCGTTTGATCCCGCTAGCCTGCCAATTTCCAACACACTGGGGCAACAATTGTTTTTATTTGTATTTTTTATTTATATAGCGCCTTACGCCAAGGCGCTGTACAAAACCAATTTTACAGTACAATAAAAATTAGCAGGTGGGTACAATAAAATAATATATATTACAGTAGAATTCCCCAATACAATTAAGACAGGAGTAAGAAAGTCTTTAGGGCAGAAAAGGTGGAGTAAGAATGAATAGACAGGAGGGAGAGAGGCCGAACATTCCAGTAAAGAGGAGCCAGAAGAGAAAAAGAACGAAAACGAGAGAAAGCAGCAAGCCTATGAAGAGATTTAAATACGATACAGTGAAAATTGAATTTAAGCTGAGAGTGAAGTGAAAAGGTAGCCAGCGGAGAGAGGCCAAAGAAGGGGAAATTGAGTCACAAATAGGTAGGCAATACAAGAGACGGATAGAGGAATTGAAAATAGATTTAAGGGGAGCTAGACAGTAGCGGGGAGACCAAAAAGAAGAACAGAACAGTGGAATAATCAAGAGAAAATTAAGGAAGAAATTAGATGCTTCGTAGCACTGAAGGTAAGGAGCGGTCTAACTTTCCAGATGTTAAAAAGATGAAAGCGGCAGGAACGAGATGTAATTGAGATATGATGAGCATATCCCCAACTGTGGCTGATCTGGTTTGGCTCGGTGTGGTAGAGATCCTTCTTGTCAAACTCTCCTTTTGTGTCTCCCCAGTACTCATTCTGCAAACAGTCAATTCCTGGCACTGACACCTCTGTCAATGGCCTTAGCATTACCACAATGCACCCCAGCAGCAGGTGATCCAATATGATTATCTGGTTAGTACACCCGATCAGTCATATATCAACTCTTGAGCACCCCTCAATGCCATCGCACATCCACCTCATGACTTCAAATAATTCTACCACCAAACTAGTAATAGCCTCATTACATGTTCTGCCGGCCAGTAAGGAAAGCTCTCATCCATTCATTTGATTACATTTTCTTTTGGCCAAAACACTGAAAACTGCGCATTCACCCCAACGTGCTGTGAGCTAATCCTGTATTTTTTTCTTAGTCGCCCTGACTTCCCTCTCTCTCCATGTCCTGCTTTCCTTGACCCACTTCGCTTTTCCGCACATAGACAGAAGTCTGGTCGCCACCTTGGGCTGGGACAAAATTTGCCTCTACACAGATGCTTTAAGACCACCATGTTGGTGATGTGCGTAGTATAAAAGAAAAAGAGCATAACAGAATATATGGAGACACACTATACCGTCTGTTAAACGATGATTGAGACTTTCTTGAAAAGTGGCTGCTGGGAACCTGATTCACATTTAGGGTTTACCTGTTTTAGGTGATAAAGCAGAGTGAGTTAGTTCCAGGAACATACGCTCTAGTTAAATTGCTATGGTGGGATTTGAGAAATCCAAATGTTCTGTACAATCCTCTGTTGCTTCATAGCTGGGTACTCGAGATATAAACACAAATACAAAAATACTTCAGATGCCAATAGTTTCATCTTATAAGTAGTGCTTAAAGTAACACCTAAAAGCCCAAACTAAAAACGTTAGCAGAAGGGGAAGGTTCATGCAGCGTAATGAACGGGCTGGCAAATTAATTTGAAATTACCTTTCAGGTAGTCCTTTTTCTCGTCCCAGGCTTTCCTCTCTACACACTGATACATTGAGCTGCTGTAGGGGGCTTGTGGCATTGGTGGTGGGAGTTCAAGCCACGAGTCACAACAGTATATCTAAGACACACAGTTACTGAAATTATGCAAATGGATTATCAAGCAAGGAAATTAAGTAGTGCCCTTCATATAACCCGTGCAACCACATATAACTGGCAATTCATACAAATGCAGCAATATCAAATAATCTCCTATTGACTCTGCTGCCAAGAACTCAACCCTGATTAAGATCCCTGAAAGGGGCAAGTTTGGGTTTCACACAATCTGCAAACCCCCCTAAATAAGTTCCAGTGACATCAAACTGCCGTCTCGATCTAGAAAGGAGCAAGAGGCAATGCAGTGCATGGAAGGCATGGTATCAAACAGTAAGCCAGACACAAGTGATCTCACTTCAAGGGTGTTTATTGAACTTCAATTGGGTTTGAAAAGCCTTTCTAATCCTAAATCTAAAGATGGGAGCAAGCTACGATCATCACATAATAATGCAGTTCTAGCCGAGTCTGTCAAAACAAAAGGGCCTATACTAATAAACCTATTGCAATCATTACTTCTAAATACAAATAGATTGGGAAACAATGTTATACAAAAGAAAAGTGTGCAGGAAATGATATATCAGGATATTCAAGCCGTTGGCTTCCCTTCCCCACTTTTCAGCACGGGACAAGGCGGCACACTCAAGCTTAGCACACTCTCTGCCTTCTCTAGCACAAGGATGCAGTTCAAAACTTCAACATCGGGGACTTCTGTGCCAAAGTCTCTCTGCCATTCAAAGCCTCTTATTTCAGAGGGCCTGATGCAACACGACAAACATTGAAGTTCCTTTCTTAGGATTTCACATATACAACTTCTCGGGTGATTTACTGTTCACCCTGGGTCCCCCTCTGCCGGGCTCAGACCAACTTTAACACAAAGCCTTCACTTGGTCTCCCTCCACCGGGCTCGGACTAGAGTTATCTAATTTTCCAAACTTTCCTTTCTGCATCTAAAAATCGAAGAAGTGAGCTGTGCGCAGGATTTTGCTTGACCCGTCACAGGACCACTTCGATTCACAATTCCTTTCTCGTCAACCACAAAAGATTTGCAAATGTCTTTCCCAAAAGATGAGCAAGAGTTCTTTCAAAATTAATCCTGGTTTACCTTTTAACTCGGGGTGCTCTTCCCCAAACTTTCCAGGTTGAAGACCTTCAAAATGGCACGGATTTTGCTTCAGACCATGCCTGACCACTTCGACCGTATTCAATTAACACTTTCTCTCTCAATGCATTCTGGTCTTCACAGTTCGTACTTTGTCACTAACTCAATTTCATGTGCAGTTCTCACACTTTGTTCTTTTGGTTTCCCTCAATCGGGTTTAAACCTTCGTGACACTTTTACAATTGTTTCTGGTTCCCCTTGGTCGGGTGCAAGTCTTCCTTGTAACAATGTAAACGCTTTCAGCCTCCCCTCGATCAGGCGTAAGCCTTCTTGTAACACTTTGAACACTTTCAAACAACTAGAATTTTGTTCTGTAGATAACTCACTGTTTATATCTTTCAAGAATTTCTCTTCTGTTTTAGAAAACCTCCTCAACTCAGTCATTCACCAGGTGAGAAACAAATAGTTTGTCGAGGACCTGAGTAAGGAAAACTCCCTCTTAGTACTTCCAGCTGCTCCTGCAATGTGTAACCTTTAGACATGGCTCTCTGGTAAGCGTTCTGCCACTCGCATAGCCTCCTGGCTCCACTTCTGAGTCTGCTGCAGCCTTGGAAGAACTGTTCCTTCGTGTCCCCAGTCTTGCTTTCTGAGGGCTTGGGATTTTGGTAGGGATCTTCTGCTGGACTCAGCCTTGCAGCCTCCCTCCTGGCTTCCCAAGAGCAACCTTTCTGTCTGTCAGCAGCCTCCGTTTATACACCTGGTAGTGGTTAATTGGCTGCAGGTGTTTGGTTAGGGTTGGGTCTGCCTGACTTTGTCTGGCCTCATTAGTGGGACAATATGGAAGAATCCCATAGGAAGTTGTGGCCCCATTTATATGGGAGATCTTCCTCAGCTCAGTAGAGTGAGTAGAGTGAGAATTGTGGGAGTTGTAGTGTCTTACCAATTTGGAGGGTATAGAGGCTTGGGATGTGTCAATAAAAGGAGGTATTTTTCTGAAAGGTTTCAGCGGAGAGGTGGTCTTTTCCATTATTAACAATATGACCATAAAAGGGGAAAGGAGGATTGTGGAACTGGTAGTTTCACATGCCATGTGTGGGAGTAAGGTTCTGGAAGGTGTCTGATGACAAAGGGTCTTTCTTTAACTTTGTCCCGAAAGTTAATATTTGCTTGTTCTTTAAGGGTGTCCTCATTTGATTTTCCTTCGAGGGACGAGGCTGGGGTGGAAGAGAGTTAATACAACAGCAGCCTATGAAGACTGAGTGAATATCAGGTAAGGAAGTTGTAATAGGGGAGGGGGAATACCATGTCTCACCATTTGGTGTTAGATCCCCACTCCTCAAGGATCCCTCACCCAGGTGATCCTCCCTCGCTTGTTCACCCCCAGGATCGGGATCCAAAATCGATGGACTTTCCCTAGCCACTTGAAAAAAGGATCCCCGAGGACTGGACAATTAAGCACCCTCAGTGCACCCTCTGGTTTTTCACAGCAGCGACAGGAGAATGAGAAAGGGGAAGTGAGCCCTGGATGCCTCGATAAGCCAAATGCTCCATAGACATGGCGTACCCAATTCAAGACTCGGCCTTGATAAACCCAGTGTGATAGAGGTCTAGGTCCCTGCACTACTAAAGGCCAGTTGACCAGATGAAAAAAGTGAAATGCAAGTACTAAGGGGATAGGTATGTTACAGAAAGCCCAAGATCTTTGCAGGCAAGAACTGACCACAAGAGAATCAATACAACTGCAGGGATGATTGGCCGTCAACAAAGGGGAAAAGTGATTGCAAAATTATTAGCATTTGTTGAATGGCCCAGGGAACATGTGGCCACAAATAAGGCATTCCAGCCCAACATTGGTGTGCTAGTGGAGAAGTATGAGAAACTGACACAGGCCACTTTAACATTTATAAGAGGTCAGGGAGAAAGTCCCAGGTGGAAGACCCGGATGAAAGAAGAGTGAAGACGGAAGCAAGCATGGTCCCGTAAGTGCCCCCAAAGGGGCCCTCAATGGAAGCGGGGGAGGTGTGAACAAAAAGTTAAACACCGTCCCTCAGGGGAACTTTCTGACTCAAGAAACTCCATATGCCCCAGTGGAGAATAACAAATTAAACTATTTAATTTACAATAGAAGAAATGTAATCATTACGAATATGGCTGAAACAGTCTTTCAGAGCCAAAGGATGACATGAGGAACACAGTTTTAAGCATGATTACAGAAGATAGTGGACTCAGGACTGGTTAGACCATCATATCTCAAAATCGTGCATAGGACATACATTTAAAAAAAAGTAATAGTTACTGCATTATGGATGCGAGTACAGTAATCTCCAAGATATTTGAGACTTAGTAAACTGCTCATGTAGGAAACCTTTGTTGTGAAGTATTATATATTTTTTGATTCCTACCCTATTCTTCCTATTTCACTTTATTCCATTGAAATCATCTTGATTACGGGACATTTTGATTTTGTTGCCCCACTTAGTGTCGCAGTAGTTAATCTTGTTTTAAGCATTCTTCTATTTCTTCCCAGTTTATATTTTGGATTATTTTTTAGGATTATGTTTTAATGGGCTTCAAGAAACAATATTCACTAAAAGCTAGTTAGCTGACTTTTTCAACTAAATCCTCAAGCTCACTCAGCCTGCCTAGCTACCTTTCCAGTTTTGTGCCTTACAACCCATGATTCAACCTTTAAAGAATTCAACATTGAGTGTAGGCCCTCTGATTCTGTTCAGTACCCCTCTATTGCTAACAGTGCTTCTGTAATACCCATTTACCACTCAGACAATCAAAGCTTTAATGCCTCTAGCCCAGAGGTATTCAAACTGTGGGGCGAGTCCCCCGGGAATGTGCAGCCGCATTTCCGCAGGGTGGGGGGTGTGAGGGCGCGAGACCCCAGCCTGAAATATAAAAATAAAAAAAGGGAGAAATGAAAAAGCATGACGCGGGGGGCATAGGCAGGTGTGGTTCGTCCATAATGGCTGAGCGGGCGTCGACCCAGTAGCCCCTTCACCCATCATGGGGGAGACGAGGAGCCAGCCCAGTGAACTGGGCACTCCCTCAGCTGCTTTTTCCAGCTGAGGGGGTGCTCATCGGTTGGCTGAACTGTCAAAGGGAAACACTGACAGTCCAGTTCCTCAGGCGCACATGCTCAATGAGCCATGCAAGGCTGGGGGCGCTTTGCTACACCAGTCTTGCATAGCTCATTGGAAATGCTGGCTGGGGAACTGCATGTCTGTATGTACGAGCTCCTGCGCCTCCTTGCACATACAGACAGAGCAGGCTGGAGCAGGGCGTTTCAGCATCCACACTCAGAACCAGGAAGTTCTTGCTTCCCGATACCTGTTCATGATGCAGGAGCTGGAGCGCTGGGGAGGAAGCCTCTGGACCGGGGCAGAAGGTACGTTTATGTTAATTTATTTTTTATTTATTTATGTGTATGGATGCGTGTATGCTTGTATTATGAGTAAGTGTATGATGATGGGTGATTGTGTGAATGATGGAGTGCTTGCTATGTGAATGTGTGTGTGTTTGTGTTGGTCCTTGGAGGTGATTTTGGCGAATGGGTGGTATTTGGGGGTGGTTTGTACAACAAAGGCATTTTAAAAACGCCTTTGTCACAAATCCCACCACCCACCAAAAAAGTAGGCTCTCCCTCTGAGGTGCCGTGGAGCCCAGGGGACAATGACGGTATTCCTCTACTGGACATCTGTCATAGATGTCCAAAATACCATGCTTTCCCCATGGGCCCGCAGTGCCTGTCATACTATATACATTATAAGGCATGTCTCACAGCTTATCATGCAGACATTATGGCCGCCAAAACCTTGTTTCTCTCCTTGAAGATCAGAGCTGCTTTATGCAAACCAAAAGCTCTGTTCTCAGTTGTTAAGTCACTTTTATCTTCGGATGCTCTAACAGCAAAGGTTAGACCTACATAAGAATTATGCGACAATTAATCCTAATTTTTCATAACAAAGATCAGTGATATTCGTCGCACCATTGCAAGCGCTAAAGCAATCCCTTCTAGTAATAGCAATCTTGTCGACTTTTCGGCACCCACGGCTAACTCTGCTGAATGGTCTTCCTTTTCCCTGTTTACTGAGGATAATGTTCTAGCAGCAATTCAAACAATGAAATCTTGTTCACCCTCCTATGCCATCCCAATCGACATCATGAAGATAATTTCCCTGGACCTTTTGACAGTATTCACAGCTGCTGTGAACAATTCCTGTCAATCTGGGTTGGTCCCGCCTGAACTTATAGCGGCTAGAGTTGTCCCTCTTTTAAAAAAGCCATCACTTGATCCTACCATTCTGGCTAATTACTGCCATATCTCTCTTCTTCCCTTTCTTTCTAAACTAGTTGAATCTTTGGTATCACCTCTTCTCTCATCATTTCTCGAATCTTCCCACGTTCTGGACCCGGCACAAGCCGGTTTCAGACCTGGTCGAGGAACTGAGAGTGTACTGGTCACCGTCCAGGACTCTATGTCCAGGTTGGTAGATTCAGGAGGGGTTGGAGCCCTGATATTGTTAGATCTGTCAGCGGCTTTTGACACTGTTGACCACCCCACTCTTTTGTCTCAGCTGGCCCAGATAGGGATATCTGGCCAGGTACTAGCTTGGTTCACCTCGTTCCTGGCAGATCGTACCCAGACCCTCTCAATGCCTCCGTTTCTATCTGCTCCCTGTCTCCTCACGTGCGGTGTTCCACAGGACTCCTCCTTGTCACCGATCTTATTTAACATCTATATTTGGGCACTTGTGAGTCTCATCTGCTCCTACGGCATCAGGTGTTACTCGTATGCTGACGAAACTCAGATCCTGATCCGATTAGATCTGGATCGGGCAGAGATGTCGTCGTCCCTGCGGGGATGCCTGGCGGCCGTGGGTGAATGGATGAAACACAACTGGATCAAACTGAACGGAGGCAAGACAGAGGTCCTGGTGGTTGCATGTCCCCCGGACCCTACACTTTGGATTTCCTCCTTCTGGCCCTCCTCTCTTGGTGCCCTTCCGTCTCCTGTAAGTAAAGTAAATAATCTGGGTCTAGTTCTATTGGCTTCTCTCTCAATGGCTAATCAGGTCACGACTGTATTTCAGGCGGGGCACTTCCAGCTGAGAATTTTGAAAAGGGTTCTTCCCTAGATTCCTGCGCCCCTTCGCCCCCTGTGGTGGCGGTGCTGATTTTATCGCGGCTAGACTATTGCAACTCCTTGTATTTGTCCCAACCCAAGAGCCTCATCCAAAGATTACAGCGCTTGCATAATATGGCTGCTCGGATGGCAACTGGCACTCCTTATGGAGCCAACATATCTTCAGTCTTGCGCTCGCTACACTGGCTACCTGTTAGCCAGCATTAAGATTTAAGGCCTTATGCATAGTGCATAGAGCCACTCATGACCTAGGCGCAGAATTTCCACAGGCTAAATTTGTGCATCTCCACCCTAAGCACCAACATTGCTCAGCATCTACTGACATGCTCATTGTGCCCCCTTTCTGCCGCATGAGGATTGGCGGTAGAGCCTTTTCCGTGGCCGCAGACAGGCTATGGAACGATCTTCCCACTTCCATAAACAAACTTTCAAATCATATGGCCTCCAGGAAGGCAATTATGACATTTCTGTTTTAGCTGATGGCTTCTCTACTGGCCCTCATATGAATGGTCTTACACTCTCCAGCGCCAAGATGCTTTTGGGCGTATGTTGCGCTTTAGGAATGTCAAAATCAATCAATACTGTGAGAGACCCGAAGGTGTCTCCCTAGCTAGTCCCTGTGCATCTGTCATCCAGGTGGCCACGACACGGCCATCACTATTGGATCCAGTACCTGGGGTGGACCAGTGAGGGAGGATCACCTGGGTGCGGGGTCCTCAGGGAGTGGGAGTAGGACACCGACGGGTGAGACGCTTTATCCCCCTTCCTTTGACACCTTTTCCCCCTCCTCTCACGTAGGACATTCTAAACCACTGACCCCCCACCCCTTTTCCAAAACAAACACTTTCGCACAACACCAGAGCCGTTTACCTGACAATTCCCAATACAAGGGTCAGGCAAAGTAAGGCAATTGATCAGAATCGCACATACCTGACGGCCCTTTCCCTTCCCCCCCAGGGATAAAAGGTGGAGCCAGAGAGCACAGTACGAGCACGATAGACGGCACGACGAGACTAATCAGACGCGACAGTTCAAGAGAAGGAGAAAGGCGGCAGGAATTGAGAGGGTTGCGAGGAGAGAAGTGACCTTGCCCTTTTCGTCTCAGACCTGCAAAACCTTTGTGGAAGAGAGCCTAAGATCGCGAACAATAGCACAAGTGTCTTGCAGCAGATGTCAACGGTACACGGGGCAAGCCTACGCCGATGAGCCGGAGCGAGAAGAGCTCCTGCTACAGTGGTACCGGCCTTGACTCCAATGAAGAAGAAAAGTCAAGCGGTTCATCACAGCCGGTGAGTGGAAGGGGAAAATAAGGACCGGGCTGTGTTGAGTGGGAATCGCAGAGTGACAAGTTTGTACCAAGTTCTATGAACTGTGAAAGAACGGTAACACGTGTTAAAAGGGAAACCAGTTACAGGGGGAAACGGCCACCACGTGGGTGCTAAATCAAGAGACTCTGGTCAAGCCCCATAAAAGAGAAAATACAGATACCAGCAGGCCCTGGGAGAGCCAGCAGTATAGGTCAAAGTGGTCATACTGAGGATCAAGCAAAATCCCTGTACAATCGAAAGACTTTGATCTACAAACTAAGTTAAAGAAAGGGAAGTGAATCGTGCAGTGAGAAGAAACAAGGGAAGCGAATCCCAAGAGGGGCCAAGTCTAAAGTTCCAAGAAAGGTTGTTGACAAATGTGAACCCGGCTGAGGGATATCCGCTAGAACTGTTTAAAATGACATTACGATTTGTGTAATATGATACATGAAGGTTCAATTCCCGCAAGAGGGGCACCCAGGTGAGAACCCATCACCAAGCGTTCACTGTAAACTGAACTTCATTTATACCCTTTGTTTTTGCTAGTTGAAGACTTCAGGTCCTCAAAGGCAAGAGACTTTGAAGTGAAACAAGACTTGGCCATCGACTGCCCTGATAGCTGAAAGCAGAACTGTTGTCTTGTGCTGGAGAAGCCCGAGACGGTACTGTGCTCCAAGATCCTACCTTACCACGTGCTCAAAACGTGGTGAAAGGAGACCCAGGCTAACACATCCTGACATATTGTTTAAGAACATTTCTTTCCTTTCTTGAAAACCATTCCATACCCTTTTTGTATTAGCTGTGAGGGTTGGCAATTGATGTTGGAATCAATATCTTCACAGCGAACATGCATTTTGTACAGACATCATGTGCAGTCGGCTTTTTACTTTAAAAAAAAAGAAATTCTTTGCAACTTAATTTATCTAGGAGTATGCTACACAGATTGAAGAGCCAACTCCAACATTTACAGGTGACATGAGCAGACACTTGTCAAGGCTCACTTAAAATCTTCACATTTTATTCCAAGACATGGAACAGTTTTGTAGCTTTTGGAGTAAATGTGTAACATACCAGAAGTGACCTTTCAAATCTTACGGGGACATTTCTGTGCCTCGTTATCGGGCTTCCAGTCGAGGATACATGGATTTAACCTATTAGCTAAATGTCTGTATGCTGTGACGAATCTGAGGATGTCATCCCTACTCCCCCCAGGGGGAGATCTTTCCCATGTGGCCAGGGGTGCGTCCACAGTACAATAGTCCCTTCCTCGGAGTGGTACACAGGGCGAGGATCACATGGAAGAGGAAGCCCCATATGGGATTAGGGACGACCCGTCCCAGAAAACCCTCTCTATACTGAACACCAACCTTTCTTTCCTATCTTTGGATAGGGCCAACCTTCTAATATCTCAGACTTGACTAGAATACCAGGGGACACAAGTGGTTTTCTATGTAAAGGTTGCATAAGTACTGTGAAGAAGATGATGCCCAGGAGGATGCCCACCACTCCAGGGAACCAGAGTGATCGCTCTAGTCTTCCCCAATATTTGTCCAAAACAACCCAACAGGGAAGTGAGTGAGTCCAAATCCCTTCCGGCTACGATACCGGATGATAACTGCCCTCGGAGGTAGAGAGTCAAGCGCAGCTGGCAATAGGCGAGCAGCTGCGGGAACCGCACTGGCAAAGCCAGTGGGGAAGGGGGAGAAGCAGCGCACAGAGGAATGACGTATGTCGCTGGTAGTTCAGGAAGAAGGGACGGTATGCGCAAGTACCGGAATCAACCTCATTGCATCCCCTGAACTGAAGAGCTGCAACACGGAGCAGAGCCACTCCAGGAAGGTCGCCAAAGGCTGCAAAGCGATAAACAGTGAAGCCAAGTCTCCAAGTGCTGGCGGAGCCTCGTCGAAGAGCACCGTTCCTCAGGAGATGCAAACCCAAAGAAAGGATATGCACGGAGAAGGGCTGGAGGTCCAGGGAAGCCAAGGGAGAAGTGTGCTAAGCATTTGAGAAGAGTTGGGGACCCTGAAAGCAGCGTGCTAGACTGGGACGAGCATGCCCACGAAAAAAAACATAGAACGAGAGGGTCTGAGAATTTGAAGAGTGTTAAGACCTTTAAAAGGGGCACATATACTTGGCAGGAGAGTAAACCAAGTTGTGGTGTTGCTCCATTATAAGCCTGGGACCCACACCCATACGAAAAGGGTTCTGGGACCCTGAAAAGTGGGATACACGTACTTGGCAGGAGAGTAAACCAAGCCATGGTGTTGCTGCATTGCGAGTCTGGGACCCACATGAGGATCAAATAAAAGGACCTGGACCCTATGAGAAACAGAGACTGTCCAGAAGGAAGTATATGTTTGCCAAGAGAATAAATCAAGGTTCGTGATGCAGCTTTGCTAGTCTAGAAACCACACCCATATGGAAACCTGAGAACAGGAGGGTCTGAAAACCTAAGAATAGGAAAGCTTGTTCACTACTGAAAAGGAGAAGATGAGCTCCTAATCAGAACCTGTTAGACAAGTTAAGGAGCCAAACCCTGGTAACTGTAATATCTTCCTTTGAACACTTGAGACATTGAGAACTTTGAAGTGGCAAGAACTGTCACTACTAGTTTACTTTGGAGTTTTGGAGTCCTTGCACATTAGTCATTAGTTAATAGTGTTGGAGTCAGAAGTAGGGCTTTGCGACACGACAGGGACCAGGGACTTCTTTTCATCAAAATGCCTGGGGTATCGGAAGTGACATCACATGACCCTTGACCTCTGATGATATCACAGGAAGTGATATCATTTGACCCCAACCCGAAGTGCTATCACGGGAAGTGATGAAAATTGACCTTTCACCCCTTGACAAAACAGGAAGTGGCATCATATAGCATTGTTCCTAAGTACACTAAGAAAAATATGGTTATGATATCACTATACTGTGATATACATTTCATACAAGAATGGATCGACATATGTATCATTAGGATCAGTGTGTATAGACCCATAATACCAAATTACTGTGATTGTAAGCAAACATCCATGGCCAAATGATAATGGTGTTTTATTATATAGCACCTACGCTTAATCGCTTTATATAGAAAAAGTATACAGCCAATATCCCCCAACCTGTGCTGGTACTCATTTATCGACCTCAGAAGGATGAAAGGCTGAGTTGAGGTAAGAACAAACTAAATCAGTGACTCACCCCCTGAAGTGTGCCTGAAATAAACCTTTAATGAGTCTAGCAATTATTGTATAGAATTCCAGAAAGACCCATTATTTGGTATTCCTATTCTTTCTTATTCAGAAGTAAAGAGCCACATGGTGCTGACCACAGCCCCGGAGCTTGTTTTACAAAAAAACAAAAAGAAAATAAAGATACTTTTTTTGTTCTTTTTTTTTTAGGGGTAGCAAGGGAGACCACAGGGGTAGCAAGGGAGACCTCAGAGGTCGCAGTTGCGACCACCCTGACAAGGACATTTTTTTTATTTGGACATCTGACAGGTTTCCTTAGTTTCTTTGAAGCAGGGAAATCCCTCCTTAGTTTTAAGGATAGAAAAGGCCTTTCTCCAACCACTTTACTTTTATGCATAAAAGTTTATAACCAAAACAATGCAACACTTGTGTCCGAGCCTTACTCCACCCTCACAATGGGTAGGCACTGATTCTCGTCTTACTATACAGAACTCTTCTGTGAATGCACACTGAAGAATAAGGAGTCCGGGTCCTAAATATAGGTCCATTAGAAACCTGGTCTCTGTTCTTTAACCAGTAAAGTTTAACCATTAAGCTATTCTATTCTGCATGGCCACGACAATGGCAGCTAGGCGCTAGTGACGAGCATTTCCATAACAGCCTTTTGAGCCAGCTATGCAAAGTTGTTCTTTCTGCTTTTGTAGACGGGCAAGGCACAGCATGCTGAAAATGTAGCACCCCTTTAAACACAAAACATTTGGGCCAGATGTGCCTATGCTTGGCAAAGGTGTAATCATGCCTTGAGAAGTTAAGCAGTGGACCTTGGCATTATACAAAGGTTGAACAGAGCCGGGTAGTAGCTTGAATTCCAGAGAGCAGGGCCGGTCTTTGTGTCAGGCAGCTCAGGCGGCTGCCTGACGTCAGACAGCACCTAGGGGGCGCCGAACCAAGCAGTCCAAGGCGCTAGTCCACATTTACAAGGGTGCCGGCTAGCCTGAGTGGCGAGTGCGAGACTGCAGTCTGTCTGCATTGTTATTGCTCGAGCTTCGAGCCAGTGCTCCTGCAAAGCCAGGCCTCAAGCACCAGCCAGCCACAATCATTTTTTATATACGTTGGACGCACACATAGCTGGATGGGATAAGAGGTGAGTGGGGTTAAAGGTCAGGGATCCCATGCGGCCCCTGCGCATGGAGTTTAGTAGGCACTGCCTCGGCGGGCAGGGGGCCTTCTTGTGTGCCTCCACCTCCCTCCCCCATTTCCTGCTCCAGCATTGTAATAGTTTTGTGCTCGGCAGGGTGGCACAGAAGGCAAGCTCCTTGTTTCCCGACCATGTTAATATGCAAGAGCACATGGGGAGGCAGGCCCAGTGGCTATTATCCTAGTAGTTCATTGGGTTAACATGTGAGCACTATGGAAGGCGCTAACGCACCTGAACTGTGTCTGCTTTGCAGCAATTTCGCCTGGGAAGTTAGAGAGCTTTATTTTGCTGCGTGGCGAGGGTTATCTTATTACCAGCTGGTTTTCCACTTCAAAGCATTTTTGGGTTGTGAGGCCAGAAAGCAGGGCGGCAATAAACTCTCTAATGTACAGTAATTTGTTTGATTAAAATGAAAGAGTTGGTCACGCGGGAGCAAAGCCCTCATGCATCAGGGCGCTATGATCCAGTTACATGTGTATCCCATAAGCAAGGAAAAGTGCTTAGATTGAATCCTTAACCTAGCGTCATGTTTTAGAGATCTATTTCGATGGGTAACACTATTGGATATGCACTTTCACGATACTACCGTGCCATGCCATGAATGGGTGCGATTTAACGAAAATAGATGCAATGTTACATTTGGTGCGCTGAGTTTTGTTTAGGAGCAGCATAAATGGCAAAATGCTAAAGCATGCGTGGCAGTGGGTTTATAGCAGATGTCTCTGCTTATAATTAGATTACCTGCAACCCGCATGTTAACTTTGGCAGGGGTGGGGAGCTAGGGAGGTTTGTTTTAGAACGTAAATCTGGGTGAGCACGTTCATTCTGCCCCCGCATCATCCCATCATTGTGTAGACGCTCATCACCTTCACCATTGTTTCCGCCTACATGCGGCATGGGTGGGAGGGGCTGCAGGTTTGAATTTAGGGCAATTAAGGCCTTTTGTGTAACACGTTTTGGCCCGGTGCTACAATCCGTCTCGGGAGGATAGCTCAGTGGCAACATGCTCGCCTTGGAAGCAGGACGACACGGAGCAACATGGGTTCGATCCCCGGGTCTGCACTTAGAAACCTTTGGGTATTAAGCGCGTTATAAATAACATATCATATCATATCAGGCCCGTAAATTGCATTGGCGAGGTATGATAGTTTGGGCTTCAATGAGCACTGACGAAGCATGCACGGTTATTTGTAACAGGTACGCGTACCAAATAAATAAATAACAATCACATTGGGCAGCCAAGCACTTTCCTCTTACACGACCGAGGAGTTGGGACACCAAGTATTCACCTGCCTCTTGTGTTTCCTGCTAGCATGCGGAGTGCGGGAGGCAGAAGAGAGGGTTGCCTGTTCGGGGGAAGGACAATTGGCAGAATCACCCAAAAGGGTATTACTAGCAGTAGCACACTGCAGCCTCGGCCCTTATGCAGGGCAGCAATTAGCAAATTAGCAACATTTTTTGCTTTATTTCACTCCCTCCCACCCCCCGGGTGATGCTGCTGGCACCAGCAAGGCCCCATGTCTGGGCGCAAGTGCCCTCCTCCAGGCTATGCGAGTGCACAGTGAGCACTGACACAGGATTGATTGGGGCTCGGCATGGGCAGCCTCCCCTTCCTTGACCTGCTGTCCCGAAATTGCGTTGAATCGTGAAACTGAATCAGAAGGCCCAGCCGCAGCCAAACCCAGTGAGCCAGAGCTTGCTGACTTTGCCATTGGGGCACCGTGACCGGTCCGTGCAGCCCACAGGTGCCGAGTGCTTCTGCCTTGGGTTCTGCCGATCAACAAGCAGTATGCTGCTAATGCTGCTGCTAACCACTGTCGTGAACGTCCTGTGGTGATAACACGTGTAGGCAGTGGCCCAGCACATGTTGTGCCCCAATGTTTTATTACAAGTTATTTTCATCATACTATAAAACTTTTATAGTATGATGAAAATAACTTGCATCAATCTTCTGCAGATAGGAATCTGTTTTATAATTGCTTCTGAAGACTCCAGTAGATTACATCAGACAATGGAATCTTCCTGTATTGTTCCATCTTTATTGTAATTATACTCTCAAAGGCCATGATTCTGCTCAGAATGCTGAAGTGAATATCAAATTCTGTAAATGTTTCCTTCTCACAACCATATTTCCCAAGGATGTCAGCGCATATGAAGGAGGCAATTTAGGATTCAGGTGAGCCTTGGGATGAGGAATCCTGGACTCGTGTACATAGTCAACCATTCACTTTCACGTCCGCATGGCGCTTTCTTAAATAAAGGCTACTTGGAGGCATTTATTTATTTATTTACATTTGTAAAGCGCACATCAGCCCTTGGGAATCGTGGTACTGTTGCAGAGACCTTACATAGTTGGGATGGTAGTACAGACAGAGGAGGGATTTGAGAACATCGTACGATATGCACTGAGGATAAGTTTCATGAAGCGGCAAATACAGTGTGTCCCTTGTTTACATTGGAACATGGATTAAGCACATCTTGAACAGGTTAATTAAACAGTTGGGTTTTAAGAACTTTGCGAAAGGTGGTGTAGAATGCTTCGTTTCTGAGGGCTGTAGGCAAGGCGTTCCGGTGTTTGGGTGCTAGATGTTGGAAGCTAGCCCCAGCTGCTTTAGCTCTTTTTGAAAGTGGGGACAACCATCATGTCGGAAAGGTGTGAACGGATCGGTCTGGTAGAAGTAATGGGAATGATCTTCTCAGCTAGGTAGCCAGGGGCACTCTGGAAGATGCATTGTTGGCCATATTTTTGAACAAGATGCGTTCTTTCACTGGGAGCCAATGTGCTTGCCTCCTAGCTTGAGAGAGGCGTTTCCCTTTGGGGATGCTAAGGGCGGCTCAAAGGCCGTTGTGTTGTGTAACTTGCAGCCTGTGGAAGTTTTTAGTGGAGGTCCCCAACAGTAAGGCATTACAATAGTCACGTTTTACCCCAACTGTTGCTCTGGCTATTGCTAGGTGGTTGGTATTGGATAGGTAGGGTTTCATCGCATTAATGATTTCAGTGGTGAATACAGAGGCTGAGGCAACAGCACTCACCTGGTGTGTCATGGATAAGGTTGAATCCCCAAAAAAACATGGGTTTTGACTGCTCGTGAGACTTTAATGGGTGTGTTGTCAATGATGAACGTCTGGTATTGCGAGTCAAGTGTATCAAGCATTTCTTTGGAGGCTATGAGGAGGATTTCGGTTTTGTCCCCGTTAAGACATAGTCCATTTGCTGACATCCATTTCTGAATGGATGCATAGATGTTATCGAGGGCGGCAGCATCTTGTGCATAGGAGCCAGTGAGTGGGAGTAGGACGTGGGTGTCGTCAGCATAGTTAGTGTAAGCTATGCCTCGATCGTCTTAAGTCCTTGAAGAGGGCAAGGGTGACAATATTGTAGAGCGTGGGGCTGTGCAAGAGCCTTGTGGGACACCACAGATTAGGGTGGTGGGGGATGCGCATGCGTGGTCTGAGAAGACCCTCATGAGTCGCCCCTTGAGAAAGGATGTTATCCAAGCAGTGGCTTCGGTGGAGAAGTGAGCCGCATTTATAAGGTGTTTGCACAGACTGTCATGATCCACAAGATCAAAGGCCACAGACAAGACCAGTAGGAGGAGAAGTGACAGTTGGCCTTTGTCAACTAGGTTGCCCAATTGGATCTTAAGATCCAATAGGGCAGACTCAGTGCCATGTCATGGTCTGAAGCCTAACTGCCTCTTGCCCAGGATGTTGTTAGGTTCAAGGAACTGTTGAATTTGGGTGTGGCCAACTTTGTCCAATATTTTTAGAAGGAATGGGACCGTGGTGATTGGCCTGTAGTTATTTGGAGATTCAGGGTCAAGATTGGGCTTTTTGAGTAGTGGTCGCACCTACGCTTCTTTAAGGGTGGACGGGACTGAATTAGTCTTAAACGAGGCATTGATGAAAGATGTCAGAAATGGTGCTAGGCAATCAATACAATCTTTAACTAAGGAGGCAGGGCAGGCAACCCCTTTGCAGTTAGAGGGCTTGATTCTCTGGATGATGTCCTGTACTTCTGACTCACTTACTTCCCTGAAGGAAATCCTCCCTTCCACCGTGAAACTATATGATACAAACTTCAAGTTTATCAGAGAAAACAGAGCACCATTTTAATCTCTAAATAGCAAAGGGGTGCAGCAGTGTGCCAAGATGCAGACATGTGGGCTGCGGCAGTTTGTGTACCTTAATGTAGTCCAGAGGTGATAATTGCACTTTGTACCATATTTGGCGAATTGCCGGCTAAGTAGAGCATTTCTACAAAACTTCTCAATTTTAACAACTTCTGCGCAGTTTTGTTTGTATTATTTGCTTATATAGCGCGCTGAACCCTGAGGTAGCCAGGCGCTTTATTTCTAGGTCATATATTGCTCCTTTTGCCAAATGACATTAGGCTCGTAGTTGGTGCCAGTCCTGATTCCTGACTAATTATAATTTAAACAAATAAGCAAATGAAAATCAAACCCACAAAATTAATTTAAAATGTTTAATACTATGTTAGAAAACTGCAAATATGTGTCTATGTATGCAGATTTCTCGTTTAGCGCTTAACATCACTTTGAGGACTTGGCTAAGCGCTATAGGGGAAGTGACTAAAGGGTGGTACTGGAAGTGACATTACGTGGTGACACGAGGTTCCTTGCAATCCTCTTTCTGCAGACAGACCTTCCGGATACACGCTGTTTAAGCAGGATGTAAAGTCAATGGTGTGGGGGCAGCTAACAAGTCAAACAACAATATCTATTGGTGGGGCTGGCCTAGAAACAAGGGGGTGTTTCATGCATTCAATGAACACGCAAATTTGGTATTAAAATCAATGGCATCAGCTAATGCATCTCGCTGCGACTCCCAGAGCATTGATGGCAGTGCAATTACACTTGAGGGCACTTCTTTGAGGGCACTTCCTCACAAATCATTGACTGCCCGGCCCTTGTAAAGAGGTGGGTACCTGGGCATGTCACCCCACTCTCTAAAGCTGATATGAGTTGAGGGGTGTTTGGTGGCAGTCTCTTGCTAAGTGGTGAGGGCTTATGCGTTTGATGATATTATCTTGAAATAAGGGGGTGATTCACTCCCGATTTGAATGCAGCCCCTGGCAAAGGATCTAACCAATGCTGTGCTTTAATTTTCAAGGGCAAAGTCAAGAAAAGTTACTTTTTGAACATATAATACAAGTAACATTCTAAGACTGTCACCTAGTGTCTAATGTATGCATTTTCTATTGCATTTGTATTTCCATCGGGTTCTTAATGAAGTGCCCTATTTAAGACATTTGGTACACATTTTTCTGGTTGTCATTTTTAGGGGTCGGGGCGGAGGGGGGCGCCAATGATGCTTCCCGCCTGGGGTGCAATCTGGTGTAAGACCGGCCCTGCCAGAGAGGCTGTATGCTAATAAAAAACTAATAATGTGAGGGCCGCTGTTAACTCACCCACAAACCAGCTGAGTTGAAAACAACTCATGCAGGCTATGAAATGCAACAAGGTAATTCGTTTCAGATCGGCGTGTGTTCTTGTTGGTGTGAATGTGCTGTTTTCATAGGGGCGGCTGAGAGCTGCGCCAGACACACTGCACATTTTGAGGTACACGTTACTAGAAATGTCTCCTGAACGCCTATCACTAGTCATTTCAGTAATCGTCATTTCAAAATACAAGTTAAATAACTCGCATTACAAATCAACATTAAATAACAAGCAGTAAACATAGTGTTGACAAAAAACTAATCCAGAATGAACCAGCTTTGTAATATTTTATCTTTTCTTTAAATGGTATTTTGAGAAAATGCAGAACAAGAAATGCTTTAAAAGCTTGTTATGTCCATCTGGAAATGGCTGTGGTCACCTGGTTATGGCAGTGAGGGGTGAGACGTTTTAGATCGGTAAGTGATGAGGGATTGCCGGGTGGTGTAGCGCTTCCAGCGATTACCTAATGGTACCTTATTAAAGACCCACATGGCCATTAACATGCAGAGAGGCGAGGCACAATTAAACTTGCCTTAAAGATCAGGCTTCGCAGCACTGGTTCCTTTCTGCAAGACCTCTGGTGATAGACCCTGTTTTAGGCAGCAGCTCATTCCTCCTGCGCAAAGGCTGCCTGGGTTCTCTCTGAGCATGGTGCAGTCCTTTACAGGTCAGGATATGGTGCACGTGCAGAACAATTATGTACTCCAAATGGTTTATTTATTTATTTGATTTATTAGCATTTTTAAAGCGCTCACACAGGCCGCCAGGCATTGAGGCGCTGTTACAGGTCATTGTTTTTGTCTTAGTTGCGTATTTATAAAGGGCTTAAACACCCAGAGGTTTCTAAGCGCAGACCCGGGATCGAACCTGTGTTGCCTCGTGTCGTCTTGCTTCCAAGGCGCGCACGTTGCCGCTGAGCTACTTGTTTAATCAAAACAGCATCTGCCTCAGACCCCATCCCATGGGCACAACCACTACGTAATGTGGTAATGTTTATCTCGGGGCATGCTCAAGGAATTAAGTGCACCGAGTTGCATTCCACTTTAGAGCTGTCAGCGGTAGGGTCATGCTTTCCCATCTCCTGGTCGCTGCACTGCCATTTAGTGGTAATTACCTAAATCACACTGAAACATCACATAGGAGGCGCTGATAACCGTGCCTGGGAGCACTGATTAACATGAAAGCTGGGTGCTGAATAAGTGTCCTCGGGAGCTATTTAGCATCCTGCGCCTGGGAATTTCGAATCCTGCAATTTAAAAGTTAGGGTTTGGACAGAGGACAAGATTTCATATTTTTATTAATATTGACAAGCACCCTTAGGGAACTTCCCTACCTAACAAGCTAAAACTATTAGAAATAGGGTCAAAGGTGTTTTTTCTTTAAGTTAAATAAAAGACCTGTGGTAAAAGTATGTTTTCTGGTTCGAGCCTTTCTTTTGGTACGCCACATCTGATGTCAGAAGTGGGATCGGTACCACCTGATACTAGCATATAACCCATACTGGTTTGCCGAAAAACAGTTGATTGCCTAAATTGGCTCCAATTCTAGTTATAGTGGATTTTGGGACTCAGTATCCCAAGGAATAACCCTAGCCAGTATCCTAAAACATGTGTCCACCTTTGTTTCATTGAGTAGGGTTTCCCAAAGAGATCCTCCTGGATCAGGAAACCACCTTTGTCTAAAATCATGCAAGAGGTGAAGGAGATCATATAGATAAAAACATTAAGAATCTTGGTTAATCACCCCAGACCAATGGACTTGTGGATAGATTTAATCGAGAATCACTCGCAATTAAGTGGAAACTGATGGCCGTAATTGAGATGTCATGATTGCATGGGCTCTTTTTGCCTTCAGAAAAACACCTCCCGACAGCTTGGGATACTCCCATTTAACTGTTGTATGGAAGGTAACCACAAGTTGATTTAGACCTGCTCAAGGATATCTCAGACCACACAGGAACTAAGACAAGCATGATTGTAGTCAGTGAAATTGTAAAGGCCCACTTGGATAGAGCCCAAGAACAGCAAAAGCTCTACATTACAAACAGCTGTGACCCAGTCCCTTGCAATAGGAGACTGTGCTAGTTCTGTTATCGACCTCGGAAGACAAAATGTTATCTAAGTGATACGGCCCCTATAATAACTTAGAAAGAAAGGGCTCCTCAATTACATTATTGCCCAACAAGATGGAAGACCCAAATGTATCATATTAATCTGCTTGAGGAGTGGAAGGTGGAGCCATTTAAGAATTTGTGTTTTACCATGGCCGCTCTCCAAACTCACCAAGAACAAGAAGCTCGGTTAGTACCCAAAAACCTGTCCCGGCAATAGCACGAAGATATTTATGATCTACTAGCTCAATTGCCAGAGGTCTTCTCTATGGAACCTGGTCTGGTATGTACATTCTTTTCACTGTATACGCTTCCCACTGGAACTGACAGTGACCATAAAGCCTTACTGCATCCCAGTAGCCCGACGAATTATCATAGAAGAACTTACTTCCATGCTGAAGGCTGAAATAATGAAACCATCTGAGAGTCCCTGGTCCTCCACCATGTGATATGATGTGGCATTTATCAAGCGCCTGTACACAAGTGTTTCTAGGCGCGACAAGACAAGGAGGGGGAAACAAAGGAAGGACAAACTAATGATCTTATTAGGCCTCGTGTCATTCAGATTGCGCAAATGCGGGGAAGAGGAAAGGGGAGAAGTGCCAGGGGGAGGGGAAGGGTGAAGTGCAGTTAACTCACTAGTGCAGCCAGTGGGTGGCTCATAAGTGCAGAGAGAATGGACTGTAGGGTTGCAGATACAGACCCTTTGGTACTGGGGAGGCAGGGCAAGGGCAACTGGACATGCAGGAGCCTGGGTCCGAGTTCAGAGTGTGACCAGGTGACAGGTGCGCGGAGCAGTCAGGGTATCAGCAGGGGAGAGGGAAAGAGAAAGCAGAAGCAACAAAAAAGGTCTTGAGTTCCTTCTGGAGCCAGAGGTGGTTCTGCACAAGTTTGAGAGAGGCTATTCCAGAGAGGCCCCAGCCGAGGATATGGCTCTGCCCCAACTCTCTGCTTGGAGAAGAGCCTGGCCCTCAGAGAGTTGGTGGTGAATGAGCGGAGAGCTCGAGAAGGAAGAGAAAGTTGCGGGTAGAGCTGTTCCAGGCCCCAGAAAGCCTTGCAGACGATGCAGAGGGTCTTGAACTTGATCCTTGCAGCCACAGGGAGCCAGTGAAGAGATTCAAGAGCTGGTGAGATACGATCCCTTAGCTTGAGGCCAAGGACAAGTCTTGCAGTCCTGTTCTGGATAAGTTGAAAGGTCGAAGAGTAGAGGCAGGAAGATTTAGAAAGAGGCTGTTGCAATAGTCCAGCCTAGAGAGGATCAGAGCTCTGGAGACAGTGAGCTTCTGGGGGGAAGTGAGAAAAGGAAGAATACATCTGAGGAGGTGCAGCTGATAGTTTGACTACTTAGAGACGTCAGAGATGTGAGGAGAGAAAGAGAGGTGGAAGTCGAAGATGACACCAAGGTTCATAGACTCACAGGAAGGAGCAGGAAGAGGGCCCAGAGTGGGGGGCCAGAGAGAGAGAAGGTGTCCCAATGAGGAGGATCTGTCTTACTGGGATTAAGGCTGAGATCATTGGCAGCACACCATTACTGAATTGCTGCCAGAGGGTGTGGTATTGGAGAAGAATCAGAGGCGGCTGAGGGGAGCCTGAAAGAGAGCTTAGTGTCATCCGTATAACATTGAAAATTGAGCAGAAAGTACCGATGCAGTGGGCAAGAGGTGCCAGGTAGTGGTTGAAGAGCCAGGGAGAGAGGTTAGACTGGGGAATGCACCGCAAGTAGAGCGAGAAATAGAAGTGAGGAAAGACCCCAGTTGGACCTGAGATGGTCGCTTGGAGGAAAGGAGGTCAAACATCCTGGGCCTGATAAGTAATACCATGATATGATATTTTATTTATATTGCACTCATACACAAGTGTTTCAGAGCGCGACCAAGCAAAGGGAGGGGAACAAGGGAGAAAAATAAATAAAAACAACCATCTTAAGAATGCGCAAGGGCATGGAGAAGGGAAAATGGGGAAAGTGCGTGGAAGGGGGAGAAGTGGAAAGTGCAGAACAGAGGAGAGAAAAGAATAAGTTAAATAAATGAATAAATACAGGCAATGAAAAAGTGGTAGTGCTGCCAGCAAGTGGCAAGTGCAAGATTAGTCAGATAGGGAATATCTAATAAGTGCAGAGGAAGAGTGGGGGACTGTATGGGTACAGAAACAGAACCCAGTGCAATGGAAGGCCAGGAGGCAGTGCAGGAGGGAGGCATGGTGAGCAGGTACATGGGCCCGAAGGACAGAGGGTGTCCAGGTGCACAGTGCCAAGAGAGAAAAACAGGTCAACAGGGGAGAAGAGCGGCAAAGGCGGAAGCAAAGAGGAAGGTCTTGAGCTGCTTCCAGAACCGGAGATGGTCCACCTCAAGTTTCAAGGTGGCCGGTAGGCTGTTCGAAAGGGAGGCCCCAGCCGAAGACAGAGATCTGCCCCCAACTCGTTTCTTTGAAAAATGACTAACCCTGAGGGAGTTGGAGGTAGAGGAGTGAAGGGCTCGAGAGGGGAGGTATTTACGGAGGGATAGTTGAAGGTATTTTGGACCCAGGCTCCTGAAAGCCCTGTGGACAATGCAGAGGGTTTTAAATGTAATCCTTGCATCCACTGGGAGCCAATAAAGGCATTTCTGAGCTGGAGAGATATGATCCCAGGGCTTGAGGCCAAGGACAAGTCTCGCAGTCCTGTTTTGGATTAGTTGAATAGGGCGGAGAGTGGAGGCAGGTAGATTTATAAAGAGGCTGTTACAATAGTCCAGAGAGAACCAGAGTTTGAGAGACAGTGAGCTTCTGGGGGAAGGAGAGGAAAGGCAGAGTACCTCCGAGGAGGTGGAATAAAAAGTTTGACTTTTTAGAGACATCAGAAATGTGTGCGGAGAAGGAAAGTGTGGAGTCAAAGATGACCCCAAGGTTCTTTGCCTCGCATGTGTGGGTAGGAGGAGGACCAAGGGAGGCCCGCCAGAGAGTTAGGGAAAAGGATGGTGAAGGTGTACCGATGAGGAGGATCTTAGTCTTGTTGGTATTTAGACAAAGATCATTGGCAGTACACCAATTTTGAATTTCAATTAGGCAATCAGAAATGAGGAAGGAGGAGGAGGTGTCCGAGGGCAGCCTGAAAATGAGAGGAGTGTCATCAGCATAGCACTGGAAGTTTGAGCAGAAAATGGAAATGCAGTAGGCGAGAGCCGCCAGGTATTGATTGAAGAAGCCAGGGTGAGAGGTTGGACCCTTGGGGAACACCACAGGTAGAGACAGAGATCGATGAAAGGAAGGACCCAAGTTGCACCTGGGAGGGTCCATCAGAGAGGAAAGAGGTCAGCCAGGCCAGAGCCTGATCAGTGCTACCAAGGTTGTCACGTAGACAGTTGAGCAGGGTGATGTGGTTGACCGTGTCAAAGGCAGAGGAGAGATCAAGTAGGATAAGGACAGAGGGAATGTTAGAGTCGAGGTTGGAGAGCAGATCTTCATGGATGTTCAGGAGAGCAGTTTCCATGCTTCTTGCAGCTCTGAAGCAAGATGCTAGTCATGGAGAGTGCCAACAGAATTGGAATGAAGGTTTAGCTGAGAGATGGCTAGCTTTTCCAGGGGTTTACCCAAAAGGGAGTAATGGAAATTGGCCGATAGTTAGCCAGACAAGAAGGATAGGCTGTGGGTTTCTTGAGCAGAGGAAGCACAATGGAGTGCTTCAGGGGGTAGGGGAAAGATCCAGTGGCAAAGGAGTGATTGCCGAAATCGGCAAAGGCTTGAGCAAGGTTGTCAATGTGGTCCTTGATGGTTCTGGATGAGCACGGGAGAACCTGCGTTGACAAGACTTTCATAGATTGGACTTGTCTAGAAACATTGCCAGGGGTGCACAGGGGAAAGGAGGAGGAGGAGTTATGACCTCAGACAGGCCAGGAGTGGTAGAGGAGGAGGAGGAAGAGGAGGTAGAGGAAGAGGGGGTGGACAAGATGTCCTGTGATTTAGTAGTGAAATGAGAGGCCAAAGCCGTGCAGAAGGCCTGGGAGGGAATAGGAGAGGTAGAGACTGCAGCAGGATTGGCCAAGTTCCTTGCAGATTTTGAAAAGTTCGGCCGAGTTGTTAGATGCCGCACAGATGTGAGTATGCACAGATGTAAGCATGCACATAGTATTTCCAAATCAAGAGACTGAAGCCACACTAAGAGATTTTTATTACAACCGGTGCTAATGTACAGTGACAGGTCATTAACTCTAAAACTGTTTAGAAATAACACTGTCCAACCCTATAGAGGCCAACGTTTGATGTTAATGCATGACCAAGCTACCTCAAAAACATCCCAGAAGCGTAGTTATGGGACTGATCGTACAAAGTAGCATTGTCCCAGGCATTCATTTCATGGCCAAATAGCCAAACAGCACCCACAGTCTGTGTCCTTCCTCGCATTCTATTCTCCCTCCTATCTGTACTTTGTAGTTTTGGATTATAGATGGAGCTTATGTGCCACCTAAAAGCCATAACTAAAAGGAAGCTTTGTGTAATCCAAACCCTTTTATGCACACCCTGGTAGAGTGAGGGGGCTTATCCTGAAGCCTAATGACATTACACTGCCTTTCACCTCTGACCTCGCGCCTAGTGACATCATGGGAAGTGATGGCATACGACCGTCAGGTGTTCCAGGTGTTCTCATTTCAACCAGATATTAAAACCGATGCACAGAGGGAGGCGAGAATTGTCCATGATCACACATTTGGGAGGTGTCTTTTTCCAGATTCGATGTGGAGCCTATATGTAAAGTGAAGGCAAGTCCCTGAACGCTCACACCAGAGAGAATACAACCAACTAGGGAAGAAAGGCCTAAGTCAATCTTGTAAGGATAACAAGTTTTAGTCTCACACACAGATGTGAGCAACAGCAAAGAACTATGCTGCTGCTAACGTTCCGCCGAAAAAAGGTACAAGCAGAATGCTATAAAGAAACACACAGTCTTCAATTACGTAAATGTATACAGTAAAAACCTGCACGGCTGGTTGGCGTGTGGCTATACAGGATCTGCCTGCCCCATAATGGATGCCATGTCATTGGTTCCAGCCCAGTCTGTCCATCTTCCATCACGAGGATGCCACAGAGATTATCTTCTTCTCAACTACAAAGGTCAAAGAACAAATTAACTACATTCCTAACACAATGCTACTTTATCATTAAACTGTGTACCTGGCAGGCTTTAAGGCTGGCACAAAGGAGGTTCTGGGGCACTTTAACTACCACACATACATTGCAGGCACTCCCTTCCACCCCATCCGACTCCAAGGTCTCCACCCTTGTTTTGAACTATAATTTATCCCTCCCAGCACCTGGCAATACAAATCATATGACTGTCGCTGAATGACGTGCACTGTCCGTTCTCTTTGAACATTTCAGGATTTATTACTTTGGGGTTAGTAGTCAAAGGGCACCTAGAGCCAAGGAAAAAGGAAAAAAGGGATCTTTAGGTTTCGCCAGTTATATGTGTTTGCCTGGAGAAGGGCCAGGTAATGCTTTTGCCAGTGTGAGATAACATGCACACCAGGCGCTGGTCTATGGTCACAGCCTTGTAGGGTACATTCCTTACGGATAGAAAAACATCTTTGCAACACTGTTAAAACAATGAATGAGTTTTATGGTGGTTGGGGGTGTGGGTTGTCCTCGTAGGAGCTCGGGTATGGCTGGAGATTGCTGCATTCGATGCACAAGCCTTGTCTCCAAACTATGGTTACTAACATCTACACAGAATGCACTAACATCTATACAAAGATGGCAGTCTTGCTCGTGCCTTGGGCTATACTATGTGGGTTGATTATATTGGGGTGGGGGTCCTACCACCGTCCCCACCAGCCCCTGGCCCATCACAGTTCTTTGAATGCCTCTCGCCTTACTCTAAAGCACTTAGGGGGTGGGACGGGGTCGCTCCTTTCATTACTTCTACAGTACCAAACTCCTCGATACCCCTGCGCTCCCGCTGTCTCCTCTCTGCTTCCACGTATGGCTGTGTTCCCTTTCTTGGTACCCACGCCTGCATACTGAATGCAAAATCGCCCCCTAGCACATATTCTTCAGGTGAGAATGTCGTAAAGATGCATCCTCCATCTCCCGCCAAGTCCCCATATACCTCTGTATAATTCTCTATAACACGGGGTGGAGTAATGATAGTCTGGTATAGGTGATCATTTTCATTTCCATACGGGATGGGGAGCATTTTATGTTTAGGGCCCCACTGTGGGAGATCAGTTTGTATTTCACTATCTTTTGTCTTGCGAGGTGCTTTTGAAACCCCAATTGACACCATCACATTGGCACAATATCGAAGGCCCAGTTGACAGGTGCAGAAAATAACAAGGATGAACATGATGATGGGCACCAACATCCTCATTATCGCTCCAAGCCACGACGGTCACTCTCCTGTACTTCTGCCTCCTTCTTTATGCGAACACCCAGGCCATGGATTGCTGCAATTATGTGGGATAATGACGCTTTCTCTGCATTCTCAGAACGCACAAATGTGCAATCGGAATCACAAAATATTTTACAAACCCCACCTTCCATTGATTTTAACATGTCCAGCACATAGCGGTTTTGCATCGTCATAAGTCTCAATGCTCGCAACTCAACCTTGATCATATTGAACCCGTTCTCTGTATCATTCGTGAGCTCCCAGCGCACGATTTGCCACCACTTGGCATTTTCTGCGGCCTGCACTCCCGGCAACAGTAGAGATGCTAAAAAGGATTCTGCTGATTCTTCAGGTATTCCAGCGAGCAATGCAGAAGAGTTTTTAGATATGTAATTCAATCTTTTCATCCTCTTTAGTTGTTGGGACTGCTTGCGGTTCTAACACCATGGGGGTTCCCTGACGCGTGTGGAATGAGTGAACACACATAACAGCTTCCATTTACATTGTTTCTTCCCACGCCACTCCTGTCTCTATACCAGGAGTTGGTAAACTCGGGATGGCATATATACTCTATCACATCCAAACCCAAGCCTTGATATGCATCATACTTTTTCCGCCCTTCCCTTTTCGTTATTCTATACACGCTGTTAGGGATACCATCCTTAACGGTGCTATTGTAAATAACATCATATTGTTTTGAATTATTGAACAATCCACGACTTGCTGGAAACAACCTTTCCACTGTTTCCCTCATTGCCAATTGTGCACGTACTCTCGCTGTTGTATTGTACCGATTATAATCATCACTAACACTTATATCAACACTATTGTTACTTCCATATTCATTTCCATTATTATTGTTAGCATTCATGTTGCTACTAATATATGTTATTAATATATGTAAAGACTCTAACATTATTAACATTTGTATGTACTATTCCATTTAAATATACTGTCCCATTTCCCCCCTTTATAGGACCTCCCCCTTTAAATTACTCTCCCCAATAAAGCCCCAATTGTGCCATCAATATCATATGTAGACCTGCAACAATGGTCATCCCAGAATAGTAAGCATAGGCCCATATATTGTCATTTTTGCACCTACGCTTTGGATCCCTACTTAACGAACAATTATTTACAGTTGTGAAATTCATCATCTTCTCTCCTAAAAAAGAAGCAAAAAGGCACAAAACAAAGAAACGGAGAGATGTACAAGATATACTTTTACACAGAGAGAGAGAGAGAGAGAGAGAGAGAGAGAAAGATCTCCTCAAAAAATAACATGAACCTGCAGCTGAGCTTCAGCACCTCAACGGAGTCTGACACTGCACCCGTGTCATGCCTGGCTGGGTCAGTGAGGTAGATAGGGTGCAACTACTATTGCCCCTGTTTTTAAGATAACTGAAGTGCTATTGTGCTTTCTGGAGGTGCCTTGTGGACGTCAGAGAGGTGGGCCCAATATCTCAAGCCCTTTACCTTTACGGTGAGGGAAGTGCAACACACCACCTCGTAGGGCCCGGGGAACCGATGGTCGTTCCACCTACGCACAAAATTGCAAAGTCACCAGGCAACAGTGGCTGTGTGATCATGCACTCAGGATCTGTCGCCATCTTAGTGGTTACGTCCGATGTGTCGGTTTTCTCAATTCTGGGAGGTGCAATCTGTCGGGAGACACATTTAATTGCTTGTGTTAGTGTAGTAAAATACTCAAACTCATCACCTAACACCGCTGCTGCCCTATGTTCACCTGAGGCTCTTACGGGGGTATGAGGGTGTGCATATGCCAACCAGTGACCACCTCATGAGGTGGCAAATGGTGGTCTTTGCTCGGCTGTGTACGTAGACTGAAGAGGGCCAGGGGCAAACAATACACCCAGTTCTTCAACGTGGTACACAGTTTAGACGATTTGCTTTTGAGGAGCCCCCTGATCCTCTCCACAACGGCATTAGCCTGTGGGTGGTAAATTGAACACATCCGGTGCTTAATGCCAAGTAGTGCTGTGACATTCTGAAACAGTGCTTTGCAAAAATGGGGCCCATTGTCTGATCTTAAAACCTTGCACACACCCCATCGAAGGAAGACCTTGTATACCAAGAATCTAGCAGCACATTTGGGATCCGGATGTGCACAAGGCCTTGCTTCCACCCACCTCGAGAAAGGGAAAGCACTACTATAAGATATCTGGAACCATTGCAACGTTCACCCATATCAGCATAATCTGTGTGTAATTCCTGGAACGGCCCAGTAGGGTGGGGCAAAGTGCCCCGTAACGTCTGTAGTGTCATCCCTGTACTAAAACATTGATATTTGGTGCAATGTACAACCATTTCCGTGATGCTCTACTGAATGTTTGGTATAAACTAGTCCTCCTGTATATCTGCTGTGATGTGCTGCTTCCAACTGTGGGACGGATAGTGTAACTGTTCAAATGCTACTGCTAACAGTTCTTGGGGCATTACTGTCTTCCAAGAGCACTCGTGTCACCATGTGGATTGCTTGCAATGCCTTCATCACCTTAATTCCTTCTTCCGTTCTTCTGTCCTACCCTGTAACTCTATTATCTGGGAGATGGACAATGCTGTATAAGGTGGTGGGTGTTCGCTTACTGGTGGGGTGGTCGCGATGTACTCGGCAAGCATCCTGGTTGGCAGATATGCCACCATTTTGGCTGCTGTGTCATTGGCTGCGTTCCCCATCGATATTTCATCTGTCCCGTTAGTGTGGGCGGCTCACTTGATGACTGCCACGACAGATGGCTACGAAAATGCTTCTATTAGTGTTTCTAGCAGTGCCGCATGCTGGACTGGAGCTCCAACCGCCCTCCGAAACACCCTCCTCTTACAACGGTATAGACTGACGTACACAGTTGTGACGTTCACTGAGTCTCAATATATTGTGATATGGCACCCTTGGGACACTCCCAATGCTTCAATGAGCGCTATGAGTTCCGCCACCTACGCAGAATAATGCATGAGCAATCTTTTCATTACCACCATCTTGTACTCCCCTTCCTCAAGTCGAACCACTGCTGCCCCTGTATGTCTTTGTCCATCCTCCTGATCAATTTTGGATGACCCATCAACAAAGAGTACCTCATCCTCCGTCAATACGTAATATTTTGCTTTGGGGATGTCATCCTCCGCCCCCTCGTATGTGGCGCATTCGTTCACCGTCAGGTCCTCTGTAGTGGGCAAAACTGTTAGGAAGGTGGCAGGGTTCACAGTTTTACATCTAACCACATGATTGCAGAGCTTTGAAATAATAATCTCATACTCTGAATATCTCTGTGTGGTCAGAGTGGATTTTTATCTTTCTAGGATGGCAAATTGGGAGTGTTCCACATACAACAAACTGGGCACCCCATTACAATAGTAGAACTTTTCTATTGCAAATGCAACAGCTGCTAAAGCTTGTTCACACACAAACTTCTCTTGCATCACTGAATTCAGTGTGCCGCTGTAACAGGTTAACGGCTTATGGCTCATAGTGCTCTTCTGCGTCATGAGCTGGCCATCTGAATGTGAGAACAAGTAACATTCCTACTTGTAATCTGGGGTGGCCAGTACGAGTGCTGAACTAATGACTTCTTTTAGATTGTTGAATTTTTTGATCATATCTGCAGTCCACAGTAATTTATGATCCTTTGTTTTTTGTGCTTCCCTAAGGGCCTGCAGAAGTGGTCTTGTGTATGCTGCGTAATCTAAGGTCCATGCCCTACAGTAGTTACACAGCCCCAAAAACATCTGCATTTCGTTAACTGAGGTGGGTCTGGGGATGGCACGTACTGACGCTGCCCTATCTGGTAGTATCCTTTTACCATTTGCTGATATTAACGGTCCCAGATAGAGCACCTCATGTTGGCAGTATTGCAATTTAGCCTTGTCAACCTTGTACCCCTCATATGCCACTAATTGTAGGAGTCTAGTGGAATCTCTTCGGCAGTACTGCTCACGGTCACTGCACTCTAGCAGATTGTCCATGTACTGGCTAATCGTATTGGACACCTGAATGGTCCCTAAATCAGCGTGCAGTATTCTATTTAACTTGCTCGGGCTCTCACAGTACCCCTTATGTAACCTAGTATGTTCAAACCGCATCTGGCCCTGTGTAAATGCTTTGAGGTACCTCGACCCTGCATGGAGTGGAATCGAGAAAAAAAATTTTTTAAGTCCACTACAGTGAAGTATGTGGCTTCTTTGTGGATACTGCATAAAATTGTTGCAGGATTAGGTACTCACTTAGACTTTGGGGGATCCCAGGATGGTTGCTTTGATCACGCAGCTGAGGGTTTATCCCTAGGTTTTTAAACTTTTGTAATCCGCCAAACACTCCTGGACTGCTAGTTTAGAGTAAATATGAAATAAAGAAATGTTCTCTTTTGATTCAGCAATTCAGATATCAAAAATATTTATAAAACAACTGTACATTTAAAACCATATATTATAAAACCAATCTTAAGTGCAATGTGCAGCATGAAGTGTCTCTGAGTTGAAGGGCTTCCAATTCAATTCACCTCTTGTGCAAATATTACAATTAGTTAACATCTTTTTTGTAAATCTGGCATCTATAAAAGTGGCCGACATGTTTCATTCCACTACCTTTCAGTATTAATCTAAGGAACTTCTTCTGGGCCTTAATGCTCGCTTATACCGAGCTGCGATATCTGAAATCTTTAGTCTTTTTCTTTTCTGTTTACATTTTTTTAAGGCTACTTCTATACATTCTATAGACAAATCCATGGACCCACAATGAGGGAAACTATGGCACCAAGCCTAGCGAATTTATATGTAGAAACGCTAGAGGATACTAAGATATACACAGATCTGAACCCTTTCAAAAATAAAAATTTTAAAAAAATGGAAAAGATATATCGATGATGTATTCCTAATATGGGAAGGGAGCGAAGCAGCAGAAATTACTAACTTTGTGGAGTGGCTGAATAACCAGGTTAGATGTCTGCAATTCACGATGAACTACTACAATATGTCACAGATTATCTAAACATTACCATTCATGCTGATATTGTAAAGAAACAACTGGCTGTAAAACCCTACCACAAAAAAAGCAGATAAAAATGCACTGCTGAACTTTGATAGTTTTCATCCAAAACAGACTAGAGAAAACCTCGCCATCAGGCAATTCTTGAGGGTGAAAAGGAATAGCACGGCTACAATTGACCACGAAGTAGAAGCAGAACCTCTGAAATGCATATTCATAAAAAGAGGATACCCCAAATCACTGGGGAAAAAATCCTGTAAAATAGCCAAGAATAATAACAGACGCTATTCTGGAATATAAGAGCAAAACTCTTAAGAAAATCGTATTTGTGAGCACCTACTCAGATAGATCTAATGAGATCACTAAATCCATTAAAAAGGCAAGCTGTTCTTAGGACCCCCGATGATGGATTTTAAAAGGAGTAAAAACATAAAAAACCATATCATGAGAAATGACATCCATCCGAGAGTACAGAAACAACCGAGCCTCGCTGAAACATGGGGGACGGAAACCATCAGAGAACATGTACCTTGTGGTAAATGTAAAAGCTGTGCCACTACTGCAAAAACTAAGGGGGTTAACATAGGATTGAAGACAAAGTGGAAACAAACATCATCAATGTACTTTAATACCGAAATGGTAGTATATACCATTTGTTGTCCCTGCCCAAAGTTCTACATAGGGAAGACTATAAGAAAATCCAAACAGGGATCAGTGAATGTAAGATCTGTATACAGAATAAAATAAACGAAGCACGGATGGTAGATCACTTCCTCAGATTTGAACACAGCTTTGAAGAAGTAAAATGGACCGTGCTATACAGATTAATAAGAAGTAAGGACACCAATACAGACAAAATCCGCCTGTTTAGGAAAGAACAAGAACTAATCTTCCTGACAAAATGTGACCAGATAGGGCTGAATGAAAAGTTTTAATGTCATAAGATAAAATTATAAGACTGTATAGAAAGGGGAGAGTAAAAAGGTTATCTTCAGATTTATTTTGAAAGGACGAAAATAGTCCACAGTATAGAAACAATGTATTGCAAAAGATATGCAATTACTCCGAAGGAGTGATTATTCCTGAGAGAAATGCAGAACAGTAGAGACACTTTGCTTTGAGTATATTGAAGACATGTACAATATTGATTGTGAAATATGTATCAGTAGATTAATAAGGGAACATAATACACAGCCTTACTGTAACAAATGAAGTCCAGAGCATAACGAGATGATACTCAGGTTCACCCATGTTCCAATCCATCATGGAATATTCATGGTAATGTTAGAATAGACACAAGTGAAACAAAAAAGATGGCCTTTGAGCCATGCATGAAGAAGCTCAGTGAAAATACAATATACCTGATTAATTGGAGGAGTACCCGTATTAAAACACAGCAAGTACATTTTTGCCACCAAATTATAACAGGATAAAAGGGTATTTAAATTACGCTAAAATGCTTAAGTAATAATTAGTTCGGCGAAAGGGAACTAACAATTTATGACCGTGAATTAATAAAACAGCCACAGATTTCGTAGCCCATCAATATATAACATATTGGAGGAACCATTTAAAAGATGACACCCAAGTTAGATGGCCAAGGATCGTCTAATTCTCCTCCTGACACGTGACAAGGTTATGCAGGGATCCGAAACGCTCCTGTCGAGAACTCTGTACAGCAGACTCGGAGAACGAGAAGACGAAGTGAGATATGCAATCAGCTTCAGCCCTACAAACGACCAAATAAGTTTACTACTGACCGTTACGAATAAGGCCCCATCGAGGTACATTAATAACCATTTTAGATTATATAACTAATACAGAGCTTCAATCTCGGACAGATGGTCAGGTTGAAATAGGACCAGGAAGAGAGCAACGAGGAACGGGACTTAGGATGACCGACCTCAATAAAATTTAGAACCAAGATTAATATTAAAAAAAGTGACGAGTAAGTTAGACCTTAGTGCACTTGTACCAAATTGTTCACTCAATGCCAGTTTATTACATACAAGTGCGTCAAATCCCATTTCCACACAGATGGAGCTAGAGGAATGAAACGTGTCAGGCACTTTTATAGATGCCAGATTTACAAAAAAGATCTGTAAACCAATTGTAATATTTGCACAAGGAGAGGTGAATTGAATTGGAAGCACTTTAACACTAAGACACTTTATATTGCACATTGCACTTAAGATTGGTTTTATAATATGGTTTAAAATGTACAGTTGTTTTATAAATATGTGTTTGATATCTGAATTGTTTAATCAAAAGACAACATTTCTTAAGAAATGAATATAAAATACATTTAATCAGATCAGCTTTATGAATAAATTAGCGTTTGTATAAGATGGAGCAGTGTGGGTGCAGGTTCTTTGTGCTGGCATCCATGCTATTCAAACTATACATGGCAGATTTACCTGAGAGGCTGATGAGAGTCAAGAACTGCCCTCTGAAGATTGGAGATGTCTTAGCAGACAACCTAGTGCTAGTCGATTACACTTAAATGTAAAGAAAGGTGAATTAATTAACAGAATATGCTCAGGTGAACGGATTAGAACTGATTTTGGACAAAATTAAATATATGTATGTCGAGCAGTAAGGACGTAAGAATCGTACTATGCCTATATTGGTGGCAGTCTAGGGCAAGTGGCAAGTTATTGCTACTTGGGTATTCAAATCTGTTTGATTGGAGGGGCTGAGACCATGGTAATTGCTTAGAAAAAGAAAGCAATGGTACTTACCAAAATGATTACAAAGATGGCGACAGAAAGTGGATACCGTCTACTAGGGATACGAATACTGTATAAACAATGTTTTTGCCCAGCAGTATTATTTGGCCTGGAAGCCATTGGATTAGAGTTTGGGGATTATGGCTGGTAAGATGTTTTGAAAGGGAAGTTTTGGAGGGGAATTCTGAATATCCCCCAATGTATTCCTACGGCCGCAAAAAGGCTTGAATTGGGACTGACCTTGTTAAAAGAACAAAAGAACAACTCATTTGTATTCGTGGTGTCTTATATATATATATATATAAATGAAAAATAATCCATTATGTCTATTTTTAAGCCAAATGCAGATTGTTGTGAATAGTGTGATGTCAAGATTGTTAATGGATTTTAGGATAACTAATGAGGAAACTTTCAGTGAAATAGATTGGAAACCTGAGTGGCATGATGAGCTCCACCAGTTAAAGGAACAATTTGTGAAACAAGTATGTTTGTATAACTGGTATCGGAACTTTCAGTATTTAGCCTTGCTGAAGTCTTATAATTAGATAAGATTATCCATAAAGTATGGGTAAAATGCAATGGTATCTGAAGATCTCTCCACCCCCTTAGTTGCAGCGGTTTGTGTTATTATTACGTCTTTTGTTTTTGTATTATTTGGTTAACAAAGTAACCTTTAACAAACATCCAAAAAAGAAGCAATACAAAAAGAGAAAACATTATGAATAACAATTCAGAATAAAAGATTTAAAAAAATGAACATACAAAAATGAATCAATCATAATTTCATGTTACTAGTTCTAAAATTTATTTTACAAAATAAATTGCAGCAACCATCCAGTTATTGCGACCATAAGAATTCATAATAAGTTGCCACACACTTTCAGTCGGGATCTGGGTGTGATATTGAAGGAGGTGCCCAAAGTAAAACATACACCTCCCCTCCAAAGCACTGCAGTGCAATAAAATGTGTCGCTAAGTTTCCACCTCATTGGGCAAGGAATAAAATCGGCACAATCTCAAGGGCCTAGGTATTTTGTTTCTATCACCCATCATTTTCTTAGTCTGGAGCAGGGTTAGCTGCAACCCACTGACCCTAGACTTCCAGGATCTACTAGGAGGCTTACTCAAATATTCAGGACAAGTTACCACTGCTCTGACAACCATCAGCAGATCTACATTTAAATGGTATGTTCTAACTCTGCCAATTGTGTCCACCCGGTTCCATTCCTTTAGTTTCCTTTTCAGAACAGTTGGGTGGTACAGAGCGATGTCTCTGGAAATACCATACCTCTCAGAGATACTGTAACACTCAAGTCTCTAAAGTGTTTAGGGCTTGCCAAGTTTTCTTATAAAGCAGATGCTTTAATAGCCACTAAATCAAGCCTGCCTTTGCACAAACAAGGCTCCTCAATAAGAAAGGATTCTTCCAATTCAGGTATAAATCAATGGAGGATAGACCCAGCTCATAGCGAATAACAGCTGCAGGAAGGCTGCCCTTCAGAAAGGCCCTTCCAAAGCATCACAGTGCGAAGATATAAGGAGACCCAGATTCTCAACCCCATAAGTTTTAGTTGGGATGGTCTTCATCTAGTAGCACTTGAGCACTGGACTCAAGGCGAAATGGCCAAATTTATGATTCACAACACAAGCTTGTATGGCAAGCATTAGCATTTCGGAGGAATAGTAACCTTGAGACTCAATTCTGTTCTGTAGCTCAACCAATCCGTAGGCCAGATAACAAACATGTGACACTCTTTCCTGGGACAGACCACTCACATTTCAGTGAAAGGTCTTATACTTTCGTTTTTCATCCCTGGTCTGAATGAAAGTATCTGAAATGTGTGTGTGTTGATACCTAATTGATTTAGTTCTGCATAGGCTGCAAAAGCATCTAGTTTGTGCTGTAGCCCTATCTGGTTGTAGACGAGGGACGAGGTTGTCCGCATACAACATATAGTCAGAGCTGAGATTAGCCAAACTTGGGGGACAGAGGGGAGAGGGGCTGCAAATGTTCTGAAAGAGCTCAACAAGGTCTGAAAGAAAAAGGCTAAAAAGTAACGGAGCCAGGACACAGCCCTGCTTGAGACCACGCATAGTAGCAATAGATGACGAGAGTTTGCCCAGGGCATTAAGATGCACCCTAATAAAAGTATTAGAGTGTACATGAATCCCAAGCAGGTGTTCACACCCCCACTGTCTGAGTTTGGCCAAATATGAGGTCAGAGTTTAGCTGGGCATAGGAGACTTACAATCAACATCTCCTCCAACTGCATTTACACCCTGTGTTTTTCAACCTTACCACATGTCAGCTTTCACTCAATAACAAGTGTTCTATTCATTTGACAAGTGGCCTTCATATGCCTTTGACTTTTGTATACTTGGGACATTGAATTTTAGATGTAACTATGTATTTTGTTCTCTACAATGGTCATTATGCACTGCTGTGTATATAAAACTATTTAGACAGTGTGCTAAAGAAAAAATATCAGCTAAAATAAAAAAGCTGAGTTTCAAAAAAATAAGAGACTTGTGTTCATTAGCAGCTTGTGTACCATTACCAACAATGGGTGCCCCATTTTGATGGGTACCCAAAAAGGTTTAAAGCCAGTTTGCATTGAAATTGTGGTGCATATATTTTTGAATCACAGAGGGAAGGACAACCCCCTTGTTATTGAGTTTGGACCATAGGCAGGTTATATCTAAGCTATCAAATGCCATGGAGAAGTCGATACGTGCCATACGTAATCAACCTCGCCATGGCTTACTTTTTCAACAGGCCCAGAATGAAAATATTGGCGTTTGTACCTGTCCCCTTCCTGAAGCCTGTCTGCCGCGTCTCTAGTCTACCCGCACCAGATGCCCCAATCAGTCCGCTCCCTCAAAACGATGTGAGCACACATTTTTGCAGTAACATCTAAAAGCACAATGGGCTTGTAGTTCGATAGGAGCGATCGTTGACCCTTTTTGTAAATCGGTACAATGATGGAGTATGCCCAAGATTTTGGCATACTGCCTGACAAAGTTTTTTGACTAAAGATTGTGCTCAAGATGTGCGGCCACAGGTAATGGACAAGTTTTAACACTTCGTTGGACAGGCCAACAGGCTTGAGAGTTCTTACTTCGAATAATTATTGAGGTGATGTGGTCCTCTGAGCATTCCAAGCGCCACAAACCCGATGGAGGTTCCACATAGCGATTATTCTTTCCAGGGTTCCCCCTATACACTTTAGCGAAATGATCAATCCAGCCTTGTTCCCCAATAGGATTAATCAGGGCACAGGAATGCGAAGACCCAAGATTGTTGATCATTCGCCAAAAGGAGGTGACATCCTTAGAATTAACCAGCTGCAACATCTTCGATGCATCGTTCAACAGTATGTCATATTTATGAAGTCGGAGCCATTGTCTATATTTAAGCTTCAGGGCCTTACGTTGTTCAGCATCCGAAAGGGAGCCGAGGCGTAAGGCACGCCTCCAGTCCCTTTTCTTTGACTGAATTACAGGGTCATAGACATGGTTCCTTAGTATTTTTCTTCAGCGTTTAGAGCAAAGCATAAGTGTGTATATTTGATGCAAGATGTCCTATATGGGACGGGTAGCAAAACCATCGCAAGTTTGTCTGGTTGAAAAGGGTGGAGTGCCGCATAGAACTTCATACTCCCACCGTTCCAGGACAACCTAACACCTGGTCGTAGGTCTGTCTACCCTCTTGCAACGTGGCCACCTTCCTGTTACGTCTTAATGAACTCCCGACATTGACTGTGAGGGACCGCGGACGTCGGAATAGAATATCCAGGCCTTGTAAGTGGGCTCCTGAGACGAATAGACACATTCTGACCACTTGTAAACATCCAGGACATGTATGCATTCGATTTTTGGAGAACTATATCCATGATCTGGATATCCATGATCTGGATAACATCAAGGCCCTAGATTTCTGGCAGTACTGTCTAAACTCAGAGTATAGCACTGAAGCTTGCCTTGTCTAATGGCTGGAAGTGGGTGGAAAAATCTTTGATTTAGAAGCTAGAGAAGTTTTAAGCTGAAAAAGTTAAAGGTTGGAAAGATGTGACACCAGCATGATTATTGGGGGAAGATTAGGGTTTTGAATTGTGCAATAGTTGTATTTGTTTTACGTTTTTTTTTTACAGATGTATGTGTAATATGTTAAAGTATGAAATGTGAAAAGTTTGTTAAGAACCGTAACGCGTTAAATGTAAATGTAGAAATGCAGACCGGCCTAATCCGCCGTTTACCCCTAATCTTTCTGGAAAATCTCAGATCAGCAGAATCCTAAAGGTTCCCAGATATATTTACCAAGGGGTGTCGCCAGATCCAAGTATTTTTCAGAACATGTAGCATTGCACGTGGCCAGCAAAACAAAAATGTCAAGCAAGAAGCTAGAGTAATGTTCTACTCTAAAGCTACAGGGTAGCATTGGTCTCTGACCTGCGGCACTTCAGGTGAGTTGGACTGACCCTTTGTCAGCACAGTCCAGGGGGAGGGAAACACCCGAAGAGCCGCAGGTTGCACACTTTTTGTGTAGTGGGGAGGGGAGGGGGCGAAAGGGTTGGGTCGTATACCTTGCTGAATATTCCAATTGTCCACCTACAAACGATTTCTACTGCATCCAGTTTCGGGAGATGGGTATTTAGAAGTTTACCTGTAAAAAAAACAAAAAAACACGAGAACGTCTAAAGACTGTGACATTAAATAAAAATATTAAGTGGAGTTGATTGCGTTAGACGGCAATAACAGCTCCACAAACCATTGGAAGTAGCCTTAAACAAACCCCCATATACAGCAACTGGCTCCAGAAGACCACATTTCTAACTGGTCAAGAGAGAATCGCGTATTTCAGTGGATGCTAGAGTCCTTTCCCCTCCCCCCACCCGCACCCGCATCTCCCGCAACCCCCCAACCCAATTATTTTCTCTGATGAATTAGCATTGTTCTGCATTTAGTCTTGGGGTCAATGTTGTTATCGAGACATCACGTATTTTCCTGCCCCGAGATGGGTAGCTCACAAGTTAAGGACAGGTCTCTCACCGGAAGTGGCATGGCTGACTCGCAGTCAGCCCTTCATCCTTCCAAGGTCGATACACCGCGTACCCTCAAAAGGGATAATGTTAACACGTGTTACTACACCGCTTAGACTCGGGCACGAAGCACCATGTCGTCAGAACACACGTGTTTATTGTTATGAGGGACTTCCGTACAATTGGTGCCGTTTAAGTTAATCGGGAGGACTATCACTCCCAGAATGAAAGCCACGCATGGAGTCGTCTGACTGTTGCACACACACCCGTAATGCACTCAATCCTTACGCGCTCATGGCCTGGGGTGGCGCGCTTTCCGTGCACTGAGCCGTGCTGTGTGCATTATTTTCTGCTCTGCCACGCCTTTCGTAAACTGTCTTTTCTGTCTTGTTATTCAGGTTTCCTACATGACTACATCCTTTATACTTATCAGGTTTTCTGCCGACCACCTGACCCTTCTGGAGAAGAAGGCGCTGTGTTCACCGCCCCTACCCACTCCAGAAAGCGCGCCTGGGCGAGCGCAGAGGCGGCGAGGGACACGGCGAGATGTCGGCCCCAGGTGAGCCTGGCACCAGGGGCAGGGGGGCTCCGCCTTGGGGGGCGGGAGGGGCAGTCGCGCTTTCAGAGCAAAGACCTGGTCCTACACAGTGCACACCATGCGCCGAACTGGCTCAATGCCTGTAAATGAAACGTGGTGCTATTACTCACTGTAGTAGTAGTACACATTGTCTTAACTATTCTAGCGTGCCAGCCAGGCGGCGTCTGGATTTTAACCTGTGCCCCCCCTAGCTTACACACAGAGCTATAAACAGAGCTCCCGAGCCGGCTAAGCGTTATTGGGGTTCTCTATTACTCCACCATGCACTCTTAAAGCATTGCGCTTGGAGGACAGCACTGACCCTGTGTTGTATTGCTGATGCCTGGGCCATTGCACAGTCACTGCATACCATAACAGTGTCGGTGTCTGTGGAGAATCACCATTGCCCACCCCTCACACAATTGGCCGATATAGATTGCCTTGCTCAGTCACACTGTCCATCTTTTGTATTGTAACGCATTGCCATGCTTGGGCCACTGCGTACAATAACCATATATCAGTTCATGCTGAGAGACAACCACCATTGCCCACCCCTCACACAATTGGCCGATATAGATTGCCTTGCACAGTCGCACTGTCCTTCTTATGTATTGTAACGCATTGCCATGCTTGGGCCACTGCGTACAATAACCATCTATCAGTTCTTGCTGAGAGACAACAACCATTGCCCACCCCTCACACACTTGGATGATATTGATTGCCTTGCACAGTCACACTGTCCTTCTTTTGTATTGTAAGGGATTGCCATGCCTGGGCAACTGCATATAATAACCATCTATCACTATATGCTGAAAGACCACCACCATTGCCCACCCCTCACACACTTGGCCGACATAGATTGCCTTTCACAGTCACACTGTCCTTCTTTTGTATTGTAAGGGATTGCCATGCCTGGGCAACTGCATACAATAACCATCTATTACTATATGCTGAAAGACCACCACCATTGCCCACCCCTCACACATTTGGCCGACATAGATTGCCTCTCACAGTCACACTGTCCTTCTTTTGTATTGTAACGCATTGCCATGGCTGGGCAACAGCTTACAATAACCATCTTATCAGTTCATGCTGAGAGACAACCACCATTGCCCACCCCTCACACACTTGGCCGATTCAGTTTTCCTGTATGGATCACATAGAACACATTCTCCCCTCCCCAAGCTTCGGAGAGATTATTTTAGGGTATGTTCAAGGTGCTCACAAATGCTGCCGGGTGGTATAAGAGGCCTGGGGTATGAAGTCCTTCAAAGCGTGACGGGCTACTTTCACTTCCCAAAGTCAAGTACTTGCACTCCCTCCACACCTTCTCCCACACTATCCACCAGTGCCTGAAATAGAAATAGAGGAGCCCAGGTGCATTCCCACAGTACCTCCTTACTGTTGGGAAGGGCCGATACTCCTCCATTAAAGAGTTGGCTTCCTGCTTTCAAATAAGAGAAGTACAGGCACTCAAGACTCCAGACCTTTTTAAACCCCTGCTGTAAACCAAGGTCAGCTTTTCACATTTACTGGCAATCCCAGCTCCTCACACTGTCCACCATTGTCATCATCTTCCACTATCCAGCGGGGTCAGCTTTTCCTAATGCCCACCAAACTTTTAACACTTCACACTACCCTCCAACCATAGTTGTTCACATTGGCCACAGACCTCTCACTTCCTTTCAGTTCCAGCTCCTAACAATGCTTCCTATACCCAGCTCCTCGCACAGACTAACAGCAGCTCCCACAATACCCACCATTTCTGCCCACTGCCCACCAGTGCTAGCTCCTAACATTGCCCAGTAGTGTGTCAACTACCCACGTTGTCCACGAGTACCACCTGCACATGCAGCCCACTAATCATGCTCCTCACACTGCTCACCAATGCAGTTTAGAATATTTTTCACCAACAGAACCTCTACCCCCCCACCAGTACCACCCTCTCACACTGACCACCAATCATAGTTGCTTACACTGCCCACAAAGGAGCAGATCCTCGTACCTCCAGTAAGTTGAAGCTTCTAACGGTGCGACACACTAGCTTGTCACACTGCAAAGCAGAAGCTCCACATAATGGCCACCAGTATTAGTGTAGGGATACTCCCCAGCGATCGGGCCGAGAAATACAGCCCACTAGGGAAAAAGACTAGGAGCACCCTTTTTCGCAAAAGACGAAAAGGAAAAGTGACAGGGTATTATCCACCGCCATGGTGCTCTCACATCCTCCGTACAAGATTCAGGTTATAAACACAAAAATCATCACTCATGCACTCAATATACAGTATTAATCCCCCACCCTCAATGGCTACCGCCTATATACATGCTAATAATTACATATAGCCCTTTCTTTAATTGGTTCCGTAGTCTTTTCTTCCATCCTCACCTTACGTGGGTAACGCCTCGTTCATATTGAAATGCTACAAAGCAATTGTTTAAATTCAACCGGAACTACTCTACCTTCGATCCTAACCACGTGGCATGCGCCTCGCTATCAACATAAACTCAGCAAGCAACTTCAAGGTCAGCCTGGTCCTTATGAGCAACGCAGCCCTTTTCTCATCCCAGACTCGTCGGCGCCCCCATCATGCTTTCCCCATTGTATGGGCATCATTCTTAGCTCTCCCTGGCACAAAGTTAGATCATGTTGTTCCTCACGTTCCCCTTTATCAGTTCTCCTCCCCAAGAGTAAACCTAATGTCTCACTAATCAATCCAACTTACGAAGGATTTAGGACACATTTCCCTGCACATCTGGTAGTTCAAATAGAATGACTGTCATTCTGGGGGGAACTAGTGTCTTAAATCTCAGTTCATGTTTTGGCAACCCGAGACCTCTGTCTCGCTCCCAGGAGTATGAGCTTTGTGCTGGGCCGCAACCCTTCACCTATTCAGCAGCACACGTTTCTGCCTAATTCGTTCAATGGACTAATTGATGTGGGTGTATTGCCGCGACTGGGATTCGGAATGTGATGGTCAAGTGAGGTACGAGGCCTTGTTATTCTGTGTCTTCAAAAACGGCATGCAAGGATTCAGACCTACTCTTAAACGCAACACTATTGTACGTTATAATTATTATGTGTATGTGTGTCTAGATTGCAAGAGGCATGTCAGCGCTTGTAGGAGAAGATCTACTGGACTGTGGAAAGGTACACCAAGCTGGGAACCAGAGTGCGCCCCTCACCCCCTTTCTGTCAAATGTTTTTGGGAGTCCCAGGCTCCAGCGGTGGCAGCACCGGTGTGACACATGCCCATACTCAGGAGAGCCACACTGCTGGTTTCTCCCCCTCCCCCCTATTGGGTATTTACACTGTGTAATTGGAGGGTGAGTTGGTTCCTGGCTACTTGAATTGACTACAGCAAAGAATTCCCTGAGGCCTTAATTGGTACTAACCATGAACACCTGAACAGACTGCCTCCCTGAAGATAGCAAGATGCATGATAGCGCTTGGAGGAAATGTACTGGCCTGTGGAAAGGTACACCAAGCTAGGAACCAGAGTGTGCCCCCCACCCCCTTTCTGTCAAAAAAATATATATATATATATATATTTTATTTTTTCCTGAGGCTTGTGTGTCTGCTTAGATCACATGCTCTGCATAGGCTGACATCTAGTGGTAACCGCAGAGTATTACATTTTGGTTTTTGAAACTCGAAAAGGGACGTTAACAGGCGTACCAGTAATACTATCCCTAGTGTGACGTCCACTGTACCCATGGTCTTTCACACTTCGAGGTCCCTCAAGTAGTTTTTTTCCAGCATCGTATTCGGACGCACACCACAGAGCTCCTTCTTGGCTAACACCATTACTTAGAAAAAGTTTAAAGTTAGACTTTCTTTCTGTCCTTTTGACATCTGTACACTGCAAGATCTCAGCAACGGCCTTCGAGGACAAGACCACCCGTCGACGACAATGACTCCCCTCTCAACAAACTTTGTCTGCGGCCCTGTATAGTAGGGAGAGCGGGGTGAGTTTCATATTCCATCTCACTTAGAGGATGCATATTCCCCTGTACTTCCTTGTATTCCGCCAGGCTGCCATCTTTATACTTTATGAAAAATACACTTTTAAAATGCTGTCCTTCCTGTAACAAGGAAGTCTCCCGGGAAGGATTCACACAGAGCATGTAAACTTTGCCTCCCTAGTGTGAGAAACCTGAAGGTGTCTCACCCGCTAATCACTGGGGATCTGTCGTCCAGGTGGCCAGGACATGGCCATCGCTATTGGATCCAGTTCCTGGGGATGGACCAGTGGGAGGATCACCTGGGCAAGGGGTCTTCGGGGAGTGGAAGTGGGTCAATGAGGGTTGAGACGCGGTATCCGCTTCCCTGTAACACCTTCTCCCCATCCTACCCTGTAGGATATTTAGAAGCTCTACCCCCCCTATTCCCGCACAAACACTTTCTTACAGTGTAACACACAACAGACTAACACAAGAGTCGTTTACCTGACATGTCCCAACGCATGAGTCAGGCAGAGTCAGGCAATTGACAATAATCATACACACTTGACGGCCTTTTACCTTCCCCACAGGGATAAAAGGCGGAGCACGAAAGCACACTTTGAGCAATGCCGAAAGCATGAGCAGACAGCTACACTGAACCGGCAGTACAAATGGAGGAGAAAGGCGGTGAGACCTGGAAGGATGACGAAGGGGCAATTTCTCTTACCCTTTTCCACTCGGACCCGAAAAGCCTCCGAAAGGGAAATCATAAGCCCGGGAGTTACCGCTGGCGTGCGGAGCAGCAGATGTCAATGGTACACGGGGGCCTCCTGCATTGATAATGCAGGCGGAGAGGCAAGCTAGCTACCGTGGTACTATCGACTCCAGAGAACAAAAAAGCTAACGGTTCAGCACAGCCAGTGAGTCGGAGGAAACTGATAGAAAACCGAACTGTGTTGAGCCCAAGGTTGCAAGTGGGAATATTTTTGAACACAAGGAATTTACAAGAAGAAGAACTTGTGTGTATGTTTGTACTTTTAAAGAAAGCCCAGTTGAGGTCCAGGTGCAGAGGGGTTTGATGCCACGTGGGTGCTCATTTGACCGGGACCTATTTTGAAACTACAAGAACCAGAAGGCCCTAGGAAAGGGTGGCGTGAGGCGTCATGGTAGTCCTACAAGGGTCACGTCAAATCCCTTGTACAGTCGAAAGTCTCTGACCCGTTGCCAGAGGAAAGCTAGGGGAAGGGAACGCTGCTTTCCACTACGATTGTGAACTGTGGTAATTGGTAAATGTGAACCTGAGAGAGGGATGCCGAAAGAAAGCTAGGAGTAAGAAACCCCGCTTTCTGGTGAAATTGTGCAATACATGAACTGCTAATACATGAATTCCTAATACATGTATTTAACACAGTTCATGTATTTGGAATACATGAACTGTGTTAAAGAGAGGTCGTAGTGAACCCAACGGAGTGAGGCCCAAATTGTGAGGAGTATCCGGGGCCGGCTGGGGCGAAGAACTATTGCCGAGGTGCAAGATCACAGAGCGAACTCTTGTTTGTCTTTTGTGAAACACCACAGGCTTTCTAAGGCAAGATACTTTTGCAAGCATGAGACTTGGCCTCTGAAGGTTTTTGTTATCGTTGAACAGAACTGTGAACCTTGTGTTGACGAGGCCAAGGAGTGTGCTGTGCTCACAAGTCCCACCTTGTCCCATGCTTCAAACGGGGGGAAAGGAGACCCAGCCTCACCATCCTGACTTATCATTCGGAGAACATTTCTTTTCTGGTGAATAATATCTGTAATTTAGTAGTAGGGATTGGCAATAGGTTTTTTAGTATAGGTCCTTTTTATTTGACAAGACGCCACTAGGACTTGAGTGGAAGGAGAGGATATTTTAACCACCCCCTCCCCTATTCCTGCACTTCCTGGGTAGGCCTAGTGGCGACTGCTTTGGCCCCAGAGCACTCGTGCGGGAATGCCCCTGGAATTGCGACCCCCTCCTTGTGATGTCCCTCATATCAGTACAGAATCAGAGATGGATAAGAATCCATTTTGTAAGACACCGACTCCATTTTGTAATGTTGGGACAATTGTGTGATTCCAGTGCAAGCCTGCAGCTCTCCCAGCCAGGCACGCAGAGTGAGCAAGTACCTCCCCCCACCCCACTTTCTCCTCCTCTTTGCCGTCTCTGCAGTAGTTCGATTCCCATGAGAAGACTGTCTGTGAGAATGCAACAAAATCTACACTGTATCTTCTGCCTTCCATCTTAATTCACTGGCCCAGATACAGCTCTGAGCAGGGGCCAATGCAGAAGCCATTTGCCTCTATAAATCCGCCCAACACCCCCACAGACCCTGCCATAGAAACATGATGCCCCCAAATAAAGTCAACAGCCGAGAACGACCCTCGTGGTCGGCTTTGATCTTGTATTATTGTAACACACATAGAGCAAATATATCTCTTGTAAAATGAATCATGTAAATCTAATGCGGGCCAACGTGCATATAAGTAACTAACATAATATGTATGAATAACCAGGATTCCCCATGTTAAACCTTAACGATGAACGTATGATGTACATTAGTGTGGGACACAAGCATGCTCATGGAGATAATGCATAATTAATATGACCTTGTACACACCGGCACAGTGTCTCATGACTATTAATACATACGTTTAAGTGTAAATATGTGTGTAATAGCGTGTGAGAATAATATAGTGGCTAGTCCTTCCTTGTAAACCATGATCTCTGTCAAAGGTGCGCGCATAGGCCACAAGTTACGAATTGGTTTGTTTCCTTATATATGCAAAAGATGAACATTGAACCGAGCATGCGTTTTTCTTGAACTCTGTCGTCTTTTTGTTATGGCAAGAAGGTCGAGCTAAGTGTAGACAATAGTACGGTTTAACCTAGTTTGATTCAAGTGTAAGGCAGCAAGCCACATGTAAAAAGCTGAAATGTACAATTGTGTTCTAAACAGTCCTATCACATGGTGTAACAAGAAACTAACTCGCAGGGAAGCTTCAACTCTCCCATGCCATCAGGGTGTCCAAAAGATCAGCAAAAGAGTTAATGATGTTTGGACGCACAATTATTGGACCCCCACTATGAAATGTATATCCTCAATGATATGTGCCTTCTGTGACCCAGTCATTGCAGTAGTATATCCAGAATCTCCTTTGGTGTTACCAGGTGACACCCCAGGCCCTACAATGACCCCAAGAACTCTACCCCTTAGTCGGTATATCCTGGATTGTCTAAACAAATCATGTACAGCACTTAACAGATGACGCCTGATCTATGACCAGCACTAAATAATGTACCTTTGAACTATATTTTGCAAGTATTAAGATACAGGTCTCCGAGATCACCGGACAAACAAAATATGGGAGTGTGTGGCCACAAGGGCAAATGTCACATGGTCTGGGCATGAGAAGCAACAAGAGTGTCTCCACAGCATACCGATCCAATGAACCCAGCTGACCGAATGACCCGGGACACTGCGTCATCTCACCACGTGCCTTCAAGCCAATTAAACTCCTCTGGCCCTATGGCCCCTATAGGTGACCACTCTTAGTGTCCAATCCCGATTCTCTTTGTGCCCCTTAGGCCTTCCCCTTATTGATGATGCTTTTCGTGTATATAACTAAATTGTAACATGTTTTCTGCAGAGCGCTCTCGGCGTGAGTAGAGTAGATTCTGCTTGCCCTATTTTAGAAGCTTTCGTTACCTCCAGCACTTGGTCTTGGTCTCATTCCCTTTTGGGATGTCATTATTGACTCCGTTGGGAGGTTTAATTGTATTTTTTGGGGGTCTCTCACTTACGGACTGCATTATTATTATTTGATGGTCATAGCTTGCACCCATCTTAGATTTAGGTTTAGCTTGGGCGTTTATCTCACCCAATACACCCTTGAACCTTGTGCTGGAGTTCATGATTTACTTAATCTCATCGAAATGCGTGGTTGCGCTTCTCCTAGCTTTCTCTTGGAAATGGGTCAGAGACTTTTGATTGTACAAGAGATTTGACGTGATCCATGTAGGACCACTCTGACACCTCATGCCACCCTTTCCTAGGGCTTTGTGGTACTTGCATTTTCAACACACAACAAAGGGGCCAGCGAGAGTCCTTCGAATGAGTACTCCTGCTGCGCCTGATCACTCTGCAGCTGGCCCATCTCTGGGCTTTCCCAAAAGTTCAAACACACACAAGTAGTTTGTTCCCAAGTTCCTTGCGTTAATATAATGTTTCTACTTGCAACCTTGGGCTCAACACAGTTTGGTTTGCTATCAGCTTCCTCCTACTCACCAGCTGTGCTGAACCTATTGGCTTGTCCTGCTTCTGGAGTCAAGGACAGTACCACGGTAGCCGGCATGCCTCCCTGCCTGCGCTGTAAATGCAGGAGGCCCCTTTGCACCGTTGACATCTGTTACTCCGCACACCAGCTGTAAATCCCGGTCTTATGATTCTCCTTTCGGAGGCTTTGTGGGTCTGAGTTGAAAAGGTCACTGGCAGTTCCCCCTTTGTCCCTCCAGGTCTCGCCGCCTTTCTCCTCCGTTTGAACTGCTAGTCCGGTGTAGCTGTTTCCATGTGTGTTCGGCCTTGCTCGACGTGTGCTCTCGTGCTCCTCCTTTTATCCCTGTGAGGAAGGTAAATGGCCATCAGGTGTGTGTGGTTATTGTCAACTGCCTGACTCTGCCTGACCCGTGTGTTGGGAAATGTCAGTTAAACAGCTCTGGCGTTAGTCCGTTGTCTGACACAGTGTAAGAAAGTGTTTGTGTTGGAAAGAGGGCTGTGGGGTAGAGCTTATATCCTACAGGGTAGGATGGGAAAAAGGTGTTACAAGGAAGGGTGTACCGCGTGTTAACCTTGGGTGCCCACTGCCACTCCCCAAAGACCCATTTTACTGGTCCACCCCCAGGAACTGGATCCAGTAGTGATGGCAGTGTCCTGGATACCTGAATGACGGATCTCCGGGGACTAGCGGGTGAGACACCTTTAGGTTTCTCACATTACGCATTCAAAAATTTTCAGACCAGCCCCATCGGACCCTTTATACATTAGGGGGCAGCTAAAACCCGACTGTCTAGTAGTCACCACCAAAAGAAAGAGCGCAGGAACAAACACCCTTAGCCTCTGCCAAAGCCCATCTCAACAAGGCGAGTAAGAAAATCTACACCAGGGGCAGGAAAGTAGCTTCCTCGGCTGCCTATCAAGTAACAGTAGCTAACAGAACGCTATCATACAGCTATAATTACCACAAGTGGGATGAGGTCGCACAACAAAGAAATTCGGTTCCAGAGCCCCTAAAGAGACTGATCTTATACACTATTGCTGAAGGGAGACAAGTAGCCGGCTGCATTCTCAAAAATAACTTAGATGCAGCAGATAATGCGGAGTGCTTTGTGGAAGAAGGTACACTCATGAAATGCCATGCATGGCTTTGTCAATTGAGTTTCAAATTGAAGACCCAGGCTACCCTTTTAAACATGCCCATCGAGCCCTATGCATTATTTTGCAAAGCGGTCGAGGACACACTAAAAAGTGCAAAGGAGGAATATGACACTCTCAAATCCCTGGGACAACTTGCCAACAAATCCTTTTGGCAGAGAGGAGGTTCAAACGCACTCCGGTTTAGATGACAGACCTCCCAGCGGTCCTCCAATTAAAACCAGGGAGGGCAGAGGTCACCCTGGGGTTCTTCACAAGGGCAGTCCTCCCAACAGTATTTTCAAAGAGGCTAAAGAAGGTCCAGAAGTAGGGGCAGATCCTCCTCCTCAAGAGGGGGCTCCACCACTCCTAAGCAATGAACAACCGCTACAGGTTCCCTCCCATGCCTCTCCATTATGAGGTCATATTTCTCACCTTACCCACGCATGTGAGGGGATCATGTCTGACAACTGGGTACTTTCCACCGTGGCAGGGGCTATTGCATAGAGCTAATACAAACACCAACCAACCACCCGCCAAGACAAAGACAAACTACACAGGAAGAACGCATCCTGTTAGAAGAAGTCAAAGCACTGCTACTAAAGGACGCCAAAGAAATTGGCCCGGCGAACCAGGTCAACAAGGGTATTTATTCAATGTACTTCCTTGTATCAAAAAAAGAGCGAACAATGAGCCATGTCCTAGACCTGCACCCTCAAACACCTATGTCAAGCCACAAAAATTCTGCATGACAACGCTACAGAAAGTAATCCCACTGCTAAAACAGGGGGACTACATGGCAACCGTGGAAATTAAAGATGCATACTTTAATATTTAAATGTTCCCAGCGCACAGAAGATTCCTGCGTTTCAAAATAGCGAACCAACACTACCGATTCAAGGTGCTACCCTTCGGCATAGCCTCTGCTCCAAGAGTAATCACCAAGGTACTAGCGGTAGTGGCAGCACACCTACGCAGAGAATCAATCCCAGTGTACCCTTATCTGGATGACTGGCTGATAACAGGGGAATATCCCCACATTTACAAGAGAAATACCCAGAGAACAATTCATCATCTGTTCCAATTGGGATTCTCAGTCAACAAGAAAAAATTAGATTGCGTTCCAAGCAAGACAAAACAGTTCTAAGGAGCTGTCATAAAGACAGAAGAGGGTCTAGTCTTGCCATCAAACGAGAGTGCAACACATACTGCTGCAAATACCTCATTATCTAGCCGTTAGGCAAATAACTGTACGCAAACCAATGTGCTTGCTCTGGATGATGGCTTCATGCATTTACCTGGTCCCGCAAGCACGGTTGCGCATTCGCCCAATCCAAGAATGGTTAGCGAAACGATGGTCTCAGGCAAGCGTCATTGGTTGTCTCGCTAAACCTAGTTCAAACGTTATGCTGGTGGACACAGGAAAATCTATTAAAGGAAAAACCTTTTCACAACCCTACAGTCCAAGCGATTGTCACTACAGACACATATCTCACCAGGGTGGGGTGGGAGACCATTACCTTCTCAACGCAGCGCATGGCCTGTGGACCCATATCACAGCCCAAAATCACATAAACCTTTAAGAGCTACTAGCAGTGCTCAAAGCCCTACAAGATTTCCAAGTGCATCTGTCAGGCCAAAGAGTACAAATCCTCACGGACAGCACCACTGCCATGTTTTACATAAACAAGCAGGGAGTCTCACACTCTCAAAGTATGTCCAGGCTACCACAAAAAATGTAGAAGTGGGCATTTAAGCGGAAGATGTTCCTAGTGTCACATTAAGCAGAGGGCCTCTACCCAAAGAGCATGAGTGGCAGCTCAGCAGTAACATCTCAGATTATATTTTCTCCCTCTGGGGCTATCCTCCCTTCGCAACAAGCCAAAACACACAATGCCCAGACTTTGCATCCAGGTTTCCCGAACCCAGATCCAAGGAGAAAGCCCTGTGCATCCCCCACTACTGAGCAGGATACTGAACAAAATGCACCAGAAACAAGTGACTCTAATCCTGGTTGCTCCTATGTGGGTGAGACAACCTTGGTTTCCACATGTGCAACCTGCCGAGGTGCGATCCAATCAAATCCTGTGCCCCTCCAACATGCTCACCAAACATGAGGGGATATCATTATACCAACATGCTAAATCCATGAACTTGGCAGCTTGGCTCCTGAAATTACAGAGTATGGCCATTTAAAACAACATCAAAGGTGTATGGAAATCCTCAAGGAGGCACGCACACCAAACACTGTTATTTTATCAAATAGAAAAGATTTGTAATATGGTGGCAGTCAAAAAAGGTAAACCCGATCGAATGTACGCCATCACACATTCTTCATTACATGCTCCACTTACTAGACTCTGGTCTAGTATACAACCCCATCAAGGTTCACCTAGCGGCTCTATCTGCTTACACCACTTCTCAAAGCAAGGTGTCCTGGTGGAAAGTTCCTGTCATTAGGGCATTCATGGAAGGACTAAAAAGGCTCTACAACATTGTACTCACAAAGCTCAGAGAACCCCCCCTTTTAGCCTATGCACAAGTCCAGCCTTAAACAGCTAACATATAAAATGGCTTTTCTAGTGGCCATCACCTCCATAAGAAGAGTCAGGGAACTACAGGCTTGGTCAGTGTGAAATCCTTTCTTTGTTATCCACAAAGACAAGTTGGTACTAAGAACACACCCTAGGGTTTCACCTAAATTCATTTCAACCAATCCATTGAACTACCTGCTTTCTTTCAAAACCCTTCAAGCTCAGCTGAGAAAAACCGCCATACACTAGATGTAAGGAGGGGGCGGTTCTTTACTATGTAAACCAAAAAAAACCGCTATGAAAAACAGACCAAATGTTTGTCTCCATAGCACCTGGCAGAGAAGGTGATCACGTTTCAAAAACAACATCTCCAAATGGATAGTGAAATACATACAGATCTGCTACTCTCTATCAAACAAAACTCTGCTTTTCACACCAGGAGCTTACTCTACCAGGGGTACAGGAGCTACCTTGGCTTTAATTGCAAATGTCATGCTGGATGCCATTTGCAAAGCAGCTACATGGAGCTCTATAAATACTTTTACTCAGCAATACTGCATTGACACACATTTTAAAGTAGATTCGCAGGTGCGACAAGCGGTGCTAAAATATCTTTTTGCAGCGGTACCTTCTCATAACTCACCACCTTCTCCAGACACTGCTCGCTAACCAATGCATAGCATGTGATTTTAGCAGATCCACAAGCCTCAGAAGGGATACAGTACTCACTTTAATTGTATTTCTGATGCTGGTATCTGCTTAGATTCACATGAGCCCACCCTTGCTCCCTTGTGGAGTAGAAGGTGCATAGATGTTTTCTGGCTTAGCTACTTTATTACATCTGTACTCGCACTACACTTCATGCTACCTCATGTCAGAAACAAAACAATCTGGGGGACCTCGACAAGTGAAGCACTATGGGTACAGTAGACGTAACACTAGGAATATTATTACTGGCACGCACTGTCGACGTCCCTTTTCGAGTTTCGAGAAAAAAAATGTATTACTCCGCGGCTACCACTAGATGTAGATTTACTCTCCATGTTTCAGTATATTCTTCACAATCTAAATCGTCTAGGAGGGACTGCGTTCTGGATATGCATCCCAGCACTAGCCCCTAACATTGTCCAGTATTGTATCAACTACCCATTTTGTCCACGATTACCAACTTCACACGCAGCCCTCACTTTGCTCATCACCACCAACATCTCACACGAGCCACTAGGGTCAACTTCCTAAACTAGAGTTAAGAAACCTGTCAATCTGGACCCTCTAGTAGGGCTAGGGTGGGAAAGAGGGTCCAGTTCTGTACTTGGTAATGGATTTCTTGATGCTTGATGATGGCATAGTAAGCGTGTGGGGACGTAATAACTGAAAGATAAAGTTCGGAAATATAGAACTATGACTTGTAATATAAAGTGGTCGGTCTTTTATTGCACAACCTTAGTGGGTTCATGACATTAAGGCCGGTAAGGGAGAAGTGAGGGGCAAAATGCTTGATGTTTACTGCAGACCGGAAGAACCCAATCTCTATATGCTGGTATGCTTCTATTTCAGCTGTGGTGCGGGTATTTAGAAGTGTGCCTTGACCTGGGGAGGGGCATAAGGGGTAGCAGGGTTTTTTGTGAAGAGGGAAAAGGTAGAGGAAAGAGCATTGCTAGCAATCATTTAGTGGGTGGGGTAGCAGCACCGTGCAGAAGCAGATAGATGAGATATTGGACAAGTCTAAGGGTTTTGGAAATCTGAATTCACTGTATTGACAAGTCGGCGACCAAGACCGTGGTTCCTTCAAATAGGAGTGCTGCCCGTCACATCCATGAGTCAGTCACTGCTGCTATGCTTTACCAGGGAAAGTCAATGATGCAACGGACCCTGTTAAGGTGGCCTCAGAAATGTACAATTTACCATCACACATATTCAGCCCCTGGGCCGGTGGGCAGTCAAAGAGTAACAGATGGGGACTTTTTTAATTAGAGGAACATAAATATTTTCCCAGAATTGGCCCGAGCAAGCCAGTGCAGCAAGTGACCCTGAACTATAGAGTGGGGTTCACAGGGATTCTCCCCCTGAATATTTACATAATAAGGAATTGAAAAGGGCTGTAATGTGCACCACCTGTGTACAAATAAATGATTGGTTACAAATGCCATATGTAATATTTGCAATCATTTTTGAAGGGGAATATCTTTAAAAGTCCAATAGATGCAAAGTCACCAACGGGTGTCTGTCCAATAATCGCTAGGTAGAATCCTGGTGCACGGAATCATTTTCAAAACTGGAGGTTAATGTCTGGCAGCTTTAGAAATAACCATACGTATATTAATGTAAATCTCACCCCCACACACAGTTCTTTTATTTAGGTCTCAGTTGCATACAGAGCAAGTTCTTGTAAAGGAGAAGAAGACCCACCGGGGCCATCACCCAGGTAGCTCTCTCGACTGTCACTGCTGGAACACAGCGGTAGGGACCTTCTATCATAGGCATTCACTCCAACACTCTGCCATCACACAAACAGACATTCCATACACAAGAGAAGGGAAGGCGAGACACTACACACATTTATGGCATTCCTCTGGGCAGCCCCCCAGACCACCATTTTGGCCTATCCTGCCATTTCAGAAGAGGAAAGACCATATGCAAATAAAAACGGACAGTCCAGCCCAAACAAATAGTTCATAGCCCTTCTGCACGAGACCACAAGCATCCCGAGACATATTTTATTCTCCCCTTGTCTTGTCTTTGAGGTTTAGCTTTGGACATCTGTACATGGCAAGCTTGTGACTCGCATCCGGGCCTACCCGTACCACTTGAGGTGACATGACCAAAATTGAAGGATGATTGCTGGAAGGTTTTTGATTAATAATAACCCTGGCCCTGCATTGGGCACTCGTCCGTACCATATATTTCTGTCTGCCATACGGTTACAGAAGGAGAAAGACCATATGCAAATCAGGCTTGCTCCCTTTTCCAACAGGGGTGGTCCATCCCAATCAAGAACAAGCACAAGATCAGTTAAAGATCAACATGAATTTATAGCTCGCCACAATTTTTCGATGCTCCGGGCTACTTCATCTTTGCCAGGTCTTCCGCTCGTTCAGTTTGTTTGGGTTCACGGTACATATTGTGACAAATTTGAGACTCTCATCTCTTCTCCCCTAGGGGGAGGCCTTTCCCATGGGCTAGGGCGGTGTGTCACAGTTAAATAGTCCCCTGGGGGGTCATGCACCGACGGAGGATCACATGGGGGCAGGAATCCCCTTATGAGATTCCTTCCCCATTACCAAAGAACGCTGGATCACCTTGCTTTAATACCTCCAACCCCTTCTCCAACTCAGAATCCTCTTACCCCCATCCTGTGACAAACATATATGTTTGTTGTCCGCTCAGCCCACCCAATCTACATGACAATAATGAAATGCCAGAAAATACAAAATGTCATCTACGCCTTTAAAAATAATACTGGGGTTGCGGGGGTGTCCACTGCAGGTTCCATGCCTTAATATTGCCGCAAAGGGGGCTACGCATGTGCGCGCAATGTATGTGGAGCTAAATACATCGGCTCCCGGCGGCCGCTACAATCATCATAAATTATATTCCGTTTACGAGAATCAATCTCGCCCCAGCTGCCTACAAGCAGAAGCGGACCAACTGGAGCAGCTTTCGCTGCACTCTGGAGAGGAATCGGATTGGGGGACGCCAGAACCAGCCCGAAGACTGCAAGGCGGGTGACCTGCGGCCATAGAGGCGTGGGTGGAAGCGGCTGCCCACCCCTCCCCCTCCGAGACATTGTGAACGCTGCAGCTCCCGGGTGAGTAGACGCACCGAGACCCCGCGGCGCACCACTGGCGCCGACGAACAGCCAACTGTGGTCCCTACCAACCGCTCGATCCTGGAGACAACGCAGAAGCACAGTTCAGGGGCCGGAACACCTCTCGATCCCGGCGCTGCAACTGGGACAAGGCGCCCCCCCCTCGCTGTAGCCGCGGAAGACCACGAGGGAAACGCTCTGCCACATCCTCCGGACGGTCCTGGGAGCCACTCTACATGCCTGCCCGAGGCCTGGGCCCGCACCGCCAGCCTTTCCCCTTGTGATCTCCTCCTTCACACCCCACCCGTCAGCGAGACTGCAATGCCTGGGGTCAAGTCGCAGCACAGATCTGGGTGCTGCGCTCCCCTGTTGGCGGATGATGCGCCGGCAATGGACCTGATAGCAGCAAGGTACGAGTGTGTGAGGGGTGGGGGGATTGTCTCGTCTCCCCCCCCATGGCTCCCTATATAACCGGACCAACAACAGGGCCCATGGAGCCCGTGAATGGAACTGTGCGATACGGGGATAAGTACTGGTCAGTGCTACGTGGGTGAGCGGATCAGCGGCACTGTCCCACACTAGTGGGGGAGACCATATTCCCCCCTCCACGAAGTCTACGCATAGTCGGGCTGCGGCGGGGGAGCGGTGGCTGGGGACACCCCTCCTCACAACCACCACAGCCACCCTCTGACCACGGTGGATCCCTAGACTTTCCCCCCCTCATTATGCTGTGGGCCGGAGCCTGTGAGGACCTTACAGTGGAACAGATCCTATGGGGCAACATAACCGCAGGGGCGGACTCCCCCCAATGCACATTGCATCATCCTAACGAGACAGGCAGCCCTGGAGGAGGGCCCCATACTCAAAGGGAACACACCCTACTGTTCTCGGTGCCGCTCTTGCGTGGGCACACCGTGAGCACCCCGTGTCGCTGCGGCATAGAAATCTGACCTATGCAACGTCCCCCCCAGCTCTAACACCAACTCTCCCTGAGGCGGCAACAAGAAATACCTGGACCTGACGCCACACCGGGTGTACCGACCGCGACATGGGAAAGGAAAAGTCCAAAAGACAAACCCTTCAAAGTAAAATGGACCTCTACACTATGGGGGCTCCTCCCGCCGAGGGACCCAGACCCCAGAAGAGGAAGGTGCCAGTGAGGAGCCCCACGACCCTCCAATCTCTCTGACAGACCTCATGAAAGCGATTGGGGACTCGAAAACATCACTGGAACTCAAAATCGGAGGCCTATCCACAGAGGTGTCCCTCATTCTCCAGGATCTACACAACCTGTCGGCTAGAGTCGGTGAAGTGGAACAGAGGTGTCAGACACCGAAGACACTGTTCATCGACTGGAACAACAACTCGCCGCAATCACCCAAAAAGTCACCCAGCTTGAATATTGCGCTGAGGACAGCGAGGGGAGGGCGCGACGTAACAATCTCAGAATTCTTGGATTACCGGAGAAGGAGGAAGGCCCCAGCGCTGAACTTTTCCTTGTAGACTGGCTGGCTCATGTCTTCGCTCCCAAAAAATTATGCAAATTCTTTTCCATAGAAAGAGCACACAGGGTGCCCACCGGACGACCTACTCCTGGAGCCCCGCCTAGAACGATAATTGCACGCCTGATGAATTATCGAGACCGCAACGCTATCCTGCAAATGGCTAGGGCGTCTGGCCCAATCACATACAACGGCTACAGAGTCGGGTTTTACCCTGATTACACCAAGGAAGTTCAAAAGGCCCACCAGTCATTCGACTCAGTTAAGAAGAAACTCCATTCGTTATCAATCAAGTATGCTCTGTTTTTCCCGGCACTGCTTTAAGTCCATTATGAGGGCACCACTCATCTTTTCTACAACCCCAAAGACGCATGGGATTGGCTCGAAACACGAGTCCTCAATGATTCCAGAGCACGACCCGTACCACCTGACCCGCCTGTGCAGAAACCCAGGCCTGGGCGGCCCTCGCCCCTTCTATCCCCGGCAAGCGCGGATGTGGATACCACGCAGCATCTTGCCAGCAGCCCTACAGAGAACGGATGAGGCCTCCGCAACATGGGGACCAACCTTCAGTGAAGCAATATGGGAACTTTAACTTAGCGGCCGCCGCTCGTTATGCGGTGTAGGCACTACCCCTGTCCGGGTCATCCCGAAAATGTTTTCTGTTTGGGCGACAGGTGCTCCCAGTTGGGGGGGGGAAGTACAGGGTGGGGGAGTTATAAGGGTGTAAGTAACCAGAATCACAGGATGAGGAGGCATGACACCGATGCATACCGGCGCGGAAATCAAACACTGGCTACTGGCAGGGCCAATGATACCCGAGCGATCCAGATATCAATCACATGGCAACCTCTGGACGCCTCCCTCTTGTGAATACCTCCGGACACCTCGGTAACACACAAGACCACCATTGATCCTCCCAGATGCCCCACTAATTGACCCACGCAGATAAAACGAAAACCAACACGCTCTCCTTATTGTCCTGGAATGTTAACGGCCTCGGCTCCAGCGTGAAACGAAGATTGGTGCTCCAGTATCTGAACCGATACTCACCAGACATAGTTCTCCTCAATGAAACACACCTGATTGGCACGGACAGCAGCTTTTTTCAAAAGATCCAATTACCTGCACACCTACCAAGCTGGATTTACAAAAGGTGCCAGGGGCACAATGATACTTGTCCATAAACGAGTCCCCCTACAGGTCAGAAATGTAAGAACCGATCCTCAGGGCCGCTATGTGATACTGTTCGCAGACATTTGGGGTGAGAAATGGGGTCTCGCTGCGATCTACGCCCCCCCCACGCTCAAGAAGGAACTGCTGGTTGAGCTGCAGAACTTGCTCCTGGAGGAGGAAGCCAGCCTATGGGCCATAGGGGGAGATTTCAACAAAGTGATGGATGTCACACTCGATAGGTCCCATAAAAGAACTGGAAGCCGACTTGCCCCGACATCGCTCTCCACGTTTGCCGAAGCACTGGGGCTAATAGACTCATGGCGCTCACTCCATAGCGGCGAGGCCGGCTTTTCCTTTTACTTAGGTGTGCATAAGTCGCTCTCAAGAATTGATTACGCTTTCATCCCCCGCACAACTCATAGACTTCTATCAGCTGAATTCCTTGCAAGAGGAATCTCGGACCACTCGCCGCTCCTTATAACCATGAAAAATGCCTGTCTACGCCCGGATACCAATTGGCGCCTGAACACATACCACTTGCGGCTTCCTGAAATCGCAGAAGAACCCTAGAAAAAGACTGCAGAATATTTCAAAATAAACGAAGGCTCAGTGGAATGTCCGATCTCGATTTGGGAGGCATATAAAACGGTCCTCTGGGGGGAAGCTATCTCAGCAGTATCCGCCCACCGGAAACGCCATGCCCAAAAGGTTAGGGAGGTAGAAGCGCATTTACTAGAATGCGAATGACAAATCCTAACACATAACACCCAAGAAGCAAAGGAAGCCCTGGTCACGGCACAGGAAGCCCTCAGCAACATAGCTCTGGACAATGCACAAATGGCCCATCGGCTGGTCTGGAGCCAAATCTATGAAAAAGGTGACAAAGCAAACAAAACCGTGGCCTGGTTGGAGAAACGTGAACAACGCAGAGGATAGGTGCGAGCTATCAGATCTCCGGAGGGAATGTTGCTGACAGAACACTCTGACATCATGGAAACATTCGCCGCCTACTATAAGAAACTCTATACTCCACCTACCGAATGCCCCACATTCGAAACCCCTCTTGCTACCTCGACTGGATTGAGATCCCGAAACTCTCACAACAACAAACGGATCTCCTGAACACCGAAATAACTGAGAATGAAATACAAGAGGTGCTCGCACAGCTCCAACTGGAGAAAACTCTGGGCCCCAACGGCTTCCCAACAGAGACCTGGAAATGCCATATTCAGCGTATGTTCCTACGATGTAAAGAGCTAGGCGCACTCCCCCCAGACCTAAGAAGGGCGTGCATAGTGGTCATACATAAAACCAGAAAGCCCCTGTAGGAATGTGCCTCCTACCGTCCCATTTTACTGATCAACGGAGAAGCTAAGGTCCTCACCAGAGCACTTGCTAATAGACTACTAAAGGTGATTGGGACACTGGTCCATCCAGATCAATGTGGATTTATGCCCAATAAATCCACTCGCATGAACCTACGTAGAGTTCAACTTGCCCTGAGCAGAGCCGCAGAAATAACGTCACCACTGGCCCTTCTAGCGGTGGACTTTGAGAAGGCATTTGACTCTGTGGGGTGGGACGCCTTATGGGCAATCATGGACAGAATGAACCTTGGGCATACCTTCATATCATGGGTCAAACTCCTATATGCATTTCCAGAAGCCACTGTGAGGGTGAATGGCAGGTCCTCCAGACCATTCCCTCTGGGCCGAGGTACTAGACAGGGGTGCCCCCTTATCCACTTCTCTTCCTCCTCGCCATCGAACCACTAGCAATAGAACTCAGATCAAACAAAAATTGGTCCGGATTCGGCTGGCCAGGGGGAGGAGAAGATCGACACTCACTGTACGCAGATGGCCTCCTTATATACCTCAGTAACCCGATTACCTCATGCCCGACCATTTCTTTTATCCTCAAGGAATACCAAAACTTCGCAGGCCTAAAGGTGAATGAGGCCAAAACCATCTACTTCCCGATCCAGGGAGGCGAGTCTGCGATTCCAGAGACTTGCCCCTACCATGTCTGTCCACAAAAGTGATGGGTGGAAGGTTTTGAATTAATCTAAACCACTGGCAATTGCTCTGGGCAACCTTCCACACCACTGTTTTTTAGCCCGTCTGCGCCATTGCAAAAGGGGACCAGCCATGTGCAAATCAGTCAGCAGCTGCCGCCACCTAAGGTAGCAGCCCAGCCCGAACTGCTAGGCCAGGTCCCCTCTGCACAGAAAACCAAGCAACCCCAGACATGTTTCGGCCTTGTTGGATCTCCTCAGTGAGGTGCAGCCTGGTTCCCTGTGGCGCAGCGAGCAAGGGACCCACGTCTGGGCATACCCTTTCTCACAAGGAGAAACAAACTGACCACATGTCTGTATCAGGGAATTTCAGTATCTGGGCATACGGCTTGACTCGACACTAGATGAGTTCCTTCAACTCAACCTACACCCTGTATTAGAGCGGTTTAATAGAGATGTCTCCCACTGCAATCGCTCCCCCTATGTCATGATGCCTACCCTCGGAGCACCAGGCCAGGCCCAGCACCCCCGGGAGCAGGCATCACGCCCCCGGGTAAAAGCCCAGCGGCCCTTTATAGGGGCTCTTTGGTCTCTGTCCTGGCGCCGTTGGCCGTTGGCGCCAGGCTCATGTTGGACATCAGGCTCATAAGGGGAAGTGTTTGGTGCACTTACCTGAAGCAGACCATGCTGCACACTCACCTGATGCAGACCATGCTGCATGAAGAACCAAGCCAAATGAGGCTTAGGAGGGACTATTTTTCTGAAGGAACTATTTTGTTACTTGGGTGGGGCTGTGGAAGAATACTCACCTGGAACTTCTTCCAAGGCTATTTAAGCCACGCCCGGACAGCCACACGTGCTTCGCGTTGTTCTGCATCCCAGCAGCTGAACGCTCACCGTGCCTGCTCCTGCACCTGGACTCCAGCCACGCCCGCCTCGAACCTGGAACACCTGTAAGGAAGGAAGAGAAGAGAAAGGTGAAAACCAAGAACTTATTCAACCTTCTTACCTGCATCCGGAATCTTCACGCCAGCATTCCTGAAGGAAGACTTCCATTTAAAAGCACTGCGTTGCTCGCTGCAGCGCCGCGCTTCACTCACCTGTTCCCGAGACGCCGCCCGGCTCCATCGTGGCTCTCAGCACCGGTCGCCATATCTCTGCACCTAGGGGAGAGAAGAAGAGACAAAAGGTGAGCAAGGGAACACAAGAGGAAAGCCGAATTTTCAGCCATATTACTTACCGGCTTTTCTTGGTGAACCATTCCACTTCTCGGGTCGGCGCCGCATCTTTGGCAGGTACCGCACCCCGGCCCCTATGGGGAAAGGACAAAAGACATTACTGAGGAATTATAAAGACATTTAGAGGGGTCGCTAACTCACCTGATTTTACCACCGGCAATTTAACCCCTCAACGCATCGCCTTTGTTCTGCACCTGAAATAAAGGACAGATCACAGGTTAGGAAAAGCAACATAAAGGAGGCTCACACTTGAACTTTTGCATCTTCATACTTACGGCGTTTCGCTCAGAAAAGTCAAATGGATTTGCCAGCGCCATTCTGAAAACCAGTGAAGTAACTGGACGAACGCGCGCCCCTGCACCAGAAGCAGGATGGAGAGTTCATCCTTCCAAACCATAAGGTGAGCTTAAACCGGGGGTTTTGAGGAAGTCAGAGAAGAACGAAGGAGGAAAGGGGGGAGCAAGCACACTATTCAGCAGACAGTTAATCCCCTTTCTCATCTGCAGAAGGATATTCCTACGGGCCAGACAAGCAAGATTTGGGGGCCCTGTTCAATCGGTGGTCCGAATTCTGCGCATCACGCTTGAAGAGGCCACAGCAACCCAGACCAGCGCCTCCTTGGGAGCCAGGTGAGCGTTACAGAACGCGAAGCCTTCCTACAAATTCCCACCCAGGCGCTATGGAAACTTCTGAGACTGACCAGTTGGCCCAACTACTGGGGGAATTACGGGCCGAAGTACACGCCGCTCGTCAAGAGACTAATGCTCTCAGGAGGGAAGTGATTGTAACAAAGGAAAGAGCTGATGACCTGGCTAGACAGCTTTTGCAAGGTCAAGCTGGACAAACTCCTTTACCCGGTTCCAGAGGGAACCCCGCTCCTGTGCTTTCCAGTAACCCGGTGCAGATTAATCTACCTGGAAACATGCCGCTGGCCCCACCCGAACGCTTTGCTGGGGACCCCAAACGATTCGCCGTATTCATGAATCAGTGTCGTTTGCATTTCCTGTGCAGACCTGGGGCCTTCCCTAATGACCAGACCAAGGTAGCCTTTGTGTTGTCATATCTCAGCGACAGTGCTGCCGATTGGTCAGTTCCACTGGTAACTCAAGATGACCCGATTCTTCGTGATTTTCAAGGATTTCAAGCAAGCATGGAAAGGTTATTTGCTCGTCACTCCCAGGGGCAGGCTCTAGATGACGAACTTCTATCTCTGCGACAGGGCAATCATGACCTCCTTTCCTACATTGCAACCTTTAATAGACTAATTGTGGAAACTGGGTGGCCAGAGGATAAAAGAATCACGTTATTTTATCGAGGTCTACGCGGAGAACTTAAAGATGTCCTGGCCCAAGTTGTAAATCCGCCCCAAGAATGCTCAGAATATATAGACTTAGAGGTCCAATTGGATCACAGACTGCAAAACAGAAAAGCAGATCGGTCCAAGTTTGAGACCCGGGTGTTAGTCAAGACCCACGCTAACCTCAAGGGGGCTGAAGCCTCTGAGCCAATGCAAATCGGAGGAGTTAAAGGACCTTTAACTCCAAAGGAACGTGAAAGAAGACGGCAGATGCACTTATGTCTTTATTGTGGATCCTCTGGACACTTTCTACGAGATTGCCCGACAAGGCCTCCCAGGAAGGTGGTAGGAGCCGCTGATAAAATCCATGAAACCTCTGTATCGGGAAACGACCCCGCCCGACAAGCGTAGGGGTCCGCGTGCCGAGCTTGAAAACGAACTCTCTGACCTCGCATTTCATTGTGCCAATGGTCCTCGTAGATCCGGAACAGCCTAAGCGGTTGCATATAATAAAGGCATACATCGATAATGGGGCTATAGGAAACTACGTGGATCGTGAATTGGTCTCCAGATTAACCTCCCTCTGCGTCCAAAAACCAGCAAAGATGTCATCACCACAGTTGATGGAACCGAAATTGCCTCGGGACCGGTAACACATTCCACAGCTGAGGTGACACTTGTAGGTCCAGATGGCCATCGGGAGGCAGTTGTGTTTGATGTAATCAAGGCTCCACAGTTTCAGGTTATTCTCGGAATCCCTTGGTTAGAGACACACAATCCTCGAATTGATTGGCGAGCGAAGAGAATAACCTTTCCGGAGTGTGCACGAACCTGCTACCCAGAAAATCTGAAGATCAGTCTAGCATCAGTAACCTCTGTCTCCATGCAACTACCTCCGGAATACCAAGACTTTCAGGACGTCTTCCAAAAGGAACAGGCCAACACGTTACCTCCTCACAGATCGTACGATTGCCAAATCGATCTGGTGCCCGGTGCACAACCCCCTTGTAGCAGGATTTATGCCCTTACTGAGCCGGAGAATCTGCATTTGAGACAATATTTAGATCAATACCTAGCCAATGGTTTCATTCGCTCGTCAAAGTCTCCGGCATCCTCGGCTTTGTTCTTTGTGCCAAAAAAAGAAGGCGACCTTAGAACTTGTATCGATTACCGTGCATTGAACCAGATAACTGTTAAAAATCGTTACCCTCTGCCTTTGATCCCTGAACTCCTTGACCAGGTGAAGGACGCTTGCATATACACCAAGTTAGATCTCCGGGGGGCTTATCATCTGGTACGAGTAAAAGAAGGCGACGAATGGAAAACGACCTTCCGTACAAAATATGGACTATTCGAATACCAGGTGATGCCTTTCGGGTTGTGCAACGCGCCTGCTGCCTTCCAATTCTTCATGAACGATGTCCTTCGGGAACTCATCGATGTCTGTGTTGTCGTGTATATCGATGACATTCTGGTGTACTCCTCTTCGGTATCAGATCACAGAAAACATGTCAGGGCCGTCCTTGAGAAATTGCGCCAGCACAAACTGTTTGCAAAGCTGGAAAAATGCGTTTTCCATACCACCGAGGTTGAGTTTCTTGGATTCATCCTGACACCTAAAGGGGTCCGAATGGACTCACAGAAAGTGGATGCCATCCTCAAATGGCCATCACCTAGTTCGGTAAAAGGTGTCCAAAGCATGCTTGGTTTTGCCAATTTTTATCGCAGGTTTATCCCGGAATTTTCACGGGTGGTGCAACCCATCACTGCACTCTTGCGGAAGAATAAACGTTTTGAATGGACCGAGGAAGCTGAACAGCCCTTTCAGGAATTAAAAGCTAAATTTACGTCCGCACCTATTTTGAAACACCCGCGTCCTGATCTCCCATATATAGTCGAAACCGACGCATCCAGCTTAGCCATGGGAGCTGTCCTGTCTCAGAGAGACCCCGAAACCAACCAACTGCACCCCGTAGCATTTTGGTCCAGAAAGTTCTCGCCGCCGGAGATAAATTATGCAATCACCGATAAGGAATTATTAGCCATTAAGTCCGCCTTTAAGGCTTGGCGGCATTATCTTCTTGGCGCCAGGCATACCATCACCGTGATCACTGATCACCGAAATGTACAATATTTAAAAACTGCCAAGGCTCAGTCTTCACGACAGCTCCGATGGGCTTTATTCTTTGCTGAGTTCGATTTTGTAATCACTTAACGTCCCGGCTGTAAGAATGGCAAAGCGGACGCGCTATCTCGAATTGGAATGGGAGAAATGGACACAAACTCAGAACCTGTGCGCCGATAATTCCCGAACAAAGAATCTTGGGGATAACCACTTTACAAACCCTTGAAGACATTCAAGCACGGGTAAAACTATTCCTGGACTCTTCAGCCTTGCAGGATTGGATCAAAAGGGGGTCTGACTTTTCAATCAACAATGGCTTACCTTACTTCCAAGGACGTTTATTTTTGCCAGAAAAGGAATTGCAAGAACTGGTTATTTCCCGTCATCATGATACTCTGATGGAAGGACATCCTGGCATTGCCAAAACAGAGGAAAAAATTAAACGACAATTCTGGTGGCCGTCCTGGCGAAAGGATATTAAATCTTTCGTGATGTCCTGTGGAGTTTGCGCCCAAAACAAAGGTAAAAAAACAAAACCCTTAGACATTCCACCAGCACCTTGGCACACCTTGTTACTAGATTTTATCACGGACCTGCCCTCTTGTAATGGATACAATACTATTCTGGTTGGGGTGGATTTATTTTCCATGATGGCTCATTTTATTCCGTTGAAAGGATTACCTTCAGCTTTTGTTCTTGCCAAGGAATTCCTCGAAAATATCATCCGTCTGCATGGATTCCCGTCCATACTAATCTCCGATCGGGAAGCCAGTTTATTTCTCATTTTTGGAAAAAGTGTTGTCAACTGGCACAAATCGACGTAAGACTCTCAACCAGCCACCACCCACAGACCGATGGTCAGACGGAGAGAACGAACCAGACCCTTGAACAATATCTACGATGTATTTTGCACCAATCGGAGGGTAATTGGAAGGATATTTTATGGGTGGCTGAATATGCATACAATAACTCGATACACTCTGGAACTGGTCAGAGCCCCTTTTATACCCTATATGGACATCACCCTCGTACTTCAGACTTGGACTCACCTTTGAGCTTTGAAATGCCCACAGTGGACCATTTGCATTCTACGATTACTCAAGCCTTCAAGGATGCTACTGCACACTTACAACATGCGAAAGGGAAATACAAAAAGAATGCGGATCTGCATCGAAAGGAGGCGCCTCCATACCAAATAGGGGATCAAGTATGGTTGGCTACCAAACACTTATCGCTCAAGGGACCTCGGACTTTTAATCCAAGATATTTAGGCCCTTACTCGATCAAAGCTATAATTAACCCAGTGGCAGTCAAGCTAGATCTACCAGCTAACATGCGGATTCACCCCGTTTTTCATGTGTCGCTTTTGAAACCAGTGCAACCAGGAACCAGATTAATAAAGCCACCAGAACCAATCCAGATAGATGGGGAGCCTGAATTCGAGGTGAAGAACATTTTGGACTCTAAGATCTCAAAATCAAAACTTTTCTATCTAATTGATTGGAAGGGGTACGGTCCTCAGGAAAGATCTTGGGAACCCAGCGACCACGTACCTGCACCTCGGCTAGTAAAAAGGTTCCATCGGAATTTCCCGAACAAACCGAAACCTCCTGAGAGAACGACCTTGGGAGGGGCCTTGGGGGGGAGTGCTGTCATGATGCCTACCCTCGGAGCACCAGGCCAGGCCCAGCACCCCCGGGAGCAGGCATCACTCCCCCGGGTAAAAGCCCAGCGGCCCTTTATAGGGGCTCTTTGGACTCTGTCCTGGCGCCGTTGGCGCCAGGCTCATGTTGGACATCAGCCCTGGTGCCATAGGCGCCAGGCTCATAAGGGGAAGTGTTTGGTGCACTTACCTGAAGCAGACCATGCAGCACACTCACCTGATGGAGACCATGCTGCATGAAGAACCAAGCCAAATGAGGCTTAGGAGGGACTATTTTTCTGAAGGAACTATTTTGTTACTTGGGTGGGGCTGTGGAAGAATACTCACCTGGAACTTCTTCCAAGGCTATTTAAGCCACGCCCGGACAGCCACACGTGCTTCGCGTTGTTCTGCATCCCAGCAGCTGAACGCTCACCGTGTCTGCTCCTACACCTGGACACCAGCCACGCCCGCCTCGAACCTGGAACACCTGTAAGGAAGGAAGAGAAGAGAAAGGTGAAAACCAAGAACTTATTGAACCTTCTTACCTGCATCCGGAATCTTCACGCCAGCATTCCTGAAGGAAGACTTCCATTTAAAAGCACTGCGTTGCTCGCTGCAGCGCCGCGCTTCACTCACCTGTTCCCGAGACGCCGCCCGGCTCCATCGCGGCTCTCAGCACCGGTCGCCATATCTCTGCACCTAGGGGAGAGAAGAAGAGACAAAAGGTGAGCAAGGGAACACAAGAGGAAAGCCGAATTTTCAGCCATATTACTTACCGGCTTTTCTTGGTGAACCATTCCACTTCTCGGGTCGGCGCCGCATCTTTGGCAGGTACCGCACCCCGGCCCCTATGGGGAAAGGACAAAAGACATTACTGGGGAATTATAAAGACCTTTAGAGGGATCGCCCTCATCACTAACTCACCTGATTTTACCACCGGCAATTTAACCCCTCAACGCATCGCCTTTGTTCTGCACCTGAAATAAAGGACAGATCACAGGTTAGGAAAAACAACATAAAGGAGGCTCACACTTGAACTTTTGCATCTTCATACTTACTGCATTTCGCTCAGAAAAGTCAAGTGGATTTGCCAGCGCCATTCTGAAAACCAGTGATGTAACTGGACGAACGCGCGCCCCTGCACCAGAAGCAGGATGGAGAGTTCATCCTTCCAAACCATAAGGTGAGCTTAAACCGGGGGTTTTGGAGGAAGTCAGAGAAGAACGAAGGGGCAAAGGGGGGAGCAAGCACACTATCCAGCAGACAGTTAATCCCCTTTCTCATCTGCAGAAGGATATTCCTACGGGCCAGACAAGCAAGATTTGGGGGCCCTGTTCAATCGGTGGTCCGAATTCTGTGCATCACGCTTGAAGAGGCCACAGCAACCCAGACCAGCGCCTCCGTGGGAGCCAGGTGAGCGTTACACCCTATCACTAATGGGCAGGGCAGCACTGTTCAAGATGATGACCCTCCCCAGACTCCTATATGTTCTCCAAAATTCCCCGCTTACTATCCCCCAAGAAACTTTCACACTTATTGATAGGAACCTCCGCACACTGATGTGGGGAGGGAAACAACCCAGAATTGCCCTTAATACGCTCCAAAGATCGGTATGGGAGGCTGGCATCGGTCTACCCTGTATACGCACGTATTATCTCGCGGCACAGATAGGGGTGGTAAATGATTGGTTACACGCAGACCCCACACTGCCACACATCCGTATTGAAATGGACACCATGTTCCCAATACCCCAACTACAGGTCTTGTATGCCACCAGCAACCAATTCCCGACGCTACCAAGAATAACATGCCATATCCGTCACGCCTGGAGGGACGCACACAAACTGGTTGGCAGGAAAGGGAAACCAACACTATCCCAACCCATATGGCATAATGCATACCTCCCGGAAATAGTGAAAATAGGCTCTTTGGAACTCTGGGGAGCAAAAGGGATAAACACACTAGAGCACGTGATCCAAGGGGGTCGCCTCCTAAGTTTTGATGCCATGCAAGATCAATTCGGCTTAGCACCTATGGACCAGTTTCGACATGCACAACTGGCTCATGCCATTCTCACCCAGTTCCCAGACACAACAACCATACCCTCCTGCTCCCCCATTGAGACCAATGTTCTCCCGCAACAAATTCTCTCCAAGGTCACCTCCACCCTTTATCAGGCCCTCAACTCCTTCGGGGCTAAACATCTAGATCGGCTCAAGGAAAGGTGGGAAAGAGACTGAGGTGACCTGGAACCAGAAGACTGGATAGACGCATTAATGTCCCCCCCGAGAGATTGGGATAGAAGCCAAGCTCAGACTAATACAGCTTAGAATCCTCCACCGCTCTGACTACTCTCGCAGACGAAGAAGATAGCCGCAAGTCCAAGGATCGATTGTGAGAAACAGAGCTAGCGGTCTAGCATCCTAATGCCAGTGATTGGCCCAAAGCAATACATCCATCCCACGCAGATGTTTCAAAGGAGAATCTGAAGTGCAGTTAAAATGCGAGATAGCGGGAGACGTCCCCTGAAGAGGAACAGCAGGAGGCATGCACAGGAGCAGCTAACGCAAGCTGAAAAGGAAGCCCGAACCAGAGGAAAGGAAGAATTCGAGCATGGTCTGTTGGGAGAAGACTACTTGGGTTGTGGCAAAGGGAATCCTCTCTGCCTCTCAGGGACCGGCTAAGCACGGAAGAGACAGACCATGCAGCCGGGGAAAGGCATCAGACTGCAGAGCCGCTGCAGACTCTGCCGGACACCCAAATGCTCCCAGAGCCTCCAGAAAAGGCACAGCTGCCCGGGAACCATTGGTACCTCAGAGAAGAAAGTAAACAGGTATGCAGGTTACCCGGGAGCTGTTACAGATTCAGTGAAGCAACACAGGAACTGGAAAGAGGGGGCCAGGGACCCTGAAGCAAGTGAGAGAGAGTTGAATACTTGCAGGAGAGTGAACTAAGCAGCTACAACAGAACAGTACGAATATTGGACCTGTACCCAAGAGTAAGCCGGTCTTGGACCCTGAGGAGATAGAGGGTCTGGGACCCTGAAACAAGTGAGAGAGAGAGTTGTATGCTTGGCAGGAGAGTGAACCAAACAGATTCAATGCAACAGTACCAGTCTGGGACCTGCACCCATATGAGAAACCAATGTTTAAAGCCAAGGGGGCCTGTGACCCTGTGAGAGAAAAGAGAGACAATCCATGAGAACCCACTGGCTTGGCAAGAGAGAGAACCAAGCCACTTTTAAGGGCCTGGGAACAAGAGGCTCAAGGACCCTGGAACTAATAAAAGAAATCCTACGCTTGGTGGCGGAGCGTGCCAAGCTGGGAAGAGATGAGAACTGTGAAATCAAGAAACAGTTCTTCGTGTATTATCCAGGCACTTAAGATAACAAGAAGTATTGGGGATAGGAGCACAACCTTAGCATTGGAATCCTGTATTTCATTGCTCGCTGGGAAGTTCTTATGGCTTCTGTCGAGTCGTCCAAAGTCGTCATTAATGTCTACCATAATGGCACTGTCATGGTCCAAGGCCCTCAGGCCAATTACCTCCTCTTTGATAGGCGCTTCCCTCGCCTCCTCAATTTTCTCTCATCTCCTGCTGTTCCCTCCTCTCCCCCCTCGGCTACCCTGCCCTCTCTCTCCTCCTCTGCCCCTCCTAGGTCACTCCCCTCTGCAACACATACCTCTGATTTGTACCCCTCCCCGGAAGGTCTTGAAGGCTGGCAATCTTCTTCATCTTGCCACTCCCAACACTCGCTCTACTGTCAAACACTCCTCTGACATCTGACACCTCCTTGAAGAGCTAGACCTTGATGTCCTTGGTCTTACTGAGACATGGTTCATGGCCAGCTCTGTCATGAGCTTTGACACTCTCCTCCCTGATGACTATAAGATCCCCTCCGCACCCAGATCCTCCCGGTCCAGTGGGGGTGTAACCCTGATCTTTCCTGAGTGGATTCCTGCCGCTATCATTCCCACTCAGACCTACTCCTCTTTTGAAAGCCTCGTCTGTAGGCTCTCTCTCCTAGCCATTCTCTTACCGTGACTACTATCTCCCGCCTCCTGGTCAAATCACCTAATTTCGCTCTGAGTGGGCGGACTTCTCTTCCACCCTTCTGGCCTCAACCTCTCTGCCTCAGTGACTTCAGTATCCATCTAAGCTCTCCTTGTTCCTCCTCTTTACTCTTCCGTGACCTCTGCGACTCTCCCTCCCTGTCCATCCTCCCCTCTGGCCCGACTCGCTCTGCAGGCCACACTCAATATCTTGATCTCCCCTGACCACCCACTCTCCATCCCTTTGACCACTCCTCTCTCCTGGAGCGATTATTCCCTCCTCTCCTCTCATCTCTCCCTCTCTCCCCCCTACCCCTCGCGCCTACCCCAACATTGCCACCTACCTTCTCTGACATCCAGCCCATAAAGCGTGTCAGTTGAGGCTTTCGCCGCCACCTTCTCTCCCCTCCTCCACCGCTGGCTGACTCACATCCTGACATGGCTCTCTCTGCTCTACTCTTCTTGATGCTCTTGCCCCTGTAACGAAGATCCGTTTGAAGTCCAAAGCCAAGTGCAATTCCTTGTATTACTCCGACCTAGCTACACTTAAACCTAAGTGTAGGGTGGCTGAGAGGAAATGGAAGGCTTCTTGTTTATCCTCTGACAAACAGGCCTGTCACCTGCTCCAAAGGCAATACCGACTCTTTGTCCTTACCAAGAAGAGATACCACATTCAAGCCTGTGTCTCTTTGGCATCCGACAACTCGGCTGAACTCTTTAAAATCTGCAAGGAACTGGCCAACCCTGCTGCAGTCTCTACCCCTCCTGTTGCCTCCCAGGCTCATTGCAACGCTCTTGCCTCTCACTTTATCTCAAAAACCTAGGACATCCTGTCCTCCCTCTCCTCTCTTGCCCTCCTCTCCCCTCTCCGTCTGAGCATGCTGAACCTCCCTCAGCCACCCCACCCTCTTTCTCGTCCTTTCCTTTCTTCTCCCTTGATGATGTCGCTAGACAAGTCCAATCTACGAAAGGCTCATCAAAACAGGTTTATCCCTGTTCCTCTAAAACTATCAAAGACCACGTTGATACCCTCGCTCAAGGCCATTGCCAATTTCTGCAACCTCTCCTTTGCCTCAGAACCCTTCCCCTCTCCTCTGAAGCACTCCCTTGTGCCTCCTCTTCTCAAGAAACCCACCGCTGTCTGGAAAACTATCGCCCAATTTCCATTACTTCTTTCCTGGGAAAACTCCTTGAAAAGCTGGCCATCTCTCAGCTTAACCTTCATTCTGATTCTGATGGCTGTCTCCACGACCACCAGTCTGGCTTCAGAGCTGCCAGAAGCATGGAAACTGCTCTCCTGAACATACGTAAAGATCTGCTTTCCAACCTTGACTCTAACATTCCCTCTGTCCTCATCCTACTCAATCTCTCTTCTGCCTTCGACATGGTAAACCATACCATCCTGCTCAACCGTCTTCATGATAACCTGGGTATCACTGATCAGGCTCTGTTCTGGCTGACCCCTTTCCTCTCTGATCAACCCTCCCAGGTCGAACTCGGGTCCTTCCTATCATCTATCTCCCTCTCTACCTGTGGCGTTCCCCAGGTGTCTAACCTCTCGCCCTGGCTTTTCAACCAATACCTGGCAACTCTTGCCCACTGCATTGCCACTTTCTGCTCAGATTTCTAGTGCTTTGCTGACGACACTCAACTCATTTTCAGACTGCCCTTGGCCACCTCCTCTCCTGTTCTCATCTCGGATTGCCTAACTGCCATTCATGATTGGTGTGCCACCAACGATCTTTGTTTGAATGCCAGTAAAACGGGGATGCTCCTCATCGGCACACCTTCACCTTCCTTTCCCCTCACTCTCTGGCTGGCCTTTCTTCACCCTCCTACCCCCACCTGCGAGGCTAAGAATCTCAGGGCCATATTTGACTCTAAACCTTCCTTCTCCGCCCACATCTCTGTCTCTAAAAAGTCAAAATTCCTACTGCACCTCCTCAGAGGTACTCTGCCTTTCCTCTCCTTCCCCCAGAAGCTCACTGTCGCCCAAGCTCTGGTTTTCTCTGGGTTGGACTATTGTAACAGCCTCTTTCTAAATCTACCTGCCACTACTCCCCGCCCTCTGCAACTATATTGTATCTCTCCAGCTCTGAAATCTCTCCATTGGCTCCCAGTGGATGCAAGGATTAAAATCAAAACCCTCTGCATTGTCCACAAGACTTTCTGGGGCTTGGGTTCAAAATACCTTCAGCTATCCCTCCGCAAATACCTCCCCTCTCAGGCTTTTCGCTCCTCTACCTCTAACTCCCTCAGGGTCAGTCGTTTTTCCCAAAAATGACCTGGGTGTAGATCAGTCTTCGGCTGGGGCCTACCTTTGGAATAGCCTCCCTGCCACTCTGAAACTTGGGGAGACCCATCTCCGGTTTCGAAAGCACCTCAAGACCTTCCTCTTCTCTTTGCTTCTGCTTTTGCCCCCCTCCCCTACTGATCTGTTCTTTCTCGGCACTGTGCACCTGGCCTACCCTCTGTTTTCTGGGCCAGGTACCTGTCCACCCTGCCAATCTCCCACACTGCCCCCGGGCCACCTCTTGCACTGGGGTCTGTATCTGTACCCATACAGCCCCCTCTGTTTTCTTACTGCACTTATCAGACATACCATGTCTGCTGCCTTATACCAAGCACTTGCCCCTCCCCCCCTTGCTGGCTGCACTCCCACTGTTGCCTTATATTTATTTATTTTTTATTATTTATCTGTTCCTCCTTTGTTCTGCACTTTCCACTTCTCCCCCCTACATACACTTTTCCCATCTCCTTCTCCCATGCACTTGCTTGTTCTCAGTCTCATTGGGCCTAGTAAGAACGTTGTTTCGTTCTGCCCTGTTCCCCTCCCTTGGCTTGTCGCGCTCTGAAATACTTCTGTACGAGCGTGCTATAGATAAAATATCATATCAGATCATATTTTGGAACATTATTTTGCATCATTTTACTAACAGATTAATTGGGAACTTTTCAGTTGATTGAAAACACCAAGAGCGCTGTTCACTCTGAGAATTCACTCTGAGAAGAGATCATCCATGTACAGTTGCCTAACATTGTTAGTGTTAGGGGAAAAAAGTAGGTTTTATGACACGGCAGTGACATACGTTTTCGTTTCGGACTTCCTGACAATTTCAGTAGTTTGCTTTAGGGTAGGGAAACCCCTCTTGGCTTTAGCGATAGAGACCTTTTCCAACCCTTTCTTATTTAATAAAAATCTTTATTCAAAAACATGCCACCATTGTGTTCGAGCCTTACTTCTGCACCCTTGCAATGTTCACAATTGCTGTACAGGATAATTAACAGTTCTATAGGATGTAAAAATATGGATTGTGAGCAGCAACAGTAACCATTTCAACAAAAGCCTAGTTTCTTTAGAAGGAAAAAAAAGCATCATAAGTAACACTCTTATTTAATTAGGGAAACCTGGAAGGAAAACAAATTAATAATTTCATTGCTTGTTATTGTTAAAGTTCTTTGATCATTTCTAAATATGCGAAGAGGATGGAATATTGTAATTTTAGAAAATGGGAAAATCTTTGTTTTGCTTTGTCACCCTTAGTGTGACGGATATGCCCAGATGTGTGTTTCGTGCTTGCTGAGCCTAGGGACCCAAGCTACACCTCACTGATGGCGCCTAGTGAGGCTGAAACATGTCTGGGGTTTCTTGTGGTCTCGTGCAGCAGAGGTGTGACCAAGCAGTTTGGGCTGGAATGGGGGTGGGACCACGCCTGATTTGCATATGGTCGTTCCCATTTCTGTAATGGCTTGGCAGGCAAAGAACGATGGTCTGGAGCGATTGCCAGAGGTTTAAGATTAATTCTAAACCTTTCAGCCATCACCGCTTTATCTGCTACAAAGGACACAAAAACTGGGGGCGAGGTGTGCTTGCACTGACCCATGCTGTTGAGGATGTCCATACTTTCAATGTCAGTATTAATGGTCATTCACACAGTAGCTATTAATTCAATAAGTATGCATATACTTGATTTAATGATCATTCAAAAATAAGACGCCCTCTCCATGATTACACGTGTTTCGGCTCAGCTGAGCCTTTGTCAAATCAGGACCAAAAACTGCAATCTAATATTTGTTTTGTGCAAGGAAAAACATACTGGAAGCTTTATAACCAGTCTTGTACTTCAAGGGGATGTGGGAAATAAGATGAAATGAAAGCAAGGGGGTATATGCACGAGAGAATAAGAGTTACTGAAAACCAGGGTACCTACCCAAAGGAGGCAACTGGTGAAGAGGCCGACTGAGATGTCTCCAGAGTTCCCTGTAGGCCAACCCCCTCCTGTCTATAAGGTACTAATGACTCTAGATGAAAGCATGGGGAGCACAATATAACACTAACATATTTGTGACCAAACCCGGACAGGCACCCTCCTAAGCTGTAACAGTCGAGTCTCTGAATGTTTATCGAGGGATTGCGCCAGAGGTGAATGGAGCAGAACTATATATATGGGCACGGAGTTGGTGAAGTGAAGTCTGTTGCATAGAGAATACATTTCCACCAGGAACCGCCACATTTGTGTAACAGGTCAAAACGTGGTTTAATGCAGTAGAGGAGCTGATCAGAATAACACATTTCCTCATCTCTGGACGATTCTGGCTTAGCCCACATGCAGGCTTATTATACAGGAAATCATTGGTGGAGGAGAACAAATGTGTCAAAGTAGGACAGCCTCCTCATTCACCTATCTCATTTACCTTTCCTCCTTGGAACTTTTCGATTTTGGAACAGTCCCAAAGGTACAGTGAACTTGCATCTCTGCCTAATGAAGTTTCAGCACAAGCATCATCGGGCTGCTCTGTAGGATGCAAATGGATCCATTCCAGGAGCTATCATGCCACCACGTGTCTTAGTCAAAGACTCTTCCAGGGTTTGGGAGCTTTGTGGTTGAGGTTTTCCCACCTGTTGTGGGGACTGTAGCAGGATGCGACTGGAACTGCTTCTCTTTGTGTGCTTGTTCAGCAGGTGGCAGAGAAGAGAAATGGCGGACTGTCTGCGTGCACCGGTTGAGAGGCACTGGGGATCGATAATTGTCCAATTCTGTGTGCTGACCTCTGAGATTCACATTGCCTGCTGTCTACCTCATCTTCATGTCTGCTTTTCAACTTTGCAAAACAGCAATTTGTTTTGGGATTGAACACACATTGCAAATTAGTTCCCATTTATTGGGAGTCACCACCCAGCGCCACTGTAATTTGCTGAACATATTGGTGATAAGAATTGATAAGAATTGACATGTTAAACTACTAAATACATTAAAACGATTAAACTGCTTCAAAAGTGAAGCAAAATATTTCCATTATATTGGGAACAATTATCATTTTTATGAAATGTGGTGTTTATTGGCGAGATTTTGGCAATATGAAAAATGGGAGTTAATTACACAGCGTTACTTCAATAATCACTAGAATCCCTCAAAATCTTATGAGCTTTTCAGAACAATGCTGGTATTGAAAAACTGTACACTAAATGTACAACACGTCTCTCTGGCTGATTTGGGGAAGGAGACACTGGGAGCCTGAGTGACAGACTAGGCAGTATTGAAATAAAATAGCATGAGTCACCAGAAAGCAAACAGGAAGTTTTAGAGAAGGTAAATAGTGGCATGGGAGGGAGGGGTGCAAAGGTGGAGCTACAAAACAAAGGAGGGGAGGAGTTTTTTTTTTTTAATAAACATTTTGCAAAGTAGCAAAGGATGGAAGAAAGTGAGGGGCTATGGAGGAGACCCCATTTCCAAAATCTATGGGAAATGGATGGTAAGAGGGGAAGGTATCAAACTGAAGGTTAAATGAAGTAAAATGGACAAAAGGAAATCACTATTGCAAAGGATAAAAGGAATAAATCAAGAATGATAAAGCGAAAGGAGCGACATCTATGTTGGATGAAGAAAATGTTGACAAAGCATTCAGATACATCCACGTGTAGTATATCACCAAATGTTGTTGCACTCGGACTCTGGGGACATCAGTGTTCTCCATTCGTGGCAGACTCCGAAGATATAGGTATCTGACCTTCTTTGTATCATCGGCACACGTTCTTTCAGATTGCCAGCCTAGAAATGGGATCCATTGTCCAGGACCACCTGATCATGAGCAATATATTCCAAGAAAGGGCAGCCCCTGTAACAGAAGGTACCTTGGGGGCAATTGAATTATAAAACAAGAAATAAGAAACCTCAGGATTCTTTTATACAAAATATTTTTCCTTATTTTCAAACCATCAAAAATAATCGATGTTATTATTATAATCAAGTGTTCTACATCCCTAATTTGGGCATATGATTATTCCAAATGGAAAAAAGAGAAACTATTTTTTTAATTTTGAAATGATTAAGCACAAATACAATTGGAAAGGTTTGTAACAAAATAGAAGAACAAATGCATCAAAAGTATTTTATTGTACAACATCCTACATTATATGTTTAAACAAAAAACATTTATATCAAAAAGTAAAGCATATTCAGTATGACAAACATAACATTCATACTCCGCAATAAAGACCTATTCTAATGAACAACAGCAGACCACAGGAGACTTATGGTATGCTTTTCACAATAACACAAACCGATTTCGAATCATAGCCTTCTGATTCCAATGACTGCCTCTTCATCAGAGAAGCAATCAACAAAGTCTTTATGTCTACATAAAATAAACAAAAATAATTGTATCACAATATGAATAAGGATATGGTTGCTGATGTTTTAAAGACTGGTTTCATTATCTTACACACCAGCACGTTGAATTTGGCGTAGAGGTCACCTTTAATTCTGTGCTCCTACAAAAATGTATTACCAAGCAAATCATTAAAACATATTGAAGTATATTTAACCACATGTGTCACCATGACGGTTCCCTCCATTGTCAATCCTCACCTTTTAGGATATGTGATCTTCCATCAATCCATTCTTCTATTACAAGGATAAAAGTTCAGTGGATTCTAACAAAAACATCAAACAGTAATGAGGACCTTTCTCCATTACACTTATAAAAATTAAATTGCATATGGGATGAAATCAATAAGCTATTACTCACCAGCTGAAAGATCACAGTATCAAATTAAATAAATCCTGAAGATTGGTAGTACCCCTTCAATCTCTGAAAGAAACGAGAAAACAAACTAAATTGCAAGGTCAATCCAAAAGTATTCACAAAGATTGAAATAAATGATTTACATAGCTCAAAAATCAAGCGTAGCAGGAGAATATTTGTGTCAGCATGCATCTAACAATCAAAACGTGGTCCATGTCCGCGCACTCCACTTAAATACAAAGTAAGCGAAATAGAACATCCTGTTCAACAACTAGACCAAGCTCACTATATTATTAAAACTACTCAAAAAGGTAGCCATGTTGGAATAATACACAACTAGAGTAACTAACAACTACCCTCCATTTTTGAAGTCCTGGTTGTTTTATTTGGTTTAACATACTGTTATTCAATAACTAGAACACACACACCTCGCCCCCACCCCTTTTTTGTGGCACTGAGGGCTTTCTTTTGTTAAACAATAGGGAATATGATCTTCTCTTGTGCAGTGACCCTACCAGATATATAAAGAACAGCATTCTAGGCTTGCTCAACCTTGCATGTGAGAATGTCATTATTTCTGAAAAAGAATATGCATCAATGCTTGCCTCGCCATGTGACTGTACCACAACAAAAATCTAGCTCCCATAGTTTCAGCTAATAGAAGCCTGAAACTGTTAGAAAAGGTGGAGCATTGCCATCTGGAAGACAAGTTCTCGATTACTTCTCCTGATGGTTTGAGGAGGAGATGGTGACCTCAATTAATTGGGATGTGGGTGAAGTCGTGTTTGGGGGTTTGTTCTGGGTACAACTTCTTATGCCGGCGACCCCAATGTACCACCTTTTGTGTGGTGTTGCATTGGTGTGGCGGTTCTAGGAGGTACCAATCCCCTCCCCCCCTCCTTGGTTTCTTACACAGTCTAGGAACCACACCTTGTCTGCGCCACCAAAACCTATTTGACTCCAAAAATGATTTTCCTTTATCAATATATTTGCAATCAAATGGAATATATTGATTCATTGCGCCCGTTGGTTTACACGTGTTTCGGCCTCTCAAGGGCCTTTGTCAAAACAAAAGATTCTGGGCAGGTTAAATCATATTCATGTTCTAAAGAAAAATAGACACATACCAATCAAGGATAATACATAAATGGAAGTATAAATTATAATCAAAATGCTGTAAGATGTATGAAGTGGAGAGGAAAAATATAAGGTTTGTAGTCACCACTGATTATTGAATCATGTATCACACACATGACAATACTGGAAACAACATAAAACAAAACAAAAGGTTGGTACCACTGAGACAAGCGTCTCTCCCTTATGGGGGAGGGTCTCGTGTACGTACCTCTGGCACCTGCTGCAACACACGCTGGCTATTGTTTGCGGTCCTATGTTTCCATCTGCTGAGGTTTCACAGGCCTTGATCTGAAAGGGCAAGTTCCCCACCCTCTCTGTATACGCCGTCTTTCGCCGTCTCTTAAACTGCCGTGCTGAGTTAGTTGACGTTGTGCGATATGCTTTGCTCGTCCTGTGCTCTTGTGCTCCACCTTTTATCCCTGTGGGGAAAGGACAGTGCCGTCGGGTGTGTATAATTCTGGTTAATTGCCTGACTCTGCCAGACCCTTGTGTTGGGACATGTCAGTTAAACTGCTCTAGGGTTAGTTTGTGGTCTTCCATGGAGGTAAGAAAGGGGTTGTGTCAAAAGGGGGGGGGTTTGTCATGGGCAATTATATTCTTCGTCCTACAGGGGGTTTGGTAAATTCAGAAGGGAGAGATTGGTAGGATTTGTGAAGCAAACGGGAATAACCGGGATTGTTATCATGAAATAAACAAGGAGGTTTGTGGGAATGGTAGTGCTTTATCTGAGCAGGTTGGGAATGCAGGAAATAAAAATCAAAGGGACGAAAAAGAGAATAACTGGGAGTATTCGGGAAGGACGTGGAAAAGCAGGAATTCTGAGAGAGGTGGTTTCTGGATGTAACTGGGTTTGGGACTTTTTACATTTGGGCAAGAGAGGCTTGATGGGAGGAAGGGGGGTAGATGTATTGCAGGCTACAAAGGCCTCGGGTATCTCGTCCTCCTTCTTCCTTTCTTTCCCATCCGATACTAGGGTTGGAGTCTGAGAATATCAGCCCTTCCCAGGCCACCTGAATAAGGGTTTCCCAAGGTCTGCTTGGGAGAATACCCTCAGGTTTCTCACAGGAGCTTGAGGACTTCATTAAAAAAACTGAATTTTCAGCAAATTCTCAATAATACTATATAAACCACAATGCATCTACCAATTCATGGTTGAGAGAGCCCACAGGGCCCTGCAGACCCCATCCAGTCCCTGGGCCCTGCCGAAAACCATCTTTGCATGGCACCGAGTTAGAGGGATAGGGATTTGATCCATAAAATATCCAGGCAACTTGGCGAGCTGCACTATGAGTCTAGCCGAGTGTATATTTATCTGAACTTTGCACCAGCTATCCAGGCCACCCGCAGATCTTTCGATGAGGTTAAAGAGCTCAGTAGGAACAGGCAGATGCAGTATGCGATGCTATTGCCGTTCCCACACAGAGTACATTTTGGGGGCAGTGTGCACTTCTTTACATCGCCTGGAGACGCCAAAGCATTAATCGAATCTACACTACCCCTGGGGTCACTGAAATAGAAGGACTTGGCGCAGAAAATAAAAACAGCAGAATCAAAAACCCCTGTGACGGAACAGGACTGACAATATTATTTTAATCCTGACATAATCTCATGGGGTCTGATAGATGACGGGGTACACTGGCTGTTACTTGGTATATCCACATGCTGCTGCAACGCCTGTGGCAGTCCCTACTCTGGGTTTGGGATGACTGTCGAGCTCCAGTTCCATCATATTCTTTCAATACAACCCTTGTAATTCTATTCTTGTCATCGGTTCTACAGTTTTGTCCAGTCCGTCTCAGTTGGTCCACATTAGCACGGATGTCTGTCTTATTTACGTTGACTCTGATCATGGTGACAAAACCCATTTATATTTATTGTATGTATAGAAGGAGACCAAGAGGCAAGATGATGATTTGCAGTTCAATGGTGTTTGATTAGAGTGAGTATAATACCAATGGTCAGTTGCATCACTTTGCAATTAATTCAAATAGCAGACACATCATATGGGAAGAACATGTTACCCAAATGAATAACAACTAGCCAAAATGACAATGGATCATCCATTGCATTTGGAAATGCATGCCCATTAGTACCAAAGATGATAATAGTGCATACAGCTTTGATGCTTTGTGTACCTGGCCTACAGCAGTTGATCATTATTACAATGGAACAGTAAAAAATATTTTATGTGGAACTGATGTTTATATGTTAATGTATGATCAAATGTTACGTAGGCTGATGCTCCTCAACCAGGTCCTATTGGGATGAGCAGAACGTAGGCTTTATCTGGTGGTGTACGCCCACGTTCTGAGCATTTCAACAGATGCCCCCACTCACAAGCTGGACGTTGACTGTACAACAGACGCGTCAGCGCTATCCTTGAACAGCAGAGTCTAGAAGGAACCGAGGAGGAGTGACAGTGAGTTGGGCAAACCTGCAGGGAAATCAGCCTGCCTCTGCGCAGCATGATGGATGGCTGGGGAAGAACACATGAGCAAAGTGCCGAGGCCGCTAGTGCAGGCCCGGGATATAGTGAAGCTCTTGGTGGATCTAGGAGAGCAGTGTCTACATTCCTAGGTACATCTGGTCTCAGGCACAGCCTGTGGCAGTGGCCACTGCGCAGCAGGCCCTGTGCTTTCCAGTACTTTCCGTGTGGGCTGATAAAGGCATGTCAAGCAGGGCCTGGACTTTGGGTATACACGCATTTCGCCGACCACTTTTACACCGTGGGACTTTTCATCGCCGACCTTTTCATCGCCAACATTTTTTTTTTTAAATGTTTTTTAGGGGGGTGTTTGTGCGTGTTGGGGTATGATTATTTAAGTAAGAGGGGGTTTGGGGGGTCGCAGCCCCCCATGAATAAATAAATAATAATAAAAAAATGTTGCTGATGAAAGGGTCGGCGATGAAAAGTCCAACGATGTAAAAGTGGTCGACGAAATAACGTAGAACTCGGACTTTGGTGGTTGTTAACAACTGCAATTGCTAAGAGGCTGACCTGGCTCCTGAGGCGGTGCTAGCAGGACAGCATACATAGCGGCGGCTCCTTTACCCACCCGCTCCCCCGGGGGTCAGCCATGAACCTTGCATCCTCCTCCCCTTGTAGGAGCAAATGGGCATCCCCGGGACAGACACATCCGGTCTTGGGGCCCTGGGGAACGCTCATAAGGTGAGGGGCAGTGCAGGGTTGTTCACTTGTTTACTGCAGGCCCCCCACCCCCGCTCAAAGCGAAGTCGTCTCATATCACCTAAAGCAGCCTGCCTGGATTCTGTACATAATACAGGGACCAATCAATTTAGAGGTCCGAGGCTCGCGCAGCAGTTCAACACCAAGTGAGGTGCAATTGAAGATCGGTAAGGCACAGTGCACATTTGTAATGTGCTGGTCCAAACGAGTGGATAGCAGTGTGCTAAGAGGGTTTGTGGGCTCAGTGTTCGACAGGCATAGAGCAATTCCTAATTCGCATTTTGTCCCCATCACACCAGGTCCGCAACATCTGTTGAAAGGTCACAGGACATGTTCCATAGCATCGAGGTTGTGCCTAACAGGCCCAGCGATATCGAGGAGGACGCTGAGGATGATCAATGGGTGCAGTTTCAGGAAAAGATGCGCAGAAGGGGGAAATTATTGGGCTAAAAAGGTTCTGAGAGATGATCTGGAGCCACCCTGTCACCCCTTGGTGATCCAAGCACAAATATGCGCACCCCATTAATGGACACACTGCCACCAAGTGATGTGCTCCCAAAGATCCAAACCAAACGGAAGCGTCGGCCCAGGGGTAAGAAGCAACCAGTTATTGCTCAGGAGGCACAGGACCTACCCTGACCCCCGGTGGCGGGACAGCTGGCAGTAGGTCCAGCTATGGGTGACTGAGACCAACAGTTGGGGCAAATTTGGCACCAACACCTCCCCCGACGATCGGGACAACTGTGGGTACAGGGCTTGTAACACCTACAGCTGGCCTGTTAGGGACTGAAAAAATTGGAATGGCATTGGAGGAGAGGCTAAGGTTGCGAGAGGGGTGGTGAAAATGCCCAAGGAACTAAGCAGCAACCAAGTTGCTAGGGGAGTGTGGGAAGGCCCTGTTGAACATGAGACAAGGGGGCGAAGTGATGCACCACCCGCTTTTAGCTGCAGAAGGGGCATCATGCGCAAGTGGGTCGCCAACGCTGGGTCACCAGAATGGGTTGTTAGTCATTGGCCCCGCAGTCCCCCCTCTGGTGCAGCTGGACCTGGTGACTGGTGGGCAGGCACAGAATGTACTGGGAGAGGGAGGCTACAATGGCCTCGCTCCGCCGGTCACCATAACACCCCTAGTAACTGGGAGGTCCTCCCTGGCATGGCATATCCCCAGGCACATAAAAGAACATATCTAGGCCAGGGAATTTTTTTATATTTATTCCTTGCTGTGTTGAAACAGAAGGCCCGGACATTATGGTTAACAAGGAGGAGGATAAGAAAAGCCAGAAAAGGCAGAAAACCAAGGAAAATATTTATAATTGTAATAAGACATTTTCATTGTTGGCAGCAGTATGGATGGAAAGGGTTCCTGAGCAGGGCCTTGCCTTATGCAAGTATAGGGACACCATTTTTAACAAGCAGAAAAAGTATGGTTCTACTGGTTGGATTGATTATGACCAGGATTTAAGGTCTAAGATGGCTTTGGTCCCCAATGTGACGTGGGACCAAAATGACATGGCAGCTGGAGAGCCAGGTTATGGGCAAAGGTGCGAAGACTGCAACCCTCGTATGGTAAGAATGAGCACAAACACAAGGCTGGCGTGCAGCCCCTTCACCAGGGCCCCTCATCACAGAGGGGACTAGAGCAAGGGCACAGGAGCATGGGAACAGGGCAGGGGTCCAGAGGAGCAGAGGGCACCAAAGCGGGGGGGGGGTGGGGTGTCCCTGCCATTCTTTTAACAAGGGTTCCTGCAGCTGGGGGCCGTGATGCAAGTACCCACATGAATGCGCTAGATGTGGTGGTACAGACCCTGTCTCGAAATGTTACAAACCAGAGGCCGGTGGCAGAGGCAGAGTTCAGTGCAAAGAAGCTCAGTAGTCTTGCAGTGGAAAGAGTACCCTTGCCTGTGGATCTACAAGTGTTGCAAGAATATTTGAATGATTGCCTGAGAGAGAGGGAGAGGGACCTACTATTTGGGGGGTTTTAGGGAAGGATTTTGGATTCTGTGCAAGGGTCCGTTGACTGCCTGCATGGCCAAGAACCTACCCTCTGCTCTCGAGCAGCCCCAGGTGGCAAATAAGAAACTGGGGAAAGAGCTGGAGTTGGATAAGGTGGCTGGGCCTTTTACTTACTACGCCCTGTCAAATTTCATAGTGTCACCACTTGGTATTGTGCCCAAAAAAGAACCAGGAAAGTTCAGACTGATTAATCATTTGTCTTACCCACAAGGGGACTCAGTGAACGACCGGCTTGACCCCGGGCACTGTTGGTGCACTATGCGTCTTTTGATCAAGCCATGATCCTGGTTCTCGATATGGGCAGAGGTGCACTCCTTGCCAAAGAAGACATTGAGTCTGGATTCCGCCGCCTCCCGGTTGACCCAGATAGTTTCCACCTGTTAGGATTCCAGTGGGAGGGCATGTTCTATGTGGACAAATGTATGCCCATGGGTTGATCAGTGTCATGCGTGCTATTGGAGGCTTTTAGCATCTTTCTGCAATGGGTGGCGCACAGGGATGGACAACGGGGAGGGATCATCCATTACCTGGATGACTTCCTGTTCATGGGCAGGGAAGGGTCGGCAGAATGTGCCCACGCACTGTCATCCTTCGAGAGTCTTATGGACAGGATGGACATCCCCTGGCACCCGGTAAAATGCCTGGCTCCACGGAAGTGTTGACTTTCCTAGGTATAGAGATAGATACAAGGGAGGGCACTTAAAAGTGCTCGTTGATGACTTAGATGACAGCCGATCAAAGGAAAGCGCCATTCTGGAGAACATCTAGCAGCGGTTAGGTAAACTGAATTTTGCTTCAAAGGTCATCCCCACAGGCACGTTTGCTAGGGCAACGGCAGGCATTAAGCAGAGGCACCACCACATACAGCTCAGTTCGGCTTTAAAAGAGGACCTGAGAATGTGGCTTTCTTTTCTAAAGGAATTCAATGGGCTACAGTTGTGAAGAACCCCTTGGGATGCAAGTGGTGAGCTTCAGTTGTGCTCAGACGCATCAGGGAGCAAAGATTTAAGGGCCATTCCAGGTCAGGAGTGGTGCGCGCAGCATTGGCCACACCAATGGCACAATAAGTGTAGGACCATATTTATTATGGTACTTTAACTTTTTCCCCATCGTGGTGGCTCTCATGTTATGGCTAAAATAATTGGGAAACAAGCGGGTCCATTTCTGGTCTGGCAATAAAGCTGTGGTGCAGGCCATTAACTTGCAATCTGCATCCTGAACGGCAGTGCTGAGCTTGTTGAGGAAACTGATGGAAATTTGCCTGCGCAATAATATTGAGTTTAGGGCCAGGCATGTGCAAGGGATTGTTAATATTGCTGCTGATGCTCTTTCTCGTTTTCACTGGAGCCAATTTCGGAGGGCCTATCCTGCAGCCAAGGAGGAAAGGGCACGGTTCCAGAACGAGTGGTGGCAGCTGGTGTCATGGACCGGGAATTGTGGGAGCGATTGTTCACTCCGGCCATGAGGGCCTGGTACCAGCAAGGCTATGGTAAGTTTCTGAGTGTGTCCCAGGCTTTGAACCTCACTGAGGGGGCATTAGAAGAGCAGGTGCAGGCCTTTGTGGTGTGGACACATGGGGAGGGGAAGAGCAGGAGCTGGGTGACAGGCCACCCTAGGGCACTAGCATTTTACAGCAAATTGTTCGGTAACGGGGACCTGACCATGTTTTTTTAGTGCATGCAGCGTTGAAAGGATGGGGTTGTACAGAGGGCCCCACACAGGACGCCCGCAAATCCATTGATTTTATCTTATTAGAAAAATTGCTTCTAGCCTTTGAAGGAGTATGCTTCAATCCCTATGAGCTGTCATTATTTCGGGTGGCATTTGCATTAGCATTATTTGGGGCCCTCAGGATTAGTGAATTGGTTTCCACAGGCAAGAAAGACAGGTCAGGTAGAGCCCTCGCAGTCAGGGACGTCTCCTTTTTAACCAAAGGCTTGGGCGCGGTATCAAGGATCATTTTGAGGAAATGTAAAACCGACCAGCAGGGTATAGGTAAATGGGTCAAATTGTATGGATCTCCACACAGAAAGAGCTGTCCGGTTCTTCTCTTGAAACTATTCTTGGCCAACACACCTCAGGTTGAGGGACCTCTACTAATGCATGAGGATGCAGCTCCTTGACCATTTTTTAGTTCAGCAAAGTACTGTTAGCCTCCTTGGGAGTGGTGGGTATTCAAGTCAGGGGTTGGCCCCACATAGTTTCAGGATTGGAGCAGCCACCACGGCCTTCATGCAGGGAATGTCTGCGCCAGCTATTATGAGGGTTTGGCAGATGGGAGTCGGGCTGCTACTTGCTTTATGTCAGGCTATACAGGGGGACGCGGCCGACCTGCACAAAGCACAAAGGGCACGATTTTAGCTGTGATTACATTTTGCATTTTCGCTTCGCTGGGACGGTTTCCCCTCGGCTGAGCACCAAGCAAACAGGGGCTGTGATTTTGTTTTGACCAGTCTGGATTAGATGGCACTCTTTGGTACCTGAGGTGCACTGACAGCTGCAACGGAATGGTGGCCCCAATAGTTTTGGTCGTACACTTAGGAGGGAATGACCTCGCCACATTGGGTAGGGGTCGCTTACTGGCACAGATCCAAGTGGCATTAAGGATCTTGGCGCAGGAGTTGCCTGGTACGGAGGTTTTGTTTGGTCCGAAATCACGCCCAGGCATTTCTGGCATGGCAAACTCCTCTCTGGAGGGGATGGAAAAATCTAGGAGGCACCTAAACAGAACCCTAGAGAAATTCACCAGGGCATAAGGTCTTGGATTTATAAGACATTGGGGGTCATTCCGAGCTTGGAGGTAATGGAAAAACGATGCCGGTAAAGGATTACCGGTATCGCATACGCCTCCTGCTTATTCTGACCTGCTACATCGTTATTAGCGGTACCAGAATTAACGGTACCTCTAATAGCGGCATGGGTGTGGGCACGCGGCCCATCATACCGGCAATACCGGCATGTCGTAAATCCGAGGAAATCACAAGGTAGGCAGACAAGCAAATACCGGCATCTTGAAGGCGGTAATAGGCGATACCGGCATGCCGGTAATACCGGCATCGCGAACCAACCGTAAAATGCCATGTGCAGTGTTTCCAGCTGCCACAGGTGCACACAATCAGCACAGGTGGAGGCAATGGAGTCTGGCCCAGGACGAAAGGAGCACACCCACACACCACACCAAGATGATTCCAATAGTTGTAGCAATACTGGAGCTGGAGGACATGCTTGCATTGCCACACCAGCAACAACAACAACAACAGCCGGCAACACAGAGGAGATGCAGGAGCAGAAGGAGGGTGAGACAGGCCCAGCATGCCCCACCAGTGCTGCCAGCGTTACCATGCAGCCAGCCTCCAATCCCTCGCATCAGAGCCAGTCCTTTCAACGTAACCCCTGAGCAGATCCACACCCGTACCGGCTGGACCGGGACACCATCACCACCATCATGGAATTGATACACAGCGACATTGTCAGCCTCATAGAAATGCGCACCGCCATCCCCGCTCTACTGAAGGTAGTGTCTGTGCTCCACTTCCTTCGCCACAGGCACCTACCAGCACACAGTGGGCCAGCTGCATGGCATATCACAACCCTTATTTTCTCGCATTCTGAACCAAGTGCTGGATGCCCTCCTCAAGCACACAAGGGACTACTTATCCCTACCACGGACTCCCCAAGAGATTTTTGATACAAAAGTTGGCTTCCATCCACTGGCAGGCATGTGTAGGTGCCCTCGACTAAACCCACGTGGAGTTGGTCGTCCGGCATGCCATGGAGGTGGTGTACCGCAAGTGCAAGCAATACCACTCCATCAATGTGCAGATGGTATGCAACGCCAGCAAGATCCTCACACATTGTTGTGCCCGATATCCTGGATCAACTCATGACTCTGTGGTCCTGCAGAGTACCCCGCTACATGGAGTGACATGCTGGGCGACGTGCCTGGCTGCTTGATAAGTTGCATGACTGGCACATGGCATTGAAATGGGGGAGAGATGCACACACGACCATGCTGTCAATGTTGATGGGACTGCACAATGTGCACATCCCTGAACACTGTGTCCGAAAGCATCACAAACGGTACATTACACCCAAATCCCATAGGAATGAAGTAAGGTTGGCACCTATCACTGCATGAATATCAGTAAACCACCCCACATCCCATAACACATGCACCACCCATCAGAGGACCTCACCCTTCGTAACGCCATCCAGCAACATGCAGTGCATATGCACTATGTTGCTGTCTCCAGCAAATCACCACATAGCATCCCTGGGAGTGCATTGATCTGAACCAACAAGGGAATCCACTGTCTGTCACAGGGCCGCCACACCCACAGGAATGCTACATGTCACCATCTGTACAATCAGTGCTGAATGCCTAATATTGCACAGACTACTGCCAACGCTCCTTGTAAGTAGATCTCACAGAACACAACACATCACAAATTTGACACGAACACAGCTGTATGCGTACAGGATGCATGTGCAACAAGACAGCAGTGCACACCATGTATCATCTTGAAGGTGCAACCCACACCATTAGTCCATGGCACAGGACACATTGAGGGCCTGAAAATTGCGATCATACAACCAGGGACATGTGCATGTGACCAACGATAATCTGCTGGCATGTGTGACTAGTACAGCTGTCCATCATGATTCGACTTACATGTATTTTTTGTTGCCTCCCATTCAGATGACAGTGGCTATCCCTTGAAGCCGTGGCTCCCCACCCCTATCCGAAACCCACAGAACAGGCATGGGGAGGACTACAATCACGATTTCGCTGCCTTAGCCGGTCGGGTGGGGCACTCCTCTACAGGCATGAGAAGGTGGCTAAGATCATCATGGCATGTGTTATGCTGCACAACATGTTTATCCGCCGGAACATGCCCCTGTCCCCTGACATTGAACTGCTACCACCTGGTGATGATGAAGGGGATGAAGAAGATGTGGCTGGACATCATTGCGGTGCCGATGCACAGGAGGGACGTGTTGTGCGTCAGTCAGTGATTGCACAATATTTCTGACACACATGGCTGCAGAGGGCGACATGAGAGTTGGACAGAGGGAAATCGGTGTGGGGGTACATGTACAGTATGCACTGGATACGAATAAATGACACATGCGTAATGATGAATGTCCACTCAAGTATTTCTTTTAACACACCGGGTGTATTGAATTTTACAATGATAACTAAAGTGCACTAACCCACCACCACCCTCACCCCCTAACCCTGCCCCCTCATCTCCCCCACACACCTTCGCCCCCATCCCCTCTCCCCACAACTCCTCCCACGCCCTCACCCTCACCACCTCCCCCCACAACCCGCCCACACACCCTCATCCCCCTCCCCCCAACACTCCCCCACACATGTCCCATCAAGTCTCTAATGCCTACATCAGGCTGCCCAGACTATTAATTAGCCCCCCGTGGCCCTGGTGGCGGCATGTCTGGCCGGCGCAGGGTGCGTGATGACCCCCAGCCAAACTTGACTCCTCCGAGTGTGGTGCCTAGGCTGATTCCTCTGGCTGTGCAATTGGTGTTGGCGCTTCCGCCTCTACGGCCCTTGACAGCACCGGTGCACTTGCAACCTGGGGTGTCTTCAATGGTGGTGAACGGCGGCCCCTGAGTGGGCCAGTTGGCCTCATCCCGGGACCTCTTCCGGGGTGTGGTTTTTGCGGGGGTTGGTTCCTGGGCATCGCTGTCATGGTCAGAGCCAGTGGGGGTCGAAGAGAGGGACAGCATGAGTGATGCTTTGATAGGCATACGTACATTTGTACAATTGATCCTCCACACAATCCAGGGTAATAGGCATTTGAGTTTGGATGATCACGTTGTTTGATACATGGGTGGGTTATGCAGGCATATGTCGGGGTCACTCATGTTGGGCAAGACCTATGCTATGTGACATGCATATTTTTTGGGGCCTGCATGCTGGGTGACTTATGGCATTTGCATTTTGTGTGGCATGTGTCTGTGATGCATCCGGCTACTTTGCTGGGAGTGTGTGTGTGTGTGTGTTGGGTCATGGCTTGCCTCTTTGGACGGACATATTGGTTGACTTTCATCAGACTCTGCATTACAGTGTTTTGTTAGGACACTCACGTCCATCGGCCGATGTTGTGGCGCCACACTCCATTTCACTGACATCTTCGATCCCCTCCATGCCAATCATGCTGGCGCAGATGTCCTCCCATGGGGTCAGCTTGATGGGGAAGCTGGCACCTCTGCCTGTTGCCATTGCCTGGCTCCTATTGACGGAGAGTATGTTCCTTACTCTGAGCTGCAAGTCGCCCCAGCGCTTACGGCAGTCTTTGATGGTGCATGGGGTGTTTCCAACTGCATTCACTTTCCGTGCCACAAGTGCCCAGATCTCTTTCTTCTTTAGGATGGCCTCCCTCTTCATGCTGTTGGCAAAAACAATCTCAGCATGTTCCTGCAGTGTCCTGGCTAGCATCTCCAACTTGTCCTTGTTGAAGCTCTCCTTGCGCTGGCGGGCAGCTCCCTTCTTAAGGGCCTTGGGCATTGTGGTGTGTTGGATAAGGGTGTTAAAAAAGAGAGCAGAGTCCCACAGGTCCTGTGTGCTGAGGATGGCAATGGATTGTGTTTTTAAAGATGGCTGCCGTGCTCCTTCCCGTTTCTGTGCGATGACGCTACTTCCGGTTCTGCTTATTTACGGTGACCATTATTAGCGGTCACCGCTAATGCCACATTGGATTATGCCGGTAGTGCTATCTGCGCTATGCATGATGCTGCTGAGGTCATTATTTGTGCCTTTTACGGCATGGCGGTAATGCCCTTACCGGCATGGCACAAAGCTTGTGCCAGCAAAGTCGTAATAGCCCTCTATTAGCGGGCTATTGACTACACGGACACGCTATTTGCGCCATGCCGGTAAGGGCCGTTACTTACCTCCAACCTCGGAATGACCCCCATTGTTGCCTAAATTCACTCCCATCCCATTTTACAGCCGATGGGGTACATTTATCTGTGAAGTGAACAGATGTCTTCCTCACAGTGATTCAGCTGGCATTGAAAAGGGTGTGACAGATAATGTGGTGAGTATGTCCTAGGAGTCTGGGGGCATTGGAGGCTGGGCGGGGCACCCCCAAAGCATCGTGGAGTGGTCCTAGCCTGAGAGGATAACTTTGACGCTGTGGTCTTGGCCACGAGCGGCTCCAGAATGGCCGCGCTCGATCCAAAGCCAGTCGACGGGCACTGTCTCCCCTTAGGGACAGCTGAGACTCTGTCACCTGAAGTTAGTGATCCTGAGGAAGACTAACTGGCAGTCTTGAAACCAAGATGCGGACGGCCGCTTTTAACGGGGAGTGGCACAGGTCACTCGTTGGATGATAAGCTTGTTTTACTATGTGGCTGGGACCGCCCCGATTTTCTGGACTCCAATAAACTGCGATCTTTGTGTTTCTAAACTTTACAACTGTCTCTGAGTAGATTATTATATTATGGATTTGGGCCTTGGTCCCATGATTTTATTAAACTGATTAGATGATGGGAGATAGAATGGTGGATCGCCCAGCTATGCATCACCCCATCAGCTTTGTGTGCTCTGTTGGGATTAAGACTGAAAGAAAGTCTTGGCTGGACCACGATGGTATGGTTCCCTGGACTGTTATTGCAGCCTTCCAGCCTGCTCTCTTATGTGACTTTGTGGTCCCTATGTTTGGGAGTAAGTCTTGGTGTCTCTGCCACACCATAGGTGTTTCCTACCTCCTGACACCAATGTTATGTGCCCTGAGATTATGTCCTTGTGGACCCCACGACAATCAATGGTTACCCTCTTTGTTCAACCTCTGTGTTGTGCTTCACCAACTTTCTGCTCCCATTACTATGGACTATACTATTAGTTACTCTTTCTGGCTTTTACTGTTTTTTTTCTATACCGTTCATATGCCAAATGTTTGTACAACATCCTTCTTGCACCAGCTCATGCAATACAATCTTTTAAAGCCAATATGTACTTAATAAAACGTTCCCTCGGGTTTTCTGCGCTGTATTTTTAAAAATGGAAAGCAGGTTCTTCCTGTTGTGAAAGTGCTCTGTTCTAGTCCATGGTAGTCAGCTTTCTATTCATCATTGAAGAGCTCTCAATACTCTCGGTACATTTTTGTAAGCGTCATGCAGTTCTCAGAAGATAAAGAAAACCCTTCACCATTGGCACCCCAGAGAACATTGCCGGGTGTTGATGACAATAATGGCTACAAGCTCCACCAAACTGAAATAGCACCGCCAGCACTTGTTAAAGACGTGCACATTGGTGGGATGTCTTTGTCATCTTTTCTGTTTTTCTGCAGTTTTAGAAAAGCAGAGTGGAGAGATCAACTCAAGTCTGCCAGTCAGCAAGCAATTATTTTTAATTGTATCTGAACTCTAATAATGTTATCACCAGGGGGCAAAATGTGCACTTGCCACTAGCCATTGGCTAGTGATATTTGACTCTTGGGGAGTAAGAAATGAAGTGGTGTGTGTATGTATAGAGTTGAGGTGGTGAGTGACTGTTTTACGGCTAGCTTGCAACTTGAATACTTGTCCCCTGTTTCTACCGTATATTCTTTCAATAGGAGAAGCTTTGCACATGTTATATCTGCTTGTTGTGCCATCACTGATGCACATGAACTAATACACATCTTTTTCTTTAGTGCACTCTTACGTCTACTGCTTTTAAGGAAGGTTGGAAAACCTCATACAAACACTGATGTGAGTCTGCCTCTGGTGTTTAATTTGCAGGCTATTCTGCGGTGGCCAGCGATCCTATGAAGGGCGTGGATCCCGTTCCTCCCACTTATAATGCCATGAATCCTCCAATGCCGACAACCATGCCGCTACAACCACAGAGTTTCCCGGCTCCACCACAAACCGCTATAGTGCCGTACATGGCGCAGATTCCTGGAGTCCCCGCAGGGCTGGAGTACCTGACACAGGTGAGTATATTCTCCAACTCAGACCTACCCAATTACTCACTGGTTCTGCACCTCTCTTTATTATCTCTGTTCCGCTACGGTCTTGTCCTCGTTGCTCTTTTACCCTTTGGCCAGCTAATTTGTGTCTGTCTCAAAGTGCCTCTCTCTCAGTACTATTTAGATTATTTATAAACATTCCCTTGTGAATATCTGTACAAATGTTTAAAGGGTACATGTTAGTTGTGACTGCTGCCACTTCAGAGAAGACACTATTGAAGGTGAATATTCTGAATTGTAAACCTTCATTTTAAATGTCATTTGTACATTTTGATAAATTATCTCTCAACTGCTACTTCTCTTTATATTTATCCATGTTTTATAGTGCTCCAAATTGAGTTCATAATGGATTACTAAAATAAATTATTATATTTATCCACCATTCTTTCCTCTATCTTTGTCCAAATGTCTCCTTGTGTCTGTCTGTATGGCTCAGTATCAATCTTTCTAGCTTTATCTCTAGGGGTTGTTAATATTCCTAAATTAACATTGTACTTTCCATTCAGATTTAGTTCCTCTGATATAGTACATTTTTCTATATTGCTTTTCTCATCTCTCTGGGTCGATGACTCTTTGTACCTCTCACTTTTTCACTTCATCTCCAATTAGCTTTCTGTCTTTAGATGGACCCAATCGGCATCCCTCCGTCTTTCTCTTTCCAACTTTGCATTTCTCTCTCACTTTGTTTTCTCTCTCTTTTACACATCTCTTTTGAACATCTGCACACTTTTAATTATGGCTCGTTAGCTCTGTATTGTATTTGTTTTATTCTCTAGTCCAATCCATTTATATTCAATATCTTAGTTTCATTATCTATATCTGTGTTTATATATCTATCCCTGAATGGGATTATCTGTTTCTTAGTAGATTGCTCTCTCAATCATTGGGCCTCAGTACGAGTCCGGCGGAAGCCATGCAGGAAAAGGCAGCAGGCTGCTGCCGGACCTGGAATAATTTTACGCCTCCGTGAATTCCGGATTTACCGGGGCATTACAACCCCGGTGACCTGTTAATTCTAGAGGCAGAATTCTGTTTATCCCCATTCCCATGGACTCCATGGGATGGGGACCATGAAAACACTGGTTCCATCTATGACGGAGCTGGTGTTTCCATTACTGCCTACAGGCGGGTGGCGTTACTCCCGCCAGGTCAGACCTGGCGGAAGTGACACCACCCGCCTGCAGAACTCGGAATCAGCCGGTCCGGAAACAACGGTGGCAGCGGGTTTACCACCACCGTTGTTTCCGGACCTGCTGACTCATAATGAGGCCCATTATGTTTACATACCTTAATGTAGTATGTAACCTTTTTGTCTTCATCACACTTTATCTGTTAATCTATCTTATTTATTTTTGTTCTCATGGCTTACCTCATCTCTTGGTGTTTCGCTCCTTATTTCAGTTCTAATTTACCCATCCCCCCATATTTTCGTGATATTTGTTCCTGTTATACTGGATTTAACATGCAACATTTAAGATGGATGAATTCCATTATCCTTTTCAATTCTGTCTTGTCTCTCATTTTGTTTTTTTTTGTCTTATGTTTGTTGTTTTATCGCTCTATTATTTTTTTCTATCTTCACTCGTTTATTGTTGCGTCTCTTTTTCACTTCAATTCTCTCGTTTTACCATATTCACCTTCCTTGCGGTTTCAAAATAGCGCTGTGTTTACAGTCTTTGGTCTTTGGCCATCTCTCTAGTTCCTACTTTACTCACCTGGCTCTTTCCTTCTGCATCCATCTCTTATTTTACATTTTCTCTCCACTTTTTTCTGTTAAGTACTCATCCCATATTCTGCTTCTCCTCAGACTCCGCTTTCTCTCTCACATAATCTACTCATTCTCTCAGACTCAAACGGTTCTGTCCCCTCTCATCCTCTTTGAAACAATTCTATCCCCTCTCATCTTCTTTGATTTCTAATCTCACCCTTAGTTATGTTTTTCTTAATTTTCTTTTTCTTTTTGCTTATTGAATTAAAACTCGTTTATTCTCTCTCACTGTCTGTCTCTCCTGTCCACATTCTCCAATCTTTACTCTACATTCTTTTTTGTTCTTCCTTGTTTTCCTCTTACTTTTGTCCTTCAAATCATTTTGTTGATAATTGTATTTGCCTACTACAGTGTACCCCCGAATGAGATAATTATATTAACAGTAGCCTCTATTAATCGTGTCACCAACTGAGAGGATTTCCCTTGAGTCCTGCCCAACTGGAATATCTGTAAAATCAGACTTGCCAGAGGCATCGAGGGTGAGCACAGCATCCATTTACACTTGGGACATCCTGGGGCCCATATGCAGGGCTTGACCGCAGCGTAGGGCCAGAGGACAGACAGTCAGAGGAGCACTTGGCTAGACATTGTGAGGATAAGGAACGCGCTCGGAGTGTGATGACCTTGGGTCAGGTGTACAGACTGTGTGAGGAGGTTGGTGCCATGGCCAGGTATTTTTAGGCAAATGGGATTAAATAGCAGGTACCTTTGGTCCCATACACAAAGTGTGAGTAACTTTGAGCAGATGGACAGAGTGGGAGGAACTTGGAGCACATGGACAGTGTGTGTGGTTGTTAGGCACACAGACAGCTTGGAGCTCATTGACAGAATGAGGGAGTAGAGGCACGTGTACAGACCATCAATATTTTATTGCCATAAACTTGTAAAGATGCTGATATTGAGTTTATTAATGAATACCAGCTTCAGATTCCCTTCCCTCTCATTCCCCATTTATCATTTTACCTCACCTTTGCCTCCACTATTTTCGTTTTCCCAATGTCTCCCTCTTTTTCAAAGCAGCAATATAAGCTCAGTTATTTTCAGATTAAATAGCAAGCAATGTTAATTTCTTCTGTTGTTAGAAAACTGTCCCTTACTGCTGCGATTTTGCACACAGCTGAATTGGATGGCATGCCAGCCAGCTTGGAGGTGCTGGGAATTTCTCCCACTTCATGATAACATGTGTGGGGATCTAGGCACCAGGTGTCACCTGCCCTCCATTGTGGTTGGCAGTTTTGTGGGTAACTACCAGTGCCACCACTGGAAAGCACCACTCTAACCCGAAATAGAATGCACAGATGAACCAGTAGGACCATGTTTTAATCGTGTTTTCTTTCTCTTTCAGATCGATCATGTTGTAGTCAATGAAAAATGTAAGTCTCTTTTTTTGCCTTTTCTTATGAGTTTCTTCCAAATATGCAGCAAGAACGACTGGGAGATAATAAACAAAAGTACTGCAAAATATAAAACTGACTCTGTGTGTGAGTGTGTAGGTTATATTAGGGTGCTTGCATGTCACTTAACAAAATCCAAAGGTGTTTCAAAGCCCTTGAGTGGGAGCCTGGGAGGAAGTGGGGGAGCTAGGAGTGGAAAAGAATGTACTGATCAGGTGTATTACCTAAGCTTGATTTCTTGAATGCTGCATACTCCGACAGCAACATCGTACTGTGGGTGGGCTAGGAAGGAGGGAGGAGGAGATGGAGAGACTGAGGTCAGATGGGGAAGTCGGGGAGAATCCGGGGCAATGGGCGTCTTCACTGTGAGCCCAACACCAACCTAGGAAGGCAAAGAATAGCTGCATGTAGTTCTACCTATGCCCGGGAAAGATTAAATGGTCCCTCCCTACTCCTTTGGTCCAACTCCTTCTTGCAGTGATAGCTATGCTCGGGGGTGTATCCATAATGCAGGAGTAAAGAGGGCAAGAACGTTGGAAAAAGGTCCTTATTTGCAAAGGGTTATGTGTGTCAAAAAAGGGAGCAAGACCTAGCCACCCATCTTCATGCTCTTTCATGCCCCACTCTGACAATACCACTACAGTCCAGACTTGGTTTGTCTTGTATCTTTTTTTCAATATGGAGCCGGATTCTGAACTTTTTGAATCACCAAGTTGGCCAGCGGGCTAAACCTGAAGACCCCACAGGAAGGAATATCACACTGGAAGGGACCTCAAAAGAACTTTAACACCAATGACAGCACATGAAGTTACAATTAAATGGACCGGGAAATGTTGCTAAATATCCAGCAAAATGTAAGAGCAAAAATACAAGACTACACAACCTTAATGCTCAGGTATTGCCGCTATATTCCAAGTGCAGCCTCAGATGCCCCCAGTATTGAAGTTAAGGCCAGTTAGTGCTTCACATGCCAGATACAGTGACCATATGCAAAGTAGAGCCTCAAGCGTGTTATGGCAGAATCCCAAATTGTCCGCCATTCATTCTGTCCCTGTTGTACAATCAGTTTCAGTTTCATAAAGATTTTTTACAATAATTTACCCAGAACTAGAATTCAATTTTTGTGGTTCTGCATTTTCATTTCACGATACCCTTACTCGTTTTGTTGGTTCCCTTTTTATTTTTTTGGTTGTTTAATTTGCTTTGGTGGCCAGAGGGACTTACTGAAGTTCTCCTACCACTACATTCCTTAATTTTATACTTAAAGGTTTATGCCAAGTTCCACTGAAGTGTTCAGTTCCAAGGGTGCCCAGTCTCGGGCACCCCATTTTTGCCATAGGGTGATTTTATGACCCTACATTGGTTTTAGGGGGTTGGCTGATGGCAGCTAATATTTGGTTTGGCTTCACAAGGAGGCAACTACTGTAAGTACTTAACTCTGGGCCCTGGGCTGGTGGGTTATTCCAGTTACACCCTCTTGGGGCCCAGTGGTCTGCGGTTTTTGGGTTCTGCTGGTCCCCTTTTACTTTTTCTGGCCTAGGGACTGCCTGTCTAAAAGATATCCTGGACTTTGGCAGCCCCCCGGGCTTTGTTGGACATTGTGTTCCCCTGTGCGCAACATCTAAGTGCCATACTGTTTTATATGCATATGTGTTAAGTATAATACATCATGTAGAAGGTAATAGGAAGACTTTACTAAGTTTGGTTTGGTACCCTGGTATCCTGAACTCTCATCATTACTGTGTTTTATTGTCATGGGGACTTTCTGTTAACTTACATCTGAAAGCGTATATGTATAGTGCTTTACACCAGGTATGGGGTTTATATTTTTGGTTAAGCATAGAGGTAGGCCTTTATTGGCCACATTTTTATCTACACCGCTCTCTGTTCGTTTTGTGTATATTTAGTACTACTTTTTCCCATCATAAATAATGTATGTATTACCAAACAGTGTATATCTCTACAGTATACCAGAGTGGGATTTTCTTGTGTGGTGTCTCCTGGGACTAATTGTACCTCCCTGGCAACCTACCTCCCCCCTGAATACAAGCCTGACTGTGCTGCTATTCTTACCAATGGAGAGTCTGGTCTTTCATTTTGGGTGCCATACTGTTCCACCATTAGATTAGATGATTATGCAGCCCTCACCTGAGGGTTGTACAAAAATCTCCCTAACATGATTGGTGGCAATGGTGAGATAAATGGCACTGAGGACTCTGTGAACTCCACAGACTACCTACCTGAATTAATCTATGTCTTTGTAGAAGAATAGATTACGTACCTTACGTGAGTTACTGCAAGAAGTAAAACTGTGTACTTACCTGTGTGTAAGTATTTTTATCTAGGTAGTGTAAACTCACTCCAAGGTTCTGTAAATTGTGTCAAACGCTATACTCACTTTAATGTAGGTTTTAACAGTTTTACATCAAGTGTGGTATCATCTTGAAATGCAAACACACCTTACTGCCCAGTGGGTCACTGCAAAGAAACACTGTTATACTTACCAGTGAGTGTGTTGTGTTTGTTTAATGTAATTTACCTTGGTCTTCTGAGAGTTTCTGACTGTTTTAGGGTTCAACTTCTCCTTATGGATAGTAACCAGAGAGCATTACAAAGTCAGTACCTTTCCTTTATTTATTGCGCCAACTTGAGGTAGATAGTCAAATTGTTTATCACAAATAAACAACAGCCCTTTGCAATGACACGTGTTTCGGCTTGTTAGCCTTTCTCAAATCAGGGCAAATTCACATTCTTTGCACCACAAATCAAATATAACATGTTTTTAGCAAAAATATGTACACACATCCAAATATAAATTAACATCACAGTGTTAGATGCATATTAATAATCCAGTCATATCATGTGGCGTATATATATGGTGTAACGTGAAAATCATATATCCCATGATTGTGTGTGGACAGAAAGCAAGGATGGGGTTAAAGGAAGGATTGTTAGGAGTGGGGAAAACAATTGTACAAGGAGACAAGAGGAAAAGTAAAGTTAAAATTAGTAACCGTTTGGTGGTCACCATATTATGGTAATGTCGTATTAGAGCCTATTAGGCTGCTAATAACAGCCACATCATGCTGTGCCTACCGTCTATAATTGGTAGCCAATCGAAATTGAAAAGGCCATGTCATGGGTTCAATCCCTGTGCAACTGAAAATAAAGGTTGCAAAAGGTAGTTGTTAGGCTGATAAACGTGCCTTTTTTGTCTCTATTTACTGTTACTTGGTTAGAGCCATTATCTGCCCAACTGAGAATCGGTAACTGGTATCCTAACTGTGCGATTCTTCTATCATTAAAATAGTTAGGTCTTAAAGTAATGCCTGTACTGATAGGCGTAATGTTATTTAAGTGCCCAAGCCAAAGTTATCACCAAGACCAGAGCTGCTCCTTCATTTGGTTGAATAACATGCTTTTCCTTTATAGTTAGCCATCCTTAGGCTGGAACTGGATTGACATAGCTTACATGGGGGTTTTCCTGTCTATAGGTTATCTAACCTTTTCTTGTGTTTTTCTTGCAGGTTCCTGTAGTCACCAATTGTACACACGTACCCAAAGTGACATAATGGGCCTCGTTATGGGTCCAGTGGTAACTCTGCCGGGGAGAACGGCGGGTTGCCGCCGGACCCGTAATAATTTACCAGTGCCTGACTTCCCGGTGCCACCCGGCTATTACAAGTCTGGCGGCCGGGAAGTCAAGCGCTGGTACATTTGTTAATCCCCATTCCCATAGAGTCCCATAGGACTCTATGGGAGTGGGGACACAGGAGCACTGGCACCAACAATGGTGCCGGTGCTCCTGTGACAAGTCTGCCTACCGTGGCTGCTGCGTACGGCAGGGGCAGAACTGTCGGGCACATCGGCTCTGGCAGGCAGAATTGTAGTTTGCCGGTCCAGAAACAAGGGTGCCAGTGAGCTTACCGGCACCCTTGTTTCCGGACTGGCAACATTATAATGAGGCTCAATATGTTATTTGGCAACTATGTACTTATTTCGACCTTAAGTCCTAAAGTGTTTTAACTTTTCAGCCTTTTAAGGTGTATGCTTCTGTACCAGTATTCAGGGTTTTCTTAAGTGGGGGCTGGGTTATCTGATGTAAGATTACTTACCCTTTATTTGTAGGTTGTAGGAATAGAGTAATCACCTCCGACAAGGTTTATGCAGTGCTTTATAATTTACTGGTTCTTGTCAAGGTTGCCCTGTCATATGCCAAAGCTATATAGCTGTATAAATAGCTGTGTAAATTGTTAGTGTGCTGGTTCCCTTACATTGGGTTTCTGTGGGTGGCTGTTCCTTGTCTTTCTTATCTGTAGCAATTTGGCTTTCCTTAGAGTAATTAACCTTCTTTGAATAGCTGTAGCTGTGATTTTGGGGTTTAACATTTATTTGTGAAGGTTATCCACGTATACAAAGTCTGCTTGCTATTATTTTTTAAAGAACATTGCTTTTACTTGCCCAAATATAAGGTCTGTTTTTTTAGTGGTAATCTGGTTTTTGTACCAGAGTAAAGATGGACATCTTTACAAGATGGACCCTGAACAAAATGTCTGTTGAGGAATTGACAACACATGTTCAGCGAGGGGTCTCACGTCATCAGGTACAAAAACGGGGCTTGTTCAGGACATTCTTGATTTCCAAGCTGGATGTGTCTTTCCTGGGGCTGTAGGGGCAACCCCAAAACCCCCCCACCACCTCACTGCTGGTACATCTAGCAATGTCTCTCCTCCTGTACCTGTCTCTGCTGAGGTCGTGTTAGCATCCCAGGAGGATCCGTTAAGTGTCACAGCTAGAGAGATTAACTTGGAAGCGCAGAGACTGGATCTAGAGAAACAACAGTTGGAAGAAAAGGCAAGGGAAGAATGCCCATCAGCTTGCTCTGAGTGAGCTAGAGAGAGCTCACCAGTAGTCTCTCCGGTACCAGGAGTTGACTCACCAGGTTCAGATAGGAAGTTAGAATTATGGTACTACCCATTTTGACCGATAAAAATCGATACAATTTGACCGATTTCGCCAGTACCATTAGATCGATTTTGAAAAAGACTGAACATGTGGAGCGGGGGTTGCGAGGGTGTCCCCTGCGCCCCATGTTTGGTATTTTTGGGCTTGGGGATTGCGGAGGTGGCCCCCGCTTCCTCAAAAGCAATAAGAAAAAGGGCCCCTGCAGCATGGAGTCTGACCTGGCTTAGAGGGACGGATCCGATGCTGCAAGGTTGCAGGGGAAGCGGCGACGAGCAAACAGGTAAGTACGGGGAGGGGTTGTTTGGCAGAAGTGCAAATCAATTCTCCACCCAGATCCAGAATTATAGTTGAGTAAGTCTAGTGTTTCTGGTTTTGATTTTGGGGGTGGTTCTGCTTCTGGGTTGGAGCCACCCCTGTCGTCCTAAGTTCCCTAAGAATTTAGTACAGATGTATGTGGAACGGAATGAGATCACAGATTGATTGAAAGGTTTTGAAGTAGTATGAAGAAGATGACTGGAGTATCAGGATTATACAGGCAAAGAGAAATGCAGACAGAATTCCTGTTGTACTATTCTGGAGTTATGTGAAGAAGAGGGACCGGATTAGGAAAGTATGAAGGAAGCTCTCATGAGGAGATTTGTCAAGATTCCCACTCAGACTCTGAGGGCTTTTGGGAGTCTGTCAAAAGAACAAATTACTAAGGATTTCCAAGGTAACTGAACTTTGGTTCCAGAGGGTGGTTCCCTTCCCCGGGATTCTTCAATGGGAAGGCAATGTCTCTTGTTGTAACAGTTCTCTTTGTCTTTCCTTGTCCCACAACAATCCTGTTAGCTGCAAAGCTGTTTAGCATTGTATTGTCCTTCTTTTAAAAAGTTTCTTCATAGCACAAAATTCACCAAGAGTTACACACTTTGGCTCCAAAGGTTTATTCCCTTCCCCTGGATTCGTCTCCAACTGAAATGACTCTTGTGATTGACTAGTCTACTTCCTTACTACGACTACTTCTATTTCTTATGACTACCTTGTATACTCCGTTGCCAGGATTTCTTATATTCATAAGCAACAGTTCCTTGTTTACTTCCACAATCTTTATTCTTGGGACTTATTTGGAGTTGCTTGATATGCTCCCCTGCCAGAACTTTTATGCACTTGCAACTGCCTGGTTTACCTGTCTGCCAGGACTTGTTTATAACAGTTCCTCTTTACATTTACAATTCTATATATTTTGTTTGATTCAGTAATTCTAGTTCTTTCAATATTCACTTTCAGTTTTCCCCATATCAACATTCTATGCACTCTTATCTTGTTAGGGGTTGTAATTGTAGTCTGCCTTTTTGACAAACAATCGTCTTATCAAATCTTTTGTATGTGGCGTTACAAAATTCAAATTGTGTTTGGCGCAGTCACCAAAAAGCCCTGTGCTTCCCACTTCACTTGGGCTCGCTCTGTGAAGTCCTGTTCACACTTATGCGGTATAGCTCTGCCGCTTGCCTTCAACTCTGGACCGCTCTGAAGTCTTTCTGGTTTTTCCCCGTGGCTCCGCTCCTGCACACCCGTTTGCCTTCAGGTCCCGGTGAGTGTAACGCTGCTTCCTCCAACTACCGAGGTCCCGGTGAGTGTAACGCTGCTTCCTCCAACTACCGAACGCCCAGGAATCGTCATGTGGTTGCTGTCATTTCTGCAGCCCTGCTTGCTTGCACGACTCTTTCCCTCTTTGCTGGCCAGCTCCTTGGCTCTGCCACACAGACTGTACAACTCCAAGGAAGATTCAACGTCTTCTCCTGAGACGCATTTCATAGTTTGGGTTCTATTTTTAAATATCCCGCGCATAGGTGCCTTCTCCAACAACTAGCCTAATCATGGAGCCTGAGGCTCCTTCTGCTCTCAATCATTTCCTTCATCCTCCTCGTCTCAGTACATAGGTGGTTCCGGGAGTTGGAGTCCACTAATATCAACTGATACATAGTACTTGGAGAATCTCTCTCAATGATGTTAGATGAAAGATTAGTTCTATATGAAGGGAAATTGGAACTGAAAAAGGTTTTCGTGGAACTTTACCTTTCAGACCATCAATGGGAGTTTGCCTAAAGGATGTTGGGAATAGACTTTCCTACTTTCCTTAAAGGGGGGGGGACAGATGCATGTCAATAGGCTATTAGGCTATTGGGTATAAAGGGCCTTTTCCATGGGAAAATGGGGGCTACAGCATCTCAACCAGTGAAGTCATGACATCATCCATGGTAGTTGTCTCGTCCTATGTGATCCTCCCTCATATAGCCACCCTCAGGGTCAGGATCAGGTAGCAGCTGCCGTCCCCTGGAACCTTGGGAGGTCACCGCCTGGGAATCTGTGATGACTCCATTGGATTCATCAGTCTCCCCACGGAATCCTCATCTTAGCTAAACTCCCATACAAGTTTTGTAGATGGTGGTGGAAAGGTCAATTTTTGTATAATGTTCTGATTATTGATTGATATGGTGCAGCACCGCTCTTTCAAATAGAGCATCCTGGCCCGACAGAGCGCCTCATTATAAGTTGGGTGGTGCAGGAGGAAAATGCAGCAGTATTACCGTATTACTGTCACATTACCATGCCGCCCAACTATGAGTTTGGGTGCAAGGTGGAGGAAAAACATTTAAAAACTGGAGGTATTTCCACCACCTTTCTGTCCAAAATCAGCTAATTTCGGCGTAATTGCTGCAGGAATCCCCCATGTAGGCCTATGGACTCCAATTCATGGGGACTAACACTGCCTGCCACTACTTGTAATCCAGCGGTAATACCACCGGACCAAGTGGCAGTAACAGTAATACAGTTTTTTATCTCTGCAGATTAACCACCCAGAGTGTCTAAGCAATAATGCTTTGAGAAAGTGTGGAGTGAGGACTAAGTTGCGGCATTGCAAATGTTCTGCACTGCAACACCTCTTTGGAGACCCGAAGTAGTTGCCACTGCTTTTGTAGAATGGGCTTATAGGTTTTCTGGGACATCTTTTCGTGCAATGGAGTAGCACTACGAAATGCATAGGATGATCTAACGAGAAAATTAATTATGTCATGGCTTGGTTTTGCCTATGACCAGTAGAACCAATAAATAGTTGGTCATCTTGCCTGACATTTGCCATCCTAGAAATGTAGAAACAATGAGACCTTTTCAGGTCAAGTTTGTGTAACCTCTCTTCACCCTTAGAAGGGTGAGTTGGCGGATAAAAAGCTGGTAAACTTATTTTTTGTGTCATATGGAATTCAGACACCACCTCAGAACCCTCAAACCTACCTTCTCCTTGGAGAGTTGAGTAAATGGTGGTTTGCATGACAAGGCTTGTAGCTCACTCTCTCTACGAGCATAAGACATGGCTACAAAAAAGATAGTTTTCGCGGTCCGTAACCTGAGTCGACAAGAATGAAGAGGTTCAAATGGAGCGCCCCTCAAAAACAAGTTAATACCACAGTCGAATGCCTGGGCGGAACCAGAAGAGAAACTGGTGGGAAAGTATTTTAGTCCTTTCAGGAATTGTAAGACAATCAGCATCTTAAAGTAAGAGCTTTGTTCTGGTGGCAGGTATCCCTTGACGGTAGCTACCTGCAGCCTCTGATGGGCTAGTTGCAGCAAAAAAGGAAGCACTGCAGGTGTATTGCAAGTACATCTATCTTTAACGCTACACCAGCTGCAAAACCTGCTGCAGCGGTATAGTGCTTTCGTTGCTGGTCTTCTGGGTGAAAGCAATACCTCCATCATGTCTTCCGGGAGTTCACAATCTATATATTTTAACCTTTCACAAACCAGGTATGAAGGTTCCAAGTTCTGATTCTTGGGTGAAGAAGACGGCCTCCCTCTTGTGAGAGTAGGCCCTCTCTCTGGGGAAGACGGAATGGAGGGCAGATGTACATGCCCAGAAGGTCTGGGTACCACGTCCTCCTGACCCAATCTGGACAGATATAGGAGTGGAAATTCCCAGTTCACTACAATTGCGTCCCCCAGAGATTCTCTCTGATGAAATTCCCTGGAGCAGAACAGGTTGCACTCCCTTTGATTCTGGATATGAACAGACCTACTTGAGTGGTTCCCCAAATGGTGAAGATCTCTAAAAGGACTTCCTGAGCCAGTTCCACTCGTGGGAGATCATGCTTTGCCTGCTCAGAGCGTCCGCTCTAGAATTCTCTTCTAGATGAACAGCAGACAGTGATCCAGTTTTTGTAGCGCCCAAAACCATAACTGTGTTGCTTCCCTGCACAGTGGTAGTGAACCTACACCTCCTCTTTTATTAAGGTAATGCATGGCCACTTTGTTGTGCGTCATTTTCAGAACATTCTTTCCCTGGATGGAAGGCAAAAAAGCCTTCAGTGGCAGCCTGATCACCCTCTGTTCTAAAAGGTTTGTGTATTCTTGATTCTACAGGGGGCCAAAGTCTTATTATTGTCAGATCACTCATATGAGATCCCAATCCCGTGAGAGAAGCATCTGTGAGTACAGTTATCTCTGGCCAGGGTTGCCAAAAAGGTTGATCCTCTTGTTTTCCTTGCAGGCCCACCATGGGAGGTCCTGTGTGATCTTGCTCGGGCCCGTAGAAGGTCCTTTATCCTGCCTGAGAACTGTGGCCAATGGGATCTAAGGGCCCACTGGAGGGACCCTCATCCTTTGGCAGACTTCTGGCACCAGGAAAATGCAGGTTGCCATGAGGCCCAGCAACCTCAGTCGAATGCTGGTAAATATTCGTCATTCTGAAATACTATTACCATCTGCAAGGTATGTTGAGCCCTCAACTCGGGAGGCGAAGCCTTCCCAGAGGGAGAGTCCAGGACCTTTCCAATAAATTGAAGCTTCTGAGAAGGTGTCACCTGCGACTTCTTGAAATTGACGGAGAAGCCCAGTTTGTGCAGGGAGTGGCAGGTGCTGTTGAGATGTTTCAAGCCATGTTCAATAGAACGGTCTCTGATCAGCCAATTGTCTAGGTAGAGAAAGGTGTGAATTCCTCCCCTCCTTAGATTCAATGCCACCAACGCCATTAACTTGGTGAAGACCCTTGGGCCGGAGGTGAGCCCGAAAGTCACTATTCAAAGTGATAGTGGAACTGCCAATGGCAAGCCTCGGGTACTTTCTGTGCTTGGATGTATTGGCACATGAAAGTAAGCATCCTGAATATCAAGTGACACCATTCAGTCCTGAAGCTGAAGGGCCTGGAAGATCTGCGAAAGAGTGACCATCTTGAATCTCTCTGTTCTCCACCTTTCTTGGCCACCAGAAAATAGGAGTACCACCAATCCTGGTACTGTTTGGCTACAGGTTCCCTTTCCATGGCACCTTTCTCCAACAGGGAAATAGTCTCCTGCAGAAGGAGCAGATACAGTTTCCAAAGTGATTGCTCACTCGGGAATCAATCTGGGGCCCTTTGCAGATATGGGAGACAGTACCTTTGTGCCACTGTCTGTGGTTCCCATGCATATGAAGTAATGCAAATTCTTGCAGATGCTGGGCCAACTTGCCTCTCACTGGGGTCCTGTGAGCAAAGTGGTCAGAGAGGTTTTGGGGCTGTGGCTTTGGCAGAGGGCAGTGAGGTGGTTGCTGCTTCAGCTTTTCTTTCTTCCACTGCCTCTGTGGACACGTGAGAACCTCCTTTGTCCTCTTTGGGTAGTCTGACCTCTTCCCATTTGACTAAAAGTGTAGTAGGAATGAGAAGAACGACCTCTCCAAGCCTGCAAAGACGGTTGCTGTTGTTGCAGCTGATGAATGGATGTCCCTAAACATTTTGCGCAGTCTTGGTAGTTTTTCAAAGCTGTCATATGCCTTTGGTCCAAAAAGGTTAGACCCATCGACTGGCATGTCCAGGAGCATGAATTGGACATTGGGGGCAAACCAGCCTTGCGTTACCATGCACATCTTCATATTACTGCACTCTAGCACATAACTAGCCGACACAGTCTGACACATCAAGGCCTGACCGAGAAGCCTCCTTTCCATCATTGATGAGATTTTTAAAGCCATCTCTCATGTCCCCTTCAGGAATGTTTTCTGCTACCTGGGAAATGATGTTCCATAGTGTGTACGTGTATTTCGCCAGACCACAAGATGCATTGATGGCTTTCAATGGCATGCTTCCCGCAGAGAATACCCTTTTAGCTATTGCATCGAATTTCTGGTGGGATGGTCGGATAAGCTGCAGCCTTTTGGGCGGCCTACACCACCAAACCTTCTGGTGAAGGGTGCCTGGAAAGAAAGTCTGGGTCAACCGAGAAAGGTCTGTACTTTTTCACCAACTCCTTGTTCACAGCAGGAGTGGTGTCAGGTTTTTGCCATTTTTTGAAAATGGGATTCCTTGTTGCTGTGTGGAATGGCAGCACAAGCTCTTTAGGAGGAACTCTATCCAAAATGTCAGAAAGGTCATCCATCCTAGGTAATGCCGTTAGCAGGACGTTGTCAACCCAAATACTTAATCATCCAATTCATGACCGTTCTATAGGCGTATTAGGGATAGAGTGTATGTCTGGTGTGTCAAATTCCACTTCAGGATAGGTATCCAGACTACTGGTTTCTTTTAGATGTGTGGCTAGGTCTTTAAGCCGGGATTGGTCTGAGACCAATTCTTCTGGAATATTGGAAGTCGAAAAACATTCATACCCGAATGGTACAACATCTTCTTCCTCAAGGATGGACCCAAAAGATCTGAAGAAATCCGATTCTGATTTGGGCTTAAAACACAAAGTTGTCAACAAGGTTGACATCAAAGGGCCCTTCGCCTTCAAGGAGAAAGTCACAAAAGCTTTTTGCTTTGATAAAGTGTCTGTTGTCGACGCTACGCGAGACAACATCCCTAGGTCTTCAGACTCTGACGTGTGGGTCAAAGCCTTGCTGGATTCCCTGCCAGTCTTGGAAGATGCAATGGGTTCAACTGCTTTTCTAAGCTATTTTGAGGGACCAGAAGGGGCCACCTTCGAAAAGACAACCATCCATTTTTCTTGGAACCTTTCCCATTTGGCTACTGAAGCAGTCTGTTCGGGGAAATGTACCTGACATTTATCGGGCGAAGTGTCAGAGGATGAGGAACAATGTCATAATTTCTTTGACTTCTTCTTTGACAATGAAGAGGAAGATTGATGGGAATCGCTCCTGTATCATCACCATTTGGAATGGCAAGATTGTTGCTTGGACCTCTCTGGAGACTTGTCTCTGCTGGAGCTTCTACCTTCAAAAGACTTCCTCTTTGAAGATATAGAAGGAGACTTGGAAACCGACTGACTTAGGGTGAGCTTTGACCTTCTCTCCTTCAAGGCCTTGGCATCGATTGCCAGGAGACGCACTCAATGACTTCATGTTCTTCTCCAAGGCACCAGAGACAAATCCTTTGTGGATTAGTGATCGACATCTTCGAATCACAGTCCACACATCTCTTAAAGCCTGTCTTCGGCATAGACATCAGGAAGATTTTACTCAAAAGTAAAGACGTTAGTCGATAAATTCACTGAGGCGAGTCGATCCACTAAGAGAGAGTGCTGCACATGCAGAAAAACAGAACTGAGGCGACGCTGCAGTGTGTGCTATTTATACTATCAGCGACATTATATCGGGACACGGGACTGCTAGCCGTCAAGGGACATCGACACAATGGCGCACAGAGCGCTCTGCTGTCTAACATTTTTCTGAGCCTGCCAAACAATATATAGATATATCTAAGTTGAGGAATCCGTGGGACGACGCAATCCATTAGAAAGGATGATGTCCAATTGGTGTCTTGGGTGTATGAGTCCTGGAAAAAACCTGATGGTTTGGGTGAGTGAATGGCTATAAGGTGGACTCCTTCCAAGGCATGATCAATATGGTCATGCTGGAGCACATCATGAAGACTTGTTTTCCAGAATTGCATCAGAACTTGGCAAATCGTGGATCCAATGGAGCTGGCTAAAAGTACAGACTATGGTTTGATATTTATTTTTACACAAGTAGAGGCTGTTAAATAATCCAGTTTGGTGCCTATAATGAATTGATACAACCCTAGTCGGTGGGCCGACCCTGGTGGAGACAGCTTGCTACCTAAGTTAAGGGATCGAGCGCTGATCGTACCGCATGTTGAAGATTATATCGCCATTCGCACCTGCGAGTAACTAAATATGGATGATAATGGCTATGAAAATGGAAAGAAAAGGGAAAAACGTACCTTTTCCTTTACTGCAAGGCTGCGTCAGCAACAGGCGTCTGTTCTCAGTGTTGATTACGATGACGTAGCAGATGTGATGATGCCTGACTGGAGAAAGACATTGATCAAAATGAAGTGCAGATTGGGTGCTTTGAAACACAATTTAGTTGATGAATAAGCGCCTTACAAATGCACAATAAATACAAAATAAATAAATACAGGGTTCCTCTTGCTGTTTGACAATACAAACAGCTGTGTAAATATCAAAATGTAAATACATGTTTTTAGTATATGTCATCTATATATCTCGATGTTAATGATATATTTTCATGCTATATCGATTTTGCAAATATATCTCCAAAACATTATACATCGCCCAACCCTACACTATGATTCATCAAAAGTTGTGCAGAGGATATATAAAACAACAGAGGGGAGACTCCTGATCCCTGTGGGACCCCACATGTTAAGATTTGCACATCAGATACAAAGTCAGTGGGCCTCATTACACGGATGGCGGTATTAGCACATGGACCAAGGTGCTGTTAGCACCTTGGTCCATGCCGGTAAAATACCGGCACCGCCTTGGTGGAAAGGGGTATTACCGCCCCATTCCAAGGTTGGCAGGGCGGTAATTCCCCCTTCCACCACTGCCCTTCCCCATTCCCATTTTTGCCCCATGGGGCATAATGGGAATGGGGAAGGTGCTAATTACGGCACCGCAATTTTGTGGTGCCGTAATTAGCACCAAGGTCCCTCAGTGGGTTGGTTTTTAACGCCTGCAAAAAGCAGGCGTTGAAGCACCAACCCGCTAAGGGACCTCGTAGTAAGGCAGTAATGGTTAACGGTCACCGTTACCATTAACAGTGACCGTTAACCATTACCTCCATCCGTGTAATGAGGCCCAATGACCTTGATTCTAGATGTTCCTCTGTTATTGAAACCAAAACATCTAGTGGCTGTTTCTGAGACCGACGCCAGATCTTTCGGCTGCCTTAGCAGAATGTTGTGGTCTGTACTGTCAAATGCTGCAGAGAGGTCCAACACCATCAACAAGTCCACCTGATCCTCATCGGCTATCGTCATTTTATTTATTTACATTTTGTTTAGTCTGTGTTTTTGTTATTTAATAACTTTCCACACTATAAAGGAAATACTAAAACAAAATAACATTACATAAAATTCAACATTATAAAAGATACAACATGCATTAAAATGTCTTCTAAGTCAAAATACTATTTTCTCTTTAATCTCTTTACGTTACGGCCAAGTTGCCATATCATCAATGCAACTTCATCTACATTCTAAATCTCCAAGCAGACCAATAACATTTACAAAATCTATCTAGTATTTTAGGAAAAAAGGGGATATTAGAGATGGGCCTATAGTTAGAATCTCTAGATCCAAAGTCGTTTTTTCCAAGAGTGGGGAAACCCAGACCTGTTTCAAATTCTCTGGGATGTCAGATGTTCTAAAGACGTATTTATAATTCGGGTTGCTCAACTGTAGCTGTTCTGCATTCTTCTCTGAATTGTAGGAGCGTGATGCTGGTGGGGCGGAGGTTCCGCAGTCTAGGGGTGTAGACAGTGATGGCTTGGTTTTCTGGTCCTTTCCTATTTGCAGCGGTAGAATTCAGGTCTGCCTGTATCCTGGACTTTCACATGGGGTTGCAGGAACTTGAGATGAGGGAGACCGAAATCTAGAAATTCCTATCCGAGTGGGAGTGCCAAAGTATCTCCCACATCATAAAAATCTAGATTAAAGTCTTCCAGAATGATAAGGGGAGTCTTGATTTTTGATTGAGAAAGAGTTAGATCAGTAATATACCAAAAAAGTGGACCATATTTCAGCGGTCAATAAAGAATGATTACATCCATAGTGTAGAAAGTATTTGGGTGTATTGAGACTTTTAAAATCTCAGCCTTGTGAAACATGTGTAACAAGTTTGTTTTAACTGTAAGTGCCTCTCGATATATCAGAGTAACCCCACTGCTCTACCTTCAATCCTATTCTCATTAGTAATAGAATAGCCTGTAAACTGCAATTAAGGGGCCTGAGTAGTCGCTGATCTGTCGCGACCCTCAGCCATGATCCCCACTGGCAAGGTGGAATCAGGGCTCGGATCATTAATAAGGCCAGGCATCCACTCTTCAGGCCTTTTGGGGCCAGTCCTGGCACATTTGGCGCCAGGCTCATCAGTTAGGAAAGGCATCTGCTTAAGGAACTACTTTATTTAGGCTTTCAGCCAACATGGAAGCATCCACATAGCTGGGTTCCTAGAACCAAGCTATGCGGTCTAGTGTTTTGGGTGTGGTGACCTGGTGACTACTTTACCTGGACTACTTTACAGTGGCTATTTAAACCACACCCGAACAAGACCACGTGCTTTGTGTTACTTTGCTTCTAGCAACGTGACGCTCACTGTGTCCAGCTTTCTCTCGAACCTGGCAAATTCCGGACCTACAGAAAACGAAGAACATCGTCAGCAGCAGAATCTTACCTGCAATCTTCATCCTTCTCTGCTCACAGCTCCTGGGCAGCTCTGTTGGAGGAGTTCGCCGCCCGGATCGAAGGGACCTGAGAAAAGGAGAAAGACATCATTAACAGAGGTACCAGAGACACTACAACCATAAAAGCGCTTAAAGACTTACCTGGCTGGTTGCTTTTCCACCGGCACTGCTCCGGAAACTCCATCAGCGCTGGGTACTCTCCGCGACCTACAAAAAGAGAAAAGCACAGGTCAGTGAGGACAAGGCATTGCTGCGCTACGCAAAGCGCCTCCTCACCGCATCATAGCGCTATAGCACGCCATCATCTCCCGGTGAGAACCAGCACATCCCGTTCTCCCAGCGGACACTCAGCGCTCCTAGATGAGATAAAAAGAGACATTATGTCACGCCCCTGCGGAGACCATGGTCACTGTGGCATAGATGGTCTCTTAGACGGATTGCGGCCATCTTTACTCCCAAGATGGCCGCCGCTACGGATGGTGTGGGTCTAGATTTGCACCAAGACCGTGCGGTGGAAGGACCGCCCCCCGGCTCCGGAGCAGGTTCATCTGTTCCTGCAGACAACGCGCGGACGCGTTGCTACTATTCCACAACAACGCTTCATGAGTTCGATACTAGGATTGCATACTAGTTTGTTCGTCACTCCTTCTGTGTAATTTACCCTTTTCACTCACCTATTTTCAGACTTGACTCCTTCTCCCAACTCTTGCACGATATCGGAGACTCGAGTGGACTCTCTCAGCCTCACTCGTTACAAGCTGAACCTCACTGATCGGTTCGCTAGTGAGAATCTCTCCCTGGCGAGCGGTACGTGATAATTGATAGTCAGTCCCTAGTAGCCCCGTGGGTTAGAAATAGACCCAGAATTGACACCTGATATTATCTCCCCTCTGCTGCAGGGATATGCGGGGTCCGATCCGCAGCATTGAGATTTGAGAATCATTCTCTTCCGGGGACGTCCTCAAGGTTACTCCTATCCGTGTCTTATCTGAAGATCTGCAATATAGCTCGATAAGTGGTATCCCCTTTCCAATCAGGTACTCCTCGTTTTCTCTACCCATATTCTGCTTTCTAGTTTCCCTTCTTAAAACTTACCACTTTCCTCTGTCTCTATTCAGACGGCTCCCCTTCAGCGGATAGTCCGGGTACCAAGAACCTCTCCAGACAGACGACATCCATCCAGAGGCCATCGACACAGGGTTTTCTTCCCCAGAGGGTTTCCCTGGGGTCCTTCCCCTCCTTACTCCTTGTATTTAGGGCAGAGGAAGGGTCTCAGGGAGGCACTCATTCTCTACCCCTGTCGGAATCTTTCTGAAGAAGGCGACTTAGGAAGGAGAACGGAGTTCTCTAAGGTAACCTTTTGGTGTTATTCAAGTTTCTTGTAATTTGTCTAATTATTACAGTTAGCAACGCGCCAACAAAAATTAGAAGTTACTGGGGCTTCCCAGGCGCTGAACGGTTGCCTTAGAAAACTAAATAGTTCAAGGAGATACCATGGACGCAGCCCAACAGCAGCAATTGGTTTCTGCAGTCCAGTCTTTGACTGCGGAAGTCCAGGCATTAAAGCAGGAAAATGCCTTCTTGAGACAACAGGTTGGAAGGGTACCTCGTTGTTCAGAATTACCTCCAGGTCCCATTCCAGGGGGTTTATATGATGGGAATCCCCACAAACTTAAAGCTTTTATCGAAGCATGTACTGTCCAGTTTTCGTTTAAAACGGCCTTCTTTCAGGATGATCGCGACAAGGTGGGACACATGATAGCTAACTTGACTGGACCGGCATTGGCATGGGCTACACCACTGGTTGTGACAAACAACGCTCTGCTAGACTCCTATCCCGCTTTTCTGAACAGTCTTAGGTCCATGTTCAGTAGACAAGAGATCACTGTTTCCTCCCAAGAGCAATTATTGGACTTCAAACAGGGATCACAGGATCTACTGTCTTATATCACCTCTTTTAAACAGCTTGCTGCTGGAACCTCTTGGGCTGATGATGCTCTGGTAACACTATTTCGCAGGGGATTGAATGAGGAACTTAAAGACGAGGTGTCTAGAGTGTCTCGACCTCCCAACCTAGCGGAAATGGTTACATTAGTGATGCAGATGGACTACCGTCTACAGGAAAGGCTCAGAGAACGACGTCGAAATCGTTCTGTGAGACCATTGACTACGCATCCTACTAGTCCCATGAAAACCCCAATTGATGAACCTATGCAGATAGGAATCACAAGAGGAAGAGGTAGACTCACCTTGGAAGAACGTAATCGACGGAGAGCTAAAGGCTTGTGTATGTATTGTGGGTCCAAAGACCACCCAGTACAGGATTGCCCCATCACCCCTACCAAACGACAGGGAAACGCTTTCTCCCAACCGCATGGGGAACCGCGGCTAGGGAGCCAATAATAGGTTCCTCAACCAAGTCTTTAACTTCTCAAGTCACAGACACACCCGATCCTCCCATGATTGTCATTCAGGTTTCAATGGAATGGGGGACCTCCGAGCCAATTTTGGTTCCCGCATTGATTGATTGCGGAGCTGCGGGAAATTTCGTAGACACCCATTGGAAGAATGACAAGAATATACCATGCTCCCTTAAGACCATTGCTGTTCCGGTAGAATCTGTTGACGGAAGTCCATTGGTTTCCGGTCCTATCAGGGAACAAACAAGACCGATTCAAATGAAGATTGCATCTCATCAAGAGACTATAGTATTCGATGTCATTCGTACAGCACATTATCCCTCGATTTTGGGGTTACCGTGGCTTAGAGCCCATAATCCATACATTAATTGGAAGGCCGGCACAATATTCCTAGGATCAGAATATTGCCTTACTCATTGCCTTTCTGGTGGAGCGTTAGGGTTCTGTTCTACACCCTCCATCCAAGAAAGGAATTGCACTACTTCGGTGTTACATAACATCCAGGAGATTCCTCCTGACTACCAAGAATTTCAAGTAGTATTTTCCAATTCAGAGTTCGCAGAATTACCTCCCCATCGTAGAGATGATTGCGCCCTTGAACTAGAACCTGGTGTTCCAATCCCTTTTGGGCGCATGTATATACTATCAGCGCGCGAACGGGAAGTCCTAAAGGAGTATCTCCAGAAGAATTTACATAACGGCCTCATTCAGGAATCCACTTCTCTTGCCGGCGCCTCACTGTTCTTTATCCCTAAAAAGAATTCGACTGAACTCAGACCATGTGTAGACTATCGGGGTTTGAACAAGATCACCACTCCGGATTGCTACCCGATGCCCTTAATCCCGGATATTCTTGAGGCAGTAAAGGGTGCCAAGATATTTACCAAGCTAGACCTACGCGGAGCTTACCATCTTATCCGAATCCGCGCAGGGGATGAATGGAAAACCGCCTTTCGTACTCCCTTGGGCCACTATGAATACAAAGTGATGCCATTCGGACTTTCCAATGCACCAGCTGTTTTCCAACGTTTTATGGATCACATATTCTCGGATATTCTTCTACATACCGTCATTGTCTATTTAGACGACATACTGGTCTTCTCAGTATCCATGTCCGACCATATCCGGCATGTGAAGGAAGTATTGCAGAGACTGGAGGAGAATCATCTTTTTTGCAAGTTAGACAAGTGTGAATTCCACAAGGATAGAGTGGCCTATTTGCGTTATATACTATCCGCCGAGGGAGTTGCCATGGATCCCAGGAAAATCTCTGCTATAACAGAATGGCCAGTTCCACTGGTTGTTAAAGATCTGCAGAGATTCTTAGGATTCGCCAACTTTTATAGGCGTTTCATTCCCCACTATTCAGAGAAGATTCTCCCTATTACGGCTCTCCTTAAGAAGAGTGCAAAGTTCTTTTGGTCAGACAGGGCTCAAATAGCCTTTGAGAGTCTCAAGGAAGACTTCACCAAGGAACCTATACTCCTCACCCCTGACCAAAACAAGAGGTTCATTGTAGAATCGGACGCCTCGCATCATGCTGTAGGTGCCGTTCTACTGCAAGAGAATGAACAAGGAGACGAGTGTCCTGTGGCCTATCTATCTAAAACACTCCCACCTTCAGAGATCAATTACTCAGTCCTCGAAAAGGAATTAGCTATTAAGAGAGCCTTTGAGGAGTGGCGACATCTGCTACTAGGGGCCAAACATGCCATTGAAGTACGGACCGATCACAGCAATCTCCGAGCCCTACAATACTCTCAAACACGAAATAGCCGCCAAGCTCGTTGGGCCCATTTTTTTTCGCCCTATGATATCGTCTTCTCCTTCATACCGGGAAGAGTCAACCTCAAGGCAGATGCATTATCCAGAAAGGATTACAACTCTACCACTCCTTTCCGTTCCGAACCCTTGTTTCCCAAGGCCAGATTTTTGCAGGAAATCACCACCTTTCTTCAACTGGTGGCTATGGATACCTCTCGATTTATTCAGACCAATCCTCGATTTGCTGCTCTCTGGATGCTTAACTCATCTCAAGGATGCTTCTATAGAGACAAACAGTTATTCATTCCCTCCGAAGAATTAAGAAGAGTGGTCCTTCAACTCTGTCATGATTCCCAGATGGCAGAGCATCGAGGTATGGCTAATACCAAGGAATTGATTCAACGCCATTTTTGGTGGCCAAAGATGAGTAGAGATATCAGAGACTATGGGCCTCATTACGACCCTGGCGGAAATGGAAAAATGATGGCGGAAATGCAATACCGCCATCGAACACCGCTCGTTGCGATTATGACCCGTCACCGTAAAGTACGATGCCATTAGCGACACCGCAGTGAACGGCAACGCTAACTGCACCAAGTACGCGCACGCGCGCCTTGCAAAACCGGAATCACCGCCATGGCGCAACGGTACGCGAATTCTGACCCTAGCGGACATGTACTGAACGCCATCAAGCACGTCGTAAAGTACCATTCCGCCATGGCGAGAAATACGGCATCGTGAACCAACCGTAAATGGCCCACTGAGTGCCTGTACTCCACTCCCTGGCCACATTGCACAACTCCTGGCAGGCGCAATGTACTCACACTATGCAACCAGTGAAATCTACAATTCACCCATGCATGCCAACGTAGAAAAGCATGCAGGGGCTCAAAGCGCCCCGTGAGTGGGCATCCATGTACGGCATGTCACCATAGCCGTACTGATGCAGCACAGGCATGTGAAGGTACAATACATCAAAATGAAAATCAAGAACACATGACACAAAACAACAGTAGTCCCCCATCGCTTGCCACCAGCGCAAGGCAACATCCAAAACAGCATCCTGAGGGGGATTGCACCAGCCCTGTACTCTTGCCAGTAAACAAACCAACCATCAGCAGAAGCATGTACCACACAAGTTGGCAGAGTGACTGAGCAGCCAGGCTCATCCCAAGAGGGGCCGATGGGAGCTGCAGGGCACAGATGGCATCAATACAGAAGCTATTCCAATGGACATGACCCCAGTCCCCCTCCAACAAACGCACGCAAACACAGTCACCTGTGACCAGCCACATTCTGAACATCCCATCATTCCACCAATCGACCTGGCTGACAGGCACCAGTCGGCCAAAAGCCAATCCCCCGCCCCTGAACAGCACATCATGTAAACAGTCACAATGGCAGCCCCTATCCGTGACCATACTGTGCTACGTAGGCAAACGCGGCCAGTACTGTACCACACAACTCAACTCAGAAGGCGGAACACAATGCAGATCATCTCGCAATACATACCGCCACAAATCGAAAATCGCCACATCACCTGCAAAGAACAACGCAACACGACAAATATCGGAATACAATTTAAATGCACATCCAAATGACAAAGGCCCCACAGCAATTTGCAAAATAACACCAAAACAACCATCATCACCGAGGGCTGCATCTGCAATAATTGACCAGCTTCTACTTGTGTGACGCCCTGTACCATCATGGCACACAGGGCCTACATCAACGTTCAAAAAGGCAACATGGAAGCGGCAAGAACCGCAGGTCCGTCCCATGAGGCAGGCACTAGTCGAGCTGAAAGGCCGAAATGTTGCACCTAGCCACCAGTACAGCGTAAGGGCATGTGGCCCATTGGCGATCGTCCCATAAGATCGAAATGGTGCTCCACTGATTCACCCGAAGCTGCAGGAGTCGAGAGTAAAAACCATCTGGAGGAGTGGCGTAGAGATGGCATCTGCAATAGGGCAGGAGATACCTGTCACCCAAAAGAAACACAAATTAACCGATTGCATTACGGGACTCATGATGCATTACAATCTTCATTCAACACACCAAATCCACACCCATATGCATGCTAGCCCACTCCAAAGGAATATACAGACCCCTAAATCAGTATCGAATCATAACGAAATCAATCGAGGTAAATACACCATTGGCAACGTCGGTTACTGTGCATGCGTCCGTCAAGATAGAACCCATGACATGGGATTAGTAACGTGCCTAGACACAAGTGTATGAAGGCGCGTCGAGACAGGGAGGATCCGACAAGGGCAGATAGACGTAAGTCCCACTATGGCAGCCTTGCATCACATAGCGCAGGGGAAGGGGAGTGATTCAAAAAACCCATGTACATGGCAGACCCTAAACGGAATCATCTGTCCATGCATCCATTCATCATTCCCTCATCCCGCAATGAAAACGCATGAATATTCACTCACATAATATGTGAAACTTCCATCGCGTCTGTGCGTAATGCAGTCTGCAAAAACCACTGTGCTCCTGGCCGGATCTGTAGTGTTGTGAAGCAAGATGGATTTGGGAACGTCCTGCCTTATCGTCCACTACGCTATTGCGCATCCCATTCAATTCATATCATTCATTGCCTGCTCGTTATGGGCCATGTCCCAAGGACATTCTACAATAGAACGTTACATTTCCAGCCAGACCTGTGGGCGTATCCTCGCCGCTACTTCAAAACCAAAAATGCTGGCCTTCGAATTCCTCACTTGCAACATTACGTCGAAAAGGCTTCTGTGAACGCTTGCATTCACAATTACATCAATGTAGTGCGGCTGTGTGTCATAATGCTAACTGGCTGCAATCACAAATGGGACGCCACGCCCGTCGGTGAAGTACGTTACTGTGCTGCATGAGGGTCGGCCATCGATCGAGCCCTACATACCACTGACTCTTCACAGGTATGTAAGCGGCTGCAATCATAGCATGTGTAACAATGGGAGCATAGCATGAAAATCAGTCAAAGTACATCACACTGCCATCGGGATTTGATACATGATTCCAATCCCAAGATGCCATGCGGCCAAATGCAGCCTTACGTGCGGGACGTGCTCGGCCAGAAGGGATTGCATCTGCCACAGATTCATTCAATCAGCACAGGTGGAGGCCATACAGGCCGACAGCACATATATAGCAGACCCAAACCCCTCCCACAACCACTCCCACTCCAAAATGCTACCGGCAGGACTAGCGATGTTGGGCCTGGGGGACCAGATAGCACTGCAAGTGCTACAACTACAAGAAGACGACGAACAACAACAGGTACAACAACCGGGCGCACAGGGGAGACGGAGGAGAAGGAGGAGGAGGAGGGCAAGGCAGGGTCAGCAAGGCCCACAAGCACTGCCACTACCACCACGCAGGCGGCCCGCAATCCCACGCCTCCGAGCCGATCCGTTCAACCTCACTGCTGAGCAGATCCACACCCTCTACCGTTTGGACCGGGACACCATAATCGCCATTGTGGACATGACACATGCTGACCTCGTGAGCATGATAGATAGCCCAACCGCCATCCCACCCCTACTGAAGGTGGTGTCTGCACTCCACTTCCTGGCCACAGGCACCTACCAGCACACAGTGGGACAGTTGCATGGCATTTCACAGCCACTGTTCTCACGGACACTCTTCCAAGTGCACGATGCCCTCCTGAAGCACGCCGACGACCACATCACACTACCACGCACGTACCAGGAGATTACCAACGCAAAAGTGGGATTCCATGCACTTGGCGGCATCCCGGGTTGCATTGGTGCCATCGACTGCACCCATGTTGAATTGGTTGTCCCACATGCCATGGAGGTCCAGTACCGCAACCGGAAACAGTTTCATTCAATCAATGTGCAAATGGTGTGTGACTCCAACAAGATATTTACGCATTGTTGTGCCAGATTTCCAGGATCTACCCATGATTCTATGGTCCTGAGGAACACAAGAATACCACGCTACATGGAGCGACACGCAGGGCACAGATCCTGGCTACTCGGTGAGTCTCATTCCATGCATGACATCGTGGCCCATTTGATGCGTCAATGACCTTGCAGGAGGGGGGGGGGGCTACTTAGCACTATCATTCCACTGACACCCTTTATTCGTCTCATACAGGTGATGCCGGGTATCCACTGAAGAGATGGCTCCTTACACCAATCCGGAACCCACAGAACGAGCATGAGGAGGACTACAACCATGCCCACTCACGTACCCGTGTGGTCATTGAACAGGCATTCGGCCTACTGAAGGCTCGTTTCCGCAGCCTCAGCAGGTCTGGCGGGGCACTCATGTACAGCCATGAGAAGGTTTCTAAGATGGTCATGGCATGTGTCATGCTGCACAACATGTGCATACGTAGGAATGTGCCCATGCCCCCTGACGCTGTACTGCATGCACCTGAAGATGATGATGATGATGAGGGTGGGGATGTGGAGGCACCTCAAGGAGTCCATGAGGCACAGGATGCACGTGCAATCCGACAGAGCATCATAGATGCATGCTTCTAGCAACCACGCATGGTGCCTATTACACGGAAAGGGGACCTGTGGCACTGTGTGTGTGTAGTACAGGCACATTGTGGACTGTACGCCTATGAAGGCCTCGTACGCAAATATCAATGTCCACACATGTCATTGGATGATAATGAGATGCTGTATTGTTAATGTGATTTGATTTATACACCCTATGGACCCGCCACCCAGTGAAGCCCAACACACCCCCTCCACCCTACTACCTCCCCCCCCAACACCAGTGTCCAAATATGCATGCTGTCCGTGGTTGGACGCTATTGCAAGCCCCCTCTACGGGTATCAGGGGCACCCCTGCCCGTGGAGCGCAGGTTCCTGCCAGATCTGCGTTGGGGGCTGCCCTGGACGGAACTTGCCACGGATGATGTCTCTGCCTGCTCGCGTCCATGCATGTCTCTGAGGGTTTGTGAGAGCTCCGAGAGCACACGGCGCACAGCAGCGAGTTCAGCACAAACGTCTTTGGACGTCGCATGCAGTTCCCCCCTCAGGCTCTCGGTGCTTTTCTCCATTTGTGCTCTCAGGCTCTCGGTGCTTTTCTCCATTTGTGCTCTCAGGCTCTCGGTGCTTTTCTCCATTTCTCCCCTGAGGCTCTCACTACTTTTCTCTATTTGTGCCCTGAGTGTCTCGGTGGATGTTTCCATGGCTGCCCTGGAACCCCCGCATTCATTTGCATGGTCCTTGAGTAGCGTGGACACTTCCTGCTGTTGCTCGATCAGCAGGTCGAGGGACTGTTGCCTCTGCTGGGCCATGGACATTTGCGGTGGTGTGACAGGGGGGCTGCTCAACACATGTTGCCTTGGCACAGGACTTGTGGGGGTTGGCCAGTCGTCGTCTTCAGGGTGCCCCTGCGTGGTTTCGTCATGGTGTAGGGGATGGAACATGCAGGGGGATTGGGAAAGGTCATGGATGGTACCTACGTCGCCAGCACTGTTTTCCGTGTCGGAGCATGCTGGCATGACAGCTGTGTCACCTATGGTGCTGCTACCACCAGAGGCAGTGCCATCAGATACGTTCTTTGGGGGGACCTGTGGTGCTGGGGTTGTGGACTTGCTGGCTGCTGGGGTGCCTGTTGCAGTCCCCTCCAGTGTGCTGCCACTTGATTCCTGCTGCTGCCGTGTCTTGATCCTTGCACCTGAGGTGGAGGCTCTTGGGACGTTGGTCCTGGCCCTCTTTGCAGGCGTGCTGGTAGGGGTGTCCTGCAGCTCGTCGTTGGTATCGGACCCTGTGGTGGAGTAAAGAGGGGCGAGCGTTAGTTATGGGTCTGTCGGATTTGGAATGGCAACGTATCAAATGCATTGGGGTGGTACATGAGGCTGATTTGGGACTGGGCCTTGGAGGTGGTCTCATTTTCGTGTGGATTGAGGATGCATTCATTTGGCTGCCTGCAGTTAGGGGGTGCATGCTGCACATGTAGGGGTTGTTTATGGCATCTTGATTGATTTGTTTATTCATTCTGACTTTTAGAGGGCGCTGTCAGGGCAAAGTATGTATTGCACTATGGGGTCACATGGTACTGCACATGTTCGTGGTTTGTGGATTTCGCATTGTTTCTCTTGGCCAACCTACCTGATTCTCCGGATGTCGGCACTCCTTTCTCCATCCCTCCGACTCCCTCTATGCTCTCCATTCCTATGGTGGAGGCGCAGATATCCTCCCAGGGGGTCAACTTGATGGGCGACTCTGAACCCCCCCCGGTAGCTGTGGCGATGTTCCTGTTCGCAGAAAGTATGCTGCGTACGCGGATCCGCAGGTCGTCCCACCGCTTGCGACATTGCTGTGGCGTGCGGGGTGTTGTCCCCACCGCACTTACGCGCTGTGCCACCAGGGCCCATATGGCCTTCTTGTTGGCAAGGGCCGTCCTGGTCATTTGACTGGAGAAGACGACGGCGGCATTTTCCTGGAGGGTCTCGGTGAGCACGGTCAGTTCCTCTCGGGAGAAGTGTACCTGCCGCTTGCGGTCACACGCTTTCTTGGCTACCTTTCCCATATTTATTTTTTTAACTGGGGTTGCGAACGGGTTGGGATGTGTGTCAGGGTCGGATTTTTAATGGTTGTGTTGGGATTCGGATTTTATAGTTGTGCGGCGTGCTGTTTCCCGTTCCGGCCACATGCTTTTACTTCCGTTTCCGTATATTTACGGTGCCCGTAATTTGCGGTGCCCGCTCGTTACGGTGACCGCTCGTTACGGTGACCGCTAAGATGGGTGGCGGTATTGCACCTGGTGCAGCGTACGGCGGCGGTAAGGGCCGTTTTGGGGTCATTTCCGCCATCGCAGCCTTTCGGATTCCGCCATGGCGTAATGCTCGTGCCCGATGGGTCGTAATTAGCCGCACTTTGCTCCTTCGTGCAATGGCGGAAACGCTATTTACGCTGTTGCGGTCCGGTCAGTCACTTTCCGCCAGGGTCGTAATGAGGCCCTATGTTTCAGCATGTGCCATATGTTTACAAACAAAGGCCCCTCGATCGGCCCCAGTGGGTCTCCTATCGGTGATGCCAATTCCTGATCGTCCCTGGCAGACAATTTCGACAGATTTCATAGTCGAACTCCCTATCTCGGATGGTTGTACAGTAATTATGGTTACAATCGACTACTTTACGAAGATGGCACACTTTATTCCTCTACCATGCATTCCCACTGCAGCTCAGATGGCGAAAATTTTCCTTTCACGGATCTTCACGCTCCATGGGCTTCCAGAAACCATCATCTCCGATCGTGGTTCCCAAAATACTTCACGTTATTGGCAACAGATATGTAAAAGCCTCAAAATCTCCCGGGCATTGAGTTCTGGCTTCCATCCTCAAACTAACGGCCAGACAGAATGACTGAACCAGACATTGGAGGGCTATCTGCGCTGCTACATCTCAGCAACACAGGACACCTGGGTTTCTCTATTACCATTGGCGGAGTTTGCCTACAATAACTCCCGTCATTCCACTCTGGGTTCCAGTCCTTTTCTTTGCTCATATGGATTTCACCCTTCCTGTTTTCCTACTGGCCTTCCTTCTTCATCACGATTTCCAGATGTGGATAACCTACTTCAAGTTATCCAGACAGGACATTTGGCGGCCAAATCTTCGCTACTTGAGGCTCAGGATAGAGTCAAACGATTTGCGGACAGGCACCGTTCTCCAGCGCCCTCCCTGAAGGCGGGTGATTTGGTATGGCTGGCCTCTCGTTTCTTACCACGGCATCTGGTCCCGTCCAAGCTGTCTCCTAAATATTTCGGACCTTTCCCCATCCTACAGAAGTTGGGTTCCTCTGCTTTCAAACTCAGGCTTCCCCCTTCTTGGTCCCGGATTCATCCCGTGTTTCATGTGTCCCAACTGAAGAAAGATGTGTGTGATCGATTTTCAAGATTAAGGAATACTCACCCTCCTCCGGTGTCTACCCCGTCAGGTCCTGAATATGAGGTGGCGGATATTTGTGACTCTCGTATCTTTCGAGGTCGCCTTCAGTTTTTGATTGACTGGCAAGGTTATTCTCCTGCTGACCGTTCCTGGGAACCTGCCTCTGCAGTGCATGCACCGGCTCTTATTCGCCGATTCCTCCGTAACCATCCGGGGAAGCCGGGGGCGCCTGCCCTTCGGAGGGGGCATACTGTCACGCCCCTGCGGAGACCATGGTCACTGTGGCATAGATGGTCTCTTAGACGGATTGCGGCCATCTTTACTCCCAAGATGGCCGCCGCTACGGATGGCGTGGGTCTAGATTTGCACCAAGACCGTGCGGTGGAAGGACCGCCCCCCGGCTCCGGAGCCGGTTCATCTGTTCCTGCAGACAACGCGTGGACGCCTTGCTACTCTTCCACAACAACGCTTCGTGAGTTCGATACTAGGATTGCATACTAGTTTGTTCGTCACTCCTTCTGTGTAATTTACCCTTTTCACTCACCTATTTTCAGACTTGACTCCTTCTCCCAACTCTTGCACGATATCGGAGACTCGAGTGGACTCTCTCAGCCTCACTCGTTACAAGCTGAACCTCACTGATCGGTTCGCTAGTGAGAATCTCTCCCTGGCGAGCGGTAGGTGATAATTGATAGTCAGTCCCTAGTAGCCCCGTGGGTTAGAAATAGACCCAGAATTGACACCTGATATTATCTCACCTCTGCTGCAGGGATATGCGGGGTCCGATCCGCAGCATTGAGATTTGAGAATCATTCTCTTCCGGGGACGTCCTCAAGGTTACTCCTATCCGTGTCTTATCGGAAGATCTGCAATATAGCTCGATAAGTGGTATCCCCTTTCCAATCAGGTACTCCTCGTTTTCTCTACCCATATTCTGCTTTCTAGTTTCCCTTCTTAAAACTTACCACTTTCCTCTGTCTCTATTCAGACGGCTCCCCTTCAGCGGATAGTCCGAGTACCAAGAACCTCTCCAGACAGACGACATCCATCCAGAGGCCATCGACACAGGGTTTTCTTCCCCAGAGGGTTTCCCTGGGGGCCTTCCCCTCCTTACTCCTTGTATTTAGGGCGGAGGAAGGGTCTCAGGGAGGCACTCATTCTCTACCCCTGTCGGAATCTTTCTGAAGAAGGCGACTTAGGAAGGAGAACGGAGTTCTCTGAGGTAACCTTTTGGTGTTATTCAAGTTTCTTGTAATTTGTCTAATTATTACACATTAGAACAGACAAAAGGCATGCAAGAATTACGACGCCATCAATCGCAATAAGACCTACCTGAAAGACACTACAAGAGCCACAGTCAGTGAAGTAACTGGACCGCCAGCGCCCACAAAAGACAACGCGCCCCTGCCCAGAGAGCAGGACGGAGAGCCCACCGATTCCGGTAGCCAGGCAGAACTCCCTCGACACTGAGACCACCAGGGAACCATTGGGAAGGGCATCAATGACCAGCTGGCTGGGTGGCGTCCCCGTGGATACCAGGTGAGCGTAACATGATCCATGACTCAGCAGCACACAGGTATGCACAATAATTCCAAGATGGCACCAGGTCAAGACATGGGCTTGGCCTTCGACCTGCAAGAGGAAGGGCAGATAAAGCAACATGCTCCAATAAACACCTTGCAATTCAAACAAACGAATCACATTTTCTATTATAAAATCCTACACTCCTGAGAACAGTCTGAGAGGAGAGCTCCAGACAGACAGGGACAGCCACCTCTAAGAGGCATGGATATTGATATTTTATTTCTATTGCTCTCCTACACAAGTGTTTTAGAGTGCAACAAGGCAAGGGAGGGGAACGGGGGAGAACAAAACAGCGATCTTACTGGGCCCAGTGACATTCAGAACGCGCAGGTGCATGGGAGAGGGGGAGGGGAAAAGTGCATGGAAGGGAGGAGAAGTGGAAAGTGCGAAGCAGAGCAGAAACCGATAAATATTTAATAAATAATAAAGGCAACAAACAGTGGTAGTGCAGCCAGCAATTTGCAAGTGCTAGGTTTAAGGCAGCAGACAGGGTAGGTCTGATAGTGTAGGAAGAAAAGGGGGGGGCTGTATGGCGACAGATAAAGACCCCACTGCAACAGGTGGCCCGGAGCCAGTGCGGGAGGGTCAGAGGGTGAGCAGGTACCTGGATCCGAAGGACAGAGGGTGGCCATGTGCACAGTGCCAAGAAAGAACAGATCAGCAGGGGAGAGGCGGAGCGAAGGTAGAAGAAAAGAGGAAGGTCTTGAGGTGCTTCCGGAACCTGAGATGTTTCTCCTCAGGTTTTAGAGTGGTAGGGGGGCTTTTCCAGAGGGAGGCTTCAGCCGAAGACAGATATCTACCCCCAGCTCATTTCATTGAAAAAACGACTGACCCTGAGGGAGTTTGAGGTAGAGGAGCGAAGAGCTCGAGAGGGGAGGTATTTGCAGAGAGATAGCTGAAGGTATTTTGGACCCAGGCCTCAGAAAGCCTTGTGGACAATGCAGAGGTTTTTGAATTTAATCCATGCATCCACTGTGAGCCAATGGAGAGATTTCAGAGCTGGAGAGATATGATCCCAGGGCTTGAAGCCAAGGACAAGTCTTGCAGTCCTGTTCTGGATTGGTTGCAGTGGGCAGAGAGTAGAGGCAGGCAGATTTATAAAGAGGCTGTTAGAATAGTCCAACCAAGGGAGAACTAGAGCGCGGGATACCATGAGCTTCTGGGGGAAGGAGAGGAAAGGCAGAGTACTTCTGAGGAGGTGCAGTAGGAAGTTTGACTTTTTAGAGACCTCAGAGATGTGGGCGGAGAAGGAAAAGGTGGAGTCAAAGATGGCCAAGAGGTTCTTAGCCTCACAGGTGGGGGTAGGAGGAGGGCCAAGGGAACCCGGCCAGAGAGTGAGGGGAAAGGATGGTGAAGGTGTGCCGATGAGGAAGATCTCCGTCTTGCTGGCCTTCAGACAAAGATCATTGGCGGCACACCAATCCTGAATGGCAGTTATGTAATTAGAGATGAAAGAGGGAGAGGAGATGGCTGAGGGCAGCCTGAAAATGAGTTGAGTGTCGTCAGCGTAGCACTGGAAATTTGAGCAGAAAATGACAATGCAGTGGCCGAGAGTTGCCAGGTAGAGTTGCATGAGAGTTGGTCCGGAAGATGCAGAGGTATGGAGAAGTTATGGAGGCGATGGGGCCAAAGAGGAGAAGGCTAGTGTGAATACAGCCGGAATAAAGGAGAGGGGGTGACCTAGCGAGAGGCTGTAGACAACAGGAAGAAGTTGGGCAGTACAAGAAGGGAAAGGTGGTGAGACCACAGGAGGCGGTAAGATATAAGGAGGGGGAGGTGGTAAGAAATCAGGAAGAGTTGTTGAAACACCAGGAGGAAAATGTAGATAGCAGAAGGAGGTGGGAAGATAATAGGAGGGACCGGTGATGGGAGTAAGCAGTGATGCATCAGGCAGGGAAGGTGTTACACTGGGCACGCAGAATACAACCAGTTACAAATAATCAGGAAGAACGTGACTTACCGGGACTCCAACTCTATCTGGGTTTGGATTGCTGTGCCCTGGTGTGACAGAAGGTCCTATGAAGATTGGAAGACTTTCCTAGCGATCAACTCCACTAGCTGAGTAGAACCTAAAGCCAGCGCAGTGGATCACTGGAAAGGGCGCGGCGTTGCCTATTACGGGGAATGCCAACATTGTGGAAGCTGTGGGTTCAGCGGGACTGTAGATTCTCCTAAAAAGAGGAGGACCGAATTCAGTATGGCAAGGCTAAACCAGCTAACCCACAACCTTCCTGTTAGCATTAGCAACCAATGTATAATGTCGCCTACTTTAAACTGGAAGTAGCTGAAGATCAATGGAGAGAAATCCAAGGAAACAAGTCAGGAAGGGAAGTTAGTATGGGACTAGAACCCGTACGGCACGAGGGACGCACTAGAGTCGAGTTGGTGCACTCCACTGCAAAGAGTCTGAGTCCAGTTCACGTTGTAAAGATACAGTAATGCAGTTCTGTGATGTCAGGTAAAGCAGAAGCCAGTTTAAGGAGAGAAGCAGGAGTCGCTGAGGTGTTAAGAATAACTGAGACTTCAATATTTGTACTTTCAGCACAAGTATTACTACCAGGAACGTAGCAGATAAGTGACAGTAGCGTTAAAAACAACCGCAGGTAATGTGCAGTGCAACAGAGAAGTGGGGTTGAATTGTGCAACACAGAAGTGTTGCTAAATAGTGTAACTGAACCAACATTCAATGCGGGATCGTGCCGCCGATAAACGGAAAGTTTGTGGACGCTGCGCCCTCCATGCAGCTGACACTGTGGCAGGGAGAGCATATGAATCGCTGAAGCCGGAGAAACAGGTAGGAACCTTCACCAGCTGCCGGTCGCCGTTGAGACGTGCTGCCGGTTGAAACAGCTGAGGCACAATGGAGACTGCAGGCGAAGAAGCGCTGCGGAAAGAACAGCTGAGGCTCAGGATAACGGAGTCGGGTCAAATGCTGTTTACGGCCGAAATTCTTTCCTGAATGAAGGAGGAAAGCTACTGGAACAAGTTGCTAGACTGAAGGCGAGGAGCAACCAGAGCTTCCTGGAATACACTAATTAGAAGCACCAGGCTCCCACCACAGCCAAACTTATATACAATGCATCCTCAAACTCCTGATCAGCATCGTGTGACGTGTAGCTCTAGGAAGCACTTCCTAACGTTGAGAATGGCGTCCCTGCAACAGACGCTGTCTCCATGGAAACAGTCGGTAATCCTATACCTGGAATAGAATACCCTGGCTACCGGTCTATGAACGAATTGCAGTTTAAGATTAATGGTGCTATTCCGCCTTTAGGGAGAATTCGAGGATCCAGCAGGTGCAAATGCCGCAGGCATTACAGAAGGTGGTGAAACATCAGTGGGGGTGGTGAGATCTCAGGAGGGAAAGCTAGTGAAACATCGGGAGGAGGTTTTGGGACATCAAGAGAGGGTGGTGAGAGGCCAAAAAGAATTGAGGCAGTGAGACAATAGGAGGAAGGGCCACGAGATAAGGAGGAAGGAGAAGTAGGAAGAAACTAACAGAAGGAGGCAGATGAACAGGCTGGAAAGGCTAGACCAGAGAGGAGGTCACTCCTGGTAGGGTGTATGCCTGGTAGATCAAGTTGTGGCGGGGAGCAGGAACAAGCCTATGCCGAAGCAGCAAGAAGGTAATAGGAACTCATGTGGTTTAGCAGTGGAAGAAACAAGTGAACTGTGGAGGATTCTGGGAAGGACGAGATCATTGGGAATGCTCAAAGAAGCTAGCAAACAAATCGGCCTCACTCCAGCAGAAAGCCTTGGGCCGACCCTGAAGGCACCCAGCCTTCTCAAGAGTTGCCAAGATCTTCACAGCAGTGACATCTGGCCATTGGGACAAGATCTTACTGAAAACGTGATGGGGAGCCAGGAAAGACATGAAAAGACGCGTAGGGGACACTTAATACCCCAGACTATGATTAAATAAAACATCCAAGGTTTGTGGGGAGGGAGCCACCAAGTACAAGACAGTTGGAACCCAAAGGATTCTTGATTTTGCTTTAGAATTCAAGGAGATGCCTTCCTCCTATTGTGCTGCCTTTGTTTCAGTTGTTGGGGCTTTGAGCAGGGAGAAGCACATCCAACGGCAACTCTTTACGCCCAGGGTCTTGATGATAACCTCCTCAAACTGTGACACACTGAACAGATAACAGGAAATTCCTCTTTTCTGGAGAGGCAAAGAGAAAAGGGAGAAAGGAACAAAAGGAGATTAACAGAGTTTGTATTACAATTTAGCTGCAACATAGATATATTGCCTGTTCTTAATAAAATCCTTGTAAAGAACTGCAAGCGGTGTCTGTTGATTTTGCTTGGTTTTCTGACAACTAAAGGTTCTGTTTTGCATAGAGCGTACAGACAGATATTTAAAGGTATACTAACCCTGACCAAGTGTGTGTTATCAACAGCAGAAACTCCTTTGCACAAGTCTAGCATCCTGGTCACTGTGGAAGGGTGGACGTGTTTCTGTAATTGTCTATAATGAGGATTGTTAGTTAAGATTATAATATTTGTGATAAATCTTCCTGACCCGTGTCAACCCCAGAACCTTTTGCTTGGACTTGGCGATTATTTTCCCTTGTCCCTAGGTGAAGCAGAATCGTTTTCCTCTCTCACCTAGTCTTTTATTCTTTTTATGGGTGACCTTTTTATGTCTCTCCATAGTGTAGGGGTGGAGTTATAGTTTCCTAAAACATTTGGGTTTAGGCTGGGTTGTCCCGTGTGGCTTCCTTGTGAATTTCTCTTGAATGTACTTCGGTGAACTACTGTTTTCAAGGGGTAAAGATGGATTTTTATCCCCCTTTAGATTTTATATAGTGATCCAGCACACCCCACCTTATGTGGAGGGCTGGGGGATACAATGTATCCCCTTGCCCAATTACCTGTAGCATTTTTGTTACAATTGCAAGTTTACTTGAATGGGTGGTGGTAGTGGCTTGACCTTAGGGATATTTTAGCCTTATTACTTGCAGGCTGTTAAATCCACCTCGGTAATGCACATAAGGGCCACCATTTTGTTAAAATTGTGGGCTCCCCTTTTCTCCGCCATTTCTCATTTGCTTGTATTTTCTGAGGTATTTCCCTGCCATGCTACGTGGGAATGACCTCAGTGGAAGTTTTGTCTTCTGTGGGAATCCTTTGTATTCCACGCCCAGGCTCCAGAGTGTCTGAGAAGGCAGGAAGCGAGGGCGGAGTCCAAAACTCGGCATCCGTTTGTCTTTCACTTTGCCTGAAAGGAACCTAGTGTTAATGGGGGGCTGGCTGCCCTGATTGGATGGCCATGCCGCCCCTTTTTGGAAATTGCAGGGAGAGATTGCATAAATTGTGATGTAGTTCCTGATAAATACTCTGAGCCTGGAAGCTGCTGGCAAGTCTACCAGTAGAGCTGAAACCAAAGAAGATGTAGCAAAGGTGTCTGTAGCGATTTCCAGCGACCAGAGAGCCTGCCGTGTAACAGGAGCCTGATGCAACCCTTCCCTCCAATCGTCCGGTCCTGAAAATGACGGCTCCTACCGAGACTGGTGAGATCCACTAGTGTCAGAAAGACCTGCATTTTGAGCCATCCCACAACATGCTGCGATCTTGCAGGGCTGCAAACCACCACCTGGGACCTCGAGCCTGAGTGTGGTGCATGATCGTCCGAAACTTTAGTAGAGTCCTGCTGGATCTCCAGAGACACGATTCAAATTCCTAAAGTCCGCTCACCAGAGTTCAGGACTGAGAGAGTGAAGACAATCCAACCAGCGATATTTGTTCTTCATCTGCTGTAAAAAGGTGCAATATCCACAGAGCCACAAGAATCTGTGAAGAAACCTTTGCTGGAAGCCTATCCTGATGACTGCTGCTGCAAGTTCCCATCTAGTGTACAGTTCTTTTCGTCTCCAGACCAAGAATTCGGGGATCGCGTCCTGTGCTGCTGCACCCTGAAGGCATCTGCTCCAAAGCTCCTATGGGCTTGGATAGTACTTATCTTATGTCTGGTGTGCATCCTGTGAGGGTGAGTGGGTGATTGTGTGGTTTGTGAGTTTGCCCATACCATTTACCCAGGCCTAATGTTGGAACACATATAGAAATCTTTCTGTGAAGTCCCTGAACACTTTAACTCTAAACGTGAAGATCTCTTATGGAACATTGACTTTCCTGCAACTGAACCCTATCTCAAGTTGCCTGAAGCTGGCACCTAGACCACCAGAGTCTGTCTTCTGCCTCTGAGAGAACTAATGCAATAGACTAGGGAAGGACTGGATACGAAAAAGATTCTGCCTTGAAAGTATAACAAATGTAAAAGCACTTAATTGCTAAAGAGGTTAGTGTGATAACTGTAACTCTGAGAAAGAAGAATTTACAAAGTATCATTAAGTTTATGCTTACTTTAGAGTTGCATTCTTCCCCTCTAAAAAGTGTATATGTTGCTTTGACTGGTGGTTTCCCCCTTCTAAAAAGTTATGTGTTGGTACTGTTTTATCATTGCTAAACTGAATGAGTGTAAGCCTACCAATAGGGTTTTACCTGCCCTGAAATACATTGGGCCTCATTACGAGGTATGCCGGTAAGGGAAAAATGATGCCGGTATGTAAATACCGGCATCATTTACCGTTCCGTAGCATTCCGACCTGGAACGCCGGTATTAGCAGCATACCAAACAACGGTGCTGCTAATAGCGGCATGGGCGCATACACGCACCTCTTCAGGTAGTAAATACCGGCATGCCGGTAATAGAAGACAATTACAACCCACGCAAACATGCAAATACCGACATCGCGAACCGGGTAATAACGGGCTGCATGATGCCGGCAAAACAGGCATCGCGGACCACCCGCAAACAGCAAGCAAGATACAAGGCGCTGCCACAGGTGCACACAATCCTCACAGGTGGAGTCAAAGGAGGCTGTGTCAGTATGAACTGAGCACACCCACACACCACAACCCCACCACCCCCCGGTGTAGGCAATGCAGAGTTGCCCTGTACAAAAGGAGCACAACTAAACACCACACCCCTTCCTACACCAAAATTCCACCACTAGCATTTGCAAACATGGCGCAGGAGGACCCGCCTATACTGATACAACTACAGCAACAACTACTGCAACAACAACAACAGCAAGAACAGGCCGAACAGAGGAGACACAGGAGGATAAGGAGGTTGATCCAGGCCCATCCCTTACCACCAGCGCAGCCACCAGAGCCTCGTAGGCAGCCAGCAATACCTCGCACCAGACCCAGCCCATTCAACCTTACCCCTGAGCAGATCAGATCGACACCCTGTACCGGTTGGACCGTGACACCATCACCACCATAGTGCACATGATACAGAACGACATTGCCAGCCACATACAAATGTGCACTGCCATCCCCCCACTACTAAAGGTGGTGTCTGTGCCACACTTCCTGGCCACAGGCACCTACCAACACACAGTGGGCCAGCTGCATGGCATTGCACAACCACTATTTTCACACATGCTGAACCAAGTGCTGGATGCCCTCCTGAAGCACGCAAGCACCCACATATACCCACCACGGACTGGCCAGGAGATAGCCGAAACCAAAGTAGGCTCCCATGCACTGGCATCACCCATTGCTGCGCCCGATTTCCTGGATCAACACATGATGCCATGTTACTGGGTAAATCCACGGTACCCCATCAAATGGAGCCAAATGCTGGACCACGTGCCTGGCTGCTTGGTGAGTTGCACAACCGTCCCATGGTAGTGCTTCGGGGTACTGATGTGTGGGTATGCATGAGGGGGGGGCAATACTGCACCTGGGTGGGAATAGGCGGTGATTGGAGAATGCATGCAGAGCCAAACACTCCTGACCTGAACCAGTCAAACGGTACATGACACTTCACTGGGCCACAGATCACAAATAATGCATATGAATGAGAACAAGTAAGAGGCACAACCAGGCCACCATGGTGATGGCAAGCAATGCATGAATGAACAGGATGGCAAGTGTGGCTATGTGGGCAGTGTGACCATGCATAGTAAACGATGAACAGCATGAATTGGAGTCAAAACATTGTTGCACTACCACAGCATATCTGCCTCAGCATGCATGATTACCCCTGCATCATCTAATGAATGCCAACCAGACTACCACACCTCATGACAGTACAGATTGCACCTAGATAACATTTTCACATGCTTACAGGGACATGTGCATGGCCACACCAAATAGCTGGCGGCATGACTGTGCTCCCTGAATTACGGGAGTTCAGAGTGACACACACCTATTTGAATCTGCTTGCAGGTGATGGAGGATATCCCTTAAAGGCCGTGGATACACACCCCTGTGCCTAACCAGCAGAACGGCCATGAGGAGGAGTACAATCGTGTGCACACCCGTACCCGTGTTGTCACTGGGCAGACCTTTGGCCTGTCGAAGGGGCGGTTCCGCTGCCTCAGCAGGTCTTGTGGGTCACTCCTATATAGGCCTGAGAAGGTGGCAAAGATCACCATGACCTGTGTCATGCTGCACGACATGTGCGTCCGGAGAAATGTACCATTGTCACCTGACATTGACATGCATAGGCCGGGTGAGGATGATGAGGATGGAGACGGAGGTGAAGTAGCCCCACTGCCAGTACATGATGCACGGGATGGCCATGCTGTACGGCAAGCACAAATTCAAGTATACTACTGAAACTCGGGGACTATGAAAGACTAGTGTCACTCAGACACTGGGCCAATGTGAACATGCACACAGGGAATGTTGGGAGTTGGGCACTGAACACCAACACATTAAATGGATGCACACAAAAAATAACAATGTCCAGCCATGGATTTTTCTTCTCACAACTTGTGTATTATTTGAAACAGCAAAAATGTGCCCACTCCCCCCTCCGAGACCCCCCCCAACAAAATCCCTCACCCACCCCACAGACCCCAGAAAATACCCCAAAAAACTCTCTCACCCACCCCACAGACCCCAGAAAATACCCCAACAAACTCCATCACCCAGCCCACAGACCCCAAATGTCCCCATGTGTGCATCAAACAGTGTTCCCTTCACCAATGTAGTTATTCACACTGTCATTGCCCATAATGTTATTTCTTTGGGACTTTCGGGTCTGGGGGTGCCATGGCCGAGCGCTGTGCGCTCCTGCGCGTTAACCGCACAGGGCTCAATTGCACCGGTGTGGAAGGGGTTGTTGCAGTGGAGGTGTCTATTGTCAGTCCCCTGGCTGGGCCAACGGTGTGGCCGCTTCATTTGCGTGATGTTTTCAAGAAGGGCTTGTGTCAGTGACCCCATGCACTCCCTGAATGCACACGTAGATGCCTCCACAGCTGTGTTGGCTGCAATGGCCGTGGCTATGGCCCTCATGGCCTCATTCCCAGCGTCGACCTGTTGACGCATGATTTGCAGCATTGACTCTTGGCGGGCCTCTACCCTTGCCAGGCGAGCCTCGAAGGAGGTGTCGGCCGCAGGTGTACTAGTGGCTGGCAGGGTGGTGGCTGGCAGGGTGGTGGCTGGCAGGGTGGTGGAAGGCACCTGTGTGGGGTCCTCGTCCTGGGCACTGTCCTCCTCGAAGATCCCAATGTCTGATTCTCCAAGATCAGAGTCATGGAGACACGGATTGTCCAGGCTCTCAGACTCCGCAGGTGGGGTGGGGCTGGCAATGGGGTTTGGGGTGGGTGTTCCAGACATGAATACAGCCTCATCATCCACCTCTGTGGACACAACGTCCGTGGTGGCTGGCGGAACGGCTCCCACTGTTGTGGGTGCCTGCTGATGTTCTGTCGCTGCAGGTGCCCCCTGCAGGGTTGATGCCTTGCGTGGCACACTGGGTGTTGTTGCAGGCATTTTCTTGGACGTGGGGGTGGCGGTGGCCCTGGTCCCTTTGCGTGCACTGGATGTGCTCGCACCCCTGTCCTGTGTTCCACTTTCCTCATCGGTGCCTGGGAGATAGAAGAGATGCAGGTCATCAGTGATTTTGTCAAATGGCAGCTATGATGTATTGTGGTGTGATATGTTCATACATTCGGGCAGCATTCCATTTCTGTAGTGTGGCATTTGGTGTACTGAGGGGACATGTTGGCAATCAATGCATGGCTGGTGGCATAGCATTGGTTTGGTGTCTGTGTGGTGGGTTCCATGGGCATGGTTGGGTCATGTTGCACCTCTGTTGGGATTGGGATTTTCACTCAGCATGCGTGTGGTGCAGGGTGTAGCACTCATTATTCTATGGATGTGTTGATGTAGCCTTGGAACATGCATTCCCTTACTTAGTCTAACTTCCACATCACTTGTGCCACATCATGTTTTGGTATACGTGAATGTGATGGTTCACTAACCTTCCTCTGTGGTACTTGCAGCGCCGACCTCCTGGTCTCCTATTCCCTCTATGGATTCCGGGTCAATGAACGCACTTGCGGTCTCCTCCCATGCAGTGAGCTTCACAGGGGAGTGTGGGCCACCGCCTTTCGCCATTGCGGCCCTCCTCTTCTCCACCAGGATCTTCCGGAGGCGGAGGTCGTCCCAGCGCTTCCCGCAGTCACGTACGCTCCTTGGAGTGCTCACCACTGCCGACACCCTCTGGGCAACCTCCTGCCAGACCTCTTTTTTCTTGGTTTGGGCCGCATGCTTGAGGTCTGTGCTCCTGAGTTTTTGACCATTTGCTGTTGCACTTTGTCACACAACCCTTTCATTTCCCAAATGTGACCTACATTTATTTGCTGTTTTAGGTACTATACACTTTTGTAACCTGCACAAGTCACCGATCCTTCAAAAGGTCAGTCTGTGCTCTTTCAAAAAATGTATGCGTGCCCTTCCTCACCACATTTATTTTCTTTACTTATACATGCTAAGTATGTCTGTTTAGGCCTTAAACATAAAAAAACCTGTGTACCATGGCTCCTTCTTTGGCTTGTGGTACTGCTTGTTTTGTGAAACATTATGGAAAAATGTGTGATTTCCTAACTGGAAGAGTCAGGGAATGTAGCGGAGCATTGATTTTCTCAAAATTCACAAAAGCCATTGTCTTACCAGGCCAACCATGTCCACCAACAAAAAACTTTTTTTTTTAATCTGTCATTTTCCCAATTTTCCCCAAACTATGGAATATTTCCCTACATAGTTGTTGCCTGACCTGTGCAATTCACCCCTTCCTAAACTTGACATTTTGTCTACTTTTTAGAAATGCATGCCTTTCTGTCCTCCCATTCAACTATCCTACCCTTCTCTTCCATTCCGTCCACGCATGTCCTATTGGAAAAAAAGGACAAAATCACCTACCTCTCACAAAACGGCTGGTAACCATATCAAAATGTGTTTTTGGTTTCCACTTAACCTGTTCTTGAAAGCCTGGAAAATGACGAATTCAGCACAGCAAACCATTTGTTTCTAGCTCCTACAAGGAAAAAAACCACAGGCTTCTTCGTACATCATTTTATTGCCATTTTCTGAAAAAACCCAACATCTTTGCCTTTTTTGGTTATTTTCTGTCACCCCCCTACAGCAAACTAGGATTCCTTGGTGGTGTTACACAGCCTATATGTGGGGAATAAAGGGGCCAAATTTGGCAGAGATATCTCTAACAAAAAGGTTACAAGGGTTTGAATGGCGACATACCAAAATCACCAAAAAAGGCTTTGGGTCTGGGGGGTGGGGTGGTCAACCCATGGCAGTTAAGGGGTTAAGTAGCTGGAAGCTCCTTTAAAAATTGTATAGGTGTTAGTCACCTTGATTAGCTTCTGCTCTTCTAAACTTGTAATCTTGGGTTGTGCTTCCCTGAATTGCGTTGGTGTTATTCTAAAATAGTTTCATAAATGTCTTACTTACCTTAGAAACTGTATTGTACACTTCTTAAAAGTGTACTGGGTATAACTAGCTATTCAATAAAAGATCGTGCCAATAGATCAGTTACTTATCTTGAAATACATTGTGTCTTTCTTAAAGTGTAATTGGGTTTTGCTTTCCCTGCTTTGCTTAGTGCATTCTAAAATAGATATTGAGTTTTCATACTTATCATTGAGAGCTTGATGCCTCTCCAGAAAGTATGAGTGGCTTTACTAGCTCCAAACTGAGTTCTAAAAAGTAATGTTGCAAGGTGTATACTCCTAACAGGATTGGTTTATTATGTGATTTCAAAACTGATTGTTACTGCATGACTGACAGGGTCAACTACCCTTGAACTATAAAAGTATATCCAACCTGATCCAATTCCCCAAGATTAGTATATTACTATCGTGAATGTATACCCTTAGGTTTGACTCACCTTGACTTGCTTCTGGCTCTTCTAAATAAGGTTATACCTGGGTTTCCTTACCATAGGTATTGAGTTGGTTTTTATGATTGTGTTTATATGATGTGATAGCACTTACCCAAGAATTATCTTGGTCTACTTGTATTTAAATTAACCCTTTATTTTTACAATATATAGTGGTTCAGTGTTTCTTTAGACCGCATGTATGCTACAATTTTTTGTACCAAGCTACAGCCCTCTCTCCCATCTAAGATAAGCTTGGCTGCTCTGTCCATGCTACCACATTCCCAGGTGGTACAACCTTATACTAAGAGTGGAGCTTATGTACTGGACATTAGAACACTGTCCTAACAAGGATGAATAAAAGTAAGATATTTGTGCCCGAGTCTTCAGTGTCGTACCAACAAGACTTGAATCTTGACTCGTCCTTGGCTGATGGTCAGGATGACGTTTACATGATGGGTTATTGCTGTTTTCACCTCGGTCGATAATAGTGACCAGCAATACTTGGATGTCGCTGGATGGAACACTAATAATGTTTGCTTCAGTTTCCAGTGCGCAGAGATGGGGCCGAAACTACGAAATGGTGAACAACTTGGGCCAGAGGATTTTTACTGGCAAGCAGGAGGTTGTATGCTGTGGTCCTCTTTACAACCTCCATATATCTGACAACAACAGCAAAGAAGTGATGCAGCTCTTGCAGCCCTGCCAGTGCACCTGTTCACCTAATGTAAGCAACTACAGGACACATGGGCCTCCTATGCTTGGGTGTTTGGGCACAGAGGTAGCCACTGCTATGCAGCCCAGCCGAAGGGTGTCGGACAAGTGGGCACAAAGGGGGAAGGTAGCTGTCAACTGCATCGTAAAAGTTATAGCTTAAGGCCTGAGGCTAATCCAATCGTTAAACCCTCCATACGCAAGGGTAAGACCGATCTTATGCATAGAGATATAAGAGTGATGGAAATAAGGTATGGATGCATTATCCAGTCTCGTGCAGAGGGGTTTATACTTGTGGAGTCTATCAGCACTACGCTAATAGTCACATTGCGCTTGAACTGGTGGGGGTGAGTCTCCTCTCAGCATCTCATACTTCCAGCTGCCTGAAAGTGAATCATCTCATACCCTCAGCAATCATCATATCAGCAACGCCTTTTAGGTTCTACTTTGTTAGGACTACCTTTTGATTGACTACATTTAATCAACCTGAATTGCACCAGATTTCTCTTGCTATTACCTCCTCCCTACCCCCGCCCTTTCCCCGCCACCTTACTTGCCTACCCCCATGCACACATATACACACATATGAATATCTGTATGTTTATTTAGACAAATGGACCAAAAATAAGACTATCATAAGATCGTCCATCAAACAACAGTATACTTTCCTGACCCTTGTTACTGGCCATCGATGGTGCCTCCTGAATGTGCCCTGTTAACTTCCTGCTTTTAAAATCCCTCCCATATTTCTGGTCTCTGCCTTGACTAGCAACAATTGTTGCCTGTTATCTTCATGCCCAAACTGTGACCTCATGGACTACTGTCTATATTCCGCACAGAGTGGATATTAAGTATGTAACAAGGGCACCAGATAGAATGGTATGCGACACCTGAATACTCAGCCTTTGACAACCCATGCATGAAATGCCACAAGGATGCACGTAGCAGGGAGGGAGGCCTTTAAACATCTATTTAATATGACAGTACTTCTGCCTTCCATTTATACCTTAACAGGGAGTTTCTCTGCTGACTGAACAAAGTTTCACTGACAGTGAAAGCCTTTAGCCAGCTCAAGCCTTCTCCAGTTCCCCTTCTGATCAAATGAAACTGCTACATCATAACACATCTGTAGAGCCATTTCCACTATTGACGTGTGTCCATCACAGTTTCTCCATGATGTAAACTCTGTTTTGCATGCTGATGTTTCATAAAAGTGCATTCCTGTCTGTTGGGTCTTAGCACAAGTAGTAGTGCTATGTCCAAAGAGAGCCCTGTGGCCTATAATCTGAACACTACATCCACTGCCTGCTCATGACCATGTACCAGGAACACAGTTACCATGTTAAACTCTTGACTAGTCATACATTTCTGCCGTTGCAGCTCGAGATCCACTGTCCGCCCGGCAACATCATTGGATACAGCATGTGGAATTGGAACGCTTTTGTGACCAGCCTCTCTATTCAGAATGCAACCAAGCAAACCGTCCTGGTGGTTGTGGGCCCCGGCTTCCAAACCAACCTCTTTGGTGATGTGAACTTTGAGGTAAAAGTGTGGCAGGGCAGTGAATGAGGCGAGGGAGGGAGAGTGGAAGGGGCACTGGAAGGATGGGAGGCTGCATAGAAGGAAGGCTGAACTAATAAAGATGGCTGGAGATGGAAATTAATGAAACAAAAGAAATGGACCTCCTTACGTTCCACACATCGCATTTCAGCACGGTTACTCATGTTCCAAACTGACTGTAAATGTTAATTACGCTAAAGCATGCAGGTAAATCCTACTAATATAGAGCAGTCTGTGCTGCTTCCCAAAGTAAGGTGTGCCCTCAATAAATACCCAAAATCAAGTGAAAGGAACTGGGGAATCAAATCGAATGGAAGTCGGAGGGGGGAGTGAAAGAAAAAGGAAGGTCATAACAGCAGGAAAGATAGATGAAAAATGAAACAGATGGTGGGAAGGCCGATAAGGGTAGGGGGGATTAAGACAGTACTAATGGTAAGGTACAATATAGGGCTAAAAGAGGTAATGTAAAAGGGAAAATGGAAGGAAAGATGTTACAGTTAGACAAGATGGGATTCAGGTTACGAAAGAAGGAAACCGTTGTGAAACTATAAACACAATGAGGGGAAAGGCCAGATGGAGGATGGATTTGAGTTAAGGAAGTAGTGACAATTAGAAGGTTAAAAAGGGAAATACAGTGAAAGCAGGAGAAAGAACGCTCAAAATCTGGAGGATGTAAGAGCTAAAACAGCAGAATGGTGAATGGAATTTAGGGGGAGAGAAGAAAGAAAGGGAGAAAGAAGGAAAGAAAGAGTGACACATGGGAGTAATAGAATTGCAGGGGTAGACAATGGAATAGAGTAAAAAGAGAGGAAATCGGGAAAGAACAAGGGAGGGCTCAGAAAACTGTAAGTGGGGTTAATGCCAAGGGTGCCACTCATGGCATTGGCAGATAACGTGCTGAAGCTGCAGACCATATTTTTGATAGGATCTTGCTAGGAAAGTCAATCCTACTTTGAAAACACAATAGTAAATGACTTGGGCGTTTTTCAAACTTTGTTAGGAGAATAAGAATCCAAATTGTAGTGCAATTCACTGCAATAGCATCAATAAGATTTAAATACTTTCGCAAGAAAATATAACGGAATTAAGAAAGATCCAAGACATTGTTATGGTTAGTATGCAAATAAGCAGACAACTGGCAAGGACCAGGTTTTAGTGGTTCTCTGAAGGTGAGGTAGGAGGACTCTATTCATTTCCACTTTGAGATCATGTCAGGTAACAACGTGTCTTTAGTTAAAAAGGAGCTTAATCTGGCTTTCCCCATCGGATACGGAGGGCCTTCAAGTTATGGAGACTCTTTACCACAGATGCCCATTGTCTCACCAGACCATTTGAGCCAAATATACAGGTGTGGATCTGTGCACAGCATGTTCGAAGCTTAAGAATGATACCTTGGACAATCTAAAATGCAAACACTGTGGGGCCGATTCACAAAGAAGTTACTATGGGTGACTCTTGACTTAATCCTCATTTACTAAAAGTCTACGATGACTATGATAAAGTGGGGTAGAAGTCACAGATTCCTATAGTAACTTATTTGTGAATGGAAAAGCCGTCAAAGGTTTAGAGCAAAGGTAAATCAGAGTATCCTCTTTGTGGTTTGGGTAACATTCTGTTACGGTAATTGACATGAGTGAGAAAAGAAGTTTCACTGAGGTTTACAGCATAAAATAAAGATTAATCAACCTCATCAATGCTCATCAATGCTATACTGTAACATTGAGGCACATGCATAAAAGACTGCAAATACACTTTTTTACTTCTTTAGTTCGTCAAAATACCAGCACCAAACCCTCATAGGGAGCTCCAACTCTCTTTTTAAACATGCTTTGTTTTCTGAATATCAACCATTCCTTAAGATGGTTCAAATAATTCCGATCTTCCTTCACCTGATATAAAATGCCATTGCTTTTGTTTAGGTCTTGAGTCATTCATTTTGTGGTTTGTTATAGCACCATAATTATGGTCCCAAAGCACTCTTCGCTCTTGATCTTCCATCTAGAGCTAAAAGACGCTGTGGTAGAGGTCCAACCCCCTCTGTTTTGTCTCCCAGGTCAAGGCTGTTGTGAAAAGGGTGATGGCAATAATGACCTCCAGTAACTCTCCTCCCCTCTGTGCCCGCAGGTGAAGTCCAATGATGAAACCCAGACGGTGGGCATGATCCGCAGAGAAAGCGGGCACTTCACAGTCCAGTTCCCCCTTGACCTGGACGTGAACATCAAAGCAGTGCTCATTGGCTCCTGCTTCTTTTTGGTGAGTATTGGTGCCAGAGAAGGTTGGGCACCTTAGAGGAGAGACCAAACTAAAACATGATCTTGTGAATAGGGCTTTATTTGGGGGGTATATAAAACTGTTATATTGCTGAGGTTCTGGGCATGACGCTCTGCAAGAAAGCCAGTCTCTGGTCAAGTCTTGTACTTCCCAAACTCAACAGGGTTGGGTCCTGGATCCCGTTTACTCAGGTTGATGGCCTAACTAGTGTTGGTTATGTTGCTTGCATCTGTTCTTATTCATGTTATGTTATTTGTGAGGAAGAAGACAACTTGCTAAGATCAGCAGAATATTTTTGATCTACCTCATTTTTTTGTATGAAAAAGGCATGCCATGACCATCAGTTGATCTGGGGGAAGAATGTGCCTTCCCCAGCCCTACAGATCTTTCAGAGATACTCGATAGCTAGGAAACCATCTCCTTCCTTAACAGCCTATAAATTGGACAACATATTTGCGTGCTTATGCATTTAGCACCCAAGTGCTTAGCAAATGGGGTATATCTGTGGGTAAGAGCTAGAGGGAGTTTGGGTTGTCCAGGCAGTATTATACATAAGAGAGCTAATGAGGCTTCTTTTTATTTTTGCCTTTGAACAAATTACCAATGAGGCCTCACGTGGAATAATAGGTGTAGTTTTAAAGGCCACATCAGTAGTATCTTCAGGTCTAAAGACCTCCTTGGGATATTGTCCTGAGACAGTTCCTGAGACGTCATCCGGAGTATTGTGTCTAGTTGTTCTGACCCCATTTGGAGTATTGTGTCCAGTTCTTTTTTGTTCATTTTTATTAACATGTATCGTTATAACATAAACACCCCCTGAGCCCACACCTGCCTCTCCCTCCTCCCCCCCCCACCCACACAGGACAGCTGCCCCTCCTCTTACTTTGTCCTTAAATCAATTCTTGATATTCCTGGTCTCATCTTTCAAATAAGTCTAACATTTGTGTTCCTTGTGGAAGCCAGATCACACAAAAATCATTCATAAGGAAGTCCAAAACCATGTTCCAATCGTCCTTAAAGTTTTTCTGTTCTCCTTGAACCACATAGGTTACCCATTCCAAAGAGATGTAATGCCAAATCTTAGCCAGCGTTCCTGTTCTGTGGGTATCCGTGATTGCTTCCATCTCTGCGATACCAGAGCTAATGCTTACATACTCAATATCATATACGCCTTGTTCTGAGACTTCAATACTAAAACTTCCAAAACATCCCCCAACCCCAACATAGTCTCCACAAACTCTCTACGTATTCCAGACCCAAATATTTCTTTCATTGCCACATTACATTTCCAGAATGGCTTTAAGACAGGGAAGTCCCACCATATGTGCTTCCATGTCCCACTTTCCTTCAACCCGCCAACATTTCCCAGACATTGTATGGTACAATTTCTGTAGCTTCACGTGCGTTGGGTGCCAGTGGCCCATAACTTTAACCCATATTTCTCGAATTTGAAGTGCTACCGTGCGATTCGGTATGCTCTGTCACACTTCTTGCCATTGTTCATCCAGTATAGAGTTAGTTGAGACGTTTTCCCATTGTTTCATATACCCCCAGTGCAGTTGTATAGACAAAGAATCTTTAAGTAGCCTATAGAGTGCTGTGACCATATAAAGGTCTGCCAAATTTGTAAATGGAGAGGAGGACGTTGTTATACCCCCCCCCACTGTACTATATTGTCACATATGTCACCCATCACTGCCTTTATTTTTCTCTTGTACATTTTAAGGGGTCGGTCAACCTTCGGACACCAGAAAACATCTCCTAAGGACCTACTGAGCACTGCGTGATCCATCCGTACCCATATTATTCCCTTTTTCCCCCAAACCAGTACCGTATTATCCACAGTTGAGCCGCTTCACAATAGATTTTGAAATGCAGGGCCCCCATTCCTCCTTTCGTGACGGGTGCCGTCAATACCTTCCAAGCTACCCTTGGTCTTTTCCTATTCCATATGAAATTCCTCACAACCTTATTCAATTTTTTGAAAAATGCCAAAGGGACAGCCATTGGCAAGGCTTGGAAATAATATAGCACCCTCGGGAGGACAACCATTTTAAATACATTAATCCTACCTATAAATGAAATGTATAATGGATTGCGCTCCCCCAACCACTTTTTACTGGAGTCCAATAACATGGGATAATTAGCCTGGTATATGGACTCCATGGGGTTGGTTATTTTCACTCCCAGACATCCTTTAAATGTCCACTGATAATGACTCAAATCTAAAGACCTTTCCGTGGAGAGTGCTCTGCCTTGTATAACCATAATTTCTGATTAGTGAGTATTTCTCTTCAATCACGCTACTTCTCCAAATGTATTAAGTTTTGTAGTCAATTCCGATAGTGAGTCAACCAACAGGGTAATTCATAGAATTTCGCAGATAAGTGTCGCAAGCGGCTGGCGCAGAGTGTCCGCGTGCGATTGTCTGCGCCAGGCGCGTGCGCTAAAACCGATTTCCGTGCACAGCGTATTCATGGATTTTAGGCTCCCAAACCAGCCGTGGCGCAGAGTATCGCAGCGACCCTGCAGCAGCGCCAGTAACGCCCCCAAGAACGCCCTCGCGCAAGGAAAAGCCATCAAAATCGCTAAATCATCGCAAAGGGCTGCGCTAACCCTGGACCAGTTTACAGGGCTGCCAAACAAGGAACGCAAAGTGGGTAACATTTATATCAGGGGTACGTGGGAAGCTTTACACGCGATTAGCCAGGGTACGTGTATTACAGGGGTGCGCGGGAATTATCACACGCGATTTGGCTGGGTACGTGTATTACAGGGGTACATGGGAAGTTTTACACGCAATTAGACAGGGTACGTGTATTACAGGGGTACGCGTGAAGTTTTACACGCGATTAGCCAGGGTATGTGTATTACAGGGGTACGCAGGAATTATCACACGCGATTTGGCTGGGTACGTGTATTACAGGGGTGCGCGGGAATTATCACACGCGATTTGGCTGGGTACGTGTATTACAGGGGTGCGCGGGAATTATCACACGCGATTTGGCTGGGTACGTGTATTACAGGGGTGCGCGGGAAGTTACACACGCGATTAGGCTGGGTGGGTCCTCACAGGTGTTCCCTGTACCCCTTCCACGGCCCCTGCAGGCAGCCCACAAAACAGGGGACTACCCTGCACACCTGCTCATGTCCCCCAGCACCCCCACCCCCCAGCACTGTGAGCCACCCTCCACCAGGCCCCCACTCATGTCCCCTTGCACCCCCAGCCCCCAGCACTGTGGGCCACCCTCCACCAGGCCCCCACTCATGTCTCCCACCACCCCCAGCAGTGCAGGGGCAGCCTCCACCAGGCCCCCACACATGTCCCCTATCACCCCCACCCCCCAGCCACCAGGGGCAGCCTCCACCAGGCACCCACTAATGTCCCCTATCACCCCCACCCCCCAGCAGTGCAGGGACAGCCTCCACCAGGACCCCACTCATGTCTCCCACCACCTCCACCCCCCAGCCACCATGGGCAGCCCCCACCAGGCTCCCACCCATGTCTACCACCACCCCCACCCCCCAGCAGTGCAGGGGCAGCCTCCACCAGGCCCCCACTCATGTCCCCTATCACCCCCACCCCCCAGTCACCAGGGGCAGCCTCCACCAGGCACCCACTCATGTCCCCTATCACCCCCACCCCCCAGCAGTGCAGGGGCAGCATCCACCAGGCCCCCACTCATGTCTCCCACCCCCCACCCCCCCAGCACTGGGGGGCACCCTCCACCACGCCCCCACTCATGTCACCCACCCACCCCACCCCCCAGCACTGAGGGGCACCCTCCACCAGGCCCCCACTCATGTCTCCCACCCCCCAGCACTGAGGGGCACCCTCCACCAGGCCCTCACTCATGTCTCCCACCCACCCCACCCCCCAGCACTGTGGGGCACCCTCCACCAGGCCCCCACTCATGTCTCCCACCACCCCCACCCCCCAGCAGTGCAGGGGCAGCCCCCACCAGGCTCCCACCCATGTCTACCACCACCCCCACCCCCCAGCCACCAGGGGCAGCCTCCACCAGGCCCCCACTCATGTCGCCCCCCCCACCCCCCCAGCACTGAGGGGCACCATCCACCAGGCCCCCACTCATGTCTCCCACCCCCCGCCTCCCCCAGCACTGAGGGGCACCCTCCACCAGGCCCCCACTCATGTCTCCCACCCACCCCACCCCCCAGCACTGTGGGACACCCTCCACCAGGCCCCCACTCATGTCCCCTATCACCCCCACCCCCCAGCCACCAGGGGCAGCCTCCACCAGGCACCCACTCATGTCCCCTATCACCCCCACCCCCCAGCAGTGCAGGGGCAGCCTCCACCAGGCCCCCACTCATGTCTCCCACCACCCCCACCCCCAGCCACCATGGACAGCCCCCACCAGGCTCCCACCCATGTCTACCACCACCGCCACCCCCCAGCAGTGCAGGGGCACCCTCCACCAGGCCCCCACTCATGTCTCCCACCCCCCCCAGCACTGAGGGGCACCCTCCACCAGGCCCCCACTCATGTCTCCCACCAACCCCACCCCCCAGCACTGTGGGGCACCCTCCACCAGGTCCCCACTCATGTCTCCCACCACCCCCACCGCCCAGCAGTGCAGGGGCAGCCTCCACCAGGCCCCCACTGATGTCCCCTATCACCCCACCCCCAGCCACCAGGGGCAGCCTCCACCAGGCACCCACTCATGTCCCCTATCACCCCCACCCCCCAGCAGTGCAGGGGCAGCCTCCACCAGGCCCCCACTCATGTCTCCCACCACCCCCAGCCACCATGGGCAGCCCCCACCAGGCTCCCACTCATGTCTCCCACCCCCCACCCCCCCAGCACTGAGGGGCATCCTCCACCAGGCCCCCACTCATGTCTCCCACCCCCACCCCCCCAGCACTGAGGGGCACCCTCCACCAGGCCCGCACTCATGTCTACCACCCACCCCACCCCCCAGCACTGAGGGGCACCCTCCACCAGGCCCCCACTCATGTCTCCCACCCCCCACCGCCCCCAGCACTGAGGGGCACCCTCCAACAGGCCCCCACTCATGTCTCCCACCCACCCCACCCCCCAGCACTGTGGGGCACCCTCCACCAGGCCCCCACTCATGTCTCCCACCACCCCCACCCCCCAGCCACCATGGGCAGCCCCCACCAGGCTCCCACCCATGTCTACCACCACCCCCACCCCCCAGCAGTGCAGAGGCAGCCTCCACCAGGCCCCCACTCATGTCCCCTATAACCCCCACCCCCCAGCCACCAGGGGCAGCCTCCACCAGGCACCCACTCATGTCCCCTATCACCCCCACCCCCCAGCAGTGCAGGGGCAGCCTCCACCAGGCCCCCACTCATGTCCCCCTGCACCCCCACCCCCCAGCACTGTGGGGCACCTGCCACCAGGCCCCCACTCATGTCCCCCTGCACCCCCACCCCCCAGCACTGTGGGGCACCTGCCACCAGGCCCCCACTCATGTCCCCTATCACCCCCACCCCCCAGCACTGAGGGGCACCCTCCACCAGGCCCCCACTCATGTCTCCCACCCACCCCACCCCCCAGCACTGTGGGGCACCTGCCACCAGGCCCCCACTCATGTCCCCCAGCACCCCCATCCCCCAGCACTGAAGGGCACCCTCCACCAGGCCCCCACTCATGTCTCCCACCACCCCCACCCCCCAGCAGTGCAGGGGCAGCCTCCACCAGGCCCCCACTCATGTCTCCCACCCCCCACACACCCCCAGCACTGAGGGGCACACTCCACCAGGCCCCCAATCATGTCCCCTATCACCCCCAGCCACCAGGGGCAGCCTCCACCAGGCCCCCACTCATGTCCCCTATCACCCCCACCCCCCAGCCACCAGGGGCAGCCTCCACCAGGCCCCCACACATGTCCCCCTGCCCACAGGCCCTGACAATCCTCAAGCATGGGCCTCATGGCCAGCCACCACAGCCCAAAGACACAACCAAGTATTACATGCGCCCATGATACTACTCCAATGGAAACAATGTAAATGAACACGTGTCTCACACACACACAATGGTTGCAAGTGAACCTGAAAACCCATATCATGACATGCATGAAAACAATGAGATGAAACCACACATTGAAGAATGAAAAAATCAAAATAATGTATTAAAAACAAAAGTAATGGCAATCAAATTTAAACAAAATACACAAGTAAAAAAAAAAGAAAATTAAGCTGGCTGTCCCTTTTCAAATTAAAATCAATAAATGATAATCCAAAAAAATGTCTTCCAAAGTTCCAGTCCATAAAAAGTAAATGAAGGGAAAAAAGAAATAGAAAACCATTGCTCCATGGAAAAAAATATTCATAGTAAAAAAAATCCAAATGCAAAGTCCAACTATGTACAAAGTATTCAGGGTCCATCATCCCAACAGAAGAAATTAAAGCTCTAAAATGGAACTATATACAAAAGGTGGAGCAGTGTCCGTCGACTCCAAATAAAAATAAACAATAAAGGAAAACTATCACTAAATAACTATATACAATGGCGGCGGGCCAGTCCAGCGGCTCACTCAGTGGTGTTCCGGGCCAGGGCATCATCGAACTCCTCGTCTATGTCCCGGAGGCGGTCCTGTTCCATGGCCCCGAGGGTCCGCAGGGACGCCGACATGTTCACCTCCAACTCCCTGCGGATTGCCTCGAGGCACTCGGCCCGCCTCAGGGCCCTCCGCATGGAGTTCTCCGCCCTGACCATCGTGAACCGCGCCTTTTCTGCCCGCCGCCGCTCCGCATCTATGGCGTGGCCCAACCGCTGCCACACGGAAGACACTTCCCGTCCAGGGTCCTTCTACCCTCCGGCCGATGCCTGCCCCTCCGATGTTGAAGGCCCCGAGCTATCGTGGTTCCCACCTACAGCCTCCTGCTGCTGCAGCTGCTGCTGTCCATGTGCCCTGTCCGATGGTGCCTGCACATCCTCCTCCAGCTGGGGTGCAGTCGTTGATGTGGCCACCCCTGCTGGACGTCCGACTCCCGACTGTGGCAGGGTTCTGTTGTCCACCAGCCTGGCCGCACGGTCAGAGGAGCTCCACAGGGCACCCAGGTGACACATGGGTGGGAAGATGGCATGGAGGACGACTGGGGCATAGGGGGTTCTGTGGAGGAGGGGGTCGGAACAAGGTCCAGGAAACGGAGGAATCCAGCCCTGGTGAGCTGTCCCAGTGGGTCAACGCGGTCAACGAGCCATGCGAGAAGACGTGCAGACTCATCATGAAAAGACTGCAGGTAGGCTCGCATGGCCCGTTGACGCAACGCCACCCCACCCTGGACAGGCTCAACCTGGTGCAGGATAGCCACATCCACAGGGAGAGGAAGGCAAGGTGTTGTGAGCCAATCCCCTCCCTGAGAACGGGTCTGGAGGTAGGCATCCCCGCTGGTGCAAGATGATGCAGTGACAGGAGCAGGGACAGGAATGCACACAGGCACCTCCGCGGCGGCTTGTGCTGCCTCCTGTCCCTGATCCTGCACTGCACCACTAGCACCAGTGGAATCCCCACCTCCAGACCCCGCCTCTGTCGCTTGCACGGCCTCCTCCTCCTCCAAACCCCCCACCAACCTGGATGACTCCGTGCCATCTTCCTCCGTTGGGCCCTGTGGGGTCCCAGCTGCCCCTTCTGCTGCCGAGGAGTCCAACTCCAACCGCCGCCTCTTGGACCTCCCCTCGGAAGCTGCGGCCTGGGACACGGCACCAGACTCCTCACTCCCTGACGAGATCAGAACCTGGGAGGGGAGCCGGGCCTTTCGTCTCCGGCTGGCGGTGGGATTCCCGCCGCTGTGCTCCGCAGCACCTTCTCCGCCCTCTTCATCAGTTGACGCTGCAGACAGGGAGAAAGAAAACACAGGCATCAGGGCACTGTACAATGGACTCATACACACATGGCAGTTATACATGAGTGGCATTGGTAAACCTCAGACATGGCATCACAATCCCCAACACACATGTCATTTCAACTTGCACACATGAGCCATACCACAGCCATATTGCAACAGCCAGCACCATCCATTCACATACAACAGCATGAGCAGCCAAAGGTCATCCACACATCACATGCAACATAGGGGGTACACTACACATGCACACACACCACCAAACTTGCATGCATGTGTACACCTCCGCCAATTGTCGCAGTGTTCCGATCGACATCCATGTCACATCTGACAATCATTCCTCCACATCCTGCGCCATGCAAGCCCACACACACAAGCACCATCCATGTGTCACACATGAGACCCCTCGCATGTGTCACCCTCACGGCCCTGTACACCCCCCCCACTTGCCCACATAAATATACATGTTCAACCTGCACACTCCAGGCACACCATCACACACACAGCTTACAATCAGTATGCATGTACACTTACCGCTCGACTCCAGACGGGTCTGCCTCTCAAGCACCTGGACGTGGAGCGCTGGGGATATGCGTTCCAGGACCCTCGTCTGATCTTCCGACAAGTGGCCCCGGCGCCCCTTAGCATCCGCTGCCTTCAGGAGGCTCCGGGCCTTGTTGAGGGTCCTGGACCTGAAGTCCTCCCAGCGCTTCCTGACACGTTCGTAGTCGCGGACTGCCACCTCCTCCGCGTTGATGGCAGTCACGATGTCCATCCAGATCCGAGTCCGTCCTTCCTTGTCGGCGCGCAACCTTCCGAAGAGGGCATCATACTGCCCCAGGACATGCTCCACCAGGACACCAACTTCGGTGGCAGTGAAGCTGGTGCCCTTCTGTCTCCTTGGCCGGGGGTTGCCACTGGTGCCAGATGTTGCAGTGCCCGACATGGCAACCCCAGAGGCAGGAGTGGGTGGGCAACTGGGTCCTGGGGCTGGGCTGTGGGGCGATGGAAAAGCAGTCAGGAGTCTTCGGTTCCAGCAGGGGTGGTCACAGCAACAGCACCCCTGGCTGATGTGCAGGCAGCAAATGGCAGGGCACGTGGGCAGCAGGCAGTCAGGCAGCAGCAGATGGCAGGTGGGAGCGTGCTCAGGGCTCTGGGGGGCAGTAATTCGGCCTTCTGGGCAGGAGCGTGGTCTTCCGTGTGTGAACGCGTGGCCAGCTTGATACGGAGTGATTTTGCACGTGAAAATCCAGCACGTCTGCGTGTAATTCGAGGAAAGGCCCTTAGCGCGTAAGTGCGTCGGCACACGTCTGTACATTCATTGGCCCAAAGGCCACCAGCGTATGCGCGTCTATGAAGTCACGTGCACGTTGAATATGGCACACGTTTGAAATGTTGCGTGTTAAAAAAATGAGACACGTCCGAGTGTCAATGCGTGTAATTGGTGGAAATGGCCTTAGCGCGTACACGCGGAAGTGACAAAGCGTGTAATTGTTGGAAATGGCCTTAGCGCATACACGCGGAAGTGACAAAGCGTGTAATTGGTGGAAATGGCCCTAGCGTGTACACGCGGAAGTGACGCTGGACTTGTGGGCCTGCATAAAAGGTACGTGTAGAACACCATTTCCTTGTACGTGCGTGCTTTTCGTGGAGAGTGAGTGGGTGAAATCTGTACTTCTTGTCGTTTCACACGCAATTTACTTCACAGCGTTTCAAGTTCGTACTCCCTGTTACCTCTGACAGCTTTTTCTCTTTTTTCTCTTTTTCTGGTTTTCCTGGACCTGTTCCCTCAAACAGCGTTCCCTTCTACTGTTGTCCTGTCTCCTCAGACAGCGTACAATTCGTCTTTTGGCGGGGGTGTTGCCAATGCGCACACACGCTTCTTTTTCACGCTCTTTTTCCTGGCAGACGGTGAGTCACGCACGTATCTAACATCTGTGCTTGCCCCGTGTGTAGCCTACCCCTTCAGAGGTCATTCTAGGCTGCATGTGACACGCATACGTTCATTCTTGTGTTACTGGGTGCCACAGCGTATTGCAGGTTTATTTTTCCGCACACGTGGTCTAGGAGGGGTTGCGTGCACGTTATCTCCCTTTTTTGGGCTTCCTGTGCGTTGCGTGACCCGTCATCTTTCCCCAGGGGTCACATTCAGCCTTGCTAGAGCACTAGGGTATGATTACCATCTGGTACCCAACCCCTTTGACCCCCAATTGCCCAGGACAATAGTTTACAGCCACTCCCATACGTACATTAACATCAGTGCCATGGTTGGGAGGCAAGGAATCCGTAAGGGTGACAAAGGTGGACGAGCCACAAGTGGTGGCCGTGGTGGATCCGGTAGGGGACGTGGTCATTACTTGCAGGGTGACCCTGTCCCCCCATGTGTGGAGGACCAGTCAAGGGCACCCATAATCCCCCCCACCCTCCCTGGTTGAGGGTGATGTGGCTGACACCATCCATGCTCAGCCCTTGTTGGACCAGCCCATTGTGGCACCAGACCTGGCTGACACCATGGCTGACTTCCAGGTCAGCAGGCCTATGACACGTGCGCTGGTGCACGTTGATGTCATCAGGCCACGTGGATCAAGGGCAGCAAGGTCATCTGCTGCCCCAAGTAGGCAGGGTGGAGAGGCTGCAGGGGCAGCTGCGGCTCCATCCACCCCAGCTCTCACACACCCAGCCAGGACAGTGCTGACATTCCCCCTAACACCATTACACTTGAGCCAATGCCTGCACCAACTCCCATGCTGAGTGTGCAATCCCACACTCCTGATACAGAGGCCACCAGGGCTCCTGCCCCTAGTGTCCAGAGCAGCGTAGGACACTCAGGATCCCCACCACCATCCAAGCGGAAGAGGAAGAGTGCTCGTCCGGCACAGGCTGATGCCCCAGACACGGCTACACAGTCCGGCCCGTCGAGGAAGCCCAGCTTCACGGATGCCGAACTGAATGCACTTGTCGAGTATGTGTCCGCACATGATAATGAAATGGTCATTGTTGCAGGATCCAAGACCACACTTGCACAACGCCAGGCACACTGGCAGACCGTTGCGGACATCGTAAGTGCCCTTGGAATCGTGAGGCGCACAGCCAATGATTGCAATAAGCGCTGGAATGACCTAAAGCGCAGGGCAAAAAATAAGCTGGCTGTCAGGATTAGTCAGGCGAGTACAAAGGCAGCGAATATGGCAAGGGAAATGTGCACTAAATCACACAGTGAATAGCTTCGAATTAAACTACGTGCACACAGGAACAACGACTCATGTATGCTAGAACCCAGGAGTGCAAATAGAGTGTGACATCAAAACCAATATATGAAAAGGGATGTGGGGTAAGCACCTGACCGCGAGGAAAGTCGGCAAGCGCCTTACCCCCAATTGCTGTTACAGGTACTGACAGCGCTAAACCCACGTGGAGGGCAAGCAATGACAGGATCTGTGAACTAACACTCTTGATGGTATTAAATAAGGGAACTAAAGAACTGTACTCACAAGGACGAGATAAACCTCTTGAATGTCAGCTAGCCCACGAATCCTGTTGATGAAACTGGGACCCAAAAAGGCTAGAACAGCAATGGGAGGAAAACTAAATACCTAAATTGGAATAGTGATTACAAATTAGTGAGGAAAACATTAGCATTCACACAGGAGCTAGCTACAACCGCACACCACACCTAATAATCAAATGGGAAATAAATGCAGAAGTGCAATGGAAAACATGGAATGGATCCCAATAGAAAGTAAGGATCAGGAGCAGGGAAAAACTAAATAACCAATGCAAACTTCTCCCTACCCCTCCAAGGAAAAGACAGGAAGCTAATCTAAGAGGAAGGCTAAGGCATACGGGTTTACAGCAGCAAAGGACAGAGTCAAAGAAATATAGAACACAGACAAACTGGGCTGCATCTAAAAGGGGAAAGCACTGAGAAATGCTGCCTGCAAACAGAGGAAGACAAAAAGGTAATCAAGGGAGCAGAAATCAATTAGCGCATGAATCCGAGATTCAAGGCGGAGGAACAAGAAAACAGGAACTAGGAACTAGGTAGAAAGGCAAGGAACAAGGAACAAGGGACTAGTCACAACAGGAACACTACAAACGATGACCAGCGCTGGACTGAAGTAAGACTGAGGCTTTTAAAGCTGCTTAACGAGCACACGCCTCAGGTGTGCTGATTGCTGCACCTGCAGCCACAGGTGTTGCCTATCCTCCACCCAACCTTGTCCTGCAAGGGTGGAGGTGGAGCAGTAGGCCAGGCATTCTGGGAAGCATAGTCATTTGGTTAAAGAAGCATGCTGGCTGCCAAAAAACTGGAATGGCTCCGGAAGGGAAGTAGCTTGGAAAATAGGGATTTAGCGCTCCCAATTCATCACAGCACTGTAGCATAAGGTTCGGAGGAAAGGTCCAGTAGGGAATAAACCCCAAATCATGCCCCCAAGTGGTGGCAACGGGAGCGAAGGGAGCGAGTCGTGACACTGGCCTCAAGTCATGCTGCAACTCTAGTGACTGGAGGTGGGTCTCCAGTAGAAGACATGGAACTCACTCCACATGAGTCAGTCGCTGGGACCTACGTCACGGAGGAACAGATCCAAGGCGTGGGAGATCTGCCAGATTATGAGGCATTGTCCGGTGAGTGCACATGCATGTGTGTGTCATCCATGTGCATGGTGTGTGTGAGGGCTTCTGTTTGTGTGCCAGGTGAGGGTGTGTGTGCCTGAGTTGTTTGGGTCACCCATGTGCTTCATCCAATGCATTCTGCGCAGCTGCATTTGGCCATAGCAATATCCCTTCTGCCAACAGTAGACATCTATCCCAACAGCACGCCAGTTGCCCTTGAAGTGTCACCTTGCCACACCATTGTTGCTTATTTTTCTCTGTTCATTCAGGCAGATTGTTTGCATTCCACCACTTTTACTAGGCATTTCTCAGTCCTCTAGTCACATGTCTGACATGGCTATGGTAAAGTGGAGTGACTTTGTTACCTGGATATCATTTGTTTAGACATGTCCCTGTGCAATCGGACCATTTTGGACTGGCAGCTCCAGGTGAAAAATCAGACCTGTTTGAATTAGAAAAGCTATTACATGAAGGAACTGGACTGAATGCATAAGTGCTGCCCTCCTCTCCATCTTCACTCAATAGCAATGGTACATGCCATGTGTGTGATGGCATGTGTATTTCACCTGGCAATCACAGGCCAATGTGTGATGCCACTGCTAGGCAGCATGCAGCAAATGTGTTGATCTTCCATCTTGGTGTCATCAATGTGTGCCATTTGCCTCCCCTTCATACGCAGTGAGGGTGCATGCATGGGAGGGTTTTAGTCATGTGGGACATGTGTCAATCAAGTACTGGTTCTGTTGCTTCTCAGCCCTAATTGTGTGCCATAGTGCTAATGCCTGTTTCCATTTCTTTTCTTTCATGTCTTTGCAGGGGATGAAGCACTTGATACAGCTGGGGTTGTGGAGATGGTGCAGACCCAGGAGGGGTCTCAGGCCCGACCGACCACCAGTGAGGGACGTGGTGTGGTGGTGGGTGAAAACCCACAACTGCTGCAGGTCGTGCTCTCAAGGGGTGTCTCTGGGTGCACCTCCCCCGAGCTATATTCAGGTGTCGATTCGGCTGATGAGACCTATGTGGCATCGCAGGTGAGTGTTCCTGGGAGGGATTCTCTTCTGTCCGACCCACCTGCACCAGTGCTAGTACCCTCAATGGGGATGTCAGTGTTGGCAGGTCCGCCTTTGGTGGTTACGGATGCAGGGTCACACTCCGCAACATCTGATCCTGTTCCTGGGCCAGCAGATCAGAGGGGGAATGCAGTCCTGCAGCCTCAGGCAGTGCCGGCACAGCAAGGCGCAGTTCGCCTTGCCCCAGACAGGTGTGGTGCCCGCCGACGTGGTGGCCGTACGCCACCTGGCAATACCGCATGGGAGCAATCCATATACGGTATGGCTACCCAACAGGCAGCATCATCAGAGATGATGGCTCAGGCCATGGATAGGGTGGCCACTTCCATTGTCCCCCCAGAAAGGCTGATGGAGCGACTGCAGCAGGCAACAGACTCCATCTGCCAGTCACACAGGGAGGACATGTTGGCGTCCAACAGGGACAGGCGGGCGGCACTGGCGACTCTGCAGGATGCCCTTTCCATAGAGTCCCAGGGCCACAGGGAAGCCCTGAGGGTGGAACTCAGTCAGATCAGGACGACCCTTGTTGGGCTTGAGGCTTCAACACACAGAAGGACAGAAGAGCAGCTGGAGCGTCTCACACGTACGCTCTCAGCTGAGATGCAGGCAACTCGGGCGGAGGTCCGGTCATCCCGTGAGTTGTTGCATGGGGACCTCCGCACGATTATCCTCCAGAACCAGACCTTCCACACTCGCATGCTTGCTGCCATGGAGGAGCAGACTAGGGCTTTGCGTGGGCTGGCTCCAATAGTGCCACCACCTCCTGATGCAGCTGCAGAGTCTGAGGAGAGCGACCACAGTGATTCTCTCACAATAGGGTAGCCGTGTCGGCCACGAGCCCATGGAGGTGTTTTTTTCCCAGAATCCACACAGGTGGGTTCTGGTGTGCATCCTGACCTCGGACCTCCTGGGTGGCCTCCCCCACCCCCCCTGGCCCATTCATGGCCATTTTCTATTTTTATTTATTTTTTAATTTTTTTTGCTTTTTTTTACAGTGTGTTGCCTTGTGTGGCTCCCGTGGGCATCCGCTGTATTGTGGCTGGGCACGTGAAGGCTTGTCCTGATTTTGGGTTAGATGCTTGGGTTTGTGAGACACACACCCCTCCTGCTTCCCGTTTCCATGGGCTTGCAAAGGGTGTCCCCAAGTGACATTGACTTACACGGTGACGTTGGACTCCCACTACATGTGTGGGTAGTCTAGTCAATACTGTGTATACATTCCTAGTGCATATTGCTGTTGTGTTGTACACTGCATGTTGCATAGATGTGTAACTCATCATCCATGTCTACCTCCTAATTTGAAGGTCCTTTCCTCATGTCTACACAAGGCCCTCTACTTTGGAGATGGAGTCCATGTTGGTAGCAGTGCACCTACAACTCTACATGGCGGCAACACTGTACAGTTGGAAGTGGTGGGAGTGCAGGCATTTCCAGGTGGTGAGACTACTAATTTCTTACATTCGTAATGTCATGTTAATGGTAGTTTTGAGGGTCTGTAGCTGATAAGTGTTATTGCTAAATACCTGCTCAAGTGTGTTGTTGGTCCTGCATTACTGTGAGCATTTCAGGTGTCGCGAGTTTCAATTAGGGACACTGTACTTTGTGACACTTGTGTCATGTTGTGGGGATTACTTTGTTTGCCCTCACATAGCATGACATGGCATGGTGTGTCGTGTGGCGGTGCTGGGGATGGGTTGGGTGACATGGCACTGTCCTCATGTTGCATTTTGCAAGTGTGTATTCATTTTAGCTGCATGAATGTGTTTTTTCACGAAACTGCATTGGTGGTGTCTGTTTAGGTAGGGATGCACACATTGTAACACTTCCAGGTGAACAATCTCAGGCTGATATGGTTTTGACGGTTGATTCTCCAGACATTCAGGATCATTGTCAGGTTGAGTCATCATTGATTGTCAGATGGTATGTGCCAGGGCAGTGTGCACTCCACAGGGGTGTGATTTCTATATGAAGTAATTAGCCACTAGCTGTGTACGGGCTGCCTCCCCCCGTGCCCTTTCCCCTCCCATGCGCAGCGGGCGTGCATGTGGTTGGGGATGTGGGGGCACCACCATGTCCACGGCCAGGCCCCGGCGTGTTGCAACGTTGTGCAGGACACATGCTGCCACTATGATCCTGCACACTACTGGGGGAGCGTATAACAGCTGCCCGCCAGAACGGTCAAGGGAGCGAAAGCGTGACTTAAGCACTCCGAATGTGCGCTCCACTATGCCCCGGGTTGCAATGTGGGCTGTGTTATATCTTACCTCGGGTGGCGTGGTGGGGTTCCGAATTGGCGTCATCATGTGGGGGCTGAGAGGGTAGGCACTGTCCCCTGTGGAGGTGGTGATGGGTATCATTGGTGGGGTTGTGACCTTGCTCAGTATCTGACATGCATGCATGTGCAGTGGCATTCATACTCACCAAGCAGCCATGTATCGCCATGCCGCCCAGCTTCTAGGTCCCGGCTTAGGGTGGACATTCGGTAAATGAAGCTTTCGTGGGTGGACCCGGGATAGTTGGCATATACTGAGGTGATGATTCCCTTGGCATTACATACTACCTGCACGTTGATGGAATGCCAGTGCTTGCGGTTCCTATAGATGTGCTCAGATGCCCTGGGGGGATGTAGAGCCACATGGGTGCAGTCGATGGCACCTAGCACTTTGGGGAATCGTGCCACACCTTAAAAATCCAGGGCAGCAGCATGCCTTTCTGCAGGTGTTCTGGGCAGGTATATGTGCCTGCGGACTGATGGCCGTGCAGTGATGATGTTCAAGACCTGGTGTAAGCAGCGTGACTGCGTGGCCTGTGACACCCCACCCAGTATGGCACTTGTCCGCTGAAATGATCCAGTGGCTAAGAAGTGCAGTACATTGAGGACCTTCTCCAGGGGGCTGAGTGCTTGGGAGCACAGTGTGGTTGATGTGAGGTCATCCTCCCACTCACTCACCAGGTCCAGTATTATGTGTGGTGGAAACCTGTACCTCCCATACACCTGGTCATCAGGCATCCCAAAAAGGCTGGTTCTGGGTGTGCAAATTCTGGCCCTGACTATCCTCCTCCTCCTCCTTTGGTAGCCCACGGCCACTGCTGCTAGGAACGGTATATTCATCCTGGCGTCTGAGCTTGTTAGTTTTTTGCGTGCAATTTTATGTGTCGCGGGTCGACGTATGCCTGCTTCCTGCTGGTGTACGTGTTTCTTTGCGCGTGTTGTAGGCGAGCGTGTGAAACTTCCCGCGCACCCCTGAAATCCACGTACCCAGGCCAATAGCGTGTGGAAATTCCCGCGCACCCCGGAATACACGTGCGCTGATATACTCGTGTGTGTAAGTGCCCGCGCACCCCTGAAATACACGTACATAGGCCAATCGCGTGTGAGGGCCGTTGGTCCTATAGAATCGCGTATGCGTGCTGATGCGCTTACGCGCTAAGGGCCTTTCCTCGAATTTCACGCTGACGTGCAGGATTTTCACGTGCCAAATCACTCCGTATCAAGCTGGCCACGCGAAAACACACGGAAGACCACGCTCCTGCCCAGAAGGCCGAATTACTGCCCCCCAGTGCCACGAGCAGCCTCCCACGTGCCATCTGCTGCTGCCTGCCTGCTGCCACCGTGCCCTGCCATTTGGTGCCTGCACATCAGCCATCTGCAGGGGTCCAGTTGCTGTGTCCACCCCTGCTGGAACAGAAGACTCCCGACTGGGATAACATCGCTCCACAGCCCAGCCCCAGGACCCAGTTGCCCACCCACTCCTGGCTCTGGGGTTGCCATGTCGGGCACTTCGACATCTGGCACCAGTGGCAACCCCAGGCCAGAGGGGCAGAGGGGCACCAGCTTCACTGCCACCGAAGTTGGTGTTCTGGTGGAGCATGTCCTGGGGCAGTATGATGCCCTCTTCGGATCGTCCCGCGCCAGCAAGGAAGGACGGGGGAGGATCTGGGCTGACTGTGTGGTTGCCATCAACGCGGAGGGGGTGGCAACCCGCAACGTCCAGAAGATCAAGAAGCGCTGGGAGGACTTGAGGTCCAGGACCCTCGTGAAGGCCCGGCGCCTCGTGGAGGGGGACCGGGCCGCATGAGTTCCATCCAGATGAGGGTCCTGGAACGTGTACGCCCAGCGCTCCACGCCCAGATCCTTGAGAGGGAGACCCGTCTGGAGTTGAGCGGTAAGTGGCCAAGCATTGCTGTGTGAGACAGGGCATGTTGCGGTGTGCTGGTTGTCTGATACTTGCCTGTATGTGTGACATAGGCCATGTACGCATGTATGTGTGCAGGGACATCATGGTAATGCATGTGCGACCAGTGATGTGTGAACCACATGGTCGTTGCATGTGTTTAAATGCGACATGGGGAGCCCTATGCAGATTTTACACATGAGAGCATGCCAGTCTCTGTTCCTGGACATGGGTGGGGGTGAGGGATGGGTGCTGATGCCAGGTACATACATGGTAGCCATGTCTGTGTGCCTGACCTGCGTGTCTGTGACTTGTGAATGCCATGGATGCATGACACATGTCTGTGACAATGTACAGATTCACTGATGCAGCCTAGTTATCTTTGTATCCGCTGTGTTTGGGGTGTATGAGGCCAGATGGATGTGACTGAGGTGAAGTGTGTGCATGTGATAGGCATGACCCATGATGCATGTGAGTTCCACATCATTGTATGTTTCAAGAGTCCATTGGACATGTATGGAAATGTCCATGGCATGCACCATGCCTGTTACTGTGTGTGTTTTGCCTGGACTGACCATTGTGTTGTGGAGGGACATGATGGAAGTGTACTTTGACAGTGGTACTCATCTGCTATTGCTTCCTGTCTAGGGGACCATTGTACAGTACCCTGATGCTTGTGTTCTATGTCTCCCTCTACACAGCGGCTAGTGAAGAAGAGGGCGGAGACGGCGCTGTGGAGCAAGGCGGCGGGGATGCCCCCACGGCTGCAGCGGAAGGGGTGGGTGAGCCCCCACAGGGGCCTGCTACGGCGGAAGACGGTGAGGAGCCATCCAGGTTGGTGGTTTCCACAGAGGAGGAGGAGGCCGCCACTGAGGCGCACATGGGGCCTGGTGGGGGCATCCCTGCTGGTGCAAGTGGTGCAGTCCAGGGGCAGGAGGCAGCACAGGTCACCGTGGAGGGGCCTATGCATGTCGCTGTCCCTGACCCTGTGAGTGCACCACCATGCACCAGCAGGGAAGCCCCGTCCCAGGCCCGTCCGCAGGTAGAGGGGATGTCCATGTCACCTGACTCCCCTCCACCTGCGGACGAGGGGACCCGTGGCCGTATGGAGAAGGTCCTGATTGGGGTCGTGATGCGCGCGGGTGCAATTCGTGATGACGTGCGTGCTTCCCGCGAGGAGCACGCACGTCATCACGAAGAGCACCGTGCCGATGTGGCCCAATTGGGATCTTCCATGTTCGGGGGTTTCCTGCATGGGTCGGCCAATCTGGCGGCCCTATCCTCCTCTGTGGAGGCTATACGCCGGTCGTCCTCCTTGCCGTCTTCCGGCCCAGATGCCACCAGGGCCCCCTGTGGACCTGCCCTGACCAATGCAGCCAGCTCGGTGGGGATCCCATCCCTGCCACAGTCGGGAGTCGGAGGTCCAGCAGGGGTGGACACCACAGCAACTGTACCCCAGCAGATGGAGGATGTGCCGGCATCATCAGGCAGGGCACATGCACGACGGCGTCGGTGGATTCCATCAGCCTGGATGCCGTCGTGCTGGCAGAGGCGGTTGCGTCGGAGGCAGCAGCAGAGTCAACGTGGGAGGCATCATGGCTCGGGGCCATCAACATCGGAGGGGCAGGCATCGGCCGGAGGGCAGGAGGACCCAGGACGGGAAGTGTCTTCCGTGTGGCTGCGGTTGGGCCAGCGATAGGTGCGGAGCAGCGGCGGGCGGAAGAGGCGCGGCTCACGATGGTCAGGGCGGAGAACTCCATGCGGAGGGCCCTGAGGAGGGCCGAGTGCCTCGAGGCAATCCGCAGGGGGTTGGAGGAGGAGATGGCGTCGTCCCTGCGGACCCTCTGGGCCATGGAACAGGACCGCCTCCGGGACATCGAAGAGGAGTTTGATGATGCCCTGGCCCAGAACACCACTGTCAGAGATGCTCAGGTCCTAGGCGCAGGAGCGACGCTGTACCAACCACCCCCTCAATGGTTTTAGTGCCTGCAAGACAGAGCTTACACAGGCCTCTTTAACCAGAGCGGGGAAGGAGGGTTAGGGTCTCGATGATTGGATAGGTAGAGGGAGTTATAGGAATACCGGATAGAGGGTTGGGAAGGAGTTATGGATAGGACTGGGGATTTTAGGGTAAACGATGTCTGCACACTTTCCTCAAACTGGCTGATGGAACTGCCGTAGCACCTCTACATGTAAAGGTGCTGCCACCCTCACCAGATCCCTGAACAGAGATGAAGGTGCTCCCTGCGCCTTACAGCAACATACTCTAATTAGCAACAAACAATTGTTGACATTAGTCCTTTTACATTTTCATGAACACAGTCACATGCACTAGCACACTTAGCTTTGCTTTGGTCTTTAAAGTCCTGTCCTGCAAGGCTGTCAAGTCCTGTGCCACGTCCTTGCAGTCCGAGATTCAGGTTCGAGTCGGATTCAAACTAAAAGAAAACAGAGGACAAGCATTAGCGTTTTGTCTTTCGTTCTGCTGAACACACACTCTCTCTCAATCACTCTCAACACGCATTCAGCGTTCGTAAAATAAACAATCCAGGAATCTAGGAGTGCGCTGCCGCACGTGGCTTTATCAAGCTCCAATGGAACTTTCTGCCCCGAACACGGTCTTCCCTCAGACCGGGTGTCGGAACGCGGCCTTTCCTCAGACCGGGTTCCCCAAGCTAGTGCTTCTTTATCTCACGCGCCCTTCCGGCGCTTTTCCCAAAGATTAATGCACCCAAAACATGCTCAGTTTAGCAACACAACTTTCCCGTGAAATCCGCCCACTTAGCTTTTGCGTGGTGCGCAGGGGCTCAGAAAGGGGTCGGGATATGCCCCCTGCGCTTTCCCCAAGATTCCAAACTCTCCCTGGGATAAGCGGCACTTATCTTGTGTCTGCGAGGGGCCGGATCGTGGTTCCTGTGGGCGTTGGCCCCTCGCGTATGGATTCCGGGGAGCTGCTGGGCTCACGTCCTCTCTCCTCGGCGTCTCGAGCACAAGCCCCGTGCCTTGGAGCTTGCGCATGCGCATTCGCCGCGCGCCACACCCAGCGCGGCTTCCTATTGGCTCGCGGGCCCGCGAAGCCTGCTGGGAATTGTAGTTCCGGCGGGCTGAATACTGGATCAGTCTGCAGAAAGGGCACAACAGCCCTTTAAAGTATGGAAACCCTTTGGGTCCGGGTTTCTTCATGGTCCCTGGCCCCACAGTCCCAATAGTACCGGGCCTTGGGCCAGTCTTACCCCTGACAGCACTCCCCCTCCCACGGAAGGCAGGTCCCCCAGGTTTTTCAGGGTAGTTTTTGTGGAAGGTGCGCAGCAATCGTGGGGCATGTACATGGTATGAGGGTTCCCAGGAGCGGTCTTCAGGTCCGTACCCCACCCAGTCGATTAAGTAATAGACTTGGCCATTCTTTTTTTTAGAGTTCAGAATTCCCCGGACTTCATATTCTGGCTCCCCCTGTACAAGTACCGGGGGTGTTTTTTGAGTGCGTACCCCAGGCGGGGCTGGTTTCAACAATGACGTATGGAAAGTTGGGTGGATTTTCATCTGAGGGGGCAGGGCCAGTCGGACCGCTACTGGGTTGATTACTTTTTCAATGCTGAATGGGCCTAGATAGCGAGGTTGTAACTTTTTGGGTCCCTCTAATCGTAAATTACGAGTGGACAACCATACCAAATCGTTTTTATGGTATACAGGGCTAGCACGTCGATGTTTATCGGCGTAAGTTTTGTACATTTTTTTGGCTTTTACGAGATTGTCCTGCACCTCCTTCCAAACCTGCTCCATTCCGATCCGTTGTCCTGCTATTGTAGGCAGTGCCGCTTCTGTTGTAGGGACGGATGAAGGTAATATCCGTGGATGTCTTCCGTACAAGCAGAAGAACGGGGATCGTTTTGTGGAAGAATGAACAGCATTATTATATGCCATTTCTGCTAGCCAAGTATGTTGAACCCATGTTGTCTCCCGTCCTGCGGCTAAGCAACGCAGGAACTGTTCAAGCCCCTGGTTCACACGTTCGGTTTGGCCGTCCGTCTCGGGATGATATCCCGAGGATAACCGAACTTCCATACCAATGATGTTACAAAATTCACGCCAGAACCTGGAGGTGAACTGTGGGCCCCTATCTGTGATTATACGGCAGGGAAGCCCATGTAGCCGAACCACGTTTTGCAGGAATAATTCAGCGATTTCTTTAGCTGTTGGAACCCCTTTACAGGGGATGAAATGGGCCATTTTTGAAAAGGCATCCACTACCACCAGTATGGAGGTAAACCCCTGCACTTGTGGAAATTCAACTATTAGGTCCATGGTTACTGTATGCCAAGGAGTAGTTGGTGTTGGCAGGGGGCGTAGGAGGCCTGCCGGTTTCTGGTGATCGGCTTTGTTCCGAGCGCATACTGCACACTGTCCTACATATTGTTGGACATCAAGCCGCCACTTTGGCCACCAAAAATGTCTCCCCACCAGTTCTAGAGTTTTTGTCTTACCGGGATGACCCGCTAGGGAGGAATCGTGACACCAAGACATCGCCTGTTCTTGTAGCTGGGGCGTAGGCAAGTACAATGATTGCCCATGATATGGGAGCCCGTCCAGAATGGTGTGCTGTGGGTCTTGCTTGCACCATTGGTGAAGATCATGCACAGAAAGTTCTTTTTGAATGCTTTCAAAGATGCTGGTAGTTAAACCCAGTATGTGCTTCGGAGAGACTATTGGCCGAGACGCGATTTTTATTTCCTCAGAGACCTTATCAGGATAGCGGGACAAAATGTCAGCTTTCCGATTGTTTGTTCCTGGTCTGTATGTGATTATAAAATCAAATTCTGCGAAATATTGGGCCCAACGCAATTGACGTGGACTCAAGGTCTTGGCAGTCCTAATAAACTGAAGATTGCGATGGTCTGTAATAACCGTCACTGTGTGACGTGCCCCCATTAAGTAGTGCCGCCACTCGCCAAAGGCTGCCTTTATGGCCAATAGTTCCCTGTCTGCGATGATGTAATTGACTTCTGCTGGAAGCAGTTTCCTTGAATAATAGGCCACTGGGTGTAAAAGCCCCGTCTGAGGATCACGTTGGGACAGAACAGCTCCCAGCGCATGGCTGGAAGCGTCCGTTTCCACCACAAATGGTTGGGACAAGTCCGGATGTCTCAATACCGGTGCATCGGTAAAGGCCTTCTTGAGCCGTTGAAAACCCTGCTCAGCCAAGGCGTCCCAAATAAACGGGCAGCCCTTACGAAGAAGTCTTGTGATTGGTGTTACCAACTCAGAGAAATTCTTGACGAACCGTCTGTAGAAGTTTGCAAACCCTAGAAAGGATTGTACGTCTTTGACATTGGTTGGCGGGGGCCAATCAAGAATGGCCTTCACCTTTTTTGTATCCATTTGTACGCCTGTCGGAGTAAGGTAGTACCCCAAGAATTCCACGGTAGTACGGTGGAATTCACATTTCTCGAGTTTGGCATATAGATGGTATTCCCTTAACTTTTGTAAAACAGCGCGTACATGCTGAACATGATCTTCTAGGCTATGGGAATAAATGAGGATGTCATCAATGTACACGACGGCACAGACGTCTAAATATTCCCGAAGAACCTCATCTAGGAAATGCTGAAAGGCAGCAGGTGCGTTACAGAGACCAAATGGCATAACCTGATATTCATACAATCCGAATTTTGTTCGGAAGGCGGTTTTCCACTCGTCACCTTCGCGCACCCGCACAAGATGGTATGCCCCACGAAGATCCAGCTTAGTATAGATAACCGCGTCCCTAACCTGATCTAGAAGGACGGGAATGAGTGGAAGTGGGTAACGGTTTTTGATGGTTATCCGATTCACCCCGCGGTAATCTATGCAGGTCCTGAGTTCTCCGGACTTATTCGGTACGAAGAACAAGGGAGAAGATACTGGAGAGTTAGAGTGTCTAATAAAGCCATTTTGCAAGTTGGCTGTAATATATTCTCGAAGGTGTTCGTTTTCAGCCTCGGTCAAGGCATATATACGGCTGCACGGTAACGTTGCCCCAGGCTCAAGATCGATCCGGCAATCAAATGGCCGATGTGGGGGCAGAGTTTCAGCGGCTTTCTTATTGAAAACATCTATAAAGTCTGAGTACTCTGTGGGTAGTTCTTCTAAACGCACTTCCGGCTGGACATTAGTAATGCCTGCGAGTTGAATAGCCGCAGCCACCGGCTGTTTACAATGCTCCCGACAATAAGGAGAGGAAAGGTTTATCAAACCGGAGGTCCAGCAAATCTGAGGATCGTGTTTTCTCAACCAGGGTAACCCTAAGATAAGGCCGAACTGCGGGGCAGCAATTAAGTCAAAGGCAATGTATTCCCAATGCCCAATACCACAACTCAGGGTCACTAAATGAGTGTTATGTGTGATGGGTCCCGAGCATAGAGGTGTACCATCTACCGCGCGTACGGGCTTAGGTTTTGCCTTTTGTTGGATAGGAATACCCAACCTGGCCGCAAACTGGATATCTATAAAATTACCCGTTGCCCCCGAGTCAATCAACATGGTGACCTCTTTTGATATACCCTGAAAACCAAGACACCCCCTTACCGAAATGTGTGGGGCAAAGTTGGGACTACCTTCTATTGGGGCCCTGCAATGAGTCGGGCTCGACCGGATGACCCCCACTACCGACGAGCCGAGGCATTTCCCTGAGTCTTGGGCTTTGTGGGGCATTCACGAACAAAGTGTCCGGACTTCCCACAGTACATGCATACACCATCCTTTCTCCTCCGTTCTTTTTCTTCTTTTGATAGGGGACCGCGAACCGACCCAATTTGCATCGGCTCGTCTCCATCTGACTTGTCCATTGACCCTCGTGCCCCTTTAAATTGGTCAAACCTGGCTACTGGACGGGTCTCTCCTTTTTTCCTATCCCCCCGTCGCTCCGCTTGACGATGATCCAATCGCATCGCCAAATCGATCATATCCGAGCATTCCCGGGGTTGGGGGTCAACCTGAGCTATAAGATCTTTCAAATCATCCCTCAATCCCTGATAAAATAGGGACATGCATTTGTCGCGTGGCCATTCGGCTTCGGCTATCAATCGATTGAACTGAGTGACATAGGTCACTAGTTCCTTATTTCCCTGCCTCAATGTCAGCAACTCCCGATCCTTACACAGGGTAGCAGCCCTACGATTGAATATTTTCTCAAATTCACAGAGAAACTCGTCCCAATCATAAAGGATAGTATTGTCCTTTTGGACTAAAGGATTCGCCCATGCTGCTGCATCTCCTGTGAGATAGGAGATAACAAAAGCAGTCCTAGACTGATTGGATCGGAATGCTGTTGGTTTCGTAAGGAAATGGAGGCGGCATTGCGTAATAAAGGTGGTGAATTTTTGCGGATCTCCTGCATAACGCTCAGGTGGAGCCAAAGGAATCAGGGGCTCTGGGGTGACTTGAACCTGTACTGGTGCGTGACTCGGCAAAGGTGCTGTTTGTGCGGCCAAACTTCGTACCTGCGCTGACAACGTGGCATAGTCCTGTCTGGACGCCGCTAGCTCGCTTTGCAGGTCCTGCAACACCTTGGCAATCTCTTCCATTTTGATAATGGGGGGGGTGGCTACACCACTCAGGCGCCTGAATATACGTGGGCTTGTGCTTCTGTCAGAGATGCTCAGGTCCTAGGCGCAGGAGCGACGCTGTACCAACCACCCCCTCAATGGTTTTAGTGCCTGCAAGACAGAGCTTACACAGGCCTCTTTAACCAGAGCGGGGAAGGAGGGTTAGGGTCTCGATGATTGGATAGGTAGAGGGAGTTATAGGAATACCGGATAGAGGGTTGGGAAGGAGTTATGGATAGGACTGGGGATTTTAGGGTAAACGATGTCTGCACACTTTCCTCAAACTGGCTGATGGAACTGCCGTAGCACCTCTACATGTAAAGGTGCTGCCACCCTCACCAGATCCCTGAACAGAGATGAAGGTGCTCCCTGAGCCTTACAGCAACATACTCTAATTAGCAACAAACAATTGTTGACATTAGTCCTTTTACATTTTCATGAACACAGTCACATGCACTAGCACACTTAGCTTTGCTTTGGTCTTTAAAGTCCTGTCCTGCAAGGCTGTCAAGTCCTGTGCCACGTCCTTGCAGTCCGAGATTCAGGTTCGAGTCGGATTCAAACTAAAAGAAAACAGAGGACAAGCATTAGCGTTTTGTCTTTCGTTCTGCTGAACACACACTCTCTCTCAATCACTCTCAACACGCATTCAGCGTTCGTAAAATAAACAATCCAGGAATCTAGGAGTGCGCTGCCGCACGTGGCTTTATCAAGCTCCAATGGAACTTTCTGCCCCGAACACGGTCTTCCCTCAGACCGGGTGTCGGAACGCGGCCTTTCCTCAGACCGGGTTCCCCAAGCTAGTGCTTCTTTATCTCACGCGCCCTTCCGGCGCTTTTCCCAAAGATTAATGTACCCAAAACATGCTCAGTTTAGCAACACAACTTTCCCGTGAAATCCGCCCACTTAGCTTTTGCGTGGTGCGCAGGGGCTCAGAAAGGGGTCGGGATATGCCCCCTGCGCTTTCCCCAAGATTCCAAACTCTCCCTGGGATAAGCGGCACTTATCTTGTGTCTGCGAGGGGCCGGATCGTGGTTCCTGTGGGCGTTGGCCCCTCGCGTATGGATTCCGGGGAGCTGCTGGGCTCACGTCCTCTCTCCTCGGCGTCTCGAGCACAAGCCCCGTGCCTTGGAGCTTGCGCATCCGCATTCGCCGCGCGCCACACCCAGCGCGGCTTCCTATTGGCTCGCGGGCCCGCGAAGCCTGCTGGGAATTGTAGTTCCGGCGGGCTGAATACTGGATCAGTCTGCAGAAAGGGCACAACAGCCCTTTAAAGTATGGAAACCCTTTGGGTCCGGGTTTCTTCATGGTCCCTGGCCCCACAGTCCCAATAGTACCGGGCCTTGGGCCAGTCTTACCCCTGACAACCACAGAGTGAGCCGCTGGACTTGCCCGCCGCCTTTGTATATAGTTCTTTAGTTTTAGGTTTCCTTTGTTTCTTCTCATGATTTGGAGTCGACGGACACTGCTCCACTTTTTGTATATAGTTGCATTTTAGTTAGGGTTTTTTGTAGGTTTCCTTTGTTCAGTTGGGCTCATGGACCCTTGGATGTTTTGTACATAGTTCTTCATTGGATTGTTTTATTTTTTTAGTTTTTATTTATTCACCATGGAGCAATGGTCTTTGCATTTATTTTTCTCTCTTGGATTGATTTTATTTTTAATGTGACTTTGGACAACATTTTTTTGAATTGGGATTTGTAGTTTTAATTTTTTTTGACGGACATGCAGCTTATCTTTTTTTTTATTGCCATTGTAGTTTGTTTCATTTCATTTGCATTCAATTTTTTTTAATACAATTTTGTTTTCATACTTCACTGTGTGGTATCATCTCATTGGTTTCATGCATGTCATGTTGGGTGTTTTCCCATTCAATTGCAACCATTGTGTGTGACGGACATGAGTTCATTTGCTTTATGAACATTGGGGGTGTAACATGTAATTTCCCTTTCCATGTGGGTGAATGGGTTACTTGGTAGGGCCTTTTGGCTGTGGAGGCTGACCATAACACACATGATTGGGGATTGTGAGGACCTGGGTGCAGGGGGACATGAGTGGGGGCCTGGTGACAGGTGCCCCACAATGCTGGGGGGTGGGGTGTAGGGAGACATGAGTGGGGGCCTGGTGGCAGGTGCCCCTCAGTGCTGGGGGTGGGGGTGCAGGGAGACATGAGTGGGGGCCTGGTGGCAGGTGCCCCTCAGTGCTGGGGGGTGGGGGTGCAGGGAGACATGAGTGGGGGCCTGGTGGCAGGTGCCCCACAGTGCTGGGGGGTGGGGGTGCTGGGGGACATGAGTGGGGGCCTGGTGGAGGGTGCCCCACAGTGCTGGAGGGTGGGGTGGAAGACATGAGTGGGGGCCTGGTGGAGGGTGCCCCTCAGTGCTGGTGGGTGGGGTGGGTGGGAGACATGAGTGGGGGCCTGGTGGAGGGTGCCCACAGTGCTGGGGGGTGGGGGAGCAGGGAGACATGAGTGGGGGCCTGGTGGAGGGTGCCCCTCAGTGCTGGGGGGTGGGGGTGCAGGGAGACATGAGTGGGGGCCTGGTGGCAGGTGCCCCACAGTGCTGGGGGTGGGGTGGGTGGGAGACATGAGTGGGGGCCTTGTGGAGGGTGCCCCTCAGTGCTGGGGGAGGTGGGGGGTGGGAGACATGAGTGGGGGCCTGGTGGCAGGTGCCCCACAGTGCTGGGGGTGCAGGGAGACATGAGTGGGGGCCTGGTGGAGGGTGCCCCTCAGTGCTGGGGGTGGGGGTGCTGGGGGACATGAGTGGGGGCCTGGTGGTAGGTGCCCCACAGTGCTGGGGGTGGGGGTGCAGGGGGACATGAGTGGGGGCCTGGTGGAGGGTGCCCCACAGTGCTGGGGGGTGGGGGTGCATGGGGACACGAGTGGGGGCCTGGTGGAGGGTGCCCCACAGTGCTGGGGGGTGGGGGTGCTGGGTGACATGAGCAGGTGTGCAGGGTAGTCCCCTGTGGTGTCGGCTGCCTGCAGGGGCCGTGGAGGGTGTACAGGGAATACCTGGGAGCACCCAGCCAAATCGCGTGTAGAATTTCCTGCGTACCCCTGAAATACACGTACCCAGCCAAATCGCGTGTGGAAATTCCCACGCACGTACCCGGCCAAATCGCGTGTGGAACTTCCCGCGCACCCCTGAAATCCACGTACCCTGCCAAATCGCGTGTGAAACTTCCCGCGCACCCCTGAAATCCACGTACCCAGCCAAATCGCGTGTGGAAATTCCCACGCACGTACCCGGCCAAATCGCGTATGGAACTTCCCGCGCACCCCTGAAATCCACGTACCCTGCCAAATCGCGTGTGAAACTTCCCGCGCACCCCTGTAATCCACGTACCCAGCGAAATCGCGTGTGAAACTTCCCGCGCACCCCTGGAATCCACGTACCCAGCCAAATTGCGTGTGAAGCTTCCCGCGCACCCCAAAATACACGCACACGTTATTTTTCAGTCAGCGGGTGTCCGTGTTTGTGGGTACCCCTTTGCACGTCATTTGTCCTGGAGGGCCACAGTATAGGACATTCATCATAGCTGTATGTAGGTGCTATTTGTTGGCGCACCTTTTGGCGCACATTTATCACAGGCGCAGAGACGGTACCGCCTGCTTTCTTGTGGCGGTCGTGTTTGTGCCTGTGCGCTGGTTTGACCGTGCGCTGTTTTGCCCTATTCGATTCCATGAATACGTGTTGTAGGCGAGCGTGTGGGCATTCCGCGCACTTGCACCCTGTACTTCCCCCGTGATGCCCACATTTTGGCAAGTTGTTTCCCATTCCGAGTGTTACGCCCCGTGTTACGCCTACTTTTGTTGTGTGCGCCGCGGTATATGCGATTTTCGCTGTGGCCTGTGCGATTTTCGCTGTGACCTGGCGCACGCCGTTAGATGGCCTGTGCGCCAACGTGCACCGCGCACTTTTTTAGCGCACATCCGATGGTTTTCTCGCGCACGGCCTTCCATGAATCGATGTGCGCTGCTTTTCGTGCAAATTTCGCACTTGCACTGCGATTTTCGCTATTCCACTGCGAATCGCACGTTTTTGGCCACTTGCGCCGCGCTAATTATTCCATGAATCGGCCTGCAAGTCTGTTGCCGTGACAAGTAAGTCATCGGCAAATGCCCTCACATATGCTCCAGACAACCGAACAGTATTCCCCTAATGTTCTTCTCATTACGGATCTTTGATAAAAGCAAATCCAAATATAGCACGTACAGGAGTGGGGACAGAGGACATCCTTGTTTCGTGCCGCAAGATACTTTAATTCCCTGTGAGATATTCCCATTACTAGCCAATCAGAATGTCAGAATTTGATAATTAGCCCGGACTATGCGCAAAAATCTAGGTGCCAAACCCCACACCCTCCATAGTACAGAAAAAAAAGGACCACTCCACCTGATCAAACGCTTTTTCAGCATCTAGAGCTAATATGCCTACCGCCAGTCCTGATTTGTTTACTTTCTCAAGCAAATTACTCACCCTTCTGATATTATCAAAAGTTTGTCTTCACTTAACAAAACATGATTGATCAGGGCAGGGTGAATAAGATCAAGTGTTACATTTTCCATTCATAGTACTAATATTTTTGTAAATATTTTTGCATCAGTATTGATGAGAGCAATGGGTCGGTATGACCCACACTGCGTTTTATCTTTGTTAGGCTTAGGAATTAGCACCACCTTAGCCTCCTCCATAGATGGTGTAATACATCCTGTCTTGATGAAAGAATTAAAAAGGGACGTTAATACCAGAGATAGCAAATCTACGTAAATTTTATAGAATAGTGCCGGGAAACCATCTGGCCCAGGAGCCTTATAGATAGGAAGAGCCCTAAGTGTTTTATGTACTTCCTCCATTGTAATCTCCACTTCCAGTTCCTTCCTTTGCCCAGGATCAAGACTATTAAAATGGCATTGCTCCAAGTATGTCTCTTGCACTTATTAATCTTGTATATCTGAAGTATATAACTTAGTCCGTAAATCTTTGTATTATATCTTCAGTTACAGTGCTAGAAGTATCTGAACCTGTTTTAATACAGAGGGTGGCCCTTGCTTCCTCCTTGTTTCGCACCTGCCACGCCAGCATATGATCTACCTTGTTTGCCTTTATGTAATAGCGCTGCTTCGGAAATAATAAAGACTTCTCAGCCTGTTTATTTTGTAACAAATCCAATTGTCCACTAACGTGTCTATATTCCCTCTGTAACATCACACGCCTGTTTGATTCCAATCTGCTCATTACCCCCTTTAATTGTGATTCTAAGTCTGTTTGCATTAACGTAAGTTGTCTTTCTCGTTGGACCATCCTTGCAATGAATTCGCCCCTCATCGTCGCCTTAAAGGCATCCCACACCGTCTGTTCCTGCATTGCTAGCATCTTATTGGTTACGAAAAACATCCCAATTGTACCCCGTATCTCATCGCTAATGACTGATCGCCCAACAAATGGATTTGGAATTTCCAGCACCAAAGGCCTGACCGGGGATTGGATTTCTATTGATAATGGGGTGTGATCCCCTAATCAATTTTACATATTCGCCCCAACAAAGTGGTTGATGCCCATGTATAGTCTATCCGGCGAAATGACTGGTGGACGTGGGAATAAAACTTATATCCTTCAGTCCCTTTCTGAATTTCTTTCCAAGAGTCAACCATAGCTAGTCAGGTTATACTTGCACAGAGTTGTTGTGATGGGCCCCAATGAGAGACATCTGCTGTTGTACTCCTATGCACCTTCGGGATTCCGTGCTAGATTAAAATCTCCTACAATTTGGCCTTTTGCAAACTTTTTTAATTTACTAGTGGCATATAGTGTGGCTATCGTACGTCTTCAAGTCCCCAACTGAATACTAGTGAAAATATATCTACCCTTCTTGACAAATTTGGTCTCAAACTATCTGAAGACCCTCATTCCCTTGAACACTAGAAGGACCCCTCGCGTCTTCCCCTTGTTGTTAGATTGTCATATATGGTGATAGCCCATGATTGATCCTTAGTTTGTGGCTATCTTTCTTTGCTATATGAGTCTCCTGAAAGGCCTCCATGTCTGGTTTACCCCGCCGTAACCATTCCTCTACTTTACATCTTTTATTCGGACAGTTCAAACTGTTGGCATTCAATGACAACAGATGAAACGCTTTTACCCTCCATGTAAATTTTGACACAAAATGTTTCCACCTGGTAGCTTCCCCCCATCCTCCCCCACGAACCCCTGCTCCTCTCCTCACACCTCCCCAACCCCTACCGGTCCGACTCAACCCAACTCTTCCCCCACCCATGAATCGCATTACTCACCCATAGGACCCATAGAACCCCTCCCCTCCTGCATTCCAAGTGCCAGAATCATCTCACACCAACTCCAGAGCCCTTAGAACAATAATCCACTTCCCCAGAGGTATGAGTTCATCTTCATCCAACCTGCTACCCACCAATACCTCCCCTCTCAGAGCCCAGGGAACCATGTACCTATTAATCTTCGTATACGTGCCATGCTGTTGATTGTCCCTCAGGTCCAAGTGAAAGCTTCTTTCTCGACTGTGACCCTGGAACTCTTCTCTATTCCCCATGTTTCTTTAATGTCTCTTTCGGTGGACCTTGTCGCTCACTCCCCTCCTCCAATTTCAAAACCCTAAGATCTTCCTTTCAGGTAGTGACACGATGTTGCCGTCCCTCCCACGCGAACAACAATCCAAATGGAAATGTCCATCTATATTTTACTTGAGCCTGCGATAGGGCTCTGACCACTGGACCCATCAATCTCCTTTTTTCCAGCGTAGCTTGCGCTATGTCTTAATGCAGCTGAATTTCCACACCATCCACTTTAACAGGGCTTGCCTTTCTAGCCGCCTGCAGAAGCATCTCTTTTTGACCATAACGTTGAATAGCTGTAACAACATCCCGAGGTCTGGCACCCGATTCCCCTCTTCTTGGGACCTATTTGATGAATGTGATCGAGGCAGGGAGGCTGTTCCAGAGGGAGGCGCCAACCGAAGAAAGAGATCTGCCCCCAACTTGTTGCTTGGAGAATCAACTGACCCTGAAGGAGTTGGAGGCAGAGGAGCGAAGAGCTGGAGTAGGAAGTTATTTCCAAAGAGAGAGGTGGAGGTTTTGTGGTCCCAGGCCCCAGAAGGCCTTGTAGACAATGCAGAGGGCCTTGAACTTGATCCTTACTGCCATTGGGAGCCAGTGGAGAGATTTCATGGCTGGAGAGCTACAATCCCTGGTCTTGAGGCCAAGGGCAAGTCTCGCAGCCCTGTTCAGGATGGGAAGAGGCAGGTAGATTTAGAAAGAGGCTGTTGCAGTAGTCCAGCCTAGAGGGAACCAGCGCTCTGAAGACGGGGAGCTTCTGGGGGAAGGAGAGGAAAGGAAGAATACCTCTGAGGAGGTGCAGCTGGTAGTGTGTCTTCTTAGAGACATCAGAGATGTGAGAAGAGAAGGAGAGTGTGGAGTCGAAGATGACCCCAAGGTTTTTAGCCTCACAGGTGGGAGCAGGAAGAGGGCCAAGAGAGGCCGGCCAGACAGTGACAGGAAAGGAGGGAGCGAGTGTGCCGATGAGGAGAATCTCAGTTTTACTGGCATTAAGGCAGAGATCATTGGCACCACACCACTCCTGGATAGCAGACAGACAGTCAGAGATGAGAGAAGGAGAAGAGGTGGCTGAAGGGAGCCTGAAAATGAGCTGAGTGCCATCCGCATAGCACTGAAAGTTGTGGCAGAGAATGGCAATGCGGTGGGCAAGAAGTGCCAGGTATTTGTTGAACAGCCAGGGAGAGAGTTTAGACCCCTGGGGAACCCCACAGGTAGAGAACCTGACCTAACCATGAACAGGCAGGTCAATGCCGTCGCCTCTGCATCAGCATACCACTCCAAACTGCTTAACGCAGCTAGACCCTTCCTTTCCCAAGAGAATTGTCTCACTATTGCCAGGGCGATTATCGGCTCCAGGATCGACTACTGCAATGCACTCTTTGTAGGGACCTCTCTCAAAAACCTGGCCAAACTCCAATTAGCTCAAAGCAATGCTTTGAGAGCCGCCACGGGCACTTCCAGACACGACCACATCTCGGAAATCAGGAGGAGGGTTCACTGGCTCCCCGTCAAGGAGAGGATTGTGTTCAAAACACTGGCCTTGACGCACAAATTCCTCCAAGGGCTGGCACCACCCTATCTAGCCCACAGAATTATCCCCCACACCACTTCCAGACCATCAAGAACGGCCTACGCCAACAGAATAATGGCGCCCATCACACACAAAGTGCGCGCTGGTGGCTCGAGCTTCCCTAACATGGCTGCCACCCACTGGAACGCTCTCCCTCCAGAACTGCATCAGATTGACTCTCACGCAGCCTTCAGGAAAGCCATCAAGACTAGGTTCTTTGTCTAACAGATGCCTGGAAAGCCATCAGCGGATGCACTCACTGTATGCCTCCCTGTAATGCTCAATGTAACTGTTCACTATGTATTTTATCATTCTGCACCAAGAATTTTTGTGGGGCCGCATTACTGTAACCCTGAATCATGCCTTCATACATGTCCTTCACAGCGCCTCAATGCCTGAGGGCTGCAGTGCAGTCTATAAATATAAATAAATAAAATAAATAAAGAGATAGAGAGTGGAGAGGAAGGACCCAAGTTGGACCTGGGAGGGTTGATCGAAGAGGAAAGAAGTCATCCAAGCCAGGGCCTGATCGGTGATACCCATGTTATCACAGAGATGGTTGAGCATGATGGCATGGTTGAACCCGCTGACATCCAAGCATAGACTTCTCTCCTGCATTGGAAAAGTGATCCTTCAGAAGTTGACGGGCAGGGTACTGCATTATAATTTTCAGATATTGCTCTGGGCAATGTTGGATGCTTTGAGCAAAAATGATTTCCATGCTATAAAGATGGAGCCCTCAAAGTACTTAGCAAATAGGCACTGGGTAATGCCGCCTGTACCAAGAGCGGTTGTATCTTGACCACCAATGGCTTTTGAGGCTATTGAGAAAGCACTTTTGATCGCCATAGGATTTGGAGATTAGGTATCCACACTGTATTGGACTCCATAGGGATTTAGAGATTAGGTATCCAAACTGTGTTGGACACCATAGGGATTTAGAGATTAGGTAGCCACACTGTATTGGACTCCATAGGGATTTAGAGATTAGGTAGCCACACTGTATTGGACTCCATAGGGATTTAGAGATTAGGTAGCCACGCTGTATTGAACTCCATAGGGATTTAGAGATTAGGTAGCCACATTGTATTGGACTCCATAGGGATTTAGAGATTAGGTAGCCACGCTGTATTGGACGCCATAGGGATTTAGAGATGAGGTAGCCACACTGTATTGGACTCCGTGGAGATATAGAGATTAGGTATCCACACTGTATTTGGACTCCATAGTGATTTAGAGATTAGGTAGCCACACGGTATTGGACTCAATAGGGATTTATAGATTAGGTAGCCACACGGTATTGGACTCAATATGGATTTAGAGATTAGGTAGCCACATTGTATTGGACTCCATAGGGATTTAGAGATTAGGTAGCCACGCTGTATTGGATTCCATAGGGATTTAGAGATTAGGTAGCCACATTGTATTGGACTCCGTAGGGATTTAGAGATTAGGTAGCCATGCTGCATTGGACTCCGTAGGGATTTAGAGATTAGGTAGCCACACGGTATTGGACTCAATAGGTATTTAGAGATTAGGTAGCCACACGGTATTGGACTCAATAGGGATTTAGAGATTAGGTAGCCACATTGTATTGGACTCCATAGGGATTTAGAGATTAGGTAGCCACGCTGTATTGGACTCCATAGTGATTTAGAGATTAGGTAGCCACACGGTATTGGACTCAATAGGGATTTAGAGATTAGGTAGCCGCACTGTATTGGACTCCGTGGAGATATAGAGATTAGGTATCCACACTGTATTGTACTCCATAGGGATTTGGAGATTAGGTGTCTACACTGTATTGGACTCCATGGAGATATAGAGATTAGGTATCTACACTGTATTGGACTCCATGGAGATATAGAGATTAGGTGTCTACACTGTATTGGACTCCATCGGGATTTAGAGATTAGATAGCCACACTGTAATGGACTCCGTGGAGATATAGAGATTAGGTATCTACACTGTATTGTACTCCATCGGGATTTAGAGATTAGGTAGCCACACTGTAATGGACTCCGTGGAGATATAGAGATTAGGTATCTACACTGTATTGGACTCCATAGGGATTTAGAGATTAGGTGTCTACACTGTATTGGACTCCATGGAGATATAGAGATTAGGTGTCTACACTGTATTGGACTCCATGGAGATATAGAGATTAGGTAGCCACACTGTAATGGACTCCGTGGAGATATAGAGATTAGGTAGCCACACTGTAATGGACTCCGTGGAGATACAGAGATTAGGTAGCCACACTGTATTGGACGCCATTGGGATTTAGAGATTAGGTAGCCACACTGTAATGGACTCCGTGGAGATATAGAGATTAGGTGTCTACACTGTATTGGACTCCATGGAGATATAGAGATTAGGTGTCTACACTGTATTGGACTCCGTGGAGATATAGAGATTAGGTGTCTACACTGTATTGGACTCCATGGAGATATAGAGATTAGGTGTCTACACTGTATTGGACTCCGTGGAGATATAGAGATTAGGTGTCTACACTGTATTGGACTCCATGGAGATATAGAGATTAGGTATCTACACTGTATTGGACGCCATCGGGATTTAGAGATTAGGTAGCCACACTGTAATGGACTCCGTGGAGATATAGAGATTAGGTATCTACACTGTATTGGACGCCATCGGGATTTAGAGATTAGGTAGCCACACTGTAATGGACTCTGTGGAGATATAGAGATTAGGTATCTACACTGTATTGGACGCCATCGGGATTTAGAGATTAGGTAGCCACACTGTAATGGACTCCGCGGAGATATAGAGATTAGGTATCTACACTGTATTGGACTCCATAGGGATTTAGAGATTAGGTGTCTACACTGTATTGGACTCCATGGAGATATAGAGATTAGGTGTCTACACTGTATTGGACTCCAGGGAGATATAGAGATTAGGTAGCCACACTGTAATGGACTCCGTGGAGATATAGAGATTAGGTAGCCACACTGTAATGGACTCCGTGGAGATACAGAGATTAGGTAGCCACACTGTATTGGACGCCATCGGGATTTGGAGATTAGGTAGCCACACTGTAATGGACACCGTGGAGATACAGAGATTAGGTATCTACACTGTATTGTACTCCATCAGGATTTAGAGATTAGGTAGCCACACTGTAATGGACTCCGTGGAGATATAGAGATTAGGTATCTACACTGTATTGGACTCCATAGGGATTTAGAGATTAGGTGTCTACACTGTATTGGACTCCATGGAGATATAGAGATTAGGTATCTACACTGTATTGGACTCCATGGAGATATAGAGATTAGGTAGCCACACTGTAATGGACTCCGTGGAGATATAGAGATTAGGTGTCTACACTGTATTGGACTCCGTGGAGATATAGAGATTAGGTGTCTACACTGTATTGGACTCCATGGACATATAGAGATTAGGTATCTACACTGTATTGGACGCCATCAGGATTTAGAGATTAGGTAGCCACACTGTAATGGACTCCGTGGAGATATAGAGATTAGGTATCTACACTGTATTGGACGCCATCGGGATTTAGAGATTAGGTAGCCACACTGTAATGGACTCCGTGGAGATATAGAGATTAGGTAGCCACACTGTAGGCCAAAGTACAGGCATGGAAGCCACACTAGAGGAGGAAGATGCAGGCTCAAGAGGATTCGGAGGACTAGGAATCCATGGGAATGGGACCTATTGAAATGCGGCCACCAATACCTGCGTGCCATCCTTTTCTGCATTGCTGATGTGACAGTTGTTGAATGCCTGCAATGTAGATCGAGCCCCAAGCTGCTGTGTGGTTTAAGAAAAATAGGAGCACCTGCTGCAGACCTGCTGCCACTACGCTGTACTTGCACAGTGGAGCAGAAACTCTGTCCCGCAGGAACAAAGTCACTCTGACACTTGCGCGGAGGCAGCCTCAAATTAAAAGGTAACCGCTTGTGTGCATTCTCAGCGGGGCGGAGTGTAAACCGCAGCGCAGAATGTAAGTGCTACCTTTCCCTGAAAGACTGACTGCATTCCATTATCCACAGTAGACCTGCATGGAGCGAGTGGGAATGCAGGGGGTACAATACATTATCCATATATGATGGGAATGCTTAATCACTGCCCAATTTCACAGAAGGATGTTGTGGTCAATTTGAGAACTTCTGGTAATGGCAGTGCTGTGGGATAAGGGAAAAAGTATTTCGGATTTGCAAACCATGATGTATTATCCAAAAAAGTGTAGTGGAGGAAAGTCCTTGCTAACCTGTTACTCGTAGCCAAATTGAACTATAGCGAAACACTACAGCTACAATAATCTGCCAATAGACCAATCACGGCTGCTTAGACTGTAGAGTGTCATGGAAAAGTAGTTGCTTGATGCCAGCACAAAAAAGCAAAGCGCTTCAGAGTTGTAGAATGTCCAGCGAAAACAACCCAGAGAGAATCTGATTAGGCTTCTAAATTTTGGCTCGTTTTGGTAATATTGGCTGTCAACTATTATGGCGACTGCAAACATTTTCAAAATCTACAAAAATCAGGTTTTGCCACTGAAGCTTTTTTGACATGTAATGTGGCTGGGCAGAGTGGCGAGTGCGTCAGGACTGCAAACGAATGACTGTTATTTTTGTAATTCCTACGGTAAATAGTGACTGGTGGATGGTTAGACAGATACACTAGAGCAACGGTGCATAAACCCAGGTCTTGAGTGTAAAAATACAGCACTTAGCAAGCTGATATAACCTTGAAAGGTCTACACCTCAAAAATACAATGGCAACATGCGGGTCATCAATGGATCTTAGCATTAGGCAGCAGAATACTGTAAGCAGATACAGTGTGGTTATCGGTCTTGTTAGCCCCCCCCCCCCCTACGTATGTCAATTACGATCGAGTAGAGGACCATCGAAATGGACATAAAAGAAGTCAGAAAAGTGGCCAATAAGACCAACAGGTTGATGGAGAATGGGGCAACCACTGGTCTATTTGGGTGATGGAGAATGGACAAACTATGTTGATTGACAATTGGTTCTCTGGTTGATGGAGCCTGAGTCATAGCAGATGGGACCATCTAGGGTCATGGAGAACGGGAGTACCAGGGTAATAGAGAATGGGACCACTAGGATGATTGGGAAAAGGGGCAACCAAAATAATGGGAAATAGAACCCACATTATGAAAATGGGCATACAAATCAATTGGCAGTGTGGCGAGCGGGATCATGTAGAATGGGCAACCCAAGGTGATGGAGAATGGGGAGACGCTGTTGATGGAGAATGAGAGAATGCCACCGATGAACAGGGATTGTATTCCTGCGGGATGTGGGTCTAGTAATGTGCCCTGCTTTTTGAGTGTGTGTCAATCATGGCCGAAGGGAGCCTCCTCTTTAAGACTGGTAGTTGATTGAAGGAGGACTAATAGTCTGTTCTTAGTGTTTGAATTGATTTAGATGTATTTGAACATTTTGCTGTTTTTATTGCTGACTGTTTACATTCTTATGCCCTGAACTCCTGATTTTGTCAATGGTCGAACTGTGTTTTTTTTTTGTTTTGTGTTTTGTCGAGCGCTGTGATGCCTGCCGGCCTTTTGTCTAGCGCTATATGAATACAATTAAAATAGACGGGTACCATGCTGGAAGGAGGACAGCATCCATGTGTCGAGCTTTTAGGTCTTGCCTTTTGTCAGGTATCACAGATAAAATGCTCCTCTCACTATTCACTTTCTCACCCTTTTTTAGGATCAGGCCATTTACCAGCAGAGACAGAGGATGAGGCGACGCGGAAGAGACCATCATTAGACCCCAGCCTCGCCCAAGCTCAAACTACGAATAAATGAACAGAGAAGATTGTGATCTACTCAAGCTTAAATAGTGGTGAATGCCCCCAGCTCTTAGTTTTCGGCACTTCCTTTGCCACCGCTTAGCCGCCCGACTATTTGACACAAGTGTTTGAGGAAGAGCTCTGTTCCTATTTGTCCGGGACACAAGGTGGCAGACAAAGGCCTAGTGAGAGGTGGTTGCTGATGTATGGACTGACCATGTCCACCTGACACGTGCTTCCTTGGTATGTAGGGCCTGAGGTTGGCACGCTGCTTCCTGACTGATTGATTATGCCTCTGAGGAATTGATCACCCCCAAGCCCATGTGTCCTTAAGGAGAGCAGATCCCTTCCAGGAGGACAGAAGGAGATCTCTCCGTCAGCCACTCCATGTCCATGCAACAGTCCTAAGCCAGTCATGTGCCATCTGTGTGCTCAGGGATCGCTCTGGTGCACGAAGGAAGCTTCCATAAAGCTCATATACACAAAGGCAGTGCCCCTGTGTGTATTCATAAGGTCACCGCGGTAACCCTCCAGAGCATGCGAAGCCGTGTAAGTGCTGTAAAACACAGGCTCTTCACTGCACTCCTAAACCCATGCGATATCTGCGAAGGGCTGTCGGAAACCTGGACCCTGCTTTGTGTTCCTATACACGCAGCAGAAGGCTCCGCTCCACCTTCATATATAGACGTGCTGATGTGCACCTTTATGCAACATGTCTGTAGCAATCTTAGGGCCCCCACACAGGAACACTGCTCTGTGGACATCTAGGTCTCCCAGAACTCTCACACATATAAGAGCTATACACAAGCGCGCCTGTTCTCATGAGGTCTTTCTAGTTGTCTTATCCACATACAGTTTCACGCCTATGTGTACATGCGTAGGTCTTTCCTCCAAGTTTCTATACATGTGTGTTCTCCTAAACATTCTTGCACACATCTGTCCAGTACCTTAATGCCCATACGTCTGAACATGTGCGTTACCTATTCAAGATCTCTCCAGCATACATGTACATGCATGGAGTATCTCCAGCGTTCTTTTACTCACACATAAGCACATGTGCACCTATTAATATGATGCTGCCCTGCTCTTAACCATACATGTAACACAGCTCTCCAGCATTATTTACACATGTAGATGAGGTTTTTTCACTTGCCAGAATATATAAACGTATAACACTCCCAGAACCTATTAGTGCCCCAAAGCACATCGAGTATTTACCACATTCTCTGTTCATATACTGCTCCTTTCTGTGCTCAAAGACACTGCTGATGCTCATATACAAGCTCCTTTCTGGGGCCCTAGATGTATTTACTACAATCACTGACCATATACAATGTCGTTTCTGTGCTCTCAAGGGTATTTACCACACTGATTGCTCATACACTAGTGTGTACTTGCCTGTGCTTCCAGAGTCTGCTCACAAACGTGTTCTTTTTTGTGCCCCTATATGTATTTACCACAATCTCTGCTCATATGCAAAACATGTTCAGTGCTGCAAGGAATTTACCACATTTCCTGCACATAAACAAGCAGCCTTTTCTGTGCTGCTAAAGGAATTTTACCACATTCTCTGCTCGTATACTAGCTGTCCTTTGTATTCCAAGGCACCTTTGATGCTCACATAGTGCACTCAAAGTTATCTAACAAAATCGCTGATCATGTACAAGGTCTCTTTTCAGACCCCAGCTGTATCTACCACAATTGCTGACAAGGGGCCTCATTACATGGACGGCAGTAATCATGGCGCTATTAGTGCCATCGTTGCCGCCGGTATTTTACAGAGTCAGCCATGGTGAATGGCGGATTTACCACCCTATTCCAAGGTGTGTGGGGGTGGTAATTCCCCATTCACCATGGCACTTCCCCATTCCGATTTTTGCCCCCATAGGGCTCAATGGGAATGGGGAAGGCAGTAATTACGGTACCGCAAATTGCGGTACCATAATTACCTCCAAGGTCCCTTTGCGGGTTCCGTCCTTAACGGCTGGTAAAACCAGCCGTTAAGGTAGGGTCCCACAAAGGGACCTCGTAGTAAGGCGGTAAGAGTTTACCCGCACTGGTACCCTTACCGGTACCGTTAAATTCTTACCGCCCTCCATGTAAAGAGGCCCAAGGTCTTTTATGGGACCCCAAATATATTTACCAAATTCGCTGATCATGGACAAGATCTTTTCTGTGCTCTCAAAGGTATTTACCGCAGTCACTGATCATGTACACGTCCTTTTCTTTGCTCTTAAAAGTATTTACCACACTGGTTGCTCATATGCAAGGTATTTTCTCTGCTCTGAAAAGTGTTCACCATGTTCATTGTTCATATACAAGTGTCCTTTTCTGAGCTCCTATAGAAGTGGTTTTATCTGTGTTCCTAGAAGTAGTTGCCACTTTTTCTTAATACAAGAATTATGTTCTTTGCTCCAATATATTTATACCACATTTATTGCCCAGTCACAACAAGAACCCCCTAAACCTCCCACCCGAGGTATTTACCACACTCTCTGCTCATATAAAAGGTTTTTTCGGTGGTCTTAGAGGTATTCACCATATGCTGTGCTCCTATAGAAGTGGCCGTTTCTGTGCTCTAGAGATTTGTATCAGCTTTCTAGTGCCTATAAAATAGCCTTCTCTGTGCTCCCAGAGGCCTTTGACACAATCCCTTCCTGTAATCTTGTTATTTCCTGTGCACAAGATGGTATTTACCACAAAACACTAACATTCATGCATTCACACCGATCATTAGGTTCCATCGCCTGTATTTTGAAGTCACCAACCCGCCTCCACATCACCAGATACCTTTGAACCCCCCACTCCTGCCATCTCTATATGCAGACTGTCTATCTCCCTTACATGTATCTGTCTTGCTCTGTCCTTAGCACATGCTACGTTAACCAGCTCTTATTGACTCTTATTGGCAACTGCCCCGTCTACTGTACGCTACCCTGTAAGTGGTTCTAATCGAAGCACCATCTTCTCAATAACTACGAATATTGAGTTCACTGTTCATGCATGAGGACATTTCTATGATCTTAGAGGTATTCACGGGATCATACAAATACTGTGACAAGAAAAGTCACCTTTAGCGACAAAAAGTCCCCTGCTCCCCTTAGTCGGAGTAATGGGGGTCAGTGAGTGCGGGGGTGTCCCCCTCTTCCATTAGATGGTAGCTGGGGACAACGAAGACAAAAAGTAAAAAAATAGAAAAAAGGACCCTATGGCACCAGTTCCGAACCACGTTAGTGGGAGAAAACTGACGCAGCAGGGATACAGGAGAGGCGGCAGCACACTCAGAAGTGTGCCGCCAAAAAGGTAGGGGAGGCGGCTAGAAGTATTCAGTGCACAGTGATATGCGATCACTGCTCCGCTCCATAATGGAAGTCAGCTTTTTGAAAGTGAACATTATGGGTAACGCAGTGATGACATAGATTCATATTCACTACACCCTCTGTTCCTGGAAGAGAGATTTTCCGTGCTACTCGATTGCCTTATCACACTATGCTCATATGCAAGCTCTCTTCTGTGTTACTGGAGGGTTTGGCTGCATTCTCTGCTTTTATACAGGAGGTCTTTCGATTGTGCCTTCATAGATGTACAATGAGCATGTGTTGCATCGTATAAACCTATACTGTAGCATCATAACAAACATACATGAGGTAGCAGTTAACTCATATTCTCGTTTGCAAGAGGTCAGTGTGCTTATCTTCTGAGATTTACATTGCAGGATGGGTTTAACATATGCACTTGCATGCAAGAGGACTTTTCTGTGTCCATATTGAGCTTTGCAAAAAGTATGTACAACATTATGTACTGCAATGTATGTTAATATCCATTACTTATGTTTGTTGTATGAAAGGGTGTAGGATGAGAAGGGGTGGTTCAGCTTTACCTTGTAAGGGGGACAGAACTGAAAACGGCGGTGGGTGAGAACTGCAACATGATTCTGATCCTAAAACACGCAGCTAACCCTTTGGAGGTAGAGGAGTGTATAAGAAAATTGGAGAATGCTCGCCAGACATAAGCCTCTAAAAGGATGTTAGGGCTTTCTCTAAGTCAGTCAGATGTTAGGTTCAAGGGGATTGGGTCCTCCAATATCTATGACAGTAATCACCACAGCTAGGCTGCTTCGGAAAATCTTTCGCCGTCTGCGTCGATGACGTCGATACACTGTCCTCGAGGGCCTCCGTCGAGCCGACGTCACCGGATGTTATAAGTAGGACGCACAACGCCTGTAGCCTCAGTTCCATTTTTTCCGCGTACGTGTTCGCTTCGGAGATCTCAGCGCCTCGGTTCTACTGAATCCTGTTCTTTTGGTTCTTCGAACCTGTTCGTTTGTGTATTGAAATGATGTCTTCGGCTTCTTCCACCCCGCGGTCAGGTTTTAAGAAGTGTCGGGTGTGCGGGTCCAAGATGTCGTTGATGGAAACGCACAACGCTTGCCTCTGGTGCCTCGGGGAGGACCACGATACGGATGACTGTGTCGATTGCCAGTCGCTTACATCAAAGGCCTTGCAGGATCGTAAGAAGAAGCTGTCGGTGGGTAAGGTGGCCACGCCCCGGAAGTTGCGATCCACTGGACTTTCGATGGATGATTCGAGGGGTGACTCTCCGCATCGTCGTTGTGAGTCCGGGTGGGTCTCGGTCCAGGAGTCGGTCTCGCCATTCCTCTGCCTCTTCGGGGCACTCACGGAAGCGCCATCACAGGTCGCCTTACCCGTCCTCATCCGAGGACTCCACCCGTCGGCGGGTTGCTTGTTCCAACAAGCATTCCACTCCTGAGGAATGGAATTCCTTCCGGAAAGGAGATGATGGTGATTTTTCGAAGGACACCGGCCGTGATCGTGCTAGAGACACAGCTCGTACGCCTTCGAGCTCGAGCGGTCGTCGCGACCACCGGACTCCTTCGAGGTCCTGGTCGGACAAGGATGGTCGCTCTAGACCTGCCCGTTCCAGGTCCTGGTCCTCAACGCCCTCGAGACCGCGTGAGCCTGTGAAGTCTTCGAGGAAGACATCGACGCCTGTGGCGCCGAGGTCGTCGAGGGACTCTCTCGAGGCTCTGCCTCCGAGGAAGTAGTCGAAGCTATTGGCACCCAGGCTGTAGAAGCACACGCTTGAGGCCTGTGTTGATGCCGTCAAAGTTGTCGGCGCCTCGCTCGCCGCCGGTTCCGTCGACGCCTTTCGAGGCTGCTTTGTCGCAGGTACCCCGTGGCACGGTGGAACCCCCAGAAAGGCTCTGGCCAAGGCTAAGAATGTCTTTGTCCCTTTTTCTGTGCCCTCTTTCCAACCTCTGGATTTTATTTCTGAGGGGAATGAGGGATCTGAGGAAGGTTTGGTGCCTGAGGAGGTGCCTGACGAGATTTTGTCTGCTCACGGCCAGATTGAAGACATGCGTCAGTCACTGCACGATGCCAGTGGTCTGGACACCTCTCCGGAGGTGGAGTTCTGTCGGCCTGAGCCTGGCACTCATGCCGACTCCTCGTACCGGCACCTTATATCGAGGGTCAAGGAATACTTGGGGTGGTCTACGCCACTTGTGAATTTTCTGCAGGATGACCTCACGGACATCCTCGACCAAGGTCCTCCAACTGACCTGGTACTGCCATTCCATATGGCTTTGCAAAGAAGGGTGGCTGCAGCTTGGACTGCTCCGGAGAGTCTCCCAGCAGTGAGCAAGTCTTAGCCGTGAAAATACCGTCCAGCCAGTAGTGACCCCTGCTACTTGACCATGCACCCCACTCCGGAGAGTTTGGTGGTGCAGGCGGCCACAGCCCCAGCAAAGCAGGCGTCGTACCCTACCATCCCTCCTGATAGACGACAAGCATTTTGATGGCTGGGCGAAGAAAGTGTTTTCTTCAGGGGGTATGGCTTTACAGGCAGCCAACTCCGTGTGTGCCTTGTCACGTTTCACACACTCTGTGGAACTGTACTTCCTTGGCGGCTGAACATATTCCTGAAGGGGAGGAACAGGATGGTTTTCTTGCTATTGTACAGGATGGCAAGGATGCCATGTGTGAGGCAGTTCAGTCGGGTATGGACATGGCAGATTGTGTCAGCCGGTCCATGGCGGCAAGCACCGTAATACGCAGGTGTGCGTGGTTGTGGAAGTCGGGGTTTGCACCTGATGTGCAGGCCCGACTCCTCAACATGCCCTTTGATGGTGAACATCTTTTTGGCAGCAAGGCTGACGAGAGCCTTGAGAGGTTGCAGACCTCCAAAGCTGCAGCGAAGTTGCTGAGCGCTGCAGTTCGCCAACCTCTGCCTTTTCGTCCTAAGGGACAGCAATGGAGGGGAGGTTCCTTTCAATATTACTCATCCTTTAGTAAATCGCGAGGAGCTGCAAGTCAAAGGGGCAACCCTAGGAATGCCAGAGGTGGAAAACAGGGTACTGGAGGTGCCAAGGCCGCTCGGGCAGTTGCCTCTTTGCCCTCGGGCACTGCCGCCTCAGCTCAGTCATGAGGCCATGTCCCATGGTTCGCCGGTTGGGGGAAGGCTGGCGCTGCACCTTGTAGAGTGGCGTGCCATTACTTCAGATGTGTGGGTTCTGGAGATCACAGACCACGGCTACAGCCTTCCTTTCCGGCAGAGGCCTCACGGCAATCCAACAGGGAATCTCTCTTTGAAGAGTCTGGATCCGCTCCTTGCGCTGGAAATTCAATCCCTGCTGGAGAAAGGCACCATAGAACTGGTGCCTGTAGCGGAGAGGAACAAGGGATGGTATTCCCCTTATTTTTTGATTTCGAAGAAAGACGGCGGATTGAGACCCATAATGGGCTTGCGCGTTTTGAACTAGCTCCTCAGGAAGGACAAGTTCAAGATGGTTACTCTTTCTCAAGTCCTCCATGCCCTTCAACTTAAGGACCGGTTGGCGTCTCTCGACCTTAAGGATGCTTATTTTCATGTGCCGATCCATCCAAAGCACAAGCGGTACCTGAGGTTCGCGGTTGGCGACCCGCACTTTCAGTTTCGGGTCCTGCCATTCGGATTGACCTCCGCCCTGAGGGTCTTCACCAAGCTCATGGTGGTGGTGGCAGCGTATCTCAGGAACAGGGGGATTCACGTCTACCCCTACCTGGACGATTGGTTGATCAGGGCGCACTCTCCTGAGCAAGTCCTGGATCATCTGTCCGTCACCTGCCACTCCCTTCACAAGCTGGGCTTCTCCCTCAACTTGAAGTCCCATTTGACGCCAATCCAGCGGCTCCAGTACATCGGAGCAGTGCTCGACACATCCCTGGGGCAGTGTTTTCCTCCGCAGGTGAGGGCTTATCACATTCAGCAGATGGTGCACAAGTTTCAACACACCCAGAGTCTCCCGGCCCCGGCGTTGGAGTTCTTGAGGTTGCTCGGCCTCATGGCATCCTGCATTCTTCTGGTGCCGGAGGCCAGGTTGCGGATGAGATCTCTGCAGTGGGCCTTCAAGATGCAGTGGTCGCAGTCCTCCAGCAGGATGTCAGACCCCGTTCAGGTGCCGCCCTCGGTCGCCCAGGATCTTCTGTGGTGGGCCGTCGAAGGCAATCTGCTGAAGGGGGCTCCGTTTTGGCTACCCCGGCCGGAGGTGACGATCGTGATGGACGCATCCCTCACGGGATTGGGAGCTCATGCCAACGAGTTGACAGTTAGCGGTCGTTGGTCTCCGTCGGAGTCCAGTCTCCATATCAATCTGTTGGAGCTGAGGGCCGTCAGGCTTGCCCTGAGGGCTTTTCTGCCGACTGTGCGAGGAAAGAATGTCCTGATTCTGACGGCCAACACAGTGGCCATGCACTACCTCAACAAAAAGCGGGGGCAGGGTCACTTCCTCTATGCAGGGAGGTGATGCAGCTCTGGTTCTGGGCCATCCAGCAGGAAGTTTCGATCTCGGCAGTTCATCTGGCCGGAGACGAAAACGAGACGGCGGACGCTCTGAGCAGGCAGAGCGCAATCTCTCACGATTGGGAGCTGGCTCAGGAGATTCTCCTGGAGATCTTCGCCCTTTGGGGGACCCCTCAGGTGGATCTCTTCACCTCCATTGTCACCCAGAAAGGTTCTGCTCGCGGGAATTTCCTCCAAAAGGAGCCTTAGGAGATGCGTTTGTGGTGGAGTGGTCCTTCCCACTGCTGTACGTATTTCCTCCAGGCCCCGTCATCCCGCAATTGCTGCAGAGGTTACAGAGGTTCGGTTCTCGGATGATCCTCATTGCTCCGGCTTGGGGTCGGAGGACGTGGTGCCTGGACCTTCTCGACTTGTCCATCTGCCCTCCATGTTGTCTTCCCTACCGAGACGACCTGCTCTCATGGGAGCGGGGTCAGGTTCTCCATCCAGAGGACAGATGCCTCAACTTTCACGCTTGGCTTCTGAAAGGTTGAGGTATAAGGATTGGGACCTCGGTGAAGACGTGATGGAGGTGTTGCTTTCGGCCAGACGGCCGGCAACAAAGTCCCTGTACCGTTGCCGTTGGAGAAAGTTCTGCGACTGGTGCACGGTTAAGAATGTGGATCCTTTTTCATGTGACATTCCTGTAGTTCTGTCTTTTTTGCTTTCGTTGGCCCACAGGGGCCTGCAAGTGGGTACTGTTAAAGGTTACCTGGCGGTGCTGTCTATATTTAAGCACTCGTCTGAGGAGTGTTCTTATTTTAAAATTCCTTTAATTTCTCCGTTTCTCAAAGGACTCAATAATGTGTTTCCGCCGGCACCTTTCCAGGTGCCTGTTTGGGATTTGAACCTTGTTCTGAAATTCCTTATGGGTGCTCCGTTTGAGCCATTACATTCTTGTCCTTTGAGGCTGTTAACCCTTAAAGTGTTTTTAGTTGCGGTCACTTCCGCTTGCAGAGTGAGTGAGTTGCAGGCGCTTTCAGTTAAGCCACCCTTCACTGTGTTTTATAAGGACAGGATTGTCCTTAGAGTTCGTCCTTCCTTTCTTCCGAAGGTGGTGTCGGAATTTCATTTGAGCTAGAAGGTTATTCTTCCAGCATTTTATCCTCCTCCACATCCTGGTAAGGAAGAGGAGAGGCTCCATAGGTTGGATCCTAGGAGAGCTTTAAGTTTCTACATTTCTCGCATGTCCCGGGTCAGAGTGGACGATCAGCTCTTTATTGGTTACGCTGGAAGGCGTTTGGGACAAGCTGTGACTAAGCAGACTTTGTCTAGATGGATTATGTTGGCAATTTCTGAATGTTACCGCTTGGCGGGTAAGGACCCTCTGGTAGGCTTACGGGCTAGGGGTATGGCTGCCTCTACAGCCCTGCAGAGGGGTGTTCCTATTCGTAACATCTGTGATGCAGCCACTTGGGCTTCCGTCCATACGTCTGTACGTCACTACTCCCTAGATTCTATCGATGGGCAGGATCTGGCCTTCAGCAAGGCGGTCCTTTACTCTGCAATTTGATTGGGCATTCATAGTTTCTATATTCTGAATACTTTTCCCTCCTCCATACGTTGGTACTGCTTTGGGAGTCTGTCATACATATGGAATACGTTGGAGGACCCAATCCCCTCGAAGAACAAGTTACTCTTACCTGGTAACGTTCTTTCGATGGGATAGTCCGACGACGTGATTGCAGCTTACGTTTCCGCAAGGCTTTCTGTGGTCATACTGGCAGTGGTTTGGTGCCACACGTTCTGGGGAAAAAACTACAACTGAGGCTACGGGCGTCGTGCGTCCTACATATAACATCCGTTGATGTCGGCTCGAAGGAGGCCCTCAGGACAGCATATTGACGCAGACGCAGAAAGATTTTCCGAAGCAGCACAGCTGCTTTGTGATTACTGTCATAGATATGGAATACGTTGTCGGCCCATCCCATCGAAAGAACGTTACAAGGTAAGAGAGTAACTTGTTCTTTGCTACTGAAGGATTGGGTGAAAATGCAATATTTGTCACTCTGCCTCTCCTTCTGGGTGTTGCCATCCGTGGAAACATCGGTGCCTTTTCCCACGGTCTACCAGCACAGCAGACATCTGTGCCATCCCCCCTGGGGTTATCATCACTGGAGCGATCAGTGCCAACCCTTCTAAGAAATATTGCAGTGGAGGAATTGATTCAAATTTTACCATGGTTTACCAGCATTGGAAGCATCAGTGCCAGCCCTCATAAGGGTAACCAGCACTGGCAGCATCAGTGCCCGCCTTATAGGGGTTACTCTCACTGGGTTGACACCTACTCTCACGGGCAAGAGTTACTACCACTGGAGGTGTGACCACCCTTCCTCGCCAGTAGAGGGAGTTCCTTCGCCAGGGTCAGAGAAGAGCCTCCAGTTCTTACTGGGATGTTGCCCTTGGTATTCAGGACATAGCTGGCTAAAATGTGTCAAGCCTGGAATTGTACTGAAAGGCTTATCTGTATTCTTCATTATGTTGTGCCAAAGCTACCGGTGTGAAATGGCGTGGTGACAACAGTTATGCGCACAACCTGCTGAGTCATATCCTACAATGTCGCAGTAATTCAGTCTTGCAATTTAAATGGAGGATTAGCTTGATGGACAGAATGCAATAAAGCTTCCAATGATGGGCAATCAACGGAAAGGGGGCGTTGATTTCTGGACTTGACCTGAATGGGTGTGGGATCTCTGGGTTTATTAGCAAGCTCCCTTGGTTGGTGGGTGCAGTTATGGGTACAGGGCATATAAAGCACAGCATTCACACCAAAGAGTACTGTGGTGCTGAAGCTACTTAATCCTGGGACCAGATGAGAGGGAAGCATAGACTGTGGCCTAGTGAGGAAACAAAGTTTTAAGCACCCTGCGCAACACCAAATGGTCATGAATGAGTTAAATGCAGATGGTAGAAAGTTCTAAATTCATGCTGCCTGTACAGAAAACGATTGACTACCATCTGGCCAGGTGTAGGTTAGAAACCATAACCTGGCTGTCGAAACTGATCTTAGAGACCTACCCTTCACATGCAAAAAGAATGCATTGTGAAGAAATTGTGGACTGAGATGATAAAGAGCCACGTGAATATGGCAAAGGGCGTTATTGTGAGTACTGTACTTGTTACCACCTCTCGTCCCCGTAGCATAACCACAGGATTAGGAGTGGTTCTAGGGCAGTGTAAATCCCCCATTTTTGGAGTCTATAGCACTACAGTTCTTTTTGGGTTTTTTTGGGCAGATTTACCAGAAGTGGTAATACCACTCTTAAATCTGCCGATGTTTGTTTGGCTTTAAAGTGAAGGATTTACCAGCAGCATCAAGCTCGAGGAAAATCCTCCCACGTCAAACTCTGAATGCCGCCACTTTTTTACTGCACCGCTGAACTCGAAGTGAGGCCCAAAGTCACTTAAAGACTATCCTGTCTTTTGCAGGTAGAACGTGAAGGCCCAGGATGATGATATATTCTCTTCGTCCCACTTAGTAGAATTCAGGCGTCTGTATTTTGAATCTGCTGCAATCTGTGTAGGGAAGGTGAGGGTAGCTCAGTATATTATAGAGAATTATTGAAATCCATGCTGATAGTATAACTACATTAATCAGCTTATCTCTGTGTGGGAATGTACAAAAATCAAGAAAACAACAAAAAATTAGAAACACATAGCTGAGAGACTTGGGTAATTTGTTTTGTAAATGAGAAGAATTAATCGGCTCTCCCAAGTGATGCACCTGGTTGGCCACAGACGAACAAGCGTCGGAAGAATCTCTCTGTGATCTAATGAGGCTTGTTTCGCTGGAATTAATCTGCAAAAGACTGGCTTTGTGATTTTCGCAAAGTAATATCTCTATTTTGAAGGGATTAAATTTAAGGTGGTTTTGGTTTATCTGTAACTTCTCCACCTACATGCAGTTGCAAAAAATGATCTAGTGTGGCCCCTAGATCGTCGTCCAAATGTAGGACGCTCTGGGTGATCGCAGTGTACATATAGAAGTTGAGTCGATGGGAATTAACCAAACTGGCCCTTGCTCTCAAAAACAGATTATGATGAAGGGGACTAACCAAGGAACTCCACAGGTACCTCAAATGGACAAATGGTCACAGTTTGTGTGTAACTAGAAACAAGTTCTATTGATTTTCAGCCTTTTTATTTCACAATCCCACTACCGTGCTACCTTCAGTCATTCGTGGACGTCCAATACCCTCATGTCTGTGGTAGCTCATGCCAATTTGTGTCTAGTGTGTATTGCTTCCAGGGAGATTGTTTAGACTTTATAAAACTATGTTGCTGAACCTTGGATCACATTGGGCATATGGACGAATCCACCAATTTTAGTTTGATATGCCAACCAGTGTTTTTTGTATGACTCCAACCACCCCTTCCGCTCCCCGTGACACCCTTTGATCCTACTTGTCTCATTTCCACATCTCTTTTGTGACTCGTTTTTTGTTTATCATGTCAAAAACTGTGCTGTTGTATTGTACTAATAAACATTTGTATTGATGTAGTTAAGGTCACTTGAGTGAGTTCTTTCATGATTCTGTGTCTACAAATGTTTAAATGTACTCAGGGCTGTGTGAATACCCAATCGTCAGCTTACGCAATCCCTTGATTCGTATTGTAGTAATTTATATATAAAAAGTCAAAATGTGTCTGTTTTTGGTGAAGCGTTCCTTATATAATTGCACACCGTTTCACCAATCTGCACCAAGTTTTGCAATGATGCCTGTTCCAGACATTACTGGCTACATGATATTTGGACACCCCCACCCCTTTCCCCGGATTTCAGCAAAGGTCACCATTTATTTGTGGGTTGGTGGCGAACCGTTGTTTCTTATACAATTCGACACTGTTTCACCAATCTGCACCAAATTTTGCATAGTTACCTGTTAGGACCGTCTAGACATTACTGGCTACATGACATTTGGACAGCCCACCCCTTTCCCCAGATTTCAGCACCTGTACACATGAGAGGGCTGCCTGAAATCGGCGAAACATCAATGTAGTCGTAGAAGAGCTGGTCCTGACATGAGGAAGAAAACTCGAGGTCCAAGCCGTTGGATGCACAGATCCCATGATATTTGCACTGCAATACACTGCAACCAACTGCACCACACCAGGGTGTGGCGACAGGTGGGGAGAGAGCATAGAAGGTCCCAAGGTCACGCTTCTTTGACTGTGATTGAAACAAGACCGCACGGTCTCCTTTGCAGTTCTAGTAATCATCATTCGCTCTTTGCTCCTCGCTCCTCTTCTTCGTCTCAGTAACATAAGCATTATGGGCCTTGAAGTCCATAATGGTTTTAGAGCTTTCAATTCCATTTTGTTTCAATAGTTTGTTGAACTGAAAGTTATTAGAAACATGAGATGTCATATGAATATTAGCAGTGATATTTATTTGGCTCCACTTTACAATAAGCCATCAGTGTTCAGGGAAAATGAAAGAATCATATGTTTGTTTGTTTGTTTATTTATTTCTATAGCGCTCCGGACCCAGGAGTATAGGGGCGCTTAGTACAAGGTTACAAGGCACGGTACAGGGTAATAAGCAGTGAAGCTAGAACAATTTAAATAACAGTTATATACAGGCAGTGAGCGTGAAAGCACGCGGTAGTGACATAAGTGAGGAATAAACAGTCAATACATTCTAGAGCTAGGTCTGACTTCAAGGTTGGCTATTTGTCAGTAGCCACCCAATGACCAGTTTCCTAAATGACTGGAAGGAGTTGGATGCTTTAATGCTCAGTGGCAAGGAGTTCCAGAGTTGGGGGGCGAGGACAGTAAAACTCGAGCCTCCGGCTCTTTTGGAGTTAAATCTAGGCACTGCAAGGCATAAGGTGTTAGAAGATCTCGTGGTTCTAACGGACGGTTTCATGGTGAGTTTGTCGGTCAGGTATGGGGGTGCTAGATTGTTGAGAGCTTTATACGTCAGGCAAAGTGTTTTTAGGTCGATTTTATGTTGGATAGTGAGCCATCTGCATACCGTTCTGGTGGCTGAGATGTGCTCACGTCTTGGGATATTTAGCGCTGCCCGAAGTGCATTGTTTTGAAGGACTTGGAGCTTGTTAATTGACGCTTGATTGGCACCTAGGTAGAGACTATTGCAATAGTCTAGTTTAGATTGTATAAGGCCTCTGGATAGTATGAGGCAACTATTAGGGGAGAGAAATGGTCTACAGGCTCTAATGAGTTTTCCGGTATATGCCGTGGCAGAGGCAGTAGCATTAATTTGTTTGGTGAAGTTAACGTTGGCATCGAGATAGAAGCCAAGTGTTTTCACATTTTTGGCGACCGGGATGGTGTTGCCATCGATTATGATGTTCGAGTAGTTAGGACTTAATTTTTGTAGGTTATTCGGTGAGCCAACAATGAGCAGTTCGGTCTTCTCGTCATTGAGGCAGAGGCCATGTGTGGCCATCCATGCCTGGATGACAGAGAAGATTTCATTGATCCTAGCTACATCCGTATCGTAGTTGCCCGAGATAGTGAGGAGTATCTGGGTGTCATCCGCGTAATTTGTATAAATGACACCCAGGCGGTCTAGTTTATCGAAGAGGGGCTTTGTATAGATATTGTAGAGGGTGGGTGAGACACATGATCCTTGTGGGACACCACAGGATATGGGGATAGGGTCTGCTGCTGCCTCCAGAGAGAAGACCCTCATAGTTCTGTTGGCTAGGAAGGACTGTATCCATGAGACAGCAGAGGGGGAGAAGTGGGCGGCAGAGGAGAGGTGTTTACAAAGTATTTTATGGTCAACCAGGTCGAAGGCCGCTGAGAGATCTAATAGGAGTAGGATGGCAGCCTTACCCTTATCTTTGATTTCGTCAATCTGGCTTTTAAGGTCGACAAGAGCAGTTTCGGTTCCATGCTGAGGCCGGAAGCCAGACTGACGCAATCCGAGTAATTGGTTAGACTCTAGGTAATGCTGAATTTGCAGGTAAGCAACTCTATCGAGTATTTTTAGCAAGAAGGGAACAGTTGTAATGGGCCTGTAATTTGTGGGGATGGAGGGATCCAGAGTCTGTTTTTTTAGTAGCGGGAGGACCCATGATTGTTTCAGATTGTTGGGTACCGAATTAGTGGAGAAGGATGCGTTTATGAGCTTGGAAATGAAGGGGGCGAGGTCTCTAGCAGCATCTTTTATGATCTGTGCAGGGCAGCTGTCCCCTTTGCAGTTTGATGGTTTGAGGGAAGTTATGATTTTTTGCACTTCTAGTGCGGTTACGTTTTTGAAGGTGAATCCCTGGTTGGTGTTAGGGGTGGTAGGTGGGCTGGGCATGATGGTGCTAACGGTGGGGCTGCTATTAAAGAGTTGAAGTCTTTTGTTTTCGATTTTAGTTTGTAGGCCAGTAATTTTGTTTGCCAGGGCGTCTTGGATATTTGTGCACCAAGATTGGTCCTTCACAGACGAGTCCATAGGTGGATTGGGGTTTTCTAACTCCTTCAGGATAGTGAATAGCTCTTTGGTACTGGAGCTGGCATTACTTATTCTTGTGTTGTAGGCTTCCTTTTTTGTGCGGATAATTTCTTTTTTATAGAGGGAAGATGCATTTATGAGATTGACTTTTTGTTCCTCGGAAGGGTTCTTTTTCCAGAGGGTTTCCATTTTGGACTTATTTTTTCTTAGTATTTTGAGTTCTGGAGTATACCAAGAATTGAGGTGTGCCTTAGGTTTACTTTTGCGTAATTTTAGTGGAGCAACACGGTCAATAGCATTGGTCATGACGCTATTGTAGGTGTCTACTAGAAGGGTAGGGTCTGATGTGTTAGGGATCATGTTAAGGGTAGGTAGAACCAGAGGGATGAGGGCTTCACTGGTGATGTTCCGTTTGTTTCTCGTCAGGCATGCTGGTGCAGGCGGGTGTTGTCTGTGGAGGGGGTTGTTAGTGCTAATGTCGAATGAGAGTAGGAAGTGGTCAGTCCATATCAGTGGTTGTGGGTCTCTGCAGATGATGTTGCAGTTGTGGGCAGTGAGCCAGTCTAGGGTTCTGCCTTTTTGGTGCGTGGGTAAGGTGTTAAGTTGAGTGTAGTTGTGTTCGCCAAGTACATTAGCGAGGGAGGCAGCTGGAATGTCATGAGGGTCATTGTAACCCAGGTTGAAGTCACCGAGGATAATATTCTGTGATAGAGGTTTGGATTTTTCGGCTATGAGGGTGGTTATGTCTTCTTCGAATGAACCTATAGGCCCAGGGGGTCTGTATAATAGGTCCAAGGTAATGGAGTTCTTAGGGGAAGTTTGAATTTTGATAGATAAATATTCGCAGGACTTTAGAGTAGGGGCGGTCATTGGTCTAATGTCAAGTGAGGATTTGAAGATGAGTGCTACACCTCCTCCACGGGCATCCGGTCTGTCGGCCCTGAGGATGGAGTAGTTGTCTGGAACTGCAAGAGATAGAGAGGGGCCTGCTGCAGTATGGAGCCAAGTTTCTGTGGTAGCTAGGAAATCCAGGTCTGCTGCGAAGATGATGTCTGCAATTTCCGTAGGGTGGGCCACAAGGGATCTAACATTAAGTAGGGCTCCTTTGAGTGGCACAGAGTTTGCAATGGGGTTTTTATTGGTGATTTTAGTGATATGATTCGTGGTCATTTTGCTGAGTAGGTTAGGGAGTCTGCATCCTAGTCTGTCGTTACGGGTCATGATGTTGGGGTAGGCTACAGGGCTATGTTCAGTTGAACTACGCAAGTTTAGGATGTTGTCAGAGTGGTCATCTGTAACGAGGCTGCGTGGGGTATTACCTAAAGTAGCGCTCGTTTTGGTAATAGGGTCTATGGATGCGCTGTGGGAGAAAGGAGGTAGGGAAGGTAGGAAGGGTGTAGGGCAAGGTATGGGGTAATGTCTGGGACAGGCAAGCTTGGCGAGTCCATTACTGAATGGGATATAGCTATTTCTACTGCATGGTGTGCAGTCCGGCATAATGCAAAAGGGGAACATGATGAGAATTAGCCAGGCTGGCATAGTTTGGGAGTGGATTTGGGTAGTATCTGGCTAGCAACCAGAGGGCCCAGCACAATCAATGTGGTCGAGTAGCGACCAGAGGCACAACTCAGTTACAGTGGTCCGTTAGCGACCATAAGGCATAACTCAGTTAAGTTACAGTGGGCACAACTCAGGTACAGTGGTCCATTAGCGACCATAAGGCACAATTCAGTTACAGTGGTCCGTTAGCAACCATAAGGCACAACTCAGGTACCGTGGTCCGTTAGCGACCATAAGGCATAACTCAGTTAAGTTACAGTGGGCACAACTCAGGTACAGTGGTCCATTAGCGACCATAAGGCACAATTCAGTTACAGTGGTCCGTTAGCGACCAAAGGCACAACTCAGGTACAGTGGTCCATTAGCGACCATAAGGCACAATTCAGTTACAGTGGTCCGTTAGCGACCATAAGGCACAACTCAGGTACCGTGGTCCGTTAGCGACCATAAGGCACAACTCAGTTAAAGTTACAGTGGGCACAACTCAGGTACAGTGGTCCATTAGCGACCATAAGGCACAATTCAGTTACAGTGGTCCGTTAGCGACCAAAGGCACAATTCAGGTACAGTGGTCCATTGGCGACCATAGGCATGACAGGCCAGGGTAACATAATCAGGAGCCAATTGTATGCAATGGGGCAGGGTGGTAGCTATGTAAGTATCGTTGGGCGCAAGTTATAATAGGCAATGGTGGTAGTTCGGGGTTTAGCAGATACCAGTTTGGAAAAAGTCGAGGTGAAGTGCAAGAAAAGGAACGTTGTTTAGTGTTCAATTTAGAATGTAACCGCAGATATGTACTCACGGGAGTTGTTAACTGGTGGCCGAGTGTAAACTGCTTTTCCGACTTTGCAGGAGGTTTCACTCTGCCAGGCTGGTGGCGCAAAGTGGCGAACGGGGGCAAACAGGAAGGGGCCTTGCTCACTTGGGCCTTCCTCAAAGTGGGCCGGCTTCCGCCTGCCGGTGGCCCTCTGGGGGAGAAGTACAGTGTTGCTAGGCAACACAGTAAACAATAAAGGCGGCGGCCATCTTGGAGTCGGGAACTCGTGTCGTAGTGCACACGATTCCGAGTGCCTACGAGAGGGGGCACGGCGTGGGTGTGCACCGCCGGTGGGCTTAAGGCTCACCTGCCACGGGCGGGGGGATCAGCTAGGCGCTTCCACGCGCTTCTGAAGTTGGCTTCAGATGATGCACGGCTGCTCCTGCAGTCCGTGTTGTCGATAGGCGGCGGGACGCGGGTGGTGCATCAGGTGCACGGTGAGGGGGCTCCTGCCCTCTCGAGCGTCGGGATGAAGTGAGCGAACGGGGCAAACAGGAAGGGGCCTTGCTCACTTGGGCCTTCCTCAAAGTGGGCCGGCTTCCGCCTGCCGGTGGCCCTCTGGGGGAGAAGTACAGTGTTGCTAGGCAACACAGTAAACAATAAAGGCGGCGGCCATCTTGGAGTCGGGAACTCGTGTCGTAGTGCACACGATTCCGAGTGCCTACGAGAGGGGGCACGGCGTGGGTGTGCACCGCCGGTGGGCTTAAGGCTCACCTGCCACGGGCGGGGGGATCAGCTGGGCGCTTCCACGCGCTTCTGAAGTTGGCTTCAGATGATGCACGGCTGCTCCTGCAGTCCGTGTTGTCGATAGGCGGCGGGACGCGGGTGGTGCATCAGGTGCACGGTGAGGGGGCTCCTGCCCTCTCGAGCGTCGGGATGAAGTGAGCGAACGGGGCAAACAGGAAGGGGCCTTGCTCACTTGGGCCTTCCTCAAAGTGGGCCGGCTTCCGCCTGCCGGTGGCCCTCTGGGGGAGAAGTACAGTGTTGCTAGGCAACACAGTAAACAATAAAGGCGGCGGCCATCTTGGAGTCGGGAACTCGTGTCGTAGTGCACACGATTCCGAGTGCCTACGAGAGAGGGCACGGCGTGGGTGTGCACCGCCGGTGGGCTTAAGGCTCACCTGCCACGGGCGGGGGGATCAGCTGGGCGCTTCCACGCGCTTCTGAAGTTGGCTTCAGATGATGCACGGCTGCTCCTGCAGTCCGTGTTGTCGATAGGCGGCGGGACGCGGCTGGTGCATCAGGTGCACGGTGAGGGGGCTCCTGCCCTCTCGAGCGTCGGGATGAAGTGGAGTTACCACTTTTCCCCGATGTGTGTGTCTCATTTCATGTGATCCTCCCTCATAATACCAACCCAAGGGGAAGGATTAGGTAGCGGCTGCCTTTCCCTGGCCACATGAGAGGAGTCCAACACCGGGGTTTTGTGATGATTAAAAGGATTCATCACACCCCCACCTGGGTCCATTTACCAGCAGCTCTGAGGTGGTGGAGTCACCGGCATGGATTTGCCAGTGAGAGTGGCATATTTCTGCCTGTATGACCGGCAAGTCCAGGCTCATAATATGCCTGTAATACCGACTGATGTTACCAGCATTGCCGGTATTACCATTGCCTGTGTTGCTGGTGCCTGTAATAGCATGAGAGGTGTTACCGGCACTGGTGATTTCGGCGATTGCAGTTTGTGTCACTCATGATTTGCCGGTCCGGTAATCGTGCCAGTATACAGTATTACCAACACTTTATTACCAGACCGACTAACTTGTAATGAGGGCCAAGGAGTATCAGGGGAGGGGCCAGAGCAGAGGCGAGCCTTAGCTTGCGCCCTTGTATTTATTTCGAAATGCTGCTGCTCAGAGTAATCATATCCCATCTCTGTTGGGAATGACCTCACGCATGCATGGAGGAAAGAGGATGGGATGTATGAGTAAGAAACAGTAATTATTGAAGGATATCCATTTACTGGTATTTACAAAAATACACTGCTATCTTTGTCCATGCCCAAGTGGGGTATTTGTAGTTAGATCTCTACAGGGAATCTGCAACCAATGAAATCCCAAACAAAAAGGTATTTGTACACCAATGGAATAGAACAATTTCATTGTTGTACAATCAATTATTGATATACTTTTCCATTTTTTGTTTTTTTAGCTGACAATTATTCACATAAAATCTAACATGTAATTTAAGTGTTTTGAAATTCAGAAATCATACCCTTATGGGGAGAGTCTATAGTTAAACCTCATTTCCCTAAACAATCTGCACTACATCAGGTTGGGAACTACAAAAAAATAAATCATGAAGGAGCAACAAGGTGCAAAAGTTCACAAGAACTAAAATATGAGATTGAAAGGAACTAAATTGATGTCAAGTCATCCATTGACAAATGTTCAACTGGGTCTAAGAATGGCTTTACAGCAGCTTGATTTACTTAATCCAAACTATAAACTTCAATTAATTTGAGACTGTTTCTATTTCTTCTGCTTTGCAGTTGTCAGGACAGCAGTCTGAGGATATCCGTGAAAATTTAGAAGAAGAAAAACAAATGGAGAAATTACCTACTTTTATTACTGAAATACGAAAATTAGCTTTACCTTTTTTTTTGTTTTTTAAATCATGCAGGGGGAGTCCCCTCGCAAACTCCCTCATCCTACGTTATACCCTTGCCCCACTTATTATTTACTACACATATATACTAAAATACCTACCATTTTTGGTTCAAAAGACCTTTTTTGTAAATGCTACAGACTCACCAACACCTGTTCTTTTATTGTTCTTACATGTTCTTCTCAGTATCAACCACTTCCTGCCCTTCTCCCACCTTCCCCCACTTCCTTCTGTAGGTTGTTGACAGTGATCATCGTTCCTTTTATTCCAATCACTCAATGGCATGCTCACATACCTGGCATCTGTCTTTCTTTGTATTTGCTGTTTCACAAGAACTTCATCCACTTCTCCGATTTCTTGACTCTCGCTTTCCGGGCCCAGTCGGTCCTTTCCTTTGTTAACTTCTTCGCTCTGGCATCTCTCTCTCTCTCTCACTATGGCCTCTAGAGCAGCTCTCTCTTCTGACATGATTCTAGGCATCTCTTTCCCCTGGGGGAGTCGCGTCTTGGCATGGTATGTTCTCATCATATCACTCGTCACGGTGTGCAGTGTGTTCCTGTAGTGCTACAGCATCCGGCACAGGGCCTGCGGAATCGACATGCCCTCGATTGTAGCTTTCTGTATTGTCCTCTTTATGGACAACATGAATCATTCCTCCATGAGATTTGCGAGGGGCCACAGTGATGTTATCTTCTGGTGGGTGAACCCCAGGTGTCTCGTGAATCTGTGGAACTCATGCCCGTTGTCCGTCTTTACCGTGGCAGGAATAACCCACTCACTGAAAACTTAATTGATGATTCCGGCCACGTGGGCGAATGCTGTTGATGGTGTTTTCTTCATGACCGGGCACCTCGAGAACTCATCCAAAGGCCCTCTGACAGTATTCCGTATTCTGACAGCAATGGGTGCCCGTCAGTTTTGGTGACGGCATTGACTCCTCTGTAGTCCACACAGAACCTCCAGTCCTTGGTACCTACTCTGGAACTTGCCATCGGGACAAGGACCACAGGACTGGACCAGGACTGGTTTAGGGTTCAATTACACCCAGATCCAACATCTTGGCGACCTCAGCCTGGATGTGGTTCTTTACAGTATCTGACATTCGATAGCACCTGCTTTTGACAGGTACACTTTCGCCAGTGTCAAATTTGTGCCTGCACCACAGGATGAGGCCTGGTGTCATTGAGAACAGAGGGGCATACTGCCGGAGCAAAGCCCTGCAGGCCCTCTGCTGCACTGGTGTCAGATCTGGGGAGAGATGCACTCCCTCCACTGGGCCATCCTGAGGGTTGCTATGCAGCAAATCAGGGAGGGGCTCACTCTCATACTCCTCTTGCTCTGAAGCTAGCAGAAGACATCAGACTTACTCTCTTCTGTGGAAAGGTTTGAGCCTGTTAACATGGAATAACCGAGGGGCTACCCCAGGGACTACCATGTCAACCAGATAGATGACTTCGCCCATCTTGGAGATTATCCTGAAAGGCCCAGTCTGCCAAAGTTCTAGGCTTGGTATGCTCCATCACAAGGATCTCCTGTTCTGGAGTCCAATTCACTTGTGGGGCCTTAAGATCATGCCAGTACTTGTTCAATTCTTGGCTTGACTAAAGATTTGCTGATGCCTGGCCCATCTGCTGTGCCATCCTCCGTCTGAGGCCTGACACATAGTCCCCCACTTTTTTGGCAGGACCTGGAGGGGTGGCTTCCAAACCTTCTCTGATTAAGGCAAGGGCCCCCTCACAGGATGTCCAAAGAGAAGCTTAAAGGGGCTGAAACCAACAGCCTCTTGAGGCACTTCTCTATAGGCGAACAGCCAGCATGGTAGGAGGAGATCCCATTTCCTCCTTAGGGGCTCTTCCAAAGCACCCAGCATGCCCTTGAGAGTCTTATTGAACCTCTCAACCAGACCATTGGTCTGGGGATAGTGGGAGGTGGAGAACTTATATTACCCCACATTCCTTCCACATCACTTGCATGTAACTAAACATGAACTTGCATCCTCTGTCAGAGACCACCTCTTTAGGGAATCCAACTCTGGTAAAGATGTCCAGGAGAGCCCTGGCAACCAACCTGGCAGTAATGGCATGAAGGGGTATAGCCTCAGGTTACCTTGTGGCATAATCAACCAGGACCAAGATGAACCGGTCTCCACCTGATGTGGGAAGGTCTAGGGGACCGAGAATGTCTATGCCAACCCTCTCAAATGGTGTGCCAAACATTTGCAAATGCTGCAGTGGGGCAATGACACTGCCTCCAGTCTTCCCAGACAACTGACAGGTGGGGCAGGTCCGGCAGTGGGACTCCACTTCTACTCCCATATAGGGCCAGTGGAAATGTGCAGAGCCTTTGCTTAGTTTTCCTGGTCCCAAGATGACCAGCTAAGGGCACCTCATGCACCAACTGCAACAGGAAGGGCCTGCAAACCTTGGGTAACACCAACCTCTTGAGGGCACCAGGTTCAGGCTTAGTGGGGGCACTACAGAGGAGCTCACACTCCCAATAAATCTTGAAAGACCTAGGCACTTCACCTTGAGCCTAGGCCTATTTCTTAGAACCTCAAAAGGGTCTCACTCTCTCTGACCCTTACAGAAGTCTCCCCTAGAGGGCCCCCCTTCAGCCAGCAGGCATTGAAGGTCAGGGTGATCCTCTGGGTTGAGCACCTCTCCCGCAGGAGGTTATCTGGCTCTTCTCCCCCAGGAGGTGAGTCTCGGGTTACCAATGGACCCAGCCCGTCCGGAGCCTGAATCCCTGTGAGTGCTGTTGAAACAGCGGGAAGAGAAGGAGCCACCCTCACAGAGGCAGCCTTCTTGCTCTTCCGTCTTGCCTTTGGTTTTCCCTTTGGCTTGGGTACCTAACTGGCAGTCAGACCCAGAGTGACCTGAGACCTAGTGACTGCAGCAGCAGTCAGGGGTAGTCTATCAGAGATCAACCCCAACTCTACTAGATAATTCCCCAACAAGATGTTGGCAGGTACATTGTCCTGAACCAGGACGGGAAGCTTTGCTGTCTTGTCCACAATCGTATTGGTGACCAAGGCTACAGGAGATAATTTGGGAGTCCCACCAGCTAACCTGGTAGCTCTCAGAGGAGCACCTACATAGTTCTCTGGCATGAGCCAGGCCCTGTCCACCACTGTCATACTTGCCCCAGTGTCTCTCAAAGCAGTAGAGGGCTGGCCATTCAGGAGGACAGTTCTGACGAGTCTGTGGGTATTCTGTGGGATAGAGCCAGTACTTCTGCGTACTCGTCCCAGGCCCCAAGGGACACTAGGGAAATCTCTGCAGGAGCACCAAATGTGATTCCTGTAGAGGAGGGGAGGAAAGTGGCCTCCACCTCAGGCATGTAGTAATGGTAGGTCAGGCTGACAGCCTGGACTCCAAGTGACTTACTTTTACACTTGGGGTCACCCTTCTTGTGGTCCAGAGCCCCACAGTTCCAACATGTGCCAGTAATGCGAGGTACGGTACTGGAGGCACTGGGAGCCTGCTTTGCAGCAGGAGGACCACTACTTCTACTCCCACCCACATAAGACTTATCCCCACTACATTTTTGGGGTTTTAGGAGAGGAAGGTTTTGATTTACTCGACTGTGACTGCTTTTGGGACTCCTCAGACTTCTGAGAGGCCACCTTTTCTTTGTCCTTCCCACTGGGTTCTTTAGGGGACACCCGGTTTGGAAACCCACTTGTCAGCCAACCTAGCCAGCTTAAAGGGTTCCAAAATGTTCTGGTCAGCAACATACTGACGCAGCTCTCGTGAACAGGCTTCTGAAAAATGCTCAAAAAATGAAAGGTGGGACAATTCAACAAAAGTTTTCACCTTTTAACCATCAATCCACTGCATCATGTTCAACCCAAAACACATTTTCTCTTTTCTTATATTCCTTGAACATTTTTAGGTATTGGGTAGGCATCTTGCCAAACCTGGCAATCACAGCAGATTTCATGCACTCATACTGACCCCTTTCTTCCACACCCAACTTTAGAATCCAGTCATAACTAGTCTGAGGCACTCTACTTAACAAACACTTAGCCCAATTTATTTTATCAACATCATAGATTCCACAAGCCATTTCAAATGCTTCAATCCATCCCAGCCTTCCCTAGGAATTACCTGACCTCGGCTACCTGGGTAAGCTCCTGTAACTTGCTGATGATGTGCACCTTCTCTGGGTCAGGTTGCATGCCTCTGCCAGAGAATATGTGGCCATAGAACCTTAGCTTGTCGTTGGTGATGTTGCATTTGTCGTAATTAAGTGTGAGACCAGCATCTCTTAGAATGTTGCATACATCCATGAGGGCCTGGTCATTTTCTTCCTGGGAGGTGCCATGTACAAGGATGCCATCGGAGTAGTTGAATGCCATTTTCACAGGGGCCAGCAGTTGTCTTATAGTCTCCTGGAAAATCTCTGCCAAGGGGGATATTCCGGAATGTAACAATTTGTACTGGAATAAGCCTTCGTAGGTTGCAAATGTGGTGATTCTTCTGGACTTCGGGTGTAGCTCCAACTGGTGGTACCCCTGGTTGAGGTCCAGTTTGGAGAACCTTGTGGCGCAGTTTAACTGTAAAATCATGTCCTTTATTTTGGGACACGGGTGCCTATCTCTCTCTATGGCTGTATTGGCCACCCTCACGTCGATGCACAGCCTTTTTTTCCCCTCTTTTGGCACAATGACTATGGGTGAAATCCAGGGCGTAGGACCGATAGCTCTTTCGATTATGTAATTTACCATTAGTTGTTGAAGTTCTTGTATTACTGCTTCTTGCAGGAGGAAACCCAGCCTTCTTGGGTGCTGTGGCACCGGTTTAACGTTCTTATTGATGTGTAGCCAGATTAACGTGTGTTTCAGCTTCCCCAACCCTTGAAATAATTCCAAAAACATGTTCTTGATCACCTCCTTCTCGATCTGCACATCACGCATGAGGCAGATGTTTCAGTGCTTTGTCTGTCATACACTACACTGGATCATTTTGTTATATTGAAAGTGGACAACTATCAGGCCGAGTTCCTTTGCAGTGCAGTAGCTGAGCAGACATTTTCCACTGACTGGGCTCCTGAGCACGTGGATGATGGCATCAGACATCCTGCCCTTTGTTACGCTCGCCTGGCTCCCACAGGGGCGTCGATCCGAACTGGACAGCTGCGGTCTCCACCAATGTGACGTGTAGTGCCGAGATTACAGACTGGACTGGCCCACCCAGCTTGGTTTGCTTGGCCCGTAGGAGTATTGTTCTGTAAATGGAGAAAGGGAATTAACCACCCGTGGAGTTGAGAGTTAACCCCCACCTCCCCCTGCTGTTCTCCCCACTGATCGCCTCTAATGTCCCTCCTTAAAGTCTCACCTGATGGTTTGGAAGGATGAGCTCTCTATCCTGCATCGAGCGCAGGGGCGCGTAGATAACCAGTTGCTTCACTGGTAAGAAGGAATTGGTGAGTTTCAGAACATTGTAGTTTGTAAGAGTTCAAATGTCTGACTTTCATTCTTGTCCGATTCCTTGCAGTTTGCAGCTTGACCCCAGCGAAGAGCTCCTCGTGGTAGCTGACGAAGTTCAGGTAAGGATTTGTCTTATCCAACACAGTTCAATAAAATAAGTCCAGAATGTAACCTGTTGTTTTCTCCCTTATTGAGGTGCGGAGGGAATACATGAAGTTCAGGGAATAATGCCTCCGGCGGTAAAATTAGGTAAGTCTATTGTGGTGAGAAGGATTCCCCTTGTTTGTCCCTTTGTCTCACCTTGTTGTCCTTTTGTTCCCCTTAGGGGCCGGGGTATGGCGAGGATGCTATGGAGGCTGCGCCGACCCGTGAAGAGGAATAGTACCCCCGGCGGTAAATCAGGTAAGTCTATGGGGGTAGTTACTATTGCCTCTGTTTATTCCCTTGGCTCACCTTTGCTGTTCTTGTGTTCCCCTTAGGTGCCGGAGTGTGGCGGGAACGTGTAGAAGGAAGCGGTGGATCGTGAGAATGCTGCGAAGGCCGGTGAGTTCAGCGCGGCGCTGCAGCAGGCGAGGCGGCGTGCGTGAAATACTTCTTTCTTCCAGCTCGAAGGTGCGGTGGATCCGGAATTCAGGTAAGGATCAAAGGTATTGCTCTTGTTCTAACCTTTTCTCCTTCTGTTTCCCTTGTTTCTAGGAGTTGCAGACTGGAGGCGGGCGTGGTAGAAGACTGGATGCAGGCTTGCAGACACGGTGAACGTTACGCTGCTGGATGCAGAATAATGCGAAGCATGTGCTGCTCTTCGGGCGTGGTTTAAATAGCCTCCAAAGTAGTCCCAGGTAAGTATTCCTCCCCAGCCCCACCCGAGTAAACAAAATAGTCCCAAGGTAAATTAGTCCCTTCCAAGCCTCATTTGGCTTGGAGCTCTTGCAGCATGTCTGCATCAGGTAAGTTTGCAGCATGGTCTGCATCAGGTAAGTTCTACTCTGAGCCTGGCGCTATAGGCGCCAGGACCGCACCCAAACAGCCCCTAGCAGGGGTTTTTGGGCTTGCTCAAAATTACATGATGCCTGCTTCCGAGGTTGCTGGACCTGGTCTGGGTCCCCGGGGGTAGGCATCATGACAGTACTCCCCCTCCCCCCCCCCCAAGGCCCCTCCTAAAGTCGTTCTTCCCCGTGGTTTTGGTTTGTCTGGGAAATTTCGGTGGAATCTTTTCACCAATCGAGGTGCATGCACGTGGTCACTAGGTTCCCAAGACCTTTCCTGTGGTCCGTAACCTTTCCAGTCGATTAAATAAAAAAGTTTTGACTTCACCATCTTGGAGTCAAGGATGTTCTTAACCTCAAATTCGGGTTCCCCGTCTATACGGATGGGGTCTGGTGGCTTGGTTAGTCTTGTCCCTGGTTGCACTGGCTTTAAAAGTGACACATGAAAGACGGGGTGAATTTGCATATTAGCAGGTAAGTCCAACTTGATGGCCACCGGGTTGATAATGGCCTTAATAGAGTAAGGTCTCAAATATCTAGGATTAAAGGTCCGCGTTCCCTTGAGAGGTATGTGTTTTGTGGCCAACCATACTTGATCCCATATCTGGTACTGTGGAGTATCACTTCTATGCCGATCAGCATCTTTCTTATATTTCTCCTTCGCTTGTTTTAAATGTGCAGTTGCCTCCTTAAAGGCTTGTGTAATCGTAGCGTGTAGATGGTCCACTGCAGGCATTTCTAAGTGTTGGAGTGAGCAAAGGTCTGAGGTTCGAGGATGGTGCTCATATAGGGTATAAAAGGGGCTTTGTCCAGTTCCAGAATGTACTGAATTATTGTATGCATATTCGGCGATCCAAAGAATGTCCTTCCAATTACTCTGTCTGATGTAACATACAACGCAGGTATTGTTCAAGAGTCTAGTTGGTCCTCTCCGTTTGACCATCGGTCTGGGGGTGGTGACTGGTCGATAATCTCACGTCGATTTGCGCCAATTGACAACATTTCTTCCAAAAATGTGAAATGAATTGACTGCCCCGGTCAGAGACCAACATGGACGGAAATCCATGTATGCGAACAATGTTTTCGAGGAATTCTTTGGCCAGGATTGAGGCTGAGGGTAATCCTTTTAAAGGAATAAAGTGGGCCATCTTGGAAAAAAGATCCACAATAACTAGAATGGTGTTAAATCCATAACAAGGAGGTAGATCAGTAATAAAGTCTAAAGATAAGGTGTGCGATGGTGTAGGGGGAATGTCTAAAGGTTGTAAGAGTCTAGCTGTTTTTTTCTTTTGACTTTTTTTTTGGGCGCAAATGCCACAAGACATCACAAATGATTTAATATCCTTTCGCGAGGTGGGCCACCAGAATTGTCTTTTAATTTTAGCTTCAGTTTTTGCAATACCTGGGTGCCCCTCCATTAGGGTATCATGATAACGGGAAATGACTAGCTCTTGTAGTTCCTTGTGTGGCAGAAATAGCCGCCCTTGGTAGTAAGGCAGATCATTGGTGACAGAGTAGTCTGGGCCTTTCTTTACCCAGTCCTGCAGGGCTGTAGGATCAAAGAGTTGCTGGATCTTTACCTGAATGTCCTCTAGTGTCTGTAGAGTAGTCATGCCAAGAATCCTTTGTTCGGAAATTATAGGTACTGGTTCTGGGTTCACTTCTGCCTCTCCCATCCCTATTCGGGATAAGGCGTCTGCTTTACCATTCTTACAACCTGGTCGATAGGTTATCACGAAATCGAACTCGGCAAAGAACAATGCCCATCGGAGTTGACGTGACGATTGGGCCTTGGCTGTTTTTAAATACTGTAAGTTCTGGTGATCAGTGATCACAGTAATGGTATGCCTGGCACCGAGAAGATAGTGTCGCCAAGCCTTGAAGGCGGATTTAATGGCTAATAACTCCTTGTCGGTAACCGCATAGTTTAACTTGGGTGCCGAGAACGTTCTGGACCAAAATGCTACTGGGTGAAGCTGGCCAGTTTCAGGGTCCTTTTGAGACAGGACAGCTCCCATGGCTAGACTGGATGCATCAGTTTCCACTATATATGGAAGTTCAGGGCGCAGGTGCTTTAATACAGGTGCAGACGTGTTTTTCGCTTTCAGCTCTTGGAAGGCATTTTCAGTTTCTTCAGTCCACATAAAGCGTCAATTCTTTCGCAAGATTGCTGTGATGGGATGTACGACATGTGAAAAATCTGGGATGAATCTGCGGTAGAAATTGGCTAAGCCGAGCATGCTTTGTACTCCTTTAACTGAACTTGGTGATGGCCACTTAAGGATTGCGGCCACCTTTCGTGAGTCCATTCGGACTCCCTTTGGGGTCAGGATAAACCCAAGGAATTCAACTTCTGTGGCATGAAAAACGCATATTTCCAGTTTTGCATATAGTTTGTGCTGGCACAATTTCTCAAGGACTGCTCGGACGTGCTTCACATGGTCAGATTCTGAAGAGGAGTATACTAGAATATCATCGATATATACGACAAGACAAACGTCAATGAGTTCACGAAGGACATCGTTCAGGAAGTATTGGAAGGCTGCTGGTGCATTGCACAACCCGAAAGGCATCACCTGGTATTCGAATAACCCATACTTAGTGCGGAAAGCATTTGTCGCCCTCTTTTACACGTACCAGATGATATGCCCCCCGGAGATCTAATTTAGTGTATATGCAAGCGTCCTTCACTTGGTCCAGTAGTTCAGGGATCAGAGGCAATGGGTATCGGTTCTTAACAGTTATCTGGTTCAATGCGCGGTAGTCTATGCACGTTCTGAGGTCACCTTCCTTTTTGGGCACGAAGAACAAAGCTGAAGATGCAGGGGATTTGGATGGGCGAATAAAGCCATTGGCAAGGTACTGGTATAAGTATTGTCGTAGGTGAAGGTTCTCAGGTTCCGTAAGGGCATAGATCCTGCTACAACGGGGTTGTGCACCAGGTATGAGATCGATTTGACAATCATACGATCTGTGAGGAGGTAAGGTGTTTGCCTGTTCTTTTTGGAAGACATCCTGGAATTCTTGGTATTCTGGAGGTAGTTGCATGGCTGCTGTGGTTACTGTGGCCAGGCCTGCGTTCAGATTTTTGTTTGCTAACAGGTTCGTGCACAATCCGGGAAGGTTATTCTCTTCTCTCGCCAATCAATACAAGGATTATGTGTTTCCAACCAAGGTATCCCCAGTATTATTTGGAACTGCGGGCTTTGATTAGATCAAACAAAATAGTCTCTCGATGCCCATCCTGACCCAATAGTGTCATCTCTGCGGTGGAATGAGTCACAGGGCCAGAGGCGATTTCAGTTCTATTGACTGTGGTGATGACATCTGAGGTGGTTTTTCGGCAGGGAGGTGGATTCATCCAGGAAGCCAATTCGTAGTCCACATAGTTTCCTATGGCCCTGCTATCATTGTATGCCCTTAATGCGTGCATACGCGATGGCTGCCCTGGATCTACGAGGACCATTGGTATGATGAAATGCGAGGTCTGAGTATACTTCTTCAAGCTCGGCAAGCGGACCTCTACGCTTGACGGGCGTGGTCGTTTCCCGAGTCTGACTCCATATGGCTTTTATCAGCAGCTCCTACCACCTTCTTGGGTGGTTTCACAGGGCAATCCCGTAGAAAATGCCCAGAAGTTCCACAATATAGACACAATTGCATTTGCCGTCTCCTTTCTCTTTCCTTCTGGGTTAAGGGGCCTTTAACCCCTCCGATTTGCATGGGTTCTGAAGCATCTGCTCCTTTGGGGTTAGCGTGGGTTTTAACTAACACCCGATTCTCAAACTTGGCTCGATCAGCCTTTCTGTTCTGAAGTCTGTGATCTAACAGGACCACTAAGTCTATATATTCAGCGCAGTCTTGAGGTGGGTTCACGACTTGAGCCAAGACATCCTTGAGTTCTCCTCGAAGCCCTCGATGAAATAACGTGACTCGTTTTACCTCAGGCCATCCAGTTTCCACTATCAACCTATTAAAGGTTGCGATGTAAGATAGAAGGTCCTGGTTACCCTGTCGTAGGGACAAAGTTCGTTAGCCAGGACCTGTCCTTGGGAGTGCCAGGCAAACAGTCTTTCCATGCTCGTTTGAAAGCCCTGAAAATCTCGAAGAATTGGGTCATCCTGAGTAACTAGTGGAATTGACCAATCAGCTGCACTGCCACTGAGATATGACAATACAAACGCTACCTTGGCTTGATCGTTTGGGAAGGCTCCAGGTCTGCATAAAAAGTGCAAGCGGCATTGGTTCATGAACACGGCGAACCTTTTAGGGTCCCCGGCAAAGCGTTCGGGCGGAGCTAATGGAATAGTCCCTGGTAGGTTTATTTGCACAGGGTTATTCGATGAAACAGGAGCTGGATTCCCCCCCGAGTCCTGGTAGGGGCGTTTGTCCAGCCTGGCTTTGCAGTAATTTCCTAGCAAGATCATCAGTTTGCTCCTTTGACAAAATCAGCTCTCTCCTAAGAGCATTGGTCTCTTGACGGGCGGAATGCACTTCTGTCCTCAGTTCCCCTAGTAGTTGGGCCAATTGGTCAATTTCTGAAGTTTCCATAACACCCTTGAAATAATTCCAAAAACATGTTCTTGATCACCTCCTTCTCGACCTGCACATCACGCATGAGGCAGATGTTTCAGTGCTTTGTCTGTGCTACACTACACTGGACCACTTTGTTATATTGAAAGTGGACATCTATCAGGCCGAGTTCCTTTGCAGTGCAGTAGCTGAGCAGACATTTTCCACTGACTGGGCTCCTGAGCACGTGGATGATGGCATCAGACATCCTGCCCTTTGTTACGCTCGCCTGGCTCCCACAGGGGCGTCGATCCGAACTGGACAGCTGCGGTCTCCACCAATGTGACGTGTAGTGCCGAGATTACAGACTGGACTGGCCCACCCAGCTTGGTTTGCTTGGCCCGTAGGAGTATTGTTCTGTAAATGGAGAAAGGGAATTAACCACCCGTGGAGTTGAGTTATCCCCCACATCCCCCTGCTGTTCTCCCCACTGATCGCTTCTAATGTCCCTCCTTAAAGTCAGGTAAGTTCTACTCTATGAGCCTGGCGTCTATGGCGCCAGGACTGACTCTCCATATGAGCCTGGCGCCATAGGCGCCAGGACCGCACCCAAACAGCCCCTAGCACCTGGTCTGGGTCCCCGGGGGTAGGCATCATGACACCCTTATGCGAAAATTGCCTCCCAAATTGTACCTGGGATGGCAACAGTGTGCTTGCCACCATTGGAAGATTCATGCTCTGGATGGCATCAGATCTTCTGTGTTTCCTATTTGCAGGAATTTCTGTTCAGCCATGATATTGACAGTGGCCCCAGTGTCCAACAGGAAGCAGTGTGTTGCTTCCCCCATCAAACCATGACTTTCAGGGCTTCACTCCTGTCTTGTTCCCCATGCATTAGGTTAACACATTAATCCCTGTATTCAGGGACATGCTCATGGTATCAGTCGTCACAGGCTCTGATCATCCTTCACGGCTGTTGAGTAGACTGGAGACTGTCTCCACTGTGGTTGTTGTGTGTTTGGTCTGGCTGGCGGGCGCCAGTTGGTGGGCATAATCTGTTGTTGATGCCCAGTCGGCAATGGCCTCCCTTCTCAGTAGACCATGTGAAAATGTCCTTGCGTCCACATCTTGCACATTGTTGGCTTATCGCTGGGCATTACCCAAGTGAGGGAAGACCTGGCCACACCAGTAGCATTGCCCGCGCCTGCGTGTCTCCTTCTCGTTAACCCTCTCAGTGGGATTGAGCTGTCATTCAGTCATTTTCCCTGTGTCTCTGGTAGCCGTGAGTGCTGCAATTGTTTCTTCTTTGTCTTCTTTGAAACTTTTCTTCCTCAGTGTTTCCATGGTGGAAGCCTGGACTCTCTCATGAACTCTTGAGATTTCGATGACTTTGTTGATGGTGAGGGGTTTCTTTAGAAGTTGTTTCCTCAGCACAAACGATATACACCCTTCAATAAAGCTTCAGCCTCCGAAAAAGCCGGAAATTTACAGTGGATCAGCTTTTGGCAGAGTCGGGTGATGAACTCCTCCACAGTCTCATGTGGGGACTGCTGGCATTGGTTGAACACATAGTCCCTGTTTGGTTGGATCACTAGCCTTTTGTTTAAAGCAACCACCAGTTCGTCATAGGGGGTCCTTTCCCCTGCCAGAATCGTCTTGATGATGCTTTTAGTTTCTTTGCCAGCCAGGTTTGTGAAGATATCTTTCAGGACCGGGGTCTTATCTTTTCGACCCATTCGGTCCATCTTGGGTCTTTGTCCTGCTGTGGTTGAAGGCTAAACGGGTAGGGTTTCCTTAGGAATGCAACTTTGCTTGCGCCTGGCTGCGACCTCTCTTGGTCAGCTGCAGTCTGTAGTCCCCCTACTGGTGTCCCCTTGAGTACGAGGTTGTGGAACTTGTCATGGAGGACACATGGTTTGAAAAAAAAGGGTCAATGCCTGTGTGCTACGGTTATATCCCATGTCATTGGCTCTGTGGGACAGTGGTAACCCCTCCCCACTGTCGTTACATTTATGTCCTTTAATGTATTTTTCCCTTTTTTTTCCTTTTGCCACTTTATATGTGATTCTCTGTCTTCAATAACTTGTATCTCTCACTTCTAAATGTACATTTATTTATCCTTCCGTTGGAATGCCATAGGGACGGACCGTTATGCTCAGTCCTGCACCTTGTCTGCATGGGCTTTCCCTTCTGTAAAGCCTGTGGGCGGAGAACTAGATTTCTCCAGCATTGGATCTTTCACGGATTCACATGCTTAGAATATTCCCCGTCGTCAGACTGGGACCCTCGGTACACATATATAGCCTTTTCCTATAGGAAAACTTCCGACACTTTTGTGTCCTATCTACGTCCTTTTAGGACCCGCCTACGCACGCTCCGTAGGCCGTCCCAGTATAATAGGACCGCCCCCGCGGTTCCCCTTCAGATATCAACCGTCTCCAAAGTAGTGGGATCTCCTCGCATCGTCTTATTATTTGTACAAGGTTGTGTACCTGGAGTTGGGAGTTCGAGTACATTTTTCCTCCATGTCAGGAAAAGCGCTGTTCCGTCCATGCGCGATGTGCGGCTTGAAAAAGGTTTACAAGGGGGACGGACATATGGATTGTATATACTACCTCCACCTCATCATTCGGCTGATAACTGCGACCTATGCAAAGGGTTTTCTCAAAAGACCCTCAAAGACCGAAATCGACGGCTGGTGGCATGGCTGAATGATGGAGGAAGCAAGACGCCAGGATGCCGTTGGCAAAAAAGTGCTATCGTGGGAGCAACCACAGTAAAGGCCGCAAACTCTCTGGCTATTGTAGCCAGATACGACAGAGAGATGTGGCACAGACTAGCGCCGTTGCTGGATCATCTTCTGGAGGAGCATAGGAAGGCAGCGATGTTACTTGTCCGAGAGGGTGAGGAAGCCTCCAATCACGCAATAAACATCGCGGTGGACCTCGCTGAGTCAGGCTTCAAGCAAGTCAATAATGGGGTCGTATTACGACGACAGTCATGGCTTAAGTGTACCTACTTCAGACCAGAGGTACAATACAAAGTATTAGATATGCCTTTTGAGGGAGACCTTCTATTCGGAGAGAAGGTAGATGAGGCCCTAAAGGGAATGAAAGAGGACTCGGACACGGCACGTTCATTGGGTGCCCTCCAGAGTGGCCGGAGCTACAAGTCTTTTCGTCCCTTTAGAGGGGCTTCAGGTAATTCCAGATTCTCTGCGTCTGGAGACAGATCCTTTGGCAGGTCGGCTTACCCCTCCCAGGGATACAGGCGTGCTTCCCAAACGGCAAACCGACGCCGGAACTTCCAGACGTCCCGGAAGAGACCATCCTATCCGTCGTCATCGAGAGACAAGCAAAATAAAGATCAGCAGTGACAGACAAGTCACCGTTCTGGGGGGAAGAGTGTCAGCATATGTCGACGAATTGAAACGAATAACGACGGATCAATGGATGCTGGACACTATAAGGAACGGGCACTCTCTACAATTCAAGCACAGCCCTCCGCACATTCCACCTGCGTTCACCGCTCATTCCCATCTGAGGATACTGCAACAAGAGGTAACACTCATGTTAGCAAAGGGCGTGATAGAATTAGTTCCAACATCACAGAGAGGTCAAGGAGTCTACTCAAGATACTTCGTCGTAAAAAAGCCGAACGGCAAATGGCGTCCCATTTTAGACTTACGCGATCTCAACAAGTCTTTAAAGAGCCTAAAATTCAAAATGCTCACGCAGCAGGAAGTGATCCGTGCTGTTCAAGAAGGGGATTTTCTAGCGTCCCTGGATTTACAGGACGCGTACTTCCATATTCCTATGTGTCGGAAACACAGGAAATTCCTGAGATTTGTAATAGGGCGGACCACTACCAGTTCACGGTTCTTCCCTTTGGGCTCAAGACCTCCCCCAGAACGTTCACAAAATGCCTGGCCCCAGTAGCGGCCTGGCTAAGGAAGCAAGGCCACCACGTATACCCATACCTCGACGACTGGCTGGTAAGGGGATCCTCCCCAGCGTCGACCAACACAAGTTTGCAAGCCTCCATGCAGCTTCTACAACAGCTGGGATTTGCCATAAATCTCGAAAATTCCTCTCTGCGGCCATCGAGAACGTTGGTGTTCCTGGGGCCACAGTTCGAGACCCAGTTAGGGCTAGTGAAGCCTTCTCTTGACAGAACCTCAAAACTCAATCAGCTGGCGAGCCGACTATGACAAACCACCAGGCTCTCAGTGAGGAAATACGTTTCGGTCCTAGGGGCCATGGCATCCTGCATCCATCTGGTGGCAAACTGTCGCCTATTCATGAGGCCAGTCCAGGAATTCCTCGCAGACCGATGGACGCAGGCCCAAGGATCGTGGTCAGACAAGATAACCGTCGACGACGACAAGCTGCTTCGGACCCTTCAGTGGTGGCAGAGTTTCCACAATCTGAACAACGGCGTACCCCTACAGGAACCGGAGTTTCAGCGAACCATAGTCACGGATGCGTCCCTAACCGGATGGGGAGCTCACATGGGTACTCTTCAAACGCAAGGTCGCTGGTCTCCAACGGAGTCACTCCTACACATAAACGTGTTAGAGCTCAGAGCAGTACGATGGGCCTTAAAGGCATTGCTACCACACATCAAGGGTTCGCGAGTACGAGTACTGACCGACAATACGACGGCCATGTTTTATTTGAGAAAACAAGGAGGGACGCGATCAAGAACTCTTTCCAAAGAGGCCCAGAAAACATGGCATTGGGCATTAAGGCACGAGATTTCCATCGTGGCTCACCATCTCCCGGGAGTGAGGAATTCGCAAGCAGAATCCCTCAGCAGAAGCATGGCCCAGATACACGAATGGGAACTGGACACAGTTCAGCTGATGAAAGTGTTCGAGAAATGGGGTCACCCCCCCTCTGGACGCTTTCGCAACCAAGGACAACAAGAAATGCGAGCAATTCGCAAGCAGATGGCCTCAGGAGGGTTCCATCGGGGAGGCATTCGCCTTCCCATGGACGGACATGTTCCTTTATGCTTTTCCTCCGTTCCCCCTCATACGGAGGACAGTACAGTGGATACGCAGATACAGTTGCCGGGTAATTCTAGTGGCACCGTACTAGCAGGTCGGAGAACCGTGGTTCTCCGACCTGCTTCACCTGTCGCTGGAACATCCAATAGCGTTTCCGAGAGTCCGAAACCTACTATCCCGGGACAAAGGCACGGTGTGGCATCACAACCCGGACAGTCTCAACCTTGCAGCCTGGCTCCTGACTTTTCGGAGTTCGCTGCTTTAGACGTTTCGGAGGATTGTCAAAAAATTCTGCAGGCGGCTCGAGCCCCTTCTACCAACAAATCTTACACCTATAAGTGGCGGAGGTTCTGTGAATGGTGTCGAGGACAGCAAGGCCTACAACCGTTGACGGTGACGCCGGAACAAGTTCTACCTTACCTGCCTCTCTTGGCAGAGAGGGGCTTATCCTTCACATCGATAATGGTGCACCTGGCAGCAATCTTGAGGTTCACGAGGAAGAGACAGTCGTCTCCTCTATTCAGCGACAGACTTGTGAAACACTTCATGAGGGGTGTATTTCGAACTTTTCCCCCGGTAAAACGTTTCCCTCCAACTTGGAGTCTCAACACAGTGTTGGCAGGCTTAATGAAACCGCCCTTTGAGCCTATGGCCACGTCGGACATGAAATTCATATCGTGGAAGTTGGCATTCTTAATTGCTATCACATCAGCTAGGAGAATCTCTGAACTGCAAGCGCTGGTCGTAGACCCGCCATACTTAAGATTCTTTAAGGACAAGGTGGTCCTGGCAATTAATCCTACGTTTGTCCCAAAAGTTCCGACAGTGTATCACAAACACTCGTCCATTGTTCTCCCTACTTTCTTCGCGACCCCATCATCGGCAGCAGAAAAAGCTCTTCATACCTTGGACGTTAAGAGGGCTCTGAAATTTTACCTACATCGTACACAGGAACTCAGGTCTACTTGACAACTGTTCATCGCATATGGTCCGTCGACGAGGGGAAAAGCAATCTCTAAACAAGGATTGGCTCGATGGGTCTCATCGAAGATTGCGTTTTGCCACTCCAAGGCCGGAAGGCCGCTGCAAGGGCATCCTAGAGCCCATTCTACAAGATCAACGTCCTCCTCAGCAGCATTATGGGCAGGAATTCCGCTAACAGACATATGCCAGGCTGCGGCATGGTCAGTGCCCCACACGTTTACCCGCCACTACTGCCTTGCCAGGCAGCATGCGGACGAGGTGCAGATGGGAAGAGCTGTCCTGCGCCATCTGTTTCAGTAAGGTAAGCTCCACGCTGTGGAGAGTCTGTTTTCTACCTTTTGATGACAGTATACTTTATGTGGGTAAGGTTATATGAGTAAACTTATTCCTGCTGTACGTATGCATCGTGTATTATGGTGAGGGTATATTAATTACATTCTCACCGCCGTTTCAGGTGTTACTGCTATACAATCTATTCTAAGTATGTGAATCCATGAAAGATCCAATGCTGGAGAAGGGAATAGTTTCTTACGTGTAACTCCATTTCTCCAGCATTGGTATCTTTCATGGATTCACATGAGCCCGCCAGCCTCCCCGGAATGCAATGTATTTGCTTGATAAGTTTAACCCTTCCTACTTTGGAGGGGCTGAAATCTGAAGGGGAACCGCGGGGGCCGGCCTCTTATACTGGGATGGCCTACGGAGCGTGCGTAGGCGGGTCCTAAAAGGACGTTGATTGGACACAAAAGTGTCGGAAGTTTTCCTATAGGAAAAGGCTATATATGTGTACCGGGGATCCCAGTCTGACGACGGGGAATATTCTAAGCATGTGAATCCATGAAAGATACCAATGCTGGAGAAATGGAGTTACAGGTAAGAAACTATTCCCTTGTTCCTCATGTACTTGAAGGCATGCCCTAACGCATTTCCCTGCGGTGCACAGCAGGAAAGTAATCTGCGGCAAGAGGAGGATGTTGCTTCTCAGCTGCAGCGGGATAGAGGTGGACACGTCGCCTGGTGCGGGAAGCTTGCTGGTGAGCAAAAGGATGCTGCTTCTCAGCCACAGCAGGGCGAATCTGGAAGCGTCGCCTGATGCGGGAGGGCAGTCCGGAGGACGGTGGGAGTCGTCTCCTTCAGGTGGGACGAATGCTGCCAGTGGGACACGCCAGTATGGCAGCTGCCCGCCAAGGTGTTTGTTTCCCTTCGTCTCCAGATGATATCAATGCTTAGCACCCCAATAACATGAGGACACACAGGATCGTTCCAACTCAAAACCTTAATTTATTACTCTCTGCCTCTTCCTCATCTCCCTGCATGCTTTTTCAAAGGGCCCGCTCACTTTATGAATCACAACAGTGTAATTTACAAACAAATTTGGTGTAGCCCTAATATCTTCAACTTGGCTGCAGAATTCTTTGCCAGGTAAATCAAATTAAACCATGTCTGCTTCTTGAATCATTAGATTTCCACCCCTGTTCATGGCCTCTTTCTGTAGACCACAACAAAGGTAAAGGAGTGAAATATTATCAGTTAAAGGGTCCCCAAATGAGTCCATAACTGCCTCATTAAATACACTTTTTAAATATAAAAGGTTTCTACTTTTTATACATTGCCAGCAATATTACAGGAAATGCTCCTCCCTTGTTTGTTTTCGGGCTCATGATTATTTTGTCAGGCAAGTGTGCATTTGTCATGTGCACTTTCTTCAATTGGAAAATACCAATTGAATGAAATATGCATATTTCACTTTAACACTGTTCACTTCCTTTGACGTCACTTCCATTGTTTATGCTAATGAGTCTGTCCACTTTTTGGGGGGGTAATATTGTGCCCGCATAAACAATGGAAGTGTCGTGAAAAGGAAGTAAACGGCATTAAAGTGAAGTATGCATTTGCATTCAATTGGTCTTTTCCAATAGAAGAAAGTGCACAAGACAAATGCACATTTGTCAGGCGCGAGGGCTCATCTAGTCCGGTTTTCTTTCAGCATTAGACGTATTTGGATCCTGGTGAAGTGGATTTCTGTTGCCTGCAATAAACAGTCCCTAGGGTGGGCAGGGAGCACCTCCTGCTCCTGGAGGCGCCTACGGCTTCTGCGTCCCGGCCCCGGCCGGTCTCGTTGCCAGTGAGGCGACGTCACATCCGGCTTTGTCTGGCCTGGCTCCAGAACTCTCCACGCTGCCAAGACTTCATCAGCCAGCAGGTGGCGCTGTGCAGTCCTGAGCAGGCTGAAGAAGGTGTTCGCCCCAGGCAGGGCCCGGCTCCCTGTAAGAAGCAGGGGAAGGGGGAGACTCGCAGTCTCAGCAGGACCCTGGAGGGAAGGAACCCGTGGTAAAGTGAGTGAGTGGCTTCCTCACGCGTCCCGCTGGCACTCGCACTGCAGGGGGGCACCCCACACCGCTCCCCGGCTAACAGCTGTGCTTCCAGCTCTATGCAGTCTCTGCTTTCCGTTCTCCATGGCCTACGCCTCTACCCAGCGTCCCAGCCTACTACTCTCTTGTCAGCAGTCCCTGCCCTCTATTTAACACCCCTGCCCCCCCCCCCCGTAGTACCCTCTCTCCCTGTGTTTGCTTCCCCTCTGCAGTTCAACCGGAGTTCGTTTTCTGTCTCTGCAGTTTCTGCTTACCTTCTCATCATGTCTGCTTTCGCCCACTCTTATCACTTTCTGCACGATCTGCTTTCCCCTTTCCTCTAAGCCCTTCCTGCTCTCTACTTGCCTCCTTTCTTAGTCATTTCTGCTCCCCCCTTAGCACTTCTTTCCACTTTCTCTTCTTAGCACTTCCTGCTCTCTACTTGCCTCCTTTCTTACTCATTTCTGCCCCCCTTCTTAGCACTTCCTTTCCACTTTCTCTTCTCAGCACTTCTTGCTCTCTCTGCTTTCACACCCTGTCTTGTTGTCACTTCCTGCTTCCTACCGCCTTTCTTCAGCAGTTACTGGTCTCCCAGCTTTTTCCCATTAAACATTGAATTGTCTCTTGGTGCTTTAGTCATTGACATTAAAAACAAGCATTGGCAATACCAACAGTTTGGGCGTTTGTGTAGGCATAGGAAAGTCACTGCTCTAGTGGTATTAAGTGCCCGTTGATGGTAGCAGGTGCAAAATATGGTGCAAGTACCTGGGCGTTTAGTAGCTGTGCCTGGCATACTTGCCTAATAATTAAACACACGCCAAAACTGTTTGCTTTGCCAATGCTTGTTTTAAACCCTACTTCAGTGTAGGATGCACAGTGGTTATAAATCGAGTGGCTGAAGGCAGACCTAGTTAAGACATTGTAGTACAATAGTAGCAGGTTGACCACGCCAATTAAGTCATTAACTCGCAGAATACTGCTTTGAAGAAACACTGGCAGACGCTTTGAGTGCAAAGTTTGATGGTAAGGCATGTTTAAAATGAGCTGAAAGTGTTCCCATGAGGATGTGTTTTGGGCGGAGAGGGGCAGGAACTGGGTGGGAATAGCCATAGGGGTTAGCATGGCCTTGGCCATGGGCAGTCAATGGGTGGTGTGATGAATCCTCACAAGAGCTCTGTCTACATTCTCCTCCCAGTTAGCCAGGGCAAGGCAGCTGCTACCTGATCCTAACACTGGGGGTGGAGGATCACCTGGGATCTAAAGGGCCCGAAGGGAGTGAGAGGATTCCGTTTGGTGAGGTTTAGTTTTTGTGGCAGAATATATAATGGCTTGTTGTCGAAGTGTGGTTTTCTGTTCTAAAGCTATTCATATGTAATTAAATTGGTCCTAATCAATCGTTTATCAGGCATAGAGCTCCCCCTCATAAGGTTGCCCACATCTATAATGGTAAAAACTCTAAATGTGAACATCGGAACAATAGCATCTTATGTTCACATAGAGCTGATAATGCTTTGATTTCAAAACGATAATTGACTCCTTTTAAATTTCCTCCTGAAAACATGTTTGATAGTGGAAGTGAAGTAACTCCATGTTTGTTGCCTTTATTATTTATTTATTGTTATTTATCTGTTTCTCCTCTGCTTCACACTTTCCACTTCTCCCCCCCCCTTCCATGCACTTTTCCCCTCCGCCCTCTCCCATGCACTTGCGCATTCTCAATGTCACTGGGCCTAGTAAAATCGCTGTTTTGTTCTCCCCTGTTCCCCTCCCTTGCCTTGTCGCGCTCTGAAACACTTGTGTACGTGCGCGATAGAAATAAAAAATCAATCAATCTAAACATAATGTGCAGAAGGAAAATCTAATTGTAAAATTGGGAACTTCAAGTTTCACATAATGCCGAAAGTACTAGGATGAGGAAGAGGGATTTGGAGGCCCTAGACTAAAAGGTGCAGTAGAGTGGTTTTAGTGACCCACACCTGAGGGCAATTAGTGAGTATAAAAGACCCCCCTCCGGTGCAGGCCAAAGAAAGTAGCAGCAGGAAAAGTAGAAGGTGGAGTAAAGGTTGACATTCCACAGTGTCAGTGGCAGCAGAAGTTGCAGGAAGGTTGATTTCGCCTGAGTCACCTCTGTGTGTGAAGCGGATGCTGGCTTCATGTGGGTCTCTGCCCTTCGAGGCCTTGTATGCAGAGGTTGCGCAGCGGGAAGTTTTTTGGAAAGCTTTTACCCCTGATAACTTTTCATGCAGAGTTTGTACGGTGGGAAGCATTGCAATTGAGACGCTTTCCTCCAAGTAACGTGTGCTCTGGTGGCAAGCAAGCACCAGAGTGCTCATGGAGCGAGGAACGCTCTTCTCCCGACCGGTGCAGGCTGCTAAAGTGGCAATTGTAATTTTAAAGGTAGCACAAACCATTACCAAAGCCAAGAGAGGGCAATATTAAAAGACATTACTTGCAATCAATATTGCCAAAACCTTAAGAGGGCAATTAAGCAGCAGACAAATTGTATACCCCATGGTCACATAGAAGAGGCAATCGTTAATAAAGTCTCAAACAAGCATTGTCTAAGCCAAAGAAGAGCAAGTGTGAGAAAAAGCCATTATCAGCATTTGGTTGAAGTTAGACTGGGGAAACAAATGTGGCAGAAGAGCTGCCCTCCTGATAGCCAGCATTCAGGAGGGGAGGAGCATACTCTGCCTTGCATGTGGCAATCACAAGAGTGGAACAAACGGCATCAATGTGTTTTATGTTGTCCCAGAAGAAGTAGCCGATACTGAAGTTGTTTATACATATCTTGTTGAAAAACGAAAGACTGTTGTGGTAGAAGAGCTGCCCTCCCCGATAGCCAGCATTTGGGAGGCGAGGAGCATAATCTGCATTAAATGTGGCATAACGGCACCAATGTGGGTCATGTCTTTCCAGAAGAAGTGTTCATTTCTAAAGTTGTTGAAAGTCAAAAGACTTTAAGTTGCTTGAGAACTTTACCAAGAAGTACTTCTACAGGACTAAAAGCTTCTAAGAAGATATTGAAGTACTACGTTGTGGTTAAAGACTGTGGGGAAGAAGTGGCAATGCCACTACATGATTTTGTGAATCTGAAATAAAGCTTAGACAAGGCACAAAGAATGCTGCATGTTGTGTTAATTGAAGTTTACAGGTTACAACCCTCTGCACTGCCTCATCAAAGTCTCTTCAACTTACTTGATTAGAACCTGGGAGGCTGTTCTTGTATACATTCCATCCCTCACACTCCAAGATCTATCATCTCTTATAAGTCACATCACAACAAGTCTCCTCTCCTGTCAACATTCCTTTCCCTTACCATCGCAATTCTATTCTTATTCCAAAACCTGTCCTCCTCCTCATTATCACCACACCTTTCATCAGTCTCTCCACCAAAACCGGTTCATTATATAGTGAATCACCCTTTTTCTTTACAACTCCTTTTCTTTACGCTCACCCAACCTTTACCACATGCACCAGCCATTCTAATGGTCTCCATTATTTACCTATTTGTTCTCTCTACCATCCCATTTACCTTCTGGATGATACAATGCACACCTTATGTGCTATATCCCACATCTTTACAAATACTTTTGGAAACAACCTCCAACAAATTGTGTGCCATTATCAATGAGAATGCTAGAGGGCAATTCCTCTCTAGCAAAAACCTCTTGCAAAAATGCAACTATTCTTTCACCATGCGTCTCTTACTATCTTATATTTAACCCACCTGGACAATAAATCAACAAGTACATACTTATCTCTCCAGGACCCAAAATGTCCATGGCTAATTCATCCCAAACATTACCAGGCACATTGGTCTCCATAATCGGTTGTAATTTAGCAACTTCTCCCGTCCCTGACTTTTCACATTCTACACAATCATTTAGTCTTCTTTCCACTTCATGGTCAATACAGGGCCACCAATATTCTCCACTCAGTATGGCCTTTGTGCGAGTAATGCTAACGTGTCCCTCATGTTCCAGACCTATAATCTTCTCACGAATGTCCATCGGCACAACTACACACTCCCAACGGTACAATAAGCCTTCCACCACACACAATTCATCTCATTCCTCCTAAAAGGTTCTCTCTCCATGGTTTAACAAACTCTTCTGTGGCCAACTCACCTCAACATACCTTCTAACATTCTTTACAGCTTCATCCTGTCCATGACTTCTAGCCACTCCACTTAAGTCACAATGCCATCATAATTCACATAAATCCTCTCCATCATTTCCTCATGACCACATTCCTCTTCCTCCTGAACTCCCAGATGTGATAAAGGACCAGCCAAGATGTTATCACATCCTGGTATCACTTCCATGTTAAACCTGTGACATTGTAGTCATGTTACTCAACTCGCCCCCACCCCTTCAAGACACTTTACTGAGAACCTTTGTCTGAAATATACTCTTAAGAGGCTTACGATCAGGTCAAATCACAAACTCCATGCCCCACAGGAAGTTCTGTAATTGTTCTATCGCCCAATTGCTTGCCAGTGCTTCCTTTTTTTAGAACTGAATAATTCCTTTCAGGCCCTTTTAATACGCGAGAGGCATGGGCAATAATCTCATCCTTTCCATCACCTCTTATCTGGGACAATACTGCTCCCATGCCGCTATCGCTGGCATCCATAGTAACAACACTTTTTCTTCTTGTATCAAACCATTTTAATGCCTTGCCAAGTCTATTTCCACCTTGATGCAACAAAATTCCTTCTCGCATGCACTGCTCCATATAAACTCTTCATTTTTCTTAAGTAGTTTCCTCATTTCATCCACTTTATCCACGAGATTGTTCACAAACTTGTGGTAGAATTCAATCATAACTAGAAATCTAAGTTCTCCTTTCGTTGTCGGTCTCGCAACCTTCTTGATAGCATTCATCATCTCACGTTTGGGCTTTAAACTCGAACTTGATATTTCATGACCTAGATATTCAACCTTCTCCCTTTTGAGTACACAACTTCTTTCTCACAGATACTCCCTTCTTCTCGAGAATCATCAATAATTGTTCCAGAATTAGGTCATGTTTGTTCTCAATCTCACCACACACTAAAATGTCATCTTGAAAGCAAAATACTCCTTTCATACCCCTGAGGAATGAGCCATCACTTTCGATGCCGATACCAAGCCAAACAGCATCCTCCTATTCTTAAACACCCCTTGATGAGTTATTAATGCTGTAAACTTCCTACTCTCTTCTTCGAACTCAATTTGATAAGCCGAGGCCATGTCCAATTTAGAAAACACCCTTCCTCTTCCTATCATAGATAAGATTTCATTCGTTTTTGGTAATGGGTGTCTTTTCTACCAAAACACAGTTGTTTATTTGAGGCAGGTCAATGCATAATCTCAACTCGCTGACGTGCTTATTCACCACCACTAGTGGCGAAGTCCACTGCACTCCTCCTGCCCTCTCAATTATACCTTCCCTTTGCAACTTCTCAAGTTCTCCTTATTACACCTTCTCTCAGAACCAAAAGGCGCTGAGCGCAGCTTTGCAGCTATGGAATTGCTTCCCTTCTTTAGTATTATCTGATGCCTCATCCCTTTAACTCTTCCTATGCCTTGTTCAAACACTCTTTTAAACCTCTTACACACTGCTACATCCCCAACCTATAACACCTGTTCCACCATATAAGGATTCAGCCTGATCCATAATCTCTTTTGGTCACCCCATCCTTATAAGGTTGCACCCTTCCTTGATATATATTTATTTTTCCTTGAGCACTTCTTCCTTTTGAAAGCTAAATTGAGCATCAAAATAACCCAATAACTCTTATTTGGTCAAGGTTATACCCTCCAGGATTCACATCTGCTTTATGCAAATTCCCGAAATGACCTCCTACCACTTGCTCAAACACTTTTGGATATTAACACTATTTTTGCCCCTGACACAGCTATCATAGTGATCTCCTTCCCATTCACACATATTACAGCATAGGGGCTCTCGCACACATCTTCAACACTTTGCACTACATTCACAGTAATGGTCTCAATCTGACAGTCTTCCTCATCTTCTGAGGATCCACCTTCCTCTTCAGCTACATAAAGAACTTTCTTTTGGGTGCATTTAAAGCTTTTACAAAAACTTTTGAAGTTCCCTCTTTTGTTACATTTGGCACATACAGCCTTGCAACCAAGGCAAATAGGCGAAGCAGCAAAATGTGACCCGCTCGCACAACGGAAATATAGTCGCTAATATCCATTCTGGTACGTGGCCTTGCCGATTATCCACACTACTATTTTGGTTAGAATTTTCTTTCCCCTTTTTGTTTTCCGTCTGATACTTTTAAAACTGCAACTTTGCTGCTATTATTTTCTGCCTTTGTTACCTTGGCAACACATACTAGTGAGTGTTCAACACAATTAGCAATTTCCAAAACTTCATCTAGCTTAGGTTCATATCTTAACCAGAGTTCTTCTCTTATTTTATTGCTGTTACAATGTATCATGAACTGGTCTCTAATATACTCCTCAAAGTGCTGCAGTGCGGTTACATATTCTTACACACTTTCTCCATGTTCCTGTACTCGCACCCCAACATTGTAGTATTCTAGGATGGTGCTGGTCTTAGGATTGAAGTGTCTATCTAATATCAGCAAAGCCACCTCAAACTCATTAGATGCCTTCCCTTCTCCTGCTCCACTTAATGGTGGTAACGTGTCAGATACGCTGCCCTTCATATCCCATTTGTCCCTTCCTATCATAGGAGACAGAATTTCCACATGCAGCTTTTATATAGTGCAGGTAGCCATTCTTCCATTGGTTCCATTTTATTTTCACTGGACCCTGTGATGTCATAAATGTTGCTGGTCCTAGTACACCTGTCATGGCCATCCTGCTGTAGAATACTAATGCTCAGAATAAATCCACTCTCCTAAATGCCTGTGAAACGTGAATACAATCACTTTGCACACAATCACAAATACTTCCTTGTATTGGTGAATGAGTTAATGTGCATTACTTCCTTTGATTGTTCATAGGATGGACTGCATATACATTTGCACTCTAAAACGTAGCTCAAAACAGTGTGCATTAACAAAGTGCCTCCAGTATTTAAAACAATCCTTCATTCGTGGCTCTCCTGGAACACTATCTGCATTGTAATAGTTCTGTGAACAGCACGTTGTCATGGCAATGGCAGACAACAAATGACAATGCATTACTTACCGTAAAAGCATTTCTGATGGTTGTATCTGCTTAGATTCACATGCTGTGCATAGGTCCGACATCCAGTGGTCACTGCGGAGTATTGCATTTTGTTTTTCGTAGTCGAAAAGGGGACGTCGACAAGGCGTGTCTGTAACACTATCCCTATAGTGACGTGCGTTGTACCCACAATCCCTCACGCGTCGAGGTCCCTCTGTTTGTATTTTTCTGCCCTGAGGGAGCCTTCTAGACGTGAGTACAGAAAAGAGAGAAATATAGAAAAGGATGTCTATGTTCCTTCCATCCGAGCGGGGAGAAAGGGTGGGTGCATGTGAATCTAAGCAGATACAACCATCAGAAATGCTTTTACGGTAAGTAATGCATTGTCTTCTGATGTTTGTTAATCTGCTTAGAATCACATGCTGTGCATAGACTAGCGAGCAGTACCCGGAGTTAGCGGTGGGTTATGAGAAGGAACAGTAGAGAAAAGATGTCTTAATACTGCCTGTCCCACCTGGGAGTCAGATCTAGAGTGTGTATCTAGACAGTAGTGTTTCGTAAAGGTGTGCACAGAACTCCAGGTAGCCGCTTTGCAGATGGACTCAAGGGGAACATTTGCAATGAATGCTATGGAAGCCCCAGTGCCTCGAGTGGAATGTGCTCTTGGCTTGAAGGGTAGTTCTCTCTTAGCAAGAGTGTAACAGAGAGTGATGCATTGAACAATCCATCTAGATATAGTGGACTTTGAAACTGCATCTCCTTCTCTTCCTGCTGCCACAGAGACAAAGAACTGATTAGTCTTTCTCAGTGGTCTGGTTCTTTCCATGTAGAACATGACAGCTCTGCGTACATCCAGTGTATGCAGACTTTTTTCTCCCAAGCTGGAAGGGTTTTGAAAGAACGTTGGTAGTTCTATAGACTGGTTTACATGAAATTTCGATATGAATTTTGGTGCAAACCTTGGGTGTGTGCGTAGAACCACTTTATCTTTGTGAACTGTTACGAAGGGGTCTAGTACAGAAAGAGCCTGTAGTTCACTTACTCTCCTAATGGAGGTGACAGCTATTAGGAAAGCAGTCTTAAGAGTGAGGTCTTTAAGAGTTGCCTTGTGCATGGGTTTGAAAGGAGGGCCCATGAGTCTAGAAAGTACCACATTTAAGTCCCATCCGGGAGCTGGGTTAGCTATCGGAGGGTGTATTCTCTTTACCCCCTCCATGAAGGCCTTGATAACTGGTATCTTCCACCACGACACTTTAAGTTGGGAAGTGGTGTATGCAGAAAGTGCCGCTAGGTGGACTTTAATGGAATTGAACACTAGACCTGAATCCAGTAAATGGGTCAAGTATAGGACAATATTAGTAGGAGAGCAGTCAATTGGGTTGATGCTCTTAATTCTACACCAGATGACAAATCTTTTCCACTTGCTAGAATAGCAGTGGCGAGTATTCGGTTTTCTGGCTTCCCTGAGGATGTCCATACATCTCTGCGGGAGTTGTAAATGTCCAAATTCTACGATCTCAGGAGCCAGGCTGCTAAGTTCATGGTCTGAGGGCATGGGTGCAGTGTCCTGCCCTTGTCCTGTGACAGCATGTTGTACGGGCAGGGAAGTTTCACTGGGGGAGATAGGGACATCTCCATCAAGTGAGCGAACCATGGCTGCCGGGCCCACATTGGGGCCACTAGTATCATGGTAACCTGCTCGTGGTGCATCTTGTGCACCACTTTGTTGAGAAGGGGAGTCGGGGGGGAAAGGCGTAAACAAATTTCCCTGACCATTGAATCGACAGACCGTTCCCCTTGGACTGGTTCTGGGGGTACCTGGAGGCGTAACTTTGGCATTGTGAGTTTTCCATAGTTGCGAACAGGTCTATTTCTGGGAATCCCCATTGAGTGAAGACGTCTAAGACGATGTCTTCGTGCAATTGCCATTCGTACTCTTCGGGCAGGGGGAAGTCTCTGCTGAGTTTGTCTGCTAGCAGATTGAGTTCCCCTGGTACATGTTGTGATAGTAGGAACATGTTGTGTTTGAGAGCCCACTTCCATATATTCTGGGACAGCTTGGACAGTCCTGGAGAGTGAGTGCCCCCTTGCTTGTTGAGGTAGTACATGGCTGTGGTGCTGTCTGTGAGGACCATCACTGTCTTTCCTTGTAGGTGTTCCTGAAAGGCTTTCAGTGCTTTGAACACCGCTAGAAGTTCCAGCAGGTTTATATGCTTGGATGCTAAGCTCGGAGTCCACGCTTCGTGAGCAGTCTGATGGGATAGGTGAGCCCCCCATCCTGTGAGGGATGCGTCTGTGGTTAGAGTGGCTTCCACTGCGGGTGTGGCAAAAGTCTTCCCTAATAACAGGTTTTCTTTTGTCCACCACCTCAGCGAGAGAACTAAGGCCTGCGAGACCACCACTAGATCGTCCCATTGTCCGCTGGCCTGACACCACTGGCTGTTGAGCCACTCCTGCATTGGGCGCATGCGCATGCGCAGGCGCGCGTGAGGTACCAAATAAATACATGACGCCATCATCCCTAGCAAGCGCATAGCTTTGCGTACCGTCACCTCTCGACCTGCTACATAATGGGGGATCTGAAACAGCATGTTTTGGACCCTCTCGTTGGAGGGGAAGACGAGGCCGTCCTTTGTTTGAATTAGAGCCCCTAAAAATTGTTTGACTTGGCTGGGTTCTAAGCTGGACTTCTTTTCGTTGATGGAGAAGCCCAGTTGGTACAAAAGGTCTACAGTCTTTTGGGTATTGGAGAAGCATGTCTCGTAAGAATCCCCGGTTATGAGCCAGTCGTCGAGGTAAGGGTATACTGGGATGGATAGCCTGCGCAGGTGGGCCGCTGCCACTGCCAGTACTTTTGTGAATACCCTTGGTGCAGAAGCTATCCCGAAGGGTAGTACTCTGAATTGGTAGTGTTTGTTCCCTATCTTGAACCTGAGGTATTTTCTGTGTGCTGGCAACATTAAAATATGAAAGTATGCATCTTTCATGTCTAGCGTTGTCATGTAATCCCCTTGTGATAACAGTGGGATTACTTCCTGCAAGGTCACCATACGAAACTTTTGGGGTTTGACAAAGTTGTTCGCTGGGCGCAGATCTAATACAGGGCGCATGGTTGGGTCCTTTTTGGGTACAAGGAAGTACACTGAATAAATACCTTCTGTTACCTGAGATAGGGGGACAGCTTCTATAGCTTCTTTTTTCAGTAGTTCTTCTACTTCTTGAAGAAGAATGGTGAGGTGTTCCGGTGTTATGCGTTGGTTCCGTGGGGGTCTGTACTTCGGGGAACCGTTGAATTCTATGCAGTATCCGTGGGCTATGGTGGATAATACCCAGCGGTCTGACGATATTCCCTCCCATGCTGATAGGAACGATGTTAGCCGGCCCCCGACCGGTGATGCATGGGAGGGGACCCGAATTTTCGGGTCATTTGCTGGTATTGGGCGTGGAACCTCTGGGGCTGGAGGTGCGACCTCTTCCTCTGCCACGCCGTTGGCCTCTTTGACTGAACTGGGTGTTACCCTGGTTAGAGGGCCAGTTGGTAGCAGAGTAAAATTGTTGTTGGTTCTGCTGTTGTCGTTGGCCACGAAAGGAGCGTCTATTGCCATAGCCGCGTCTGTTAGGGGGCCTAGAAATTTGGTCAAGAGTCTTGATGGTATCAAACTCTTTCTTCGCATGTTCTAGGGCCTCATCAACTGCCTTCCCAAACAGATGTGTTTGTTCTATGGGCTTATTTATGAGGGAGGCTTGGGTTTCGGGCTTAAAACCTGAATTGCGTAGCCAGACATGGCGTTTGAGAAGTATTCCCTGAACCAGGGAGCGGCCAGCCGTCTCAGCGGCATCTAGGGAGTTCTTTACGATGCCCTGGTTTACAAGCGTTCCCTCTGATATTACAGCTAACAGACGTGAACGCAGGGGTTCAGGTGCGTCCTCTGCTTGGCTGCGCAGCTTGCTCCACTGTGCATCTGCGTAGCTAGCTAGTAGGGAATTGTTATTTGCAATTCTAGTTGAGAAGGCGGCGGAGGTCGAGATTCTTTTCCCAAGTGCGTAGAGCTTCTTGCCCTCCTTGTCAGGTGGTGCTTCACTAGTGGATAGTGGTACCCCCGCTCTTTTTCTTGTATTAGTAACTACAAGGGAGTCCGGAATAGAATGTCCTCTGATGTACAAAGGGTCAGAGGATGAAGGGCTGAAGAGCTTTTCTATTCTAGGGTTGACCCCTCTTACTAAGGCTGGATTGGAAAGGGAAGGAGAAATTCTTCTCTTAATAGAAGCCAGGAGCGGAATAGACTGGCTAACAGGGGCTTTTTCTTTAATAACTTTTTCTACAAAGTCTATGTCAGGAAGAGTTTCCCCTGTGTCTATCTCAAAATGCGCTGCTGCCTTGCGCAATAGTGCATTGAGTGAAGGTTGGTCATCTATGGGAGAGGAGTTCCCAATATGTGAATCCTTGAGAGGAGAATGGTGAAAGGCATCAGGGTCTGAGTGCACTGATGGGGATTGCCAAGGCTGCACTGACGGGGATTGCCAGGGCTGCGAGGTAGCTGTATCTTCTTCAAAAGCTCCTGCAGTAGTGTAAATATCTTCTTCGAACCCCTCTTCCTCATGTTCTTCCTCTCCACCCAAACACTCATCTTCCTGTAGGTATTGCTCCTCCTCAGTGAGGTCATATACATCTGTGGAAGGGGGAAACAGCCTAGGAATCTTGACTCTAGGGTCATCCTGGGGCCATTCTCTTTGTCTTTTGTGAGTGGGTGGGTCTTGGCTTCCCAGAAACCTTTCCATTTTCTCCATACAAGAATGGAGTCTTTCAAGGGTCTCATGGGGTACCCCTGAATAGTCTAGAGGGGGGAAATCAGTGTTTTCACCTTCAAACCGCTTAGAACGCTCCCACAACGTCGAGGAGAGGTTTGCGTCTCCCTCTGAAAAGCCCTCCGGTAGTTCAGAAGTGCCCTTAGATGAAAGGGGCTGTTCCTGGCTACTTTTGTGCTTTTTCGGCGCGGTATTCGACGTTTGTTTCGTCGTCCGCGTATGTTTGTCTTCGGAGACAATTCTCGCTAGGCTCTCGACAACGAGTTTGTCAGTCGAGGGCTCTGGTGTCGACGTTGCCTGCGTTGCGCGTTGTTCCTCGACGGCCGCTCTATGGAGCGTTACGTCGGATGATTTTGAGGTAGCGCCCGTGTTTGATGAAAGCCCAATCGCTGGTCGCGGCTGCGTTTGCGGGTGGGGCTTGAGACCTTTACGGTCTGAGGTAGACGCCGGAGTGCCCTGCGTCCCCTTCGGCGCTGATGGAACCTTCGTCCTCGACGAAGAAGAGCCGTGGGTTGTGTGTTTAGTTTTATGGGGTTTATGTGCGTCCTTGTCGCCGGGGTGTTCATCCCCATAAGCAGGGCGTGAGCCGAGCCCGTCGGGGCCGGGGACGGACGTCGAGGAGCGCGAGCGCTCCTTCTGGGGGTTCATGACTTCCGTGACGGACGTCGAGTTATCACCCTCCTCGTCACTTTCTGTAACAGCGGCGGCGGGTGAGGAAACTGACTTCGACATAGCGTAGTCCGCCCACCTCTTAACCTTTAGTTCTTTGAGAGTTCTTGGTTTCAAGAGCTTGCAGGCCGCGCAGCTGTCCTCTTTATGATCGAGGGGCAAGCAACGATTACAGAGCTTGTGTTTATCCTTCCACGTGTATTTGCCCCTACAGCGTGGGCAAAACTTAAAAGGTGTCCTCTCCATAGCTGAGGCAATAATAGCTGGTGATAACAACCCCAAGGGAAAGATAGGGGAGAAAGAAAGACATTCTCAAAGAAGATAAAAGTTCGAACCCCCACTCTCCCTACTGTATGTTGGCCGTCGAGGCCAGGCCACGTGTTCGGCAGCGCCGAAGGATCTCCTCCGCCTCTTCCCCTCTGTCGAAAACCTGTTCGGCGGAGAAACAGCTTCACAGCTAACGTCGAGGGGAGGGATCGTTAACAATATAATAAGTATAATAAAGGACCGAGGTCCGTGGCAAGTATTAGCAATGTCTCTCTAGGAGCTCCGCGAAAGGCGACCAGAAACTGGGCGGAAAAAAACAATCTGAGGGACCTCGACGCGTGAGGGATTGTGGGTACAACGCACGTCACTATAGGGATAGTGTTACAGACACGCCTTGTCGACGTCCCCTTTTCGACTACGAAAAACAAAATGCAATACTCCGCAGTGACCACTGGATGTCGGACCTATGCACAGCATGTGATTCTAAGCAGATTAACAAACATCAGAAATGTCCATACACTGTAGGGCGCCGCTGTGTCCTTTACTTTACACTAATGAGCAGCCACAGAGCTGTGATAAATTGTGTTCAGTGATGCTGTTGGCAGAGCGCACGCTGGGTTGTTTGTATGAGCTCGGCGCCCTTCACGTGTGGGAGCCCCAATCTGATTGGGAGGGCTTTTGGGACACATGCAAACCTCACAGGGAGTGATGGATTACTGGCAAATGTGCTTCCTACCTTTTGGTACAACACTCCTCCAGATCTGAACGCAGGCTCTGCTTCGGTCCGCCTTTTCCTTCGCTCGATCACTGCTTTTCACTTCTGCTCGTTGCTAGGCATGAGCAAGGGCCACGCCAGGCTTTCCAGGCTGTCCTCCCCGTGGGATGAGGATCTCCCAGAGATAGGTGGCAACATGAAGGTAGGTGGCACTACTTAGAAGTTACCTCACGCTGGGGGTTGTATCTTTTTCTTTTAGCTCGCCATTGATATAAAGCTTGGACAAGGCAGAAAGAATGCCTTATATTGCGTTTATTGAAGTTTACAGGTTACAACCCCCAGCACAGCCTCCTCCCATCCAAGTCTCTTCAACTGCCTTGATTAGAACCTGGAAGGGTGTTCTTCCGTGTCCCTGCACTCACAATTATCATGGGTATTGTGACGGGGTAGCCCTCCACAAAGAACAACACTGACTTGCAGTGTAAGTCCAAGGGTGTTTATTAACATTACCGATTGTCAGAATGTCTTTGGATTCAAGGTTCTTCGGTGCCTACTGGGGCAAGAGATGGGGTGCTGGCGCTAAGGCCATCCCTGTCTACCTTGACTACACCCGCCTTGTCCATGCATCCCTAACTCAGACGTACCTAACAATGATGTTTGATCGATAACACCTATTGTCCGTTTCTTATTCAATTTTGAGACGTGCCTAAGCGATGGCTCACTGTCTCCCTAGAGGTTTTCTAGGCTTTCCCTACCTTAGCATGCTTAGTAATCCTAGGGAGTTAGGGGTGGTGCCTTCTTCCACCCGGTGTCATGGTCACTTTTTACATACCAGCTCATACATGACCCTTCGCTATACTACAACAACCAGAAAGAGACCAGGGAGCTATTTACCGACGTTTTAGTTCAAGCTCCTTCAATACAACTAACAACAATCGCCAACAAAAGGATCAAAAACGTCCACCTGTCTTTCCCTTGTTGTCCCTTAGGTCATAACGACTTGGCCCATGGACCAAATAAGTAGCATGTCGACATACAATACTCCAAACAAAAACATATGTTTACAATTTTATTTAGTATAAATCACTCATTCAACAACAACATACACTTAGGTAAAAAAATATATAAAACCTAGTGCACTTATAAAACATACATCATACAAAAATTGTAAAACTGAATACAACAAAGTAGTAGAAAATAGGAAAAAAGACAAATTCGGAAAAAAGTATCAACAATTGATAAAAAAACGTTTAAGTGCAACACCCATTAACACCCTGCCTATACAAAACTATGATATAGGACACCTTTATGAACACCAAATTAATAATGCATAAAATAACAGTGATCGGTAGCTTCTGAGGTTCCTTTCAATCTAGGATACCTCGTACACCTCTGACAATGGTTTGAGTAGAATTCTTCCTCATTTCTGCTACCCTGGGGGATACTCTAACTGAATGTTACTCTACTGTATTGTTAACTTATAACAATACCATATCTCAACAACCCTTCGCTATACTAGCCTCTTCAGATGTTCCACTCCCCCCACGTCACTGTCCCTCCGATCTCTCAATCCACCTCTACCCTTTAATCTTCTTTTCTTACTCCTGTTTTTACTATCGCTCGCACCTTCCTCTATCTCTGTTGTCTTCTCTTCTTTTTCCCCTCACTCTACTTCCTTGCCTCTTGCTATTCTCCTAGTTATTCTCTAGTTACTCCTATTCTCCAACCCACTGTCACACTTACTATTCTTCCTCCACTACTGTTCTTATTCCGCTCCCAACACTATCCCTTTACTTCTTACTACTGTCAGTCTCTTTTGCTCACTAACGCTTGGTACCACCCTCTCCTACCAACAACTACTTGACTGATTATTTCCCTCACAAGCTGCTCCTCTGCACCCACTACCTACTGTCTCTACTCCCTCTGCCCCTACTACCCCTCCACTCTGCTCCTCCTACTCTAGCTCTACTACTCGCACTCTCCCTCTATGGCTCACACTCTGCACTCTCACACACAAACGCTCCACAGACCACCTCAATATTATAGCATTTGCAGTCCTTTCTCTCTCGCCTCCTCTGGTCTGTCGTACGTCCTCCAACTCCAGTCCTTACCCAACTAACCCACACAAGCATTCACACCGACCTACTTAAATCTCCCACACCGTCCATGATTGGCTACTTATCTTAATGGCTTAATTGGCTCCATGGGCTGTGACAGGGGAAAGCCATTGGAGGGTTGAAAAGGGCTGGTAAACCCTGCCCCATTCCAAAATGGACCCTGCTGGTGTCCAGGTATGGTGAAGTGAGTGATGGGGAAGGCGCTCCTGCCATTTACTTTATATTTCCCTGGTGGTTTAGTGCAGGCTTGTCCCTGTCCTTTTTTGGCCTTCGTCCTCTGCATCTCTTAAACGTGTCCTCAGGCATTGGGCAAACGGTGTTGTGGTACTCATGGTACCCCTTGACTTTTTTGTAGACCGTTGCTCCTCGCATTCTGCTGTAGAGTCCCATGGCTGCTGATGTTTTCTCCTGATGGTGGTGCCACCATCTGTGCAGGTAAGGTGGGGTAGGGGCTGGCCTGCTTGCCCCCTCCAACAGGGCCATATTTCCACATTCTGTTACAAATTGTTATCAATCCTTCACCTACCTCAAAGTTTGTACATATTCATGTATGTCCCGATTTATAGATCCCACCCCTAAATAAATGACAAACAAAATGTAAGGGCAGTCCTTCCATGCGACAACTTCATATATTCACCCACTTTTCAGTGTTTATACACGGCTTCAAATACTTAGCAAGAAGACATCTCTGCAGTCTACTATGGTTGTTATTATTGCGCAGATGGATGTTTTTGTTGCTGAATCACCATGTAGATTTTTTTAAACTACAGGTAATTTAATTCTACTTTATGATAGTTTTCCTATCATCAACCAAATTTATTTACAGAGCATTTTAACCAACATTCCCTCCCTAGTTTCCTATTTATCTATTTTCAACAATTTAATGTATTTTCATGTCTTCAAGGACTATATCATATTTGTTCCTTTTTTAACTATACAGTGTGTTTGTCATCGCTATCATCTTTTATCTTGCACCATGAAGTTTTATAACGCCTTCTTTACTTTTTTTGCGGGTGAAAGGCCATTGACGTATATGGGCGGGTCAGAGCTGCTTACAGGTCAGGGCATAACCGTGGATGCATGTGAGAGATTTTAGTTTTATAAATCTGTTGCATACTTTGATCATTCTTTTTGTTTTTACATCTTATTTTAGAAGTTCTTGTTCATAAAACAATGCTGTATGGTTTGGGATTGTCCGAATTTCAGCCATGATAAGACTCCTGGTAAAGTCAAGGTATACAATAAGCAGTGTCGCATAGCAGTTTGCTATGCAATTCTGTAGGTTTGCTAATTTGACACTTGTGTAGCAAAGAGAGCTATTTAAGTTACCCTGGTCAATTAAAGCACAGCTCACCCTGCATTCCCCTCTTGCTCGCAGTGCTCTCTCCACTTTTTTTTATTATTATTTTTTTTTTGTTGTGTTCACTGCAAGTTCAAAGGGGCTAATGGAGAGAGAGCGCAGCAGTAATCGTCTCCTCTGTTAATTGCCTAAGGCCTAGGCAGGAGAGCTAGGCAAACCTTTTGTTGTCTTTTTCAAATAATTGAAAACCAGAACTAATCTGGATGCTACATTTAAAATATAAATTGTTAATTACAATATTGCTACTGTTAAACACTGCATTGTCTCCATGCTTTACAGTAAAGTTTAGGTTAGTGTATCATCTCATAGTGTCAATTTTAATTGTTTATGGGCAGAGGCATCACATTGACCAGTGAAGACCTTTGTGTTCTGTGACATGCTGGTTGCATACATCTGTGCAACTGGTGCTCAACCCATGAGCTGATTCCATACTCCTTGACATTTTATCTTATCACCCTGTTGCTTTATACCAACTACCCTATAAGCGAGATACCAACAAACTACAAAATTCCACCTAGATTGCCCATTTCTCTGCCTGCTACACCATCCACTGTGCCTAGTGTCTTACTTTGTTTCCACTTACGTAATGAATACACAAAGCTAACTAGGTGTCAACACAAAGCAGTAATCCATAGTTCCCTCCAGTCTGTGCATCTACAGATTTACTGTAATACCATGCACTATAAATAGCCTCCAGAACCTGCTTTGCTCTATGATTATGATTGCATTATATATTAGTACTTATGTGAGAGCTTGCAAAACTGTTTTCAGAGCCTTTTTATCATATCTATTTGTGTCCATTCATGCAGCTGACCTTTTTATATTTTAGAGACACTTGCCGGGCTCGCAAAGTCTACCTTTTCACTCGCATAGTCGAGTAGATTTTATGAAAAGCGAGTACCATTTACAGGGGATGTTTGAAACATTTATGTAAGATTTAATTTGCAGTAAATGTCAAATTAAAGTTTCACTGTGCATGGCTGGCCTCTGGGTGGCAGCAGTGTGCCAAACATACAGTGACTTTGTGGTGACATGCATCATTTTACAGAAAATAGGTTTATATTTTTGTCATCCATTACTATGAGGCAAGTGCATTTATTTTACGTCAAGTAGGTAAACTCATTTATTCAACCAGCAGGTGTAGCAGAATGTTAAAGAATTTGCAATGCCTGACCCAGCTCACTGTTGTACTTCAAAAGGACACAAACATGATGTATTGATGTCTTTATTATTATGACATTAAAACATTAGCAATGTTAAATCATTCAAATGTGGTTGTTTGCTAATCAAGACAATTTTAATAAGCAAACTCTGCTAATACATTTTTGAAAATGTATTCATGCCTTGATAGTGCTGCACTATTTCCAGAAGGACATGTCTTTGGTTTGATTATGGCTGCTCAACTGTGGCTTCCCAGATTCCGAATTTCACGGCTGAGCCAAAGGATGTCTTTGAGGACGTGTAGCTAACCGATTCTGCATGTGTAGCATGCACTTCTCTGATGATGTTTGAAACTTCAAACTTCACTAAAAAGGATTGCACCAGACACACCTCTAATTTACTTCCCAATGCTGATCCAACTGTAGTTCATCACACACAGACAGGTAAGTAACAACATCTAATAACAATATATATTACTCCCACTATCTGCATAATATCTGTCCTGATTTCTATTGCAATTATTTCCTTAACAATGTATGCAATAAATCCTACAATATTCTGAATTTTTTTATCGACTATCCTTTTTTTAATGTTGCGTATATTTCTAACTTTGTATACCATAGCAATGTCGCCAAGTAATTGTAATGTCTGTTTTCGTAGTTATTTTTGTACTTTAATTTCAACGTCCTTTAATTATATAGACACAGTAGATAGAAGTGCTGCCGGAAGAAACGACAAGCACTTCTTCTAGCCAACCAGTCAGCCTTTATGACATGCCTATAAATATTAAAATGTACATGTTTTAAACATAATATATTTTGTATTGAGTTTGTTCATGAATAGATATATATATATATTTTCCCCAGGAACAAGCTTCAACATCGAGCAATATTTTCTCCTCCACCGACTTCTACAGAAACATCACTTGCAATTTAAGAATTACTCTTCCTTTAATATTTACTTCGTTTTACATTATTTTTATTATTATAAATGACTATATATAATATACAGGAGGATGCTGGTACGTCAGCAATATACTCTTTCATTTCAAACTGGTCAGGCGGTGGAGATATGAAATACTACTATTAGACATTTTATAATGTATGCGTGGCAAATTTGATCTATTTAAAAATGTGTACTTTTTTAAGATATACATTTGAAACTTCAATAGGTTTTTGTTTTTTAAATCGATTGACTGTGCGATAGAATTTTAAATAATGTACCATTTGAGAAATATGAAATCATGCAATCTTCAATGTTGTCATGCACCTTGTTCTGTGTACCGTCATCAGTAAAGCATAAATCAAAATGTGAATTTCACTGCATTCCATAGATTCATTTCTTCTCTAGATTCTCAATGGTATGTCTTTCTATATTGGATAAACAAACCACAATGGCAATGTTCAACAGGTATATATTTGATCATTATTGTATTCTTTGAATTCTACATTTGTTTAGTCAATAACTTTGTTTTTAGTAATACGTTTTGGATGATAACACTGTGGTTTCATATCATTTACTTGGGTCACCATCACTTGTAGTCATACATATTAATGCTGAAAAGTGCACTATTCAGTACTTATCGACTGATACCATACAGGGTTAATGTTCTGATTGCTAATTATTTGGAATCAAAGTCCTTCATTACTAGATGTAGGAGACTATGAAGTACATAGTGCCTTGTGTAATCGCAAATGAAATACAATAAATCATGTTCATACCAAAAATAATTTTGTATATATTTATTTCATGTGTTGCTATGGACAAGGAGTCTACTACTGATGCAGTGGAGATGGAAGAAACATGAGCAACACAGATACAAAGTAAAAGACAGTCCTCATTGTTATGCATTGTAGTTTCATTTATCAATATTCAAAGTGGTCATTAAAGTGAAATTGTGTGAATTGTAGAATGTACTTATATGTGTTTTCAGTAATGCTGATTCTACTGTTTTCAATATGCTGTACATGAATCACATGCAAACAATAATGTGCCTAATTCACAGAAGCGTTTTATAATGGAAAATCCCCATTGGAAACGCTGTGAATCAGGGCCAATATGTTTTAATTTCTGATGTATAGTTTGTGTTCACATGTGTTTTCTTCTGTGATTCGCAGGAGGATACATAGGTGCAAACCCCTACCTCCATTCCCTACAACACTACTGATGGAGAAGATATTTCTTTAAACAAATATTTAAATATTTCCATATGTATAGCAAGATAATTTTGAGATGTAAGTGCCTTTTCTTTTAAAATCCCTTATCTGATTCTTATATACAGTAAGTTTTATAATCTTATGCCATCATAATTATTTTATTTTCAATGTGTTCACTTCTTGTGCAGCGGCATGACTCGGTATAAATTCATATTTACATATCAAGTTATAGCACGTATGTGAAAACGGTTGGACAGAGTTTTTGGGTGTGCGTGTACATGTTTAGTATATATAGATTAATAATATCCCCACTATGGATAATATGGCATGTTTTAAAATAAAATATATTTAACCTTAAATGAATGAGGAACAGACTATGATCACATCAGTAAGGTATCATAAAATGTATTTGTGCTTTGTGATGTACAAGGATTTAACCACTTAGAGGTCTACCCTGAACAAACACCAGAAACACAGGTAGAAAAGTTGAATTGACAGCCTCTTTCTTTTTTGTATATGTTTGAAAGTGTTTTAGATCTAATAATAAAACTGTTGTGTATGCCATTTTTGACGTTATGTTATTGCTTTAATTTGTATGTGTATCTTTTGTGTGCTCTGAATGCTTGTAATAAGCCAGGTTGGCAGCCCCAGCTCATTCATTTCGCCCATAGGAGGTTTCTGCCTATCGTGTCAAATGCTCAGGCTAAGTCGTTGAATGCAAGGTTTAGCTTGAGTTGTGTCTGATTGTGTAGGCCTTCAACATTTTTTATAGAAACAAATCTAGACTTGTCTACCTCCTTGACAAACCCAGATTGATAGATGTCACAGCACCCAGTTTAACAGTCCTTCCAAATCCAACAAGGCAAACAACTTGCCCGCCATGTCCAGATGGGCAATAGGGCGATGGTTCTTAGGATCAGCCCTTTTGCACTATTGGAATGTGTTCATGGAACCAAATACAGATGCTATTGACACCATCTGTTGAGGTTTTCTTAAGAATAATCATGAGATGTGACACACCTGTTACAACAAGTACATTATTCAGCGCACTCATTAACAAATAATGTATTTGTTTTTTTATTATGCATTAAAGGTGCCAATTCAGCACCAGATAAGGGGGGGGGGGGGGCATACCTACCACCTTCGAGAGTAAGCAAGGGGGATACTGGGAACCTCCTGTGGGGAAAAAGCACAGGTACACAAACCAGCTGCAGTCACACCATGAAGGATTGCCTCCATGGGAAATTGGGGTAGGATGCACTGTGTGTACCATCTGCCCAGGAAACCTCTGGGTGCCACTACTAGATATGGAATAAATCCCAGGTAAACACATTTTGCAGGGACGCCCCCAGGTTGGGCCTAGAGGGGACGTGGACTTGAGCCAGTGAACTGTTTACATGGCCACGACTGCCTATCAGCAGATGGTAAGGGGAATGGGAAGATGAATGGAGTAACGGTCCTGGTAGGACCAAAGGGTACATTTCTTTGTCCCTGGGAGGTGGCCAGCCTTTAGAGTACCTACCACAAGGTTTGCTAAGGCCGTTATCCGGCAGGTACTGTGTGAATGTCTCCCTTCCTACCAGAAGCGTGATGTCTCGTGTTCCTTTCGCAATGGTGCTCACCAGTGGCAGAATAATAAAGTTCTGGGAGTCAGCACAAATGTTATTTTACTCATTGCAAACTGTCCCCGGGAGGGTTGAGAAGATATGTGTCACCACATGGAGAGGCGATGAGTTGGGATACTGTTAATTTGTTTGTTCCAATCACGTTTCACTAACATAAGTTTAGCACTAAGGATATGACTTAGCCTAGCCAAGGATATTCTAGGGAAACATCGTAAATATGAACATCCTGAGTTGCAATTGTTTCTAAGTGTCCTGATCATTGTATTTTGTAGTATAAAACTAATGTTAGCTGTTTGCCCAGATGTTGCATCAATCAATTTCAGTCCACTGTTCTGATTGATTTGTGCTTGCCCAGTTATAATAAAGTGTTGTTTTTTTGACTGGTGTGTGCTCCTTTTTGATCACGTATTTTCTATGGTGGGATCCTAGGAACCCTGACAAGGTTTTGGAGGCCCCAGCGAGATCCTCAGTCCTCCTGGTTAGCTGAGGGTATTCAAGCTGCCCTCCCTTGGGGCGAGAGTCTAACGTCTGCAGGCGTGACTGGGCATCACTGAGAAGGCCCGGCACAGGCTGAGTTCACAAAGGTATACCTGGTCCTGAACGTCGCTGACGCTCAATGGGAGGGGTGAGCTTGTGCTATAGACTCTGTGCCAAGGGGAATCTAGAATGTGAATATAACCGTGCAAGAACGTGTTGCATAGTGGTTGCATGCCCACAGTGAAGAGGGATATATTTTTATGCTGTCTAGGATGCATCCTCAAGGATGATAGACCGTAGTATTAGAATAGTGCGTACATCCCAATAGAGAGTGGACGTGAGTGTGGGCACACCCGCATTAGAGCGGGAGAGGTGCGTAGTTTGAGAAATGAAAGGGTGTCTCACTTGCTAGTCCCAGGGGATCTCTCTCTCTCTCAGGTGGCAAGGTCACAGCCATCACCTCGGGATCCAGCCCATGAGGGTGGACCAGTGTGAGAGGATCACCTGTGTGAGGGATCTTCGGAGATTGGGAGTGAGACAACCAATGGTGAGATGCGTTATCCCCCCCCTTTCCATGCCCATACCCCATCGTATTATATAGGATTCTCTGATGTGCCAACTGCCCCCCCCCCTTTTCTACACAAACACTGGGCCGAGGAGGAATGAGAGAAAAGAGGCTAACCCTTACATATCCCATTGGACATGTCCCGTTAATAAGGTCGGGCAACGTCGGGCACTTCACCTTAATCACATACATCTGATACCCATTACCTCCCCTCACACAGATAAAAGACAGAACATGGAGATACACTCTGAGCAGGGTGGAACACGAGAAGGAGCAGATCTTCTGGGGTGAAGGCGAACACACTGGGACCAGAGTGAGGGGCTGGGAAACCCTGAACATCCCTGCAGGAGGTTAATGTCTCTGGGAAACTTGAGAGATCTGCAGAGAATGCCAAAAACGAGACAAGAAGAAGCCTTTGAAATGCCAATAGTCGAGATTAACCCCGACGAAAGGGGAAGTTAAAAGATGATTGCTTTGAGAGAGACTTCTTTGAACTATTCTGATTGTGTTGTGGAAGTACGCAGACCAAGAGACACTGGGGCAAATATAAGGAAGAGCTGAAGGGGAAGTCAAAGTGGTCCTACAGAGGTTTGGAAAAGCCTTGCATGTTCGAAGTCTTCAACATCAGTGAAAGGTCTGAGCCCGACTGAGGGAGACCTAGTACATGAGGATAAGGAACCCCCTAATGAATGTGAATAAAGTTTGGGGAAGGGAACCCCTACAAGTGCTGTGATTGCGTGGTCCGAGCCCAGCTGAATGTTGTTGAATCGTGAAAGAACTTTTTTGTGAACTTAAGTGACTTTAATGTGGAAGGCCAAGCGGGCCTCGACCCACGTTTTGAACTACCTTTTTTTGATAATCTGAGCCAGTGTGTGTCATTCTGTCTACAGGGACTGCCTTACTCTGTGCTGTCCAACGTGGAGAGGAGAGATGACTCGGCCATCTTGATCCTTTGTTATAACACTGGCTTTCCTTTGCATATGCATTCCCCTTTACACAGTATTTGTATTAGAGATATGGCAGACATTTGTTTTTTTTTTACATTTTTCTTTTTTTAGTATAGGCCATTTTGATTTGACATAGACTGACTCGGACTGTGTTTCTTTTTAATTATTTGCGGTAGAGACTACTCCCAGCATAGCTATAGGGCAAAGTAGGAGTTTTTCAAAACCCCAAGAATTGAAGAAGGGTTTTTGAAACATGTACCTTTTGTGTCAGTGTCATACCTGCGATTCTATGCCTACCTTACAGTAGTGAGTAGCAAACTCGGTAAGGCGGGATATGCGCAGAGTGCCAGCGATTGTATAGGTGTGTCATTGGGCTAAGAGTTTTGTAATTGAGTGCTTCTCTTTTCTGGGGGTATAGCAATGGACACGAGTCGACACCAGGATGTAACTCATGTAAAATTATGCACTTGACATTGTAGCGGCGGCCTTGTGCAGACGGTGTGAAGGAGGCACAATGCCTATTTGTTCTAACATAGGGAACGGTGAGCCCATGAAGAGGGCCGTTAGATACTAACACAGAGTGGTTGGGCACTGTATACCAACATTTCACCAAATGAGAAATCTTCGAAAAAAAGTCTATGAATTTGGTTGGGTAAGTGGTTACATTTTAAAACATAGATGGGGTGGGGTAAAGGTATAGGAAAGGCAAGGGGTTGTTGGGAGAAGCGGGGGGTTTGTGGGGGAAGATCTTACCCCGCCTAATAAAAAAAAAAATTTGAAGGAAAAAAATGGAAGATTTCACCTTTAGGTGAAGTGGATTTGGTGAAATCACATACATCCATTGTGCAAGTGGAGAGGACCAGCATGTTGAGTGGAGTGCCTGGGTGGGTCTGTGGAGAGGCCCAGAGTGAGTGAGGTGAGAAAGGAGTGAGAGCTAGTGTGACAGGAGAAAAGGGGGGAAAGGAGAGAAGTGGAAAGGTGGGAAAAATGTACAGGGAAGTTGGGATAACAAAATGACAGTGGATAGAGGAATAATGGCCTATTTAGATAGCCCCCTGAATCATATGTGCCGGAAATTGCCCCAGTACCGTGATCAAACATTCAATTTTCAATGGGTTCAGGAGACTGCAGGTCAGTGTTTCCTTGCATGGCTCAGAGAGGGAACGTCTGACGGCACAATATTAGAGAATATGCTTTTGTATTTGTTAATAAAATACAAAGGCTCCAAGTTGAAGACTAGACCAAACATATTGGGGCTCTGTAAATTATACAAAGAAACCACAGGGGAAAAGTGAAAAAATAGGAAGAGGAGACCACGGAAGGGAGCGGACCAAGCTCTCCGCCCCCATCCTATGGTGTCTGTCATTGCGGCCTGCAGTGGGGTATACAACCCCCCCACCCTAGCAGGATACCTCTGAACAACATTGCGTAAAAAAGACTGGGGAAAAGGACAGACGCACACAAAGGGAGGAACTACACACAAGGGAAGGGAAGAAATACTTAGCGGACATAGAAAAGAATACACCACAGCAGGTTCAGTGAGGCAGAGGGTGAGAGAAGAGGAGGTACAGAGGAAAAGTATAAAGTAAGGAATATAAGGGGGAATGGCTATCGGGGGGTAATACACTTCAAACAGACAAAGAGGAGGAAGACAGGAAGAAGAGAGGAGGGGATGAGAACAATGCAGCCTCCGATGAAGGACCTCTAGGGGAAGAATGGAGTGATGGGGACATTGATGAGTGAATGCCCGTCAAAGCAAGCAGGGGGAGAAAGAGTGAAAAAGACAGAACAGTGACGGAAGTGACATGGACCGGTCTACCTCCCTATTCAGTAGGGTAGGGAAGATGAAAATGGGATTAACTCAGGCCATGAAAGGAGGAGGGCTAGGTCTGAGTAAAGACACGAGTAATACCATTGCTACAGAAAGGAAGAGGGGATTCCGCAGTATTTTCCATGGCAGACAATGGACAGAGAGAATCTAATATGCTTCCTGTCCTCCCTCGTGGAGGGGCCAGTAAATGGATACAGGCGCTCCAAGAAAAGACGGCAGGGTTGACATTGGCTACAGGGCATATGAAAAGTTTACCTCCAGCAATCGTAGGAGAGCCGGCAAACAAAATATGGAACCAGGAATGGTACAAAGGGGTAACATTAAGCACACATACCCATGACGAAGCTCCATTTAACTACCGAGCACACGTCTGGCAGGTTCTGAGAAGTATGTATCCTGGCAGTTATGACCTAGGGACAGTAATGGCTCATACAATGAAAAACAATGACCCAGCAGATTATATAAAACAGGTGCAAGACCTATGAAAGCAAGAGACGCAAAGGTCCTGGGATGAATTTGTACCCTTGTTCTATCAGATATTGATAAAGAGACTAAGATTATGGGCATTGAGAATAAGGGCTGGCCTGAAATACAGGCAATGATGGTGCATTATTGTAAACAAAAAAGAAAGTTAGAGACAGGCGGCAGAAAACTAACTGGTTCAAAAGAAACTGCAAAGTACACAATGGAAGGGGCAATGTTCATGCCTGATTCCGCAGCAATTGCGCCTGCACCACAGGGAAGGTTTCATGCTGAAAAAAATATGACGCAGCAAAGGGCTACATGCAGCCGCAATATATGCCACAATGGGGAGCGCCACCACAAGGGAATTACATCCACAAAGCATATTTTCCTATGGGGAGAGGGGGATATATAGGATCAGGTTACATGATATTTGAACTGTTATATGCCAGAACATGGGGCACCTAGCGCTCACCTGCTATTTCATGCAGCAAACCCAGGCTCAAGCAGTACAAGAGGCACACCAACTGGGGTTTGGCACAGTACAGACGCAGTGGCAGCACATGCAGCTTCTTCCAGCACAGCCACAACAGGTACAGATGCCCACGCAGCAGGGATAATGGATGCCGGGATAGAAGCTCCAACTGTGGTGCAGACTCCAGCAGTGGCGGCAGGGACTGCAGTGGTGCTAGGACAGAACGTAGTGCCCCACTACACTGGGGTCAGCATTGTCGGGGGGAAATCTGTAGCAGTGACAATAGGACCAAGATAATTTTCCTTTCTTATAGACACAGGAGCACCAAATCCTGCACCACAGAGGTGGAGTTCCCATTATCAAACAAGGTGATGGATACGCAGGACTTCTCTGGGCCGGTGGTCACTGTTTCAGTAACAAGAGATTTACCACTAACAATAGGGCGCAGCACATCGTAGCGCCACTACTATAGCCAAAAGACACTCCTATCAATATACTAGGGAGAGATTTGCTCATCAAGCTAAACACTGCCATCTCATTCACGGAGAAAGGGATGGTGTGCACAACGTATCACACACGCATGGCCGCACTCCTCTTGGAGAGCACGCACAGAGCACACTGCAAGCACAGCCCTTGTACCCAAGCATGTTCCTGTATGGGGTCAATATCTTACTAGGTTGGGTCTCTGGGATACAAGGGAAGGTGTTCTGATCAGCCCACTGTGCTAGAAGGAGGACATGAAGGGGATGAAATTGGTGTTACAAATAGAGGCGGTAGTGGTACGCAAAGACATGTGATCCCGTGAGGGACAGACGATGACAGCATGGAATGGTGCACAGTGTTATGCATCAGCAATTCATAACTGTGCCCCGCTCATCTTTGTAACCTGCATGCAGTGACAAAGGTGTTGTTTATATTGTATTGATTGTGCCTGATGTAACTAAGCTTAAAGTATTCTTATTTCTATTGCGCCCAGCTACCCATGAGTTCGGAGCGCATTATCAAATAAACAAACATACATCAACCCTACACTGACAGTAACGGGAGTATCAGATGAACAATTGTTCTCCAATGAGGAAGAGGAGGGGCAAAAAGGTGTTTTAGGTAGATACTGTATCCAGTTCAAGTAATGAAAAAACTGTTAACAATACTAACGCAGTTAGTGAAATAAAAGGGCACAAAAACACAGAAGATGATCTAAAAATGGTGCCAGAGAAGGTATGGACCAAGGGGCCCCATGATGTAGGGGTACTGAAAGGTGTGAGGGCGGTGAAGATAAAACTAAAGGAAGGGGCACGATTGCACCATGCAAAACAATGCCCATTGTCCAGAGAAGCAGATGAAGATAAAACTAAAGGAAGGGGCACGATTGCACTATGCAAAACAATGCCCATTGTCCAGCGAAGCAGATGAGGGAATGTACTCTAAATGCACAATGGTAGTAGGGCATCATCCAGACATCCTCATCGCCATGCAACACAGCGATATACCCGATAAAGAAATCAAAGGGTGGGTTATGAAGATTCATACAGGATCTATGCCCTCTGAACGATGGGGTCGAGGCTGAATTTTCCCTTACTCCCAAACCCCTCTACAATATTGTGCAACATTCTGCCAAAGGCAAAGTACTTCAGTCATTGAGTTGAACGTCGTCTTTTCTATTCCATTGCCCCCAGATTCAAGATACATGGCCGTGTTTATGTATTTTAGAACCTGATTAGAGCATACTCTACTGTCCAAAGGGTACGGTGAGTTGCCTAGCATCTTTAACAGAGTGATCCATATGGAACTGTGCAATGTGCTAATGCCAAGCACAGTGATCCAGTATGTGGACGATTTGTTGGTATGCAGTGAGACTGAGGAAGTGTGTAGAGCAGATTCAGTGCACCTTCTGACATTGCTAGCAGACCAGGGATACAAGGTGGACAAAGAGGAATTGCAATATTCCCAGGAAGAGGTTGTGTACCTGAGAAGTGGGAACTGAAATGGAACTCTCAAATGAAGTACTGGCCCACACGCCAGTGCTGGCCACACCAAACTACAGAGAAAAACTCTACTTCTCACATTCAGATGGCTGAGTGATGACAGCGGTCATCACACAAAAGTAGCCACAGGGACACCAGCCCATGGAATATTACAGCAGTATTCTAGACAGATGCGATACAGGGACACTTCCCCCTATGAACAAGCGCTCGCGGCTACAGAGATTGCAATTGAGAAAGCCGTGACAATCGTCATGAGTGGCCCGTAGTGCTGCATGTGGAACACTCACTATTTGCAGCCCTCGAAATCAGAAAGCACATTAACCACACAGAGGGCATCCAGCTATGAAATAATACTGACAAATTCAGTCATTAAGGTGGTAAGGTGTCGTGTGGTCCACCCAGCCAACTACATAGCAGAGCCTGTAGAAGAAGGGGACTACATACACAATAGTGCAGTGTACATAGACAGAATGGAAGGGAATATACAGGTAAAGGAAGAAGAAATAGCAGGGGCAGGCATGGTTTATTATGACAGGTCATTGCGTGTAGACACAGAGACAGGGAGGAAACATACCGGAGATGTGGTTGTGAGCAACATATATGGGGAAAATATAATGACATCCCAACAGCGACTACCCTCACATTACTCAGCACAGGCAGCAGAATTAGTGGCAATGATCAGTGCATTATACATGATGGAAGGACATGCGGCTAACATATTTTCTGATTCCTCCTATGTTACATCATCAATACATTTGGAGGTTAGCACAGTGGGAAAGGAGAAGGTTCAGAAGAAGTGACAGGTCCTGCTTAAACCGTTAATTGAAGCCCTAAAAGCACCACTAGAAGTGGCAATAACGAAAAGCACTGCCCACACAGGTAAACAAGACAGAAAATCATTAGGAAACGAAATGGCTGACAGAGCAGCAAAGGAAGCAGCCTACTTACCTGAGGGAAATAAAGGCAGTACCCAGGGGCAAAGGAAAATAACCCAACTTATGGCAGCAGAAAGGAAGGTGGGTGGGGAGGAAGAGAGTTTGAACACTTTACCCATCGTCCAAATTGTAGAGCTGCAAGGAGAGGCACCAAAAGAGGAAAAATACTAATGGGAACAGAGTGGGTGCTCACTCTCACCCATGGACTTAATCTGGAGGCAGAATAGCACAGGGAAGCCTGTAATGCCCAAAAAACTGCTAAATGTAGCATTAGAACAGCTGTATTTACCCACCTTCAAATGAACAATGGTATTTGACAAACTTGCATGAGAGGGTGACTGAGTTCATGTGAAACTGTGTAACCTGTCAACTATTTCTGTCCGGACATACTTTGAAAACCATCAGGGGAACAATACCTCAGCCGGCACTTGCATGCCGACTATGTTGACATGCAAGACTGATGTGCCTCTTATAGGTACATGATCATTGTTGTCTGTCCATTCTCACATTGGCTTCTGGCGGGCCACTGTGCATAAAACAATGCAAAATCAACGGCCAAGTTCTTGGTGAGGGAGATGTTCCCAAGATGGGGAGTATGTGAAGAAATAAGGTTGGATAATACCAGAATTTCGCCAACAACCTTTTTGATGAGATTACACACCTCTTGGGGATAAAACACAAGCTTTGCACAGGCGAACATGTGCGTTGAACGGCTCAATGGCTTACTTAAAGAACGCTTGGCAAAACTAACCACCTCTCTGTGCCAATACTGGCTTTCTTGCCTCCCCCTAGCTCTTTTTGCCCTTCGCAAAACACCCAGTGCGGCTCATCATTTGATGCTGCACAAAATTATAACGGGTGGGAGGATGCATGGGCCTGTCCCTCCTGCATGTTCAATGTTGGATGCTAACCCTAGCTGAGATATCCTCTGTGATGAAATGAAAGACTATCTGACCGAAATGACAGTGCTCTGCTACATCTCCTGCCAGGTTCAACGACCTACATGTCGGCCTACCAACGTTGAAGAGCACACAAGTGGCCACCAGGAGGAGGACTTTCCGCAAGCACAGCCTCTCTATCCTGTAGACATAGTTCTCTTACGCAACGTGGCAAGGAAGTGAAAGGATCCCAGCTTTTGCTGTCTATTGAAAATTGTCTTTGCAACCCCAACGGCGGTGAAGATGAAAAAAGGAGGGCATGGATCCATAGATCCGTCGTCTGTAAAGACAAGCGAGAAGCGTCACCTAATGGAAAGTATTTCCCAATTGTCATTGACATTGTGTACTGCAATAAGACTCTATAGAAGGCCCATAAATGAAAGAGAAGATGGCAAGAGAATATTGGGGGGAATGGGAGGAGAACAAAATGTGATGCAAATATAATGGGGGTTTAATTGTTTTGCTTTTTTGTCTTCTTTCTTCGCCTCCTCTTCTGGTTCCTAATGTATAGAGGTAGTACAAGTACGCCTGCTGATGATGAAAGGCAAACACGCACCAAGAGAAGTATATCTATTATAGAAGTATTTTACAGTTCTATTGGGGAAGGTGGTGACATTGCATCTGAAAATGTCTGGTACAAGGAGATGAAGAGGGTGGGGCGAGGAAGCTCGATGGCACATGCTATGTGTGCTCACTCATCCCACACCTCGCAGGGACACCACAACAATTCCTGCCACAAGAGGTGACAGTAGAGGAAGGGGGCTGTCTGATGCATATGTCTGTGCAAAACAAAGGTGCTATTCCAGGTGCACACCATAGAAGTAAAATGGTTAGATGAGTGGGAGGAGGTGTACACAGATAACTATATACAACTAGAAAGCATGGCACAGGGGAAAAGTACCTTGCACATGATATCGGAGAATAACTAATGGAAAACAGGTGGTCACTGTCCACAAGAGAATATTCAGTAAAGATTCAACAGGATACAATATATCCTGGTACCAGACCCTTTATACGAATACATGTTTCGGAGTACCACAACGGAAAATGGGAAAGAGGTAGGCCGCGTAGAAGGGTGGTGGGATTTGAAGAGAAAGTGGTGAAAAAAATAGATGCCGGTGCAGAAGTATATGGGATGCCAATGTACATGCCTTAACATGGATAGACAAAATAAATCGCCCAGTCTACATAATAGCGCTCACACAGTATTCTTTGTGTTTCAGAGCAAAAGGGAGCGTTCCGGATGTACACTGGCTCTGAGAGGACGAGGAGCATTGCAGCGTTGCAGTGATGGCTGTATGGTGGGCCTGTGGGTCAAGAGCGTATGCCCAGCAACCACCAGTTTGTGGAGGAGTATGTGCAGTGGTGACCCTCCACAGCCTGTGCAGATTTGATGCCATTCAATGAGCTAATCACCCAGAAATGGAAAAATAAAGCAAAGGGGCCAACATACACAGGGTGAACTACCCAATATAACAAGGAGGAAGAGAGCAGCAATTACATATTGGCATAATCCACCCAGAGCTTGGACACTATCCCGCCCCATTTAAGACTCTTTAGCAAGGTGTCCGTGTTTTTCAGCTTGCTCCTACTACCTGGGGTGCTAACGGGAAATGGATTCAAATAACGCGCTACAAGCTGCTCCAATTGGCTAATGCAACCGAAAAAGGACTGCACGCAGTGCAAGAAAATCTCGGAGCGTTGCGACTGGTGGCCCTACCGAACTGTTACATATTGGACCTTATGACTGCCATGGAAGGCGGCGTGTGCCACAAGATCGGGAGCACATGTAGCACAGCAATACCTGCTAACGATGCAGCAAACTTATGGACGCTGTCGAGGAGATACGAACAATACATGAAAGAATGCTTAAGGAGACGCAGGACATCACAACACCTGGCTTGACTCATTATTTGCTTGGGTCCCAGATTGGCTGGCAGCAATGTTCAAAATAACTGTCCCTGTGCTTGTCGTAATGCTCGTCGCCATCAGCCTCGGATGGCGGGTTAACAGCTGATGAAACTGCCACCACAGAAAAGCATGTTACATAATGATAGCAAATAAAATTGAGCTTAGTAAAGGGTTGGGCGAGGAGCCTCCAACCGTGTATGAGGGTGAGGATGATGTACAGTTAATATTTGCAGCGTCCACACAAGATTTAGAGAATTACGAAGCACTCTGGCCCAAATGCTCACCAGATGGAAAAAAGATACTGGTGTTCAGAGAATGCCTAGACGGGTACGAAGAAGAATGGGAAGTGAACAGGGTCACACGGGTGTGGGTCCGCAAGGAAAAGGGCAAGTGAATGAGAGGGAAAGAGATGGCAATCGAAAGATCAGTCGAAGGGGGGAATGTATTAAAGGTGCTAATTCAGTGCCAGATAGGAGGGTGTACCATTGAGAGTAAGCAAGGTGGGAGATTGGGCACCTCCTTGGTGGGGAATAAGCAAGGGTACACAAACAGCAGTCACACACAGTGCATCCTACCCCCACATTTCCATGTGAGACCTTCTTTCATGGTGTATCGTCTGCGATGGGAACCTTTGTGTGCCACTACTAGATCAGGAATAAATCCCAGGTAAACACATTTAGCAGGGATGCCCCAGGTTGGCCTTGCCCGGGAAACCTGCTCTGAACACATGATCAACTCACCACGGGACAGGTAGGAGGGAGACCGAGCTCAAGCTGCGCGTCACAGGCAGACCGAAGCCGCTAAGGCAACACTGGGTGATGTTACAAGTCATTTATTAACACGCCTGTCTTTCTAGGCGCAATGCCAATGTACATGCCTTAACCTGGATAGATAAAAAACATCACCCAGTCTACATAAAATTGCTCAGACAGTATTATTTGTGTTTCAGAGCCAACAGGACAGTGGTACTGGGGATGAACTCCGGCTGTGAGAGGACGAGGAGCATTGTGTGATTGCAGCGAGGGACCGTGGCAGTGATGGACGTATGGTGGGCCTGTGGGATAAGAGCATATGCCCAGCAGCCACCAGATTGGGGAGGAGTATGTCCGGTGCTGACCCTCCACAGCCCTGTCTGTGATGTAATGACAGGGCGGCAAGCCAATCCTTACGGGCACTCGGGAGTAGAGGGGAAGTGGACCTGAGCTAGTGAACCGTTCACATGGCCACGACTGCCTATCGGCAGGTGGTTTTGGGAATGGGAAGCGTTCCTGAGAAGGCCAATCAAATAGGACATTTCTACATCCCTGGGAGGTGGCCAGCCTTCAGAGTATCCACCACAAGGTTTGCGAAGGTCAGCAGCTACCGTGTGTATGTCTCCCTTCCCACCAGAAGCAGGATGTCTCGTGTTCCTTTCGCAAAGGTGCTGACCAATGGCAGAGTAATGAAGTTCTGGCGGTAAGCACAAATGTTATTTTGGCAATTGCAAACGGTCCCGTTGAGGGGTGAGAAGCGATGTGGCGCTACATGGGAAGGCGATGAGTTTGAATACTGTTGATTGGTTGGCTCCAATCACGTTTCACTAACATACATTTAGCAGTAAGGATATGACTAACCAAAGGGTATCTAACCTACTAGTCCCCATGGATCGCTCTCTCAGGTGGCCAGGGCAGGCCATCGCCTTTGGATTCAGACCCTGGGGATGGACCAGTGCGGGAGGATCACCTGAGTGAGGGATCTTCGGGGAGTGGGAGTGAGGTGACCGATGGTGAGACGCGGTATTCCCCCTTTTCCCGTACACCTAACCAATCCTATTTTGTTGAGGAAGAGGGCGACTGAGACCCAAAAGAGGCTAACCCTTACAACTCGCATTGGACATGTCCCGCTAATCGGGTCAGGCTAAGTCAGGCACTTGACTTTAAGTGCGCATATCGGATACCAATTACCTCTCCTACACTGATAAAAGGTGGGCCATAGAGACACACTCTGAGCAAGGTCGCATAAGAGCAAAACTTTTGGGGTGAGGGCAAAGCTACTGGAGCACAGCGATGGACAGAGAGGCGAGAGCAACGGGTCGAGGACCCCAGGAGTTCCCTGCAGGAGGTTGTTGAATGCAAAAGGCTGCGAAAGAAACGTAGAGAGAGCCAAATCCCAAACGAGAAGGCTGCATTGCATTTCAAGGACACCAGCGACCCTCCTGGGTGAACGGCAGAGTTGGGGAGGCGATGCCAAATCTGTGGTACTAACCTTGACTCGTAAATCAAAAAACTGTAAAGACAAGAAAGAAAACGCACACAGCCAGTGAGTTGGCAAGCGACATGAAAGACTGGTGTGTGTTAAGGAAAGATTGAAGTTGCAACATTATATCGCACAAGTGAAGGCTGCACGCATCTGGATGAGACGCGAAGAAAGGCAGACCTGTGAAAGAAGTTTGAAGTAAGGATAACTGTTACTCAGCGATACTGAGTAACAGAGTGGTCTGGCGAAAGGAAGTGAAAGGTGAAATGTTTGTAGCGATAAAGTGAATGAACTGTAAAAGTGAAGTGATCAAAATTAACCCTGCGAAAAAGGGAGAGTAAAAAGGTGAACGTTGACCTTTGAGTCGAAGTGGTCCTGTGGAGGTCTGTAGAGAAAGCCATGCACATTTGAAAGTCTTCAACATCAGGAAACGGTTCTAGACCGACAGTGGATGACCGGAATTGTAATAAGTTAGGGGAAGGGAACCCCTAAAGGATGTGAATTAAGCTTGGGCAAGGGAGCCCCTGCAAGCGTTGTTGAATGTTTTGCTTTGAAAGGTCTGGGCCCCGACTGAGGGAGAACGACTTGAACTTTTGCTTTGAAAAGTCTGAGCCCGACTGAGGGGAACCAACGCAAACTTTTTGTTGAACTATGCTTTGAAAGCTGAAAGAGAGACTTTAATGTGAAAGGCCCTGTAGGCTTCAATTCACGTTTGGAGCTGCCTTTGTGTTAAGCACCTGAGCCAGAGTGCGTCATCCGGCCTACGGGGACCACCTTACTCCGTGCTGTCTAACATGGGGAGGAGAGCTGACTGAGCCACATTTATTCTTTATATTTGAACACTGTTTTCCTTTGCATACATATTCACCTTTACACACTTTTTGTATAACAGATGGGGCAGGCATTAGGTTTTGTTAGTATAGGCCATTTTGATTTGCCAGACTCAACTAGGACTGTTTTATTTAATATTTGATTGTCAAGACTATTCCCATCCTAGTTATAGGGCAAAGTAGGAGTTCTTCCAAACACAGAAACTTTAATAAAGGTTTTACAAATTGTACCCTTTGTGTCCGTGTCATAATAGTGATACACTAGCCAATGAGAATCCTGGAAAACATCGAAAATATGAACATCCTGAGTTGCAATTGTTCCTTAGAATCCTGACCATTGTATTTTGTAGTATAAAACTCATGTTCGGTCTATGCCCAGATGTTAGCTCTCATCGATTAGTTCCAGTCCACTGCTATGTTTGATTTGTGCTCGCCCAGTGCCCTGTGTATGCTCCTTTTCTTTTTGCGTTTGAAGCCAATGCCCATTTCTATATTGTGACATGCTTAGATGGCTGTTACTTTCCAAATAATCCTAAGGTCCAGAAGGAACAATTGCTGTAACAGCATGACCAGTAACCTGCACCTAATAACATCAGAATTGTTCAAAGATGTCTGACGAATGATATCTAACATTGCACTGCACAGAATAGAATCCATGAAGGCAATTGCTTGGTAGCCACATCACAACATATGCACGCGACCGACGACCAGCTCACATGACATGATTCACAATATGAAAGCCAGGCACAGGAACCTCACAAGCTGCTTTCTTTCCTGTTCCTGGCTTTTTCTAAAAGAGAATTAGGTAAGGATTCTACCGATATCAGTCTATTTGGGATATACCTGCACATTGTGTTTAGGTTGGGATGTTACACGTGACTTACGCACAATTTCTATCTTTTACAGGACCCACATTCGTCATCACTAGTATCTTCCCATGGAGTATAAAAGAGCAAACACGACAATTTAGTAAGTGGTTTCACCCTTTTTCAAATTGATCCAGTTTGATTTATTAGTAACCTTATTAGTAACCTTGTATAAAGATAATAGAGTTGCTCAATTTTTTTTTTTTTTTTTTTTTTTTTTTTTTACAGGGAACTACTTGCCACTTTTCATTATCTTTTGTTAAGGCATAACAGCGAAAACATGATCAATTTCCTCTTCCTTCACATAGACTGCTCAATACACATCTGATGCCATAATGCCATAAATAACATTGAGTGACAATGTGATAAACCCCCTTTTGTCGCTCAATTATTTATTTTGTTAACAGTTTCTCCAAACAGGATGCTCGATTTTAGTAGCATTTATCTATAGAGATTTTCTCTTGAAGTATAAGTCTTCAAGAAGATTAGTACATACTAATGTGATGATCTTTAATTACAAATAAGATTCTTTACTTAACAAATTGATTCATAAAATTGAAACTGTATTATTTATTTGTAGGAAGACAGAGTTTTCACGTGATAAGGGAGGTACTAATTCGTTCTTTTTATTATTCCCCAGGCTCACTTTTGTTAGATTCTCAGTAATGCTCTCCATGTTCCTTATATTGGGATTTTGTTCCCCTTGTAATTATATCCCCTTTTTTTCAGCGAGCTGGCTAGATACACAAAATGTTTTGGGACTCACATCCGTTAGATCAAAACCCAACGGCAGAAAACATGGTGCCGCCTCAAGAATAGTCTGCTTGACCAAAGGACAAATAAATCAGTACGCGATCAAAGTGGGTGTCGTTTAGAAATTCTATTTCAGTGTCGTTAGAGCTTTTAGATCTCAATTTTGGAATGGGTTATAGGAGTCTCAATACTATTCAAAGCGTCTTGTTCGATTTTGGACGAACAATCGCCACAACATCAAGGTTCCCGAATCGTGTGTGGTTCTTGACCAGGGAGTTCAAGTGTTTTCATTAACCGCACCACCTGGGCTTCCTCTGGCTCATTAAGGTCCTTGACTTGTTGATTCAGGGTTTCAATGATCTCTTCAACTTCCACCACTTCAGATTCTTCTTCTATAGTAGTTTTCAGTAATGCGGGTACATTTGCTTTGTGTGTTTCAGAACGCAATCTCTTCTTTTATTGTGTTAATTATAGGATCTAGAATTCGATTTAAACATGTTCAGGGTTTGTTCTGTGTCTTGATCCAGACTGGCTTGGACAGCTGTAACAAAACCTTCGATAAATATCATTTTTGAAAGACGCATGGCTAATAATGTAGATTGGTCTTTAAGGTTAATGTTTATATATTCATACAATTCCAGGAAAGGGCCCAATGTGATGTTAATGTTAAAGGATATTTGTACCGCACACTATCACCACCGGAGTGGTGCCCTGGCAGCTCTGAAAAAGCGAAGGGAGGTGAGTTAGTGGGAATAAGCTGGAAAAGTGCAAGAGAGCAGTGATGTGCTGTTGGCAGCCTCAGCTTGATGGGTCTGTTGACTGGGCTTGGGGTGTTTTAGGGTCGGTAGTCGTCGTGTGATGTTGTGAGAGTCTATGTGTGGTTTGTTTTGTTGTGGCAGTGTAGTGAAGTTTGTGCGGATTGCTGTGTTGTAGGCTTGTGGTTGTGTTTGGTTAGAGTTTGAGAGGTATATGCAAAAGGATGAAATTGTTAGTGGATCGGTTAATTGGCATTGCTGTCCTTGCAGTTATGTGATGCTTGCTATCATTCACTATTCCATCAGAGTGTGGCACTTGCTAATCTTCAATATCCTATCTAGATGTGAGGCAGGCTAGTGATCACAATTCCTTCCAAGTGTGGCACTTGGTAACATTCACAGTTTCATTTAAGTGTGGCGTATGCTAACATTCACATTTCTATCTAGATGCAATGCAGGCTAAAGATAAGCATTCCATATAAGTGGGGCACATGCTAACATTCACAATCCCATCTAGATGCGATGCAGGCTAAAGTTAAGAATTCCATCTAAATGTGGCACATGCTAACATTCACAATCCTATCTAGAAGTGACGCAGGCTAAAGATACGCATTCCATCTAATTCCATCTAAGTGTGGCACATGCTAACATTCACAATCCTATCTCGATGTGATGCAGGCTAAGGTTAAGAATTCCATCTAAGTGTGGCACATGCTAACATTCACAATCCCATCTAGATGCGATGCAGGCTAAAGTAAAGAATTCCATCTGAGTGTGGCACATGCTAAAATTCACAATCCTATCTAGATGTGACGCAGGCTAAAGATAAGCATTCCATCTAATTCCATCTAAGTGTGGCACATGCTAACATTCACAAACCTATCTAGATGCGATGCAGGGCAATCTTCACAGTTCTCTATAGGTGTGGCACTAGCTAGTAAGTTAGCGTGTAATGCAATGCAACATTTACAGTCCAGCCATGAATAGATTTATGCTGGTGGTCACAAAGTATGCATAGTGTAAGTCTATGGCAGTCTACGTTATGGAAAGGTAAGGTAGAGTGGCTTGGGCTTTCTGAAGTAGAGTAATTGCTCTAGACTCCACCCATGCTACACTCACAGTTTTTGTTGATGTCTGTTGACTGATGTCTTCACTGGCTTCCCCAGCGGACAGCTGCAGACACGTCTTGGAGCTGCCATTGTAGGAGCCTCCCTTTGCCTTAGGTCCTTAGCCGCGGGGGCTGCTGGGCAGAGGGCTGCCCTGGTAAGGTCAGTTATGACCAGGTGGACTTACCAATCAGGGGAGGTGGGGGGGTTGGAAGGAGAGGGTGGTACTGGGAAAAGGCCAGACACAAACAAAGGACTACACCCCACAGGCTGCACCCTTTGGATGCAGCCGAGCACAGAAAAACAGGCTCAGGAGCCAAAAGAAACACTAGACAGACACCAGAGTAGCACACAGTGCTCACCAAAAAATATAAATACATAAATGATTAATTAAATAAATAAATGAAAAAACACACACCACGCTTTGGGACACGGTTTCAGCCCTCCCTGAACTTGAATCACCCCCTTCAGGCCGCTCCCTCAGTAGAAAAGCTGTGAGCGGTGGAACGTGGTGATACTGCGCCTGTGAATTATGAAAGATAAGCTCTCCGTCCTGCTACTTCTGGCAAGGACGCGTCAAATGGGATCTAGTTCCTTCACTGATCCCTGATAAGGATTAGTCCAGTCCCGCTGCGACTATGCTTCTCCTTATGATTGGTAAGTCTTTCTTGAGCTCTTGTGATGCTGTTCGTTCTGTTTAATGTCTTTATATGTTGCTCCTATTTATGCCCGCAATAATGTCTCTCTTCTGTTTTCTTCCCTTGGATGGAAATGCGGCCTCAATGGAGCTGTGAGACGCAAGACTCGGCCGGATGGAAGATGGATGCTACCGCAATATTCGACAGCAGGTAAGTGATGGTTGAAGGAAAAGCGTGAAGTATGGCGAAGCGCAACCTTAAACGGACTGTTTTTTCGATGTCTAACCTTGTCTTCTGTTTTTGCTGCTGTCGACGATGGAGCGTGTCGTGCTGCAGTGCCAAGATGAAGATTTCGGCGTTCCGGAAAGTGTAAAGATGAATACTTGGTTCGCCGAAGAGATGTACAGGTAAGAACTGCTTCTCCCAGTTGGTAAGTATGCTGGCAGGAAGCAGGATGTCCAGGAAGCAGGATCTTCAAGTCTGACCTCAGGCGGCAGTGAGCGTTATGCTGCTTGCAAGTGCAGAATAACACGAAGCGTCTGTCTTGAGGATCGGGGTATCTTATATAGCTGAGATCGTGGGCACGGCCATTAGGGCCGGATTACCAGCCACACCCTGCCACTCCTAGAGATTTAGCACGTGTGAAGGCAATCCATTAGCAGCCACACCCAAGAATACGCTTGGGGCTGCTTAGTGGATGGAATGTTCAAGGTTAATGCATCCTGCTTAATGGATGGAATATTCAAGGTTAATGGGCCTCATTACGACCCAGGCGGTAAGCTACCGCCTGGGTCGTACCCTTACCACCATGGTGTAAACTACGTTTACACCATGGTGTAAACTACGTTTACACCATGGTGGATGGCAGATTTACCGCCCCATTCCAAGGTGAGTGGGGCGGTAAATCCCCATTTCCCATTTTACCCTTCCCCATTCCCATTTTTGCCCCATAGGGCATAATGGGAGTGGGGAAGGCGCTAATTACGCCACCGTTAGCACCAAGGTCCCTTAGCGCCATGGATTTTAACGCCTGCAAAAAGCAGGCGTTAAACTCACCATGGCGCTAAGGGACCTCGGAATCAGGCGTTAAGGGTTGGCGCCGTTTACGGCGCCGTTAACCCCTTAACGCCTGATTCGTAATGAGGCCCAATGCATCTGAAGTGCTATGTCCATAATAAAAGCTTTTTGGTGTTAAATGGATGGTCTTGTTTACTTTTGTTCATGAGCCTGGCGCCAAAGGCGCCAGGACAGTGTCCACCCAGGTCTCCTGTGCATGCGACCCCTGCATGCCTGTGCCCCTGACTTCATGACCATGACAATAAAGCAGGCCAAAATACGGTTTACAATCATTGTGAAACTACTCACTCACAATCAACCAGCCCCTTAAGTTGCTTCCAAACTGGTTTCCCTGCCACATCCTTCCACATGGCTGTCCACAAAGCAAAAAAGAAAAGTGCAAACATGGTGTCAGTGTTAAAGCCTCCACTTGGAGGATGATTTGCAGGATTTACTTAGGCTCTCGTTCTTGGCGCAGGTATCAAAATCCTTTTTAGAAATTCGGACACAGGGCACTCAGATGACACAGAGCTTCTCTTGTCTCTCGTGTGTGTTTGGTTAAGTCGGGCACTATCCATGGGTTCGATGTTAGCTTGATGGTTCGACTCGTTGGGTATGGGCTCCCTCGATTCTATTAAATTGTTTATGTAAAATTGTCCAAAGTCCAAATAAAGGGCCCTCCATACCTTCTTCAACACGTTGATTTTGCCAGTGGTCCTTGGTATGCCTTTCACGTACTTCCACTGTATCAATCATGGGTTATTTTGATTATATAGTGAGGGTGTTCTTTTCTCTTAGGCCATCATCTTAGAGATCCTACCAGTATCGTCTGTTAATCGGTCTTCTAGGGTACTTTCTGTTCTCAGTGGGAGTTTAAGACACTTCTCCACCTTTTCTCCTTCCTGCCCAATTGTGACTCTAGCTGCAGATGATTTTTAAGGCATTAACATGAGTGGTTCGAAGCGAGGCAACTGACAGTGCCGTAATCCCATGCCTCTCAATCTGTGTTGAGATCTGGTCTATCATCCGCAGTACTCTCCAATAAGTCTACATCCGCTATTGTTTCTTTTTAGAAGGTGGGTTGCCATCTTTCAGGTTTGGGCCTTGATTGAAAAATCTTTGTTTCATAAAAGCCAGTTTCGGGCCTGTGTGTATGAGACATTTGCTAACACTAGCTCTGTCTTCTTTAGAGTATGATGCTGATTTGCTTACTTCACAGGAGTTATGATGTTATCATTCAATGTTGTAGTAGATGCGGCATTGTAAACACTTTCAACTTCTGCAGTGTCCCGCTCGGTCGTGACTACCAGCGATGCTCTGCGATACTTCGACCACAGCGTCTGCAGCCTCTACCCACCAAGTACCGGCATCAGGCTGAGAGGATGCCATTGGCATTGGATGTAACAAGGCTGCAACGTGAGGGACATTGGTGATGCTGATAACGGTAGGCGTATCGTCTTTCATACCATAACCACCATCATAAAGTGCTATATCTGACCCAGGTCCCTCAGACTTGCTCACCTATGGCTCTGCTGCACGCCGGTTGTTGATGCAGCTGGTTTTTCTGAGGCGCATGTTTCCTTATAGCAAACGGAGCATCCCCTGAGTGCTTGGTGGTTGACCAGACTCTCTTTTAAGCATGCGGCTGTTAGGGCGCCCCACTCCTTCCTTCAGTTTGACTGCAGCACGCCTGCATCCTCCCACACTTGCGCCTAAGCTTCGCGCCAAGGGATACTGTTGTAGATTGTAGTTGAATTAAAAGGCCAGTAGGTTTAACAGCTCTGACATGTCACCGCAGGAAAAGCAGAGTTCTGTGCAGCCTGCAGCACGACTGCACTCTCCTCTCTCCTTGTTATAAACACACTTCTCCCTTTCTCACCCACCCGAATGAGAGCTCAGCAAGGTCCATGAAAGCATATCAGAGATGTGAGTGATCGGCAGTATATCTGGAAAGCCCCAGTACTCCCAAGAGTTTACTGTTAATTAAATTTTATTTCTTATAGTGTGAACCTAGCTCAAGAGCAGTAGTTCACTTGACAATGGGAGGGTGCCAGCAATGGGCTTGGCATTTTATACTGGAGCGCAGTTCTGTTTTTGGAGGGAAAGAGGGATTTTTATTCGTCCAGCAGCTATTTCGAAAGCGCCCTGTTTTTAGTTTGTTTCTGAACATAATGATAGCGGGGCATTTTGAGCTTCTAACTGGACTGAGTTCCAGATCGTTTGGCGAGGCAGGAGAAGGACTGCTTGCGAGTCATCTCTTACGGTGTAGCATAGACTCCAGTCTTTTCTTTTTTATTAAAGAAGTATAAAAAAACAACAAAGCAAGATAAAAACATGACACCACATATTATCGTCAAATACAAGTATTGGCAGCCAGTGTCAGATCCTTGTCCTCCCCACCCAACAAAGCCCACCCCCCAGCAGTGCGCATCGTAAGAAATAGAATCAAAAAGACATTATTTGATCAAAGAAAGATATTATGCTCAAACAAGTTAGTTCATAAATTATTAGAAGAGGTACATAGAACCTATCAGCAGTTAGGCCACAAGATTATCTCAAATGTAAATTCACAATTTTATTAAGATTCAATTGATAAAAAACACTTAAATGTAGAAAAATACAAAACATACATAAAAAGACATATATTAGACTTCGCGACAAAAAACCTTTCTAAAGGCTAAATATACAATAGTCTCACTTAATGTAGAGAACATCTTCCACGTAATGATATTCTAATAATCAATATGAATTTGTGCTCATCTGAAATAAAGTCTGCAAATGCTAGACTTTTAAACTCGACATGATTCAGTCCTCAACACTTATTAGGGGACTTTCTTCAGGAGTGATGTCACGTTGGTTAAAATTCTCATAAAAAAGTTAGATAGATCATCGCAATTGAAGTCATTCTCTTGTTAAGGTTGGCGTAGCTGCTGATAGATAAAAAATCAGGAAAAGGTTCTTAATACTAAAATTCCTATACCATCATATTTTAGGTAAGCTGAGAAAAGGTAAACAATTACGTTCTTCGGCATGTGGGTTGAGTCCTTTTAAAGATGCCAAATCGTCCTCAATGAATCAGGAAATGGACAATATTCAAAAATGAATTTCTCGTTGGACCTATAGGTAAATATATAAGTTATGCTCTAGGACGAAAACAGTTTCAATAGATTGCCCCTCGCTTTCATTACCTTTATTGTTGTCTATTGTAGACTTCCTATTGGTGGTATCTCGCATAGTCTCATAAAATTACGGTATCCGCCGTCGATCTATTTGGCATCGTTATAATGCCTGTACAGAAAAGCAACAAAAAATAAAGTTGCTTTTAATCCCACTGTCAAGGTAACAACCGGTTATTCCCCATCAGAGCTACACACTTGAGAAGATAGCCCTAAGGTTATAGCCACTTACCCAACAAAAGGGCTTCAAATTGAATAAACGCCCAGGGTAGAGAATCCAATATTCTGCATAGCCCACAAAATGCTGATGTGTGTGGAACTCGCTAGCACACGGCACGGCAGGTGAAATTATCTAAAGGTGGGGCGAGAAAAATGACAAAATGCCAGAACTTACTCACTAGTTCTCTCACGGTCCGAGTTACCGTCATAGTACTATCCTTTCTACACTCAAGTTGCTCACGTGTTAATCTCTCGCTGTGTCAAACTCGCGGATCCTTATGCCTTAAATCCTGGCAAATAGTTCAAAATATGGATATTGACTCAATCAGTATCCACCTTTAGAAAGGTTTTTTGTCACAAAGACTAATATATGACTTTTTATGTATGTATTGTATTTTTCTACATTTATGTGTTTTGAATCTTAATAAAATTGTGAATTTACATTTGAGATAATCTCTGTTGGCCGCACTTCTTGTTTCTTGATGTTTAGATCCTATGTCCTGCACTTGCTCCGCCTCCCCTCAGCCCTCTCACCTTTTCCTCTCTCCTGCATTGCGCAATCTCAATGTAACTGGGCTTAGTAAGATCGTTGTTTTGTTTCAAATAAATAAAATATCATATATATCATAACATGTATGAGTTTAAAAGGGAAAATCAAACCAAAAAAAATGTTTCCCCAAGTACTGGGATGGAGAAGAGGGCTAAAAAGGTACCATGTCGCAGCAGTGGTCAGATAATTAATAGAAATGCCCAACACCTGAGGGAGACTGAGAGGCTTAAAAGGCCCTCTCAATTGCAGGCCAAGAGAAAAGAAGCAGAGTGGCAGGAAGCTGTTGATTCGTGCAGGCAGCATACACAGAGGCTGGAGGGAGAAGACACCAGGACAACTGTTGGGCAGAAACCAGCTGCCGGTCCTGAGAAGGTCTGTGCCACCAGAAGCCTGAAGCTCAGACGTTGCAGCGGCGCAGCGAGAAGCGTGCAAGAAGCAGCTTGCTCTCTGATGATCTGTTCTCCAGAGGCTGCGCTGCGGGAAGCGAAAGCAAGGGAAGCTCTCCTTCCCAGAAGGCTCTCTCCCATGGCTGGCGTGCATCTGAAGGCCGTGGGAGGAAAAGGAGCTAGCTCCGGTTGCAGGTCGCGTGGGCAACAGCGGACCTGGAGAAGTAATTTGCCGAGTCGCGAGAAGCCAGAGAAGTCGAAGTCCTGTAAGCAGCGAGGGGATCGGACGTGCAAGTCTTACCCAGTGAGTTCAAAGACTGGTAGTGACCCCGGAGCGCTATGTTCCCGCTCATGTGTTCAAGCCAGGTGCTCATCAAGTAAAGAGCACTCGTGAATGAGTGAAATTGGTCATGAAAGTGATTTTGAATACCTAACTATTAACAAGTAGCGAAAGCAGTATTTGACAAAACAAAAAGACTGTAACTTTAAGCTTGGAGTTTGTGGAATACAGAGCAACCCGATGGGGCGATATTGTTAATAAATAATTCATACAACCATTGCCCAAGCCAAGAGAGACTAAAATCAACGCAATTTAAATCTCACAGATATTTCCAAAGGCAGAAGGGGGCTAATGAAAGGTCCATAAATTGTGAAATGTGTTGCCCATACTTTGTAAAGCATATAGCAAGGGCTAGTATAAACCCACATTGCCAAAGCCAGGGGAGAAGCAGGAAAAGATCCTGCCCTTGCCAGTATGTGGTTACTTATGCAGTGGGGGAAACAAGAGTGGCAAAAAGGCTGCCCTTCTGGAAAAGGTTATTCAGAAGGAGAGGAGCATTATTTGCGGAGTATTAAAAAGCACCAATGTGAATCTTGTTTTCCCTGAAGAGTTGTTAAGTTTGAAGCTGCAAAAAGGATGCATATTGTGAAGCTGGTGTGAATCTCTTGTCAGTTGATCTTAACCACAAAAGCACCTTTTGTGAAATGCTGTTCGGGTGGCTGGAATTTATCCGGATGGCAACCCTTTGGAGGCGTCGGCCTGGCATCATGGGATTAAACCAGGTGTGAATGATGTAGTAGGCTTGGCATGAAAGTAAACCAGGTAGACATTGACGAAGTGCTATAAAGTGATCCTGACAAAGATAATGTTGCTTGTGGTGCTGAAGAAAAGAACTCTGTAAAGCTGCTGTAAAGGAGTTATATTTCTTTAGAGCGCTGCAGTTGTGGCAAATCATCCTGACCAAGACAATTATTGTTGCTATTGACTGACAGAGAAAATGTGCTTTATTTTAAAAGGATACATCTTAAACGTGTTCAAGGAAGGGGAAAGCCCCTTCTATTTTCTTTGTTGAATCCATGAAGTATTAGAACGTTGTGGTGACATGTTTAAGTTGCAAAGAACTGTGTTGGAACTTTGTTGCAAACTAAGGATTTCCTTATTTCTTTTTTGAACTGTGGAGAAAATCCTGCTTAAATCTGGGGAAGGGGAATTCACCCAGGTTATAAGGAGAGATTGTTTTTACATTGCGAACTCAATTGTTATACTAATTTTGTTTTTGAACTACCATGTATTACCTCATTTATTTCTTGTATATATACACGTTTGAGGGACAGATATCCTTTGTTGGGGTGTTTCCTTTCGTTTATTTTAGGCAGGGAAATCCTTGTCAAGGTCGGGATAGTGAGGTGTTTATCCACCCTTCTAATTTAATAAAATGGCATTTGTTGAAATCTTTCACAAAGTTTTCCGTCCCACATTTCTGACCCCTCGGACCTCCAACACTCCTGGTTCTGCTCCGTTGGCCAACCCTGCCTCCTGTGCACGCATAGAGGCTAACTTCCCCAATGGTTCCTTCGAGTGCAGTGTGTTGGTTACACCTATTATGTTACTAGTTACTCAGCATGGATTAGTCGGGACAATTATGCTTTGGCCTGTTGTGAGATTGGCTGTTAAATAGACGCACAGCTGGTTTCAATACAGTTTGAGGATTTCATGCGTGTCTGAGCTACCCTAATTATTTGTGAGACATTTATTTATCATTGGATATTTGTAAGGCAAATATACAACAAGTTGTGTTTCAAGGCACCAAAAGACAAAAAAGACAGGTGGAAGGGAGAAAGATAACCATAACGGTCCTACTGGGCCTTGCGACATTATAATCGGGCAAGTGTAGTAACAAGATGTATGAGGGGGGGTGCCGGTCTGCGCGAAATGCGTAGTGCTAGGGTGAGAAGGGAAATGCATGGTAAAGAGGTGAAGTTGCAAGTGGAAAGGGGGTGGAGGGTGGAGAGCCACGGGGGCTAGGTGAGTGCTAAGGGGAGGCCAGGAGGGCAAGTGCCAGTAATTGCAAGGGGTGCAGGGGGTGAGGTCCCACATGCTAAGTGTGAGGACGAATGGGCGGGCGGGGGTTGGGGCCCTGTAGCACTCAGATGGAACCAGGCAGCCAGTCGCTGCGCCAGACGGGGGTGTTAGCAGGGGAGTGGGAAGGAAGAAGAGAAAAGGAAGGTCTTGAGGAGCTTCTGGCACTTAAGGAGATCCAGCTAAAGCATCAGAGGGGCAGGGAGACTATTCTAGGGGGAGTGCATGCGGAGGAGAGACATCTACCCCTCCCCCCTCTCTGCTTGGAGAAGCGCCTGATCTGCAGAGAGATGGAACTAGAAGACCGAAGGGCTCTAGCTCTGAGGTATTTAGGGAGAGAGAGTTGGATGATGCGGGGTCCCCGGTCCCAGAAACCCTTGTGGATGTTGCAGAGGGTCTTGAACATAATCCTAGCAGCACCCGGGAGCCAGTGGAGAGGTTTTAGGGCTGGAAAGATGCAGCCCCTGAGCTTGATGCCAAGGATAGGTCTTGCAACCCTATTCTGGATTAGTTGTAGGGGGCGAAGGGAGGATAAAGGGCGATTAAGGAAGATGCTGTTGCAGTAGTCCAACCTAGAGAGGACCAGAGCTGTGTAGAGACTGAGTTTCTGGGGGAAGGTGAGGAAAGGAAAATGCTTCTGAGGAGGTGCAGCCGATAGTGGGCCTTCTTGGCAAGGTCAGCGATGTGAGGAGAGAAAGAAAGAGAGGAGTCAAAGATGACACCAAGGTTTTTTACCTCACATGAGGGGAGGGGACCCATAGAGGGCGGCCAGAGAGTAGGAGGGAGCTGGGGTCTAAATGAGAAGGATCTCAGTATTACTGGCATTAAGGCAGAGATCATTGGTAGCACACCATGCCTGAATAGGTGAATAGACATGGTTAGTCTAATGGTTCAATTTGATGCGTTACATGGCGTGACTTTCCTGAATGCATACATTTGCCCATGTGGTGTCTTTCCCTGAATCTGGCTGTTGTGATGCAGGCTACTCTTCGCCGATCTCTCTAGCTGTGGCGCATGACTAGGGTAGGTGGGTGGTTGGGTATATTTGGTCCACCTTGATTTTGCTGCTGTTATCTGTGACCACGTCCCTTAGTGTGTTTCTTACGGTGTTCTATGCTTTGCTGCCGTTGTCCCTTTGTGCTTGTCATTGGCCATAGAATAACCATGTGAGGTGGATTTCTGTGGTTCGAATTTCTTTGGGTATTGTGTTCCATAGGTTAGCAATTAGGCATGAGAATGCTGTTCTGCCGAATTTCGTCTTTTTGTATTATGTGGCTGTCCTGGTGTTGTGAACTACTCCCATGATCCTGTAATAGTTACTATGCTAAGGCTGAGTCTAACTGAAGTCCAAAACATCTGGTGGGCTACATAATGAGGATCCCTCAACCCCAATAAATGTCTGACCTAAAAAGTTAGGACTTTACTCAACAAAGACCAGTTCCATTTAAATGCCAAAGTTGTTAGAAGCCGTTTTCTGACAATACGTGTTGTGATGAATCCTACTAACTCCTCACCAATTCCCAGCTTAAAGTCACCTCCCAGGTGGCCAGGAAAAGGCAGACGCTTTCTGATCCTGACCTTCGGGGTGGTGTTCTGCGAGAGGATCGCCTGGGAGGAGAAAAGGCCCAGGGGAGTGGGAGAAATCCATGGGATGATACAGTATTTGTCTTCCTCCAGGGAGGATGGCTCCACAATGCCGAAGTATGTATTGGCTTGTTGTAATAACCATCTTGCAGTTCCACAAGATACACATCTAAATCGGGGTGAAACCAAACATACACTCCTAGGCCTTGGGAGAAATCAAAACCCTCCTGAAAATCAGTAGACCTGTAAAGCTGAAAACCTCCCTAACACCCAAAGATGTAGTGAAAGGAAATTTGTGAATAACACTGTTGTAAAATAAATGCCTTTCCCTTCTGAATCAAGGCTAATGACTACTCCTTATGGGGTTCCTTTAGAGAATGTTCTAAGAAACAAACTGGGGTTTAAAACAAAAACAAAAGACATAAGAAAACCAAGTTTTTCCATTAGGGACTTCAAGTCCCATAATCCGCTAAGTACTGGGACAAAAGAGAGGGCTGAAGAGGTACAATCTTGTAGGAGTGGTCAGTTCATTAATGCAGATGTCCCACACCTGACGAGGCAGAGAGTCTTAAAAGCCCCTCAGGTGCAAGCCATAGAGTTGGCTTTGTTGGTGAAGAGCAGAGGAAGTCAGAAGCAGAATCAGTGTGGTTCGTGCTGGCAGCCCAGGTAGAAGCTTGCCAATCCTGATGAAAGCTTTCCCCCTTTTTACCTGTTCTGCAAAGGCTGCGCAGCGGGAAGGGTGCAGAAAGCTGTCCAGGGTGGCCGCTTGCACCCGAGGGCCTCAAGGCTGTCTCCGGTGGCTGCCGTGTACCAGAGGGTCGCAGGAGCAAGTGGAACTCCATTTGGAAGTGGCGTGGGCAGACAATGATCACATAGAAACAAAAGTAGTGCACAGAAAGGTTTTGCGTACCAAACTATTGCAAAGCAGCACTCGCGTGCGAGTCAAAGTGATTCCTAAGTTAATTCTGAATACCGAACTAGGGAAAAGCAGAAAAACCCTTTTATATCAAAGCCCTGTGACTGTAACCGTAAAAGTGTGAGTTTGGAGAAAACCCATCAACCCAAAGGGGCAACTTTGTTACGAGTTAATGTCAGTCAGCATTACCCAAGCCAGGAGAGGCTGACACAGTGGAAGCACAATCTAGCCAATATTGCCAACAGCAGAAGGGGGCTAATGCAAGGCCTATAAGCTCTTTATTGTATACAACCTATAGTGCAAGATTGGATAAACACACATTGCCAAAACCAGGGAAGAGGCAGGAAGAGAACCTATCCCTGTCAGTCTTTGGTTATTTGTGTAGTGTAGTGGGGAATAAAGAGTGGCAAAAAACCTGCCCTACTGGGAAAAGATATCCAGAAGGAGAGGAGAATCATTTGCAGACGAATATTAAAGAGCACCATTGTGACTCTTGTTTCCCCTGAAAAGTTGTTGAAAGTTTTGAAGATGCCATTTGTTGAATTCTGTGAAGCTGTTGTAACCTCTTGACATTGACCACAAAAACACTTATTGTGAATTGCAGTTCGGGTAGGGGAGTATACTTGGACGACAAACCTTTGGAGATTGTAGGCCTGGCAAGGAAGTAGGCCTGATGGAGGTTGAAGGTGGTTCTGACAGATACATTTTATGTTGTTAGTGGTACTAGAGGAAGAGAAGTTCATAACAATTGTTGCTATTGAGGAACCGAGAACCTGGTCCAAGAAGAAGAGTCTTATAACCTTTGTGTTGGAACTTTCTGTTGACCAGTTGAAGTTGCATCAAACTTTAGTGGTACCTTGTTACAAATCAGGATTTCCTTGTGTTCTTTTGCTGAACCGTGAAGCGGAATCGCGTTTAAACCTGTGGACGGGGAGTCCGCCCAGGTTTTGAAGAGACACTGTGGTTACAATTTAAATTCAATCATTATTGTCTTGAACTGCCATTTCCTGGTTTATTTGTTATATGCATAAGTGTAGGACAGATATCCTTTGTTATAGTGTTTTCTTTAATTTATTTTAGGCAGGGATAGAGAGGTGTTCATAAAATGGCATTTGTTGATAAAACCTCACAACGTAGTCTGACTCACGTTTCTGACCCCTCAGTGTTTCTTAGGATATCTCAGCTTCACATATTTTTCAGCTGTTAACACCCTGTCTTAGAAGGTGTGCCTTGATAATCATACATAAATATATATAATCTTTTTTATATATGTGGATAAAAATGCGGACCATTAACATTGTCGGCTTGCCTGCTCCCCTTTTTTAGTAAATTGCAGGACACTTCAAAACTAAAGGCTCACAGGTATATTTATCAAGGAGTGTCACAGATTCACAGAACCTGCAAAACATTAGGTGTTGCATGTGCCCTGTAAAAAAACAAAAAAAAAAATGTTTTTAGCTGCAGTGCTTCAAAGCAAAAACAATGTCATCATCTAACGGTATAAGGTAGGCATCTGTGACCTATGGCTCTCCAGATGTTTTAGACTAAACTCCATTCAGCCCTAACCAGCAAGTGAAAGGTAAGTGAAAAATCTGAAGAGGTTCAGGTTGCAGACCTTTGGTGGCAGGGGGAAAGCCTGTGTTGTGAACCGTGTTGAAAATTCCAATTGCCCAGTTAAAAAATGGTTTCGGCAGATGGGTATTTAAATGTTTGATTTGCATCTGTGCAGTGTAAAAAAGCAAGGGAACTTCTAATGACATTAAATAAAAATATCAAGTGGAGCTGATGGCACCATAGACGGCATTAACGGCTCCAGAATCAATTTCTTTAAGAAAAAATATTGTTTGCGCGAGATATCGAGCAACACAACTAAGCCCAATTGTATACAGACGTATGGGCAACAGCTCCACTACCCATGATTTCGCAGCATAAATATAGAATTAATAGTTTCAAATAAAAACATTAGGAAGTACCCTAGTGTAGCGCAAGAGGAATGAAACACCTAGTGCCCAAACACTTTTACCTATAATTGTCTAATACATTAACATTGCCTGTCATTTAGTCCTCGAGTCAATTTTGCCACTGGCGCGTCACTTTTCCAGCCCTGAGATGGAAAAGCACTGACCTCACCTCTCACATATTGTGGCAAGGCAGGCTGAACTCTGTATCCTTCCAAGGTCGTTACATTGAGTACCCTTAAACAGGGCCATTTATTATTACAGCGCTTAGACACCGGGAGGGTGAGGGGTTGGAGTCAGCACAGAGCGCTATGCAAGAACACAATTATTGTGTTGGGTGCTTCAGTCTAATTTGTGTAGTTTAACTTAAAAAAAGACTACTATCCCCCAGAGTGCATGTGAGAGCCTGGTACAGGGCAGTCCATCCCTGCATGTAATTCCTATGGGCCCCGGAGGTAGAAGGCCCAGAGGCATAAGGTGGGAGGTGGGCATGTAGGAAGGGAGGATCCCCCTCCCCCACAAGGAAATGGGCAAAACCAAAAGGCGCATTTCCTTTGGCACCCAGGTGTGCAGAGAGGCGCTCAGGAGGGAAAAGACCAAGGCGCCAAAACTACTGGGTGCCTCGGTCTGTCAAAGGTGGCTGCGGCAGCTAACACACATCTGTTAAACAGGTGGTCCCTTCCCCTGACACGAAGATCTAAGGCCCCCACCCATACGGACGGATGGGAGAGGACTGGTCCTTTGTAGTAGCAAGAAGTGCTACTTGCCCTCAAGCTGATTTTGGCCTTTATCTAGGGCAGGCAAGACAGCCCTCCTTTAGACCATCTTCCCTAGTTACATGGTGTATGGCTCCAGCATGAACACTTGCACAGGTACACAAGCATTGCATTTTTCTTAAAGCAGAGTGCATTGTAGGCAGACCGGTGAAGGAGCAGCTTTGCATTCTCCTGAGGAGGACTCATTGTGCGGACAACTCTGGGGAGGAGGCCGGCGCCAACTAGGAACGAGTGGTGGAACGCTGCGAGCAACAAGTCATACATTGCAGAGGTTTGCACTCAGAAGGCTCCCTCGGTACCCCACCCGTGAACGCGTACGCCACTTATTGCTCAGAGCTTGCTGGTGGAAGGAAAAATCGGGGGAGAACTACAACAAACGGTGTCCTCGCAGAGTGCAGCAAAGGGGCGCGGCGATACGCCATAGCAGGTGAATGCCTCTTACATGTGCCACACAGCTGCTGCCTTCTTTCCTGGTCCTTTGAGCGGGGGAATGCGTAAAGAAGGTGGCCACCAGCACTGGCGGCGAACACCAGCCACAGCCATCACAGCAGAGCAGCAGGCGCCTCACAGAGAAGCGCAGAGAGGCGTGGCGTGAGACAACGAAATTGCTTGACGCTTCTGAGGCATGAGCAGCAACTACTTTTCTTAAAGGGGCAGGCCACCGGCACACGGCTCGATACGGCGAAAGCAGCAGGTGCATCCAACCTTATCTGGAGGCACACAGCCCACAACATGGGCATTCAGCTGCTGTGGCTCAATTTATCTGAGAGGCACAGGGCGCGCAACAGCGTAATCAGCTGCTACACAACAGCAGATCTGAGAGGCACGGCAGCTGTCAAGGAAGTTGCAGGCGCCTCCTCCTTGTGAAAGGGGCCCCTAGGGGACCCTGACGTCTATGGAAACAAGGCGGGTCACCACACACGATAGAGACGACAGACACAAGGTTGTATTCCCAAAGCTAGGGTTTTATTGCAAAGCAAAAGTCTCAGTTGGCCAACTCGGTCTCACGCCCCGCGACGTGCATCTCTAGACCTCGAGGGACGCAAGAGAGTGAATTACGTACATCAGTTACATATATAGAAAATGCATATCAAACAATCAGCTATGACATGTATAACACCCCTCTTCATTGGGTTTCTTTGAACTTGGTGTGATGATGGACATCTCCGACCACTATGACACCTTCAAACATCTATTCTAGTAACAATTTGCAATTTGTGAGTGCGTAGGCATCTTTCGGTTATTGAATAGAACACGGCGCTTCTGTTCTTGGAGGCGAACTACACACAGAGGGAGTTGCATTCCAGACCTTGCTATCTATCAGGTGCTATTCGTGTCCTGGGAGCCAACATGCTCTTAGCGGGCTCAGCAAAGGGGGGCCGTTAGAAAAGCATAATTCAAGCCTTTAGCGGTATTATTCTAACATATTCTACCATATAACGAGACTGGCTGGCAGCTGTGAAATAATTAAATGCCCTGCGGCTCTGCTTCAAGGCTACATTAAGGAGGGAGCAGGGCATTCTTCCTGGTGCTGCCTACGTTTTTGTTTCAGCGAAACTCTTGTTATCCTCTCGGCCCTGTGACCTTGTCCTTTTCATATATAGACAACAATGTTCCACAGTCGAGCAGTGTAAGCGGAAAATATACTGTGAAGCAATAGGAACAGAAAGCAATGAGCAATGGTTAGAAAACAAAATGGCGATTCTTGTTACATGAAAATGGCCGTTCATTGGAAAACTCGAAAAACCTATATTCTGTCGTATCGTGCATGAGACGGTTGGCCCACGGTCACCAAAATGCGTTTGCGGTCTCAAATTAGATTTCTAGACTGACAAACCCTCCTTTGGCCGTATGCCAAACGTCTCATCTATTTATTGAAACCTCCTCTAATGATGATGAATCTGAAGTACTTATGTCTGAGTCTCGCATGCTATCGTGGTCATCATTGTCTTCATTAATATCTATTGCCATCAACTCTTTCATTACTCTCATCTCATTTGGGTCTGGGCAAGTTCGATCATGAGGTTGTTTTTTCTTTTTTATCATTTGCATCCATCCTTTCGTACATCCCTCAGTTACCTCTGCAGAAACTATGGGTAAACAATGTATACAACAACAACCCGTTAGGAATATTCGGAACACCACTGCTAATATTGAGATCCGCATCCATCCCCAAGATCGTAGTATTCCCCAAAACCAAGATCCTATTTCCCAGCTCCCTTCTCTCGTGAGGAGTTCAGAACTTAGAACGTGCATTTTCTTTATTGCTTCCAAGATCGTGGGGGAGTAGTCGTCGACATAAACGCAACATGCTGATCCCACTATTTTGCAAATTCCCCCACGATCACCCAGGATTACATCGAGAGCCATTCTATTTTGCAGCGTCATTAACCTGATTCCTCTTTCTTCCAGCGTCATGTTAAATAATATATCTGTTGTTGTGTTTATTGTATTCTTTAGAATTCTGGACAGTTGCCTTATATTATAGGAGTTCACTGTCTGTCCTAAAAATGCAATGAATGATTTCGCTACATCAGTTGCTATTAAAACACCTACGTCAGTCCTTCTGACTCTAGTTCTGGATAATTTGGCCATGGCTGCTGTTTCCAAGAGGAATACTCCTGGGAACAATAGCCCGAGATAATGTACCTCCCCAGTTTCTGGGCAACCAAGGTTTGCTTTCTCTCCACATATAAAATAAACTGGATCACCTACGTATACTGGTTCTATTTCCCATTTTAGTACCACTGTATTCATACAACCAGTATATGTTCCGACTGAAAAAGATCCTTTCTTTTTTAGGCAAAAAGGGACAGTTCTTGGGCTATAATTCACCATGTAAGATGGGGGAATCGCATCTTTGTTCCCTTCTGTTCTTACATGGAACGTCATTACATATGTTTTTTCTGGCAGGGACAATCTATCTCGTCTATTTTGTCGTGTTATATTTCGTGTGCTTTTCCTCGTGGGCTGTGGGGCTATTACTTGTGCTTTATGGAAAATGGAACAACCCACAGGCTTCATTATTATCTCCTCAAACTCATTCATGTTGGTTCTGTCTAATTGACCCGTATTACTCTCATTCCATTTCCCATAGAACATTGCACCTAAAGATGCACTACATGCAGAACTTAATGGTAATAGCTGCACATACCACCCTATTCCTTTCCCAGCATGCTATGGTAAATGGGCACATACCCAGCAGTTTGTTTTCTTCAGGATTGCATGTGTCATGTTCATTATCAGAAGTAAGGTGTTATTCGTAAAACCTTCCCTGTGTTTTTCTTCCATTGGGGGTAGGGTATAAGTGATCACCTGAACCGGGCTTTCAGTAGTGGATATATTAATTATTGGTAAAAACATTTCTAATGGGTGTATTGTTTCTACCCACCATAATATTAGGGCTGTCGATATTGGTGCTACCACGCTCATAAAGCACATTATTATCGTTAGTGTCAGCATACAATTTGTTTTACCATGTGTTTTTCTTAAACTTATAGTCTTTACAACTGACTCATTCTCAGCGGTGGTGGTGCAGGAGGAGGCTGTTTCTCGTCCTTCTTCCTTATGACAGTTTGTTGTGGATATCTCTCTTCGTCGCGTTTGCTCTGATGTCTTATAAGTTCAATGGATTTCTCAAAATTCAGTTTTGCCTTTCCTTTTTTTTTTTTTTAGCCTGGATTCGATTATTCGTTTTTAGGCGAGATCACTTGTCCCTTCTTATACTGCTCAGAGGACCTTTGATCAGTTATCGCCTCAGTATCATGTGCGCCCAGCTTGTCCGCTCTGGTTCCGGACACATGTACTTTTATGATCGCACCGAGGAGCCGCGAGTCTTGAATTGTCTGACTTGCACAATTCTCACACTTCTCTCCTCTACACCCCTGGTTCCTTCTCCGTCCATGAGCTGAACCAGAGGTGGATATAAACACCAAAAGAAAAAGAATGCGGATCACTTTGTCTTCCGAGGCCGCAGGTTGTATCGCCTTGCTCCTGGTATCGTATGATCCGTGAACAGTGCCGGTGCACTTTCAGATTCAGGCTTGAAGTCAGCCTGTGGCGCTACTGCAGGAGCTGGTGTGCGCCGCGCCAATGATGGAGATCCATTTTTTGGCGTGCTGGCAAGTGCTGGTGGGCGCCAAAGGGGTACACGATTTGGTTTTGCTGGTATCTGCAAGGCAGATTTCACATCGGTCAGCAGTGATGTCGATTCTGCTGGGCAACGTTGGGGCACTCTTTGCCCTTCCCCCTCTTTGGCAATCGTCTCATGCTTTGTTTCGAGTTTCACTTCTCGTTTTGGCAGATCAGGTGGCTGCACACTGGCAACAGTTTCTTTCGTTTCTGCGACCGCTGTCTCTTTCCGGTCATCAGTGTCAGGCAAGACTTTCAGTGCAGTTGGAATCTTCTTGGCATGGGTAGCATGGATCCACGACTTCCTTCCATCCACCCGTATTGCCGTCTGCGTCGCCAAAAGTACTTGATGGGGCCCGCGCCACCTGAGTGCTAATGATGACTTTCTTTTCAAGTTTTTTAGCAGCACCCAGTATCCTGGCTCCAGCGCATGCCCCGGACCGGTATACCGCACGGGTAATGCCTCCTGCACCTGCTGATGAATCAAACGCAATTTCTGCATTAAAAGGCCACGATAAGTACTAAGCACAGGATGTTCCGTCACTCAGAAAGTCGTTTTGGCTGAGGTGCACACCAAACATTTGCCGGCCTCCCCATTATGATCTTGTATGGGGAGAGCCCAGTTTTAGCCTGTACAGACGTACGCATGCATAATAGTGCTATTGGTAATGCATCCACCCAACTCAACTTGCTTCCCGCACGAATCTTGCTAATCTTTGATTTAAGAATCCCGATGTGCCTCTCCACAAGACCGGCAGAACTCGGATGCCTTGAACTATGGAATCTCTTATCAATCTGGAGACCTGCACATATCTGTAACACCACTGCACCCACAAAATGTGGTCCATTATCGGACCATAGGACACGGGGCAAGCCAAATCTGGAAAAATACTCCTTCAACATTACTTTTGCCGTAGTCATCGCTGTGCAGTCTTTTAAAGGATATGCCTCCACCCACTTACTGAATGCACAGATTACCACAAGACGTATTTTAAGTTTTGGCACCTTTCCATTTCTATGAAATCAAAATGAACTACCTCAAACGGCATGAAGGGCGGGCCAAAACTGCCTGTTGGTGTCACTGTTCCCTTTCCTACATTGTGTTGTAAACACGTGATACAGTTCTGCACCAACCTCTCTGCATTCCTTTTTATGTTTGCATTCTGCCATACTGTAGAAAGGTGCTGTATCATTTTCTTGGCACAGATGTGCGTAGGGCTGTGGGCCATTGTGACCATTGCAGTCACATATGAATTTGGCAACATCCAGTTTCTAGTTCCCTTATCCACCCAACAACCCTCCAAATCCAACTCAGCAGATCCCTCTGCCCATCCCTGTATTTCATCGGCCGTAGCCTCGGCCTGCATTTCTTTGACAGTCGCAACTCCATCTTCTATCATAAAGGGTACTTCCTCTGTCTGATCCGTCATCATCTTGGTATTCAAATCAGTGGCAGTTTGTTTCGCAATCCTGTCTGCAAACGCGTTTCCCTCTCCTATTTTGCATGTTACTTTTTTATGTGCCTCGCATTTCACTATTGCTAGGCGCTTTGGAAACGTGAGTGCAGACAGCAATCGTACAATCAAAGGGCCGTGTTGAATTCTGGCACCATGTGATGTCAGAAACCATCTCTCAGCCCAGAGTCGTCCAAAGTTATGAACCACTCCAAACGTGTACTGACTATCAGTATATATATTCACATTCAAATTTTCAGAAATCTCGCAGGCTCTGGTTGCTACTATTATTTCCTCGGCTTGTGCTGAATTATAGGGGATTCTTTTACTTTCTACAACTCTTTCTAGGGTAGTGATAGCCTATGCGGCAGTTGTCGTGCCATCTGATAATTTAAAACATGAGCCGTCACAAAATAACTCTCCATCCGGCTCTTTCTGTGGAATATCACTTAAATCAACTCTCCCCTTGGTTTCTTCCTCAGTGACCATTAAGCAATCGTGGGGGGGTGATTCATTCTCCCCAATTTCTTTTATGGTGAATGGCATTAATTCTGCAGGATTCAAAGCGCTACACCTCATAATTTGGATATGGGGCGCGAACAAGATAATCTCATATCTTGTCAATCTAGCAGAGATGAGGTGTTGCGTCTGTGTCCTATTTAATATAACGTCTATGGCATGTGTCACCATCAGAATTAAAGTGTGCTCCAATACCATCCCTTCCGTTTGTTTCACTGACGCAGCAGCTGCCGCGACAGATTGCAAACATCGTGGTAGTGCACGCGCTACAGGCTCCATCGCAGAAGAAAAATAGCCGCACAGCCTATTTCTTCCACCTTGTTCCTGTGTCAAAACCGCCAATGCACATCCTTCACTTTCACACACAAATAGTCTGAAAATGTTTTTATAGTTCGGCGTACCCAAAACTGAAGCCGAGCATAATGCCGTTTTCAATCCATCAAATGCTCTCTGACATTCCTCATCCCACTGCAAAGGCATAACCGCATCTTTTCTAGTCAAATTCACTAATGGTTTCACAATCAACGCAAAATTACCAATCCATTGTCGGCAATATGAAGCCATGCCTATTATGGCTCTGACTCCTTTTTGTGTCTTTGGAATAGGCATACAAAAAATACTTTCTATGCGTTCTGGCGTTAGTCTTCTCCCACCTTTCGAAAGTAGGTAGCCCAAGTAAACTACCTCCTTTCGATTATACTGAAATTTCTTCAAACTAGCTTTATGGCCATGTGCCGCTAGGTGTGACAGTAGTAATACAGTGCTTTCTTTACAAATCTCCTCTGTGTCTGCAGCTAACAATAAATCGTCTATGTATTGCAAAAGTACACAACCCATGGGTAATTCCAGCATGTCTAGTTGTTCTTTTAATGTTCTACTGTAAATACTTGGACTTTCCGTATAACCTTGCGGAATCCGTGTAAATGTAAATGATCGTCCTCCAAATGTGAACGCGAACAAGTATCTACTGTCCTTGTCCACTGGAATACTAAAGAATGCGTTCTTCAAATCTATTACACTAAAATATTCTGCTGAAACAGGTATCATTGTCAATATTGTAGTGACGTCTGGCACTAGAGGAAATTGCGGATGTACTACCTTATTCAATCCGCGTAGATCAATTATGAAACGGTATGGTACCTCATTACCTCCTTTTTTATAAACCGGAAGGATCGGGCTGTTACATGTACTGCCTGTGATTTCCTCTATTACCCCTAATTTCACCAAATCAGTAACCATACTCTTCAATCCTTTCTCACCTTCAACCGAAATTTTGTATTGGGGTATTCGCGGTAGGGTAACACCTTCTTTTAAAATAATCTTTACTGGCTCTATCTTTAAAAATCCCACATCATTGTCATGCATTGCCCATATACAGGTTGGTACTTTACTTAGTTCCCCTGGTAGCGCTTCGGACATGAATTCTGACACAGGGGCATCGTGTGGCCATATCGTTAGAAACACTCCGTCTGCCGTGTAATGTATAACAGAACCTAGTTTTTTCAACAAATTTAATCCCAACAAATTTTCTCCACAATTTTCTGTTAGAAAGAAAGGACAATGTTCGGTAAATGGTCCTATGGTAACTGGTACTGGTTTGGACACTGGGTTTATGACTACGGAAATATTCTTTTGCCCTGACAGTGGTATATTCGGAACCAAGTGATGGTCTATTGAACACTTCTGTGCTCCTGTATCTACAAGAAAGCGGTGTTCCTCATTCCCGACTCTCATTTCCACGTAGGGTCCTTTCTGATTCACGGGAATAGACACTGGTTCCGACCCCTGTCCTGGGCTGTCCTATTGGGGAAATAACACATTGTCCGATGTGTAATCATTACTATTACTGTAATACGTGTTTGGCTGTGTATCGAAAACATTTCCACTCTTCCCTCTATTTCCCCCACTCTGATTTCCATATTGTTGATTTTGCTGTCCCTGACTCTGGTTTGGGGCATTTTGGTTTTGGCCTTGGTTTTGATTACCTCCATTATTATGATGCTGCTGCATACTATTCCTATTTGGTCCATCCGCTCCTGGGTGTCCTCTATGCTGTCTCCTCTGACCAGACCCATTTCTATTCTGTAGATGCGGGCATTGCGCTCGCCAATGTCCTTCCTCTTTACAATATGCACACTGATTCGGCCCCACTGTTCCCCCATGCATATTCGAACTACTCCTTACTTGTGCGTTCCCTCGCCCTCTATTATGTCCTACTACTTGCTGCATTAATACCCTTGTCCTAATTAGACATTCCTTCAAGTCTGCCCCCACCTGTTTTAGCAACGATAATTCATTCACCATCTCCTTCTGCCCCGGCGATGGTAACTGCCGTCGTTTATTATGCAACCCCTTTTCCCCCTTCCCAGGTCTCCCGATATCCCTACTCCTGTACGTAGGTGCAGTAAACATTTTGGCAGGTGCAGTAAACATTTCTACGTAATCATTATCTAATTCACCTCTAAACTGAAAAAGCCTATACACATGTTCTCTTACTTCTTCATCCCTCTCCCTACAGCGTGCTAATGCATTCAAATCTAACAATCGCTGCGGTGGTAATTTCCCAATTAGCTGTTTCCATCTTCCCACCAAATATTCACCCATGCATTCCAACACTGCCTGTCTTTCGTTGCTTCTACGAAAGTCATATATCGAAGCCAATGTTGCCGTCCCATCATTCCCGTCTATATACATCTCTGCCTGTTGCTGCAATTCCACCTTCCTTTCCTTGCTGATTGCGCTGCGGGTTACCCTCGTGCACTGCCGTTGGTCAGTCCCGCCTCTTGCCCCCGTGGTTTCAACTTCAACCCCGGGAGGAAAGGACGGTACCGAGTCTGTGTCTAAAGCGGGAGGTGCGGATGGGACAATGGGAACAGCGAGTGTCTGTTGTGGGCCTGGTTGGCTAGAAGGAAGTGTTACGTGCGCGGTCTGTGGCTGTGGGAGGGCTTGAGCTACCGGAGGGGGAGCTTGAGCTACGGGCGGGGTCTGGGCAATAGCTACTGACGTATCTGGTCTTACTTCTGATCGTGGGCCTTGTTTTGTATGGGTCAATATATTTTCTATCAATTCATCTGTCATGTGTAATTCTCGTTGTGGGGATATCTTTTCTGTATTCAACTGGTCACGCCTGCCTGCCCTTCTTAGACTCTCAGTCCACTCCTCCTCTTTTTTTTCTTCCGCTACCTCACCTTTTGATTTATGCCTGCGCGCATGCTTTGCTCTGCTTTTAAATCGGAGCATTGCTTCCTTTCTCCAGTCTTTAATAGTTTCAAATGCTGCAGGACGCGCTTTCTTTCTTATCAACACCCTTTCCAAGTTGTCTATCCTCGCCATCTCAAAACTACCATTAATCGGCCACTGATGGTCTTGTTGCTTTCTGGTTTACCTATGCCAAGTCTCACAGAATATTATCGCACCCACTCCATACTTCACATACATCTCATACGCCGGCGTTCCCCCAGGTGGTACAATTTGGCCATTTTCCAAATATTGTCTAACACAGCGGAAAAACCCCGCTAAGGTGGACAATACCCCAGGCATGTTTCAACCTTCCCTTTGGTTAATCAACCTTACCTAGGGCATTTGATTTTGCAAAGTCAACTCTCAACCAATATCAGGATGCTTTGAATCGGGGAATGACTCACCTGATAAATCAAGTCGTCTGTATACTGACGCACCAAAGGACGTTGTGTCTGCGTTTCTTGGCTTCCGCCTCGTTTCGGGACCCTCGCCTCCTCCTTGTTCTCTAGCCAGGCACGTCGATCAGGGATCAGATGTGTGCAGATCTGAAAAGGAGTCTCATCACTTTTACAGGGCGCCCCAAACACCTCTTGATCCCGGCTCGATCGTCCCGTCCTCGCCGTTCTCTGCCTTTCTCAATTATAACGTTACGCGAAGGAACAAGTGGGGGAGGGCCCCTATTCGGGCGCCATCTTGAAAGGGGCCCCTAGGGGACCCTGACGTCTATGGAAACAAGGCGGGTCACCACACACGATAGAGACGCCAGACACGAGGTTGTATTCCCAAAGCTAGGGTTTTATTGCAAAGCAAAAGTCTCAGTTGGCCAACTCAGTCTCACGCCCCGCGACGTGTATCTCTAGACCTCGAGGGACACAAGAGAGTGAATTACGTACATCAGTTACATATATACAAAATGCATATCAAACAATCAGCTATGACATGTATAACACCCCTCTTCATTGGGTTTCTTTGAACTTGGTGTGATGATGGACATCTCCGACCACTATGACACCTTCAACCATCTATTCTAGTAACAATTTGCAATTTGTGAGTGCGTAGGCATCTTTCGGTTATTGAATAGAACACGGCGCTTCTGTTCTTGTAAGCGAACTACATACAGAGGGAGTTGCATTCCAGACATTGCTATCTATCAGGTGCTATTCGTGTCCTGGGAGCCGAAATGCTCTTACCGGGCTCAGCAAAGGGGGCCGTTAGAAAGCATAATTCAAGCCTTTAGCGGTATTATTCTAACATATTCTACCATATAACGAGACTGGCTGGCAACTGTGAAATGATTAAATGCCCTGCAGCTCTGCTTCAAGGCTACATTAAGGAGGGAGCCGGGCATTCTTCCTGGCGCTGCCTACGTTTGTGTAATGATTCTGTTCAGTATCTTTCGTTTCCAGTTATAATTATGTTTCCCTATAAACATGCACCCACTGACCTGATCCTGTAGCCTGGACGGGTGGAATTTGAGAAGCCCCCCCGGGGGAATCCCCTTCTATCCCGTGATAGTTTACACCAGGAAGGAGTGAACTCCCCAGGGAAACCCTCTGGGGAAGAAAACCCTGTCCGCCTCAGTTGTTGGAAGTCTTCTCTGGGAGCAGGTGAGGGCAAGTCTTTAACACATTTCCAGGTGTCTGGATGCAGGTTCCGTAAAGAAAAATAAGAAAGGCACAGATTAGAGAAAGGTAAGTATGTGCTTAACACAGAGTAGGAGCGGATGTCAGTAGCCTAATAGTTACCAGTATAAAGAGGATAGAGATCTATATTGCCTCATGATTGCATCCGTTCGGATTTCATCTGTGGAACGTTGAGAGTGATGACTCATGGATAACGCGATGTAACTTCGGGAGCCTAATATATATAAAAGAAAACGTGAGGAGACTAGAAGGGAGGAAGGGCGGGCAGGTAGTTCTAAATAACGAGAAGAGAAGGAGAGAAGGGTACCTGGCAGCAGATTTGAATCGAAGCAAAAAGCCTTATGAACAATGTGGCTGGGAAGTGAGTGAAACAGCTGACTCGAATCAAGGTGTGTAAACGGTCCAACCTGGTGTGAATGGAAGCGGTTGCCGAAGAAAGGAGAGGGATCTGTTTTGATCAGCACTGGAACTCGTAAATAGAGTTTAGGAAGCGGAATCTCTGTCTTTGGAGTGCAACAAGAAGGCTTCTATACAAACAGAGACAGAAGAAGGTTTAGTAAGAAGAAAATGAGAATACAAATAGTGGTAAGCCTAGGGACGAACTTACGAAGCGCTGACTGGGAAGAGTAGCAACGCACTCGAGCGTTGTGCCTGCCGTAAGATATCCGGATCTCTGCTGAGGAGGAGGAGCCTCCACAGCCCGCAACTCTTGCAAGACTGGAACACCTCCCTCGGACGGCGCCGCCATCTTGGGAGAAAAAATGGCCGCCACCCGTGATTGGGACCAACGGCGCCACAATGACCATCTCCTTCTATGGAATATGACAGTTTGTGTTTCAGCGAAACTCTTGTTATCCTCTTGGCCCTGTGACCTTGTCCTTTTCATATACAGACAACAATGTTCCACAGTCGAGCAGTGTAAGCGGAAAATATACTGCGAAGCAATAGGAACAGAAAGCAATGAGCAATGGTTAAAAAACAAAATGTGGCGATTCTTGTTATATGAAAATGGCCGTTCATTGGAAAACTCGAAAACCTATATTCTGTCGTATCGTGCATAAGACGGTTGGCCCACGGCCACCAATATGCGTTTGTGGTCTCAAATTAGATTTCTAGACTGACACTTGGACAAACCAGAACAGGAACCATTGTCAAAAAAGTTTAAAAACGGATGGTGAACTTTAACAACAAACAGCAGCAACGTCCAGAGCAGAGACTTAAAACGATCAGGAGGGCAGTCAGCAACCAGGCAGCAACAGAGAATTATTTTTAGAGAATTGATATGCTCGCCATTAGGGCTGGTGCCCAAGAAAGAAAGAGGTGAATTTAGAATGATACATCACTTGTCTTATCCAGCTCATTTAATGATGGTATCCCTGCCACAGAAGCAGCATTCTCCTACAGCAGTTTCCAAGATCCAGTTGACTTAGTAAGGTTAACAGGGCAGAATGCACTAATGGCGAAAGCAGACATTCAGTCAGCTTTTAGGCTGTTGCAGTTACACGAGCGTGCCTACCAGTGGCTCTGTTTTCACTTTGACAGTTTTACTTTGATAAATGCCTTCCTATGGGCTGCACAAATTCATGTGCTTATTTCTAACAAATAAGTACTTTCCTATAATGGACCCTAAAAAGGGCAATTCCTGGGCTTCGAGTGGTCCATTACTTAGATGATTTCTTCTTCACATGCCCAGAAGGGTCCAAACAGTGCAGAACAGCTATCAACAAATTCAGCGAAATCATGGAAAGCATAGGAGTCCCGCTGGCCGGGGAAGAAACAGTAGGCTGACACAAGACCTGTCTTTCTTAGGAATTGAAATTGATTCCCAAAAGGGAGACTGTCGCATACCTAAACAAAAGGTGGACGTTCTTCGTGAAGCAACCAGGAAACTCCAGGAAGAAGCGACACTGAAAGAAATCCAGTCACTGGCAGGAAAACTAAACTTTGCAACCAGGATTATGCCGCATAGGTTTAGAGATGAAAATGAGAGGGGCAACAAAACCACACCACCACATAAGGTGAGGAGACACAATCCAGAAGGATTTAGAAATATGGGAAGACTTCCTCAAAAAATGTAATGGTAAAGTCATTTGGTGTATGCCCACAAATAACAATGAAAGAAGGGTCTTGTTCACTGATGCTTCCGGGGGTAAGGGCTTTGGTATATGCTTTGGCAACAAATGGTGCTCTGGCCACTGGCCAACCAGTTGGCGAGAACGAGGTTGGACCAGAAATATCACATTGCTTGAAATTTTCCTCATATGGATGGCAATTTGCATATGGGAGGACGACCTGAACAACACCAAGCTAGTCACTTGGTCTGACAACTTAGAAGTGGTGCACGTATTAAACAAAGGCTCCACATCCTGCAAATTGGTACTAAATGCTCTGAGGGAAATAACCAAAAATACGCTGAAATGCAACTTTGTAATTAAGGCATGGCACATTACCGGCAAGGGAAATGACACTGCTGACGCACTGTCTCGTTTTCAGTTTCACACTTTCAGAGTATTAAACCCCTGGGCGGAGGCGCAGAAGACTGCAGTACCAAGAGAAGTGGGCAATCATGGAGTGAAACAAATTTCTGCACAGCCTCCCAGAAAGAAAGGAGGTCCAAGGCAAAATCCTGCACATGAGCGCACCTAAGGCACGGGTGCTGCAGGCAAAAAATCACATCATCGAACACCAACAGGTGATCCCGCAGGCATTCTGGAGGAGCTGGCAAAAAATACATTGGCCCAAAAAACAGCAAAACTGTACAGCAAATGGCTCAAGGAATTTGGGAGAGAACTAATCGGAGAAATACAGGCAAACCATGTGAATGATTTTATGGAATGGGCCTTCAGGCAGAACAAGAATAAGGCATGAGCATCTTCCCATTTGGCGGCAGAGGCTTACTATAGTAAATTGGCAGGGGGTATGGACCTCACACCCAGCGCACTGACACGATATGCCTTGAAAGGTTGAGCAAAACTAGAAGGGTCAAAAAAGGACACTAAGCGCCCCCTAAACTTTGGGAAATTAAAAGACGTAATAGATATCCTGCACAAGGAATGCAACGATACTTATGAAACAGCTTTATTTGGGGCGGTTTTCACATTAAACTATTTCGGGGCTTTTAGGATTGGTGAAATGGCATTAAAAAATACACTTTCTGAGGAGGGTCTAGCGGAGTCGGACATTAATTTGGGGAAAGAATGCATGGCTATTAAACTTAGCAGATCCAAAATGGATCAACGAGGAAGGGGAGAATTATTAACCTCAATTGCATGGATGACACAAAATACTGCCCCATTTGCAACTCCAGAGCTTTTCTTTGCAAACGCTCAGGGGCGGGGGGCCAACTCTTCAGACATAAAAATGGCACAATCCTCAGCAGGTTCCAGCTAAGGACAGTAATGAAAAAGGTGATAAGGGTGGTGGGGTGGGACCTGGCAGAATTTGGGTCACACTCCTTCAGGATTGGGGCAGCAACCTCAGCCTGGATGGGAGGCATAGAGGAGAAAGCTATAAAAGGAATTGAGGGTTGGAAATATGGCGTGTATAAAAAATACATTAGGAAAACAGATCCCCCCCCACCCTTTTTTCATGCCACAGGGAGACCTCCATTTAAAGCAGCTTGGATTGTGGGCCACTCCTTTGTGGCGAGAGCAATGAGATGGCTGGAGGACATCTACACGACAATCTAGCTGACCTATTGGGGTCAGCGCCCCAACTCCTGATTTCCTGATAATACACCTTGGGGGTAATGATCCGACACAGTGGGTAGAAAGTCACTTTTGACAGGAATATACACCTCGCTCGAGGATTGCACAATGCTGGAAACAGGCCGAGGTCATGATGTCTGAAATCCTGCCCAGACAACCTTGGCAAGGAGCAGAATCTAATAAAGTTCAACAAGGCATTAGGGAATGTTTGCACATACACAGGCCTCAAGTTCATCAAACACGGGTCCATTACATTAAATAACAATGAATTACTCCTCAACGACAGGGTACATCTGTCTATAGAAGGAATGGAGATTTTTACAAGTAATATTTTTGGGACTTTGGCTCAAAGGGGGTGTACATGGGGCACATTTTGTGGGTGCCTGAGGAGCTGTATACCCCTTCATGGTGGCGGCAGAGATCAGCCTTGAGTTGGCCCTACATTGGAGCACGGTCTCTGCTCACCTGATCCCATGTTCCCCAGATTGTTTATATCATTTCTGTTTTTTTGGTTGATTTTTTTTATTTTTTATAGCTTATTGTCTAATAAATCTTGTGGCCGAATTTTCGACCTTACCTGTCATGGGTCGCTTTATTATTGTACATGATGACCAGTTAGGAGGGTGGGGTGGACCGGAATAATGTGGGTCGTTCCTTTTTATCTGACACACATGCACAGCTTCCCCGCACTATAACACTTCTATGCTTTTTCCCCATGGGCCCCAGAGTTAGAAGACCCAAAGACATAAGGTGGGAGGAGGGCATGTAGGAAGGGAGATTCCCAGTCCCCACAAGGGAATGGGCAACACCAGAAGGCGCATTTCCTTTGCCACCTAGGTGTGCGGGAGGTGCTTGGGAGGGGAAAGACAAAGGCAATCTAGACTACTGGGCGCCTGGGTCTGGCAAAAGGTGGCTGTGGCCACTAACACACACCTGTTAAACAGGTGGACCCTGCCCCTGACAGCAAGGTCTAACCCCCCCCCTTCCCATCCGGACGGATGGGAGGACACCTTTCCTTTATAGTAGAAGAAGTGCTTCCTGCCCTCAGGCCGTATATGGCCTTTATCTAGGGCAGGCGGGACAGCCCTCCTTCAGACCATCTTCCCTAGTTGCACGGTGTACGGCTCCAGTGTGAACAAGCGCACGGGTACACAACAAAAACAGCCCAAATCGCCTCGCAAAGAGGCAAAAGTAAAAGGGTCCAAAAGTCTTGAAGAAGGGCTGAAAATGCGACACGGAGCTAACGCCTCGTCAAGAGGCAATGCAAAAGAAAGTTGAATGAACTTGTACGGTAATAAGTGGTAAAGATAAAGTGTGACACGGCTCTATGAAAGTCGTGAGCTTTGTTTGGAAAGGCAGCAGGGATCAGCCTCGAGTTGGCCCTACATTGGAGCAGGATCACCGTTCACCTGATCCCATGTTCCCCAACTTGTTTATATAATTTCTGTATTTTTTATTTGGTTGGTATAAAGCTTGCGGCCGAATTTACCACCTTACCTGTCGTGGGTCTCTTTGTTATTGTAGATGATGACCAGTTAGGAGGGTGGGGCGGAATGGAAAAATGTGGGTCGTTCCTTTCCATGTGACACTGTGACACACCTGCACAGCTACCCCGCACTATGACACTTCCAGGCTTATAACGCAATCTCCTGGCAATGTGAGCCTGTTCTGTGGACATGCTTCCGGCAACGCGTATCCGTGAGTCAGGTGTCCGTCCACAGCGCTTGCCACATACTCCCGCCTCCTCCTTGGAAAGTTGCCTTTGCTGTCCTGTTATTCAGGCGTCATACACTTCCTGCTCCTCTCTCTCCTTTTACACTGTTCAGGTTTTTCTGCCGACCACCTGACCCTTCTGGAGAAGAAGGCGTTGTGTTCACCGCTGCCACCCACTCGATAAAGCGCGCCTGGGCGAGCGCAGAGGCGGCGAGGGACACGGCGAGATGGCGGCCCCAGGTGAGCCTGGCACCAGGGGCAGGGGTACCCCGCCTTGGGGGGCGGGAGGGGGAGTCACGCTTTCAGAACAAAGAGCTGGGTCCTATACACAGTGTGCACCATGCGCTGAACTGTCTGAATGCCTGTAAATGAAACGTGGTGCTATTACTCACTATAGTAGCAGTAGTAGTACACATTGTGTTAACTACCCTAGCGTGCCAGCCAGGCAGAGTCTGGTTTTGAACCTGTGCCCACTAGCTTACACGCATTGGTCACGAAGCTGATGGTAAGCCCAACACTTACCCCTGTTTTGGATCCCTGGGCCGTAGCACAGGCAATGCACACAGTAACGATGTATCGGTTCCTACGGAGAGGGAAACACCGTTGCCCAAGGCCGACCCGCACCTCACACACTGGGCCGATATAGATTGCCTTTCCCTCTTTTGTCTTACATTGGCATGCCTGGCCATGGCACAGTCACTGCATACAGTAACCATGTGCCGGTTCCTGTGGAGAGAATATCACCATTGCCCACCCCTCACAGACTTGGCCATTATAGAAGAACATGTACTCTCTATATAGTGTGAAACATTGTGATACACGGCACAGGCGATGCATACAATAATGACGTGCCTGTTCCCTGAGGAGAGAGAACCACAATTGACCAATCCTTATTCACTTGTCGAACACACACCTTCCATGTGCTTCAGAGTTTTGTTTACAGTGCTAAAGAATGCTGCATTGTAAAAATGACTCAGGTTCAAAGTCCTTCAGGGTGTGACCATGTCTCGCACTTGTACAACCTCCGCACCTTCTCTCATACTATGCACCAGTCCCAGCTCCTCTGCCCACCAGTGTCCCCTTCTCACAATGTCCACCAAAGCGGACTCATCACACGACTTACCAATAGCATCTCGGCTCACTGTACACAGCTACAAGATCCCCACATTGCCCGCCGATGCCAGCTGCTTACACATCCCGCCAATGTTAGCAGAGCTCACTTTTCACCAGTACCAGCTCCTCATCCTCCCTCTGCCAGTGCCAGCTTCACACTGCCTAGCAATCGAAGCAACAAAGTGCCAGATCCTCACACTTCTCATCAGTTGCAGCTCCACACAATGCCCATCAGTGCCATTTCTGCCCACCAGTACTAGCTCTTAATATTGCCCAATAGCGTCATCTACCCACATACCAACTTCACAGACAGTCCACCAATGCCTGATCCTCACTTTGCTCATCACCACTAACTTCTCACATTGCCCACGAGGGTCAACTTCCTACACTTGTGTTAGGAAACCGGGCAATCTTCGGACACTGTGCTATGGGGGCAAAAAGAGGGCCCAGTCTGTACTTGGTAATGTATTACCTGATGACGGGGGGAAGTAAGAAAGCGGGGACATTATAACTGAAAGATAAACTTGAATTGGAAATGTAGAGCCATTAATTGTAAAGAAATATAAAGTGGTCGTGTATAGCACAAATTGGTGGCCTCCTGGTGCCTGGCCCTGCAAGTGAATAGATGGGCGGGGCAAGATGGTAAACCTGAGTGTTGATGATGAGTGCAGACTGGAAGAACCCGCTCTCTGTATTCTGGTATGCTTCTAGTTGAGTTGTGGCAGGGGTACTTGGGGATGTGTGTATCCAGAAGGGACCACCAGGTGTAGGTATCCCGCTTTGTTTCCTACTACAGAGGTCTTCCCTGAGAGCAAGTGTGCGAAGAGGTGTGTCTGGTATGTAGTCTGTGCTGGGAGGTAAGTGCACAGTTTGTGAGTGATGAGCATAGTATACGTGGACTGTAGAATGGTGAGCAGGTTCGGGATTGGGTGGGCAGGTGCAAGAGTCAAAAGGGCAAGAGTGAAAAGTCATGGGGTCGAGACACTCAAAAATAGCGGTTCTGAGTATTGAGGGTGAAAGGTAGGTGGTTGGAGAGCACAGTAAAGTGCAGACGAAAGTTTAAAAAAAAATGCATTTTGGGACAAGCTGAAATCATGTGATAATGCTCAAATGCCACAGGACTACACACAAGACAAAAATAGTCCAGATCATGAAGCTTGAAAGGCTGCCCTGGTCGCTACTTGTGTTTGCTCCTGTAGCAGGTGGCAAATCCCTGGGTCGCCGAGACCTTATGGAGAGGAGGTTTTCTGCCCAGCATGAATCCTGCTGCTGAGCAGTGTTTTTTTGCTTCTGACCGCAGGTTCTCTACCCGTGAGCAACGCCCAGAGGATACCTGATTAGGGTTGGCGGGCAGAGTGTAATACAGCAGAGGTGAAGCAAAACAGAAGAGGGGATGGCTGGAAAGTTTAGAAAGAACCTTAACCAATCTGGCATTGCTCTGGCCAACCCCCAGATAGTCATTCTTCACCTACCAAACGTTTACAAATTTGGAAAGCCAAGATCAGTCGAGGTGGCCAGATCTGGGCTTTGATTTGAAGGGTGTCTATTCGGTTCAGCAACTTACCTGGAAATGCAGCTTTCCATAGGCGGGGTTTGCTGGCATCACTAGCATCAAGAGGCCACCCAAATGTCTGGTGTAATGCTAGATTAGACCTAGCCACATTACATCAGTGGGCAGGATAGCAACACCTTGCAGAAGCAGGTAGAGGAGGTATTGGGCAAGCCTGTGGCTTTTGGAAATCTGAATGCAGGGCATTGACAAGTAAGCAACCAAGACCCAGGTACAGTCAAATGTGTCTGTGGATGGTACTCTGCTACACCAGGGGAAGTCAATGATGTGGTCCTTTAAGGCAGTGGCAGGCATACACGCGTTATCTGCATGACTCTGCAGCCCCTGGGCTGGTTGCCAATCAGAATGACTGGCAGATGGGGAATTCTTCAAGTGGAGAAACATATATATATTCCTGAATTTGCCCACGCAAAGTGAGTCCGGACCATTGAAGGTGTTTCATAGGGGTTCTCCCTGTGAACTTTTTTTAAAATAATGAGTTGTAATGTTCCATACAATTTATAATCCGATCTGAAGCTCTCCAGTAAATGCCAGTTCACCAATGAATGGGTGCCCAGTAATGGGCGGGTAAAATCCTGGCGCATGAAATTCTTCTCAAAGCTTGAGATCGGGCCTGGGAGATTTTGAAGTAACCATTATCAATGGTATTGCAACCACCAGACCATTGTTATAAAGCCAGCCATGCCACTGCAAGCATCCTCAGACATGTTTTGGACTTGTTGGATGAGTAGTTTGGGTCTCTGCGCTCAGCAGGCATGAGTCCCAATCTGGGCATACCTGTCCCACTTGGGGAGACTAAGCAAAACGAAAGAGGTGATGGCTGGAAGGTTTAGAACTAATCTTAACCTCTGGCATTACTCTGGGAAACTCTCCAGACCATCGTCCTTCGCCTGCCAAGCCCCTACAAAAGGGGAAAGACCAAATGCAAATCAGGCTTGTACCCACGCCAAAAAGGGCAGTTCAGGCAGAACTGCTGGGTCGCATACCATTATGTACAAGACCACAAGCCGCCCCAGACATGTTTCAGCCTTATTGGGCATTGCCAGCGAGGAGTGGCTATGGGCTCTATGCACAACAGGCTCGGGAACCACGCATGGGCATACCCGTCCCAAACTTAAAGGTTGATGGCTGGAAGATTGCAATCTCTGGCGTTGCACTGGGAACCCCTCTAGACAAATGTTAATCAGGATTCGTCCCACCCCAATAGGGGTAGCCCAGCCTGAACAAGATCCGTTATAGATAAACCATCATTTATAACACAATTTCACATAAAAGACAAACATTTTTTGATATCCCTGGATAATTAAATATTGATTTAAATATAGCAATTAATATTTAAGATGCTGTCTGACCCACACCTGTTAAGATGAGTGTTAGCCAAGATTGTATGCACTACTATAAGCCTGACCTCCTGGAAATAGGGACCCAACCTTTGGTATAAGTCTGAACTACACAGGTTGGTAGAGTGGCTGAGCAGCCATGCTTATCTCAAGAAAGGGGTCAGTGTGAGCAGTAGGGCAGTTAGACAGATATTCACAGTGACAAGTATCCAAATAAACTCTTACGCACAAGGTTTCTTGATAAAAAATAATTAATTTATTTCACAGTCAGTTGTATAAACCCTTTTCAGAAGGGAGTAATATATATAACACTTATAATGCACATCAAAACACCCTCAGATGATACTCATTGGGGAATGGCGCACAAACACTTACTACACCCTCAGGTGACTTAAATAGCTAGGACACTGTGGACATTGCTTTTTCACTGGTACATTTAGAGCAATACTGAGTTTGGTGTAAAATATAGCAGAGAGGAATGAAACAAAGGTTAACAAATAATTCACAAACTGGTAAGTACTTTTGAAACCTTCCAATGAACAGTAAAATTAACCCTGTCCTGGGTGAAAAGCCAAAGCACAAAGTCGGAGGTAAAGAAGAGTCACTCTTGGAGCCAGGGCAGCCAATGGTAATTGCACAATGTCTAGGAGAGCTGAAGATCTTCTTTGCAGGTAGGTAAAAAGTCCTTCCCAATGTTTTTAGAAAAGTTTGTAGAAGATAGAACACTTGAAGGGCCACAAGCTGGGATGCTTGTGAGGAGCAAAGCTATAGCAACTCTGCAAGATAACCAAGACAGGTCCAATTGAGAGCAAGCAAGACTACACAACAAGAGGTAAGCTCTCTTAGGCTTTACCATACCCCTTGTTAGAAGAACTTGTTCCAGCTGGCTCCTATTCCTGTACAGCTCTGCAGACCCTGTTGTTCCTGAGCCTCAGTCTTGGGGACAAAAGGGAGGACCGCTGGGGACCCCTGCTCTGCACTGGGAAGGTCAATGGCAGTAATGGGCAAACTTCGATTCAGCAGTTCTTCAGTGTATCAGCTCCTCACGTCTGACAGCAAATAGCAGCATCGCAGTTCTCGGATACCACTCTGGACTTTCCTCGCATCTAGGATCCAGCACTCTGTGAGGTTGTTCAGGCTTGGTCAGTCCAGCTTCAGGGAAGTCTGGAGGATCTTCCTGGTGCTCGGGTCCGACTTAAAAGTAACGCACAAAATCTGGTGTTCCTGTCCCTGGCACTTCGGTTCCAGCAGCAGCAGTGGAAGTACAGCCATCTCTAAGAGGATGTCTAGAAAGGCTTACTTTGGAGTTGATTGGTCCCACTAACTCAAGGGGAGAAGTCGTCGTTGCAGGGCTTCTCTAGTCGAGGTGAATTCGGAGCTCACCGGGCAAACCAGCGGTCCAGGAGTTGCAGCAGGCGTCTTTTACAAGTTCTTTGGATTCCTTCGTCCAGTGGTTGACTCTGCCTTCCAAGCCAAAAAGCTTGGCCTTTTATGCAGGTTTCTCCCATTCATTCCAGCCTAGCTGTGAATCACACAGCAGGGTGGCTGTCCTTGCCGGAAAGCCAGCCGGCCAAACACCTTTGGGTGCCTTCCTGTAACCAAGGGTATTAAGCACACAGAGTTTCGGGCACCTCCCTCACTTCCTGCCCCTGTCAGACATACTGGAGCCAGAGGCGGGCTTCACTCATGAATCCCACCAAAGATAAAATGGGCAAAGAGAGGGCACCTAGTTTGGCGCGCAAGTAAATCTCAAGAAGAACCTTTCCAACAAGAAATGGAGAAAAAGAAGACCGGGGCCATTTTGACAAAATGGGCACATGTGGGTGCTTTACTGCAGCTGTGAACGCAGCCCGCGGTAAAAACACACAATGGTAGCAAAAAGTAATCCACTCCCACCAGCCATTAATTGTAGAAAGGGTAACATAAAAATGTTACTTGAGAAACTAGGCAAAGGGGATACTAAGTAACCCCTCCAGCACCCTATGGTAAGATAGTGTGTGCTGGGTCTAGAAAGTTACAAAATGTAGGTAGTCAATTTTACTTTACTGCTCTTGGAAACAGTAGTTTCACCAAGAGAAGGTATTTAAACCTGTGGGAAATCTAAGACTTCCCTGTGCCACTGCACTGAAGGTGCTTTGTGTCACAATGTAAAGATGATGTCTATGGAGTTTGTAAGACTCCAAAGTTAAAAGAAATCATAATAAAATACACGAGAGGTTGAAAAAAAGGCCTCACTCTCTCCAGGTTAGAAATTAAAAGTCCTAAAGTCCAGCAAAAGAGCTGGGAGTCTCTAAGGTAGAAGGGAATTAGCACATTTCTGAGAATTCTCCCTAACAATGACATCTGAAAGATTCAAAAAGTTTATTTTCAACTATTTTATAGTGGTATGAAAAGTATGTTTATATTCCTCAAAGTTTTAAGGAAATACTTTCCGATCTATTTACAGAAAAGATGTTTGTGCAGCTGACATCCAGCCGCTTGTAACATTACAGAATTCTCATTACTGTCCAGAGGTAATTCAGTCGGATAGACTAAGGGAGGCATCATTTCACCTCTGGACATAAGTGAAGAAAGACTCATTATCCGCTACGATAATTACCTCTCCTGCCTGAGGTCCATATGGCTATTGGCACATAGTGCTAGTAGCAATACAGGTTTTGGAGTTGTGGTGGTGAAGTAAAACGGGCTCATTTAATGATGATTACATAAAACATGTTCGTAAATTTAACGTGGTTCAATTTTGCATTTTATGATTGATTGTATAATTTAAAATTAATCTATAATAATGAATATGGCAGGATTGATTTAATATTTTATTTTTGTACTGTAAATAGATATTTGAAGTATTTTAATGGTAAGCTGGCATTCGGCACATTGTTATAGAGAACGCTTATTCTCTACAGATATGATAACATGTTCCATGTTTGAGCTTTCACTGTGTGTATTGTGTTTTATTTAGGTTGGAATGTCCTATTGAAAGACATTTGGTGGAAAATTGCATTTCTGTTTCTTGAATGTAGAGAAGTACTTTCTGTTGTTCACTGGCTCCTTCTGAAATCAGAATATCGGTTATGCATTCCATACCTGTAGATATTGACTGCATTCTGAACATTCAGATTTGCTGAGAGGAGTTTAATAAGGACTTACATGTGGTAATTTATTTTAGGAGCAATTTATTACAATTTTGTGTGATGCCTATTAATGAAAGATGGGATACGAGCTTAGAGATCAGGTGGGGTGCGTTCAAAACTACCCTGAGAGGGGAATTAATCGCTGTGCAAGCGGAGAGAAATAGATTACTGAGGGGACTAGAGGCACAGTTGGAAGGTGAAGTTGAGGCCGCCAGAGTGCGTATGGAGGAGAACCCCAGTAGAAAGGTGTACAAGGAGTATAGGGCAGCAGAGGGCCAGTTGAGAATTCTAAGGACCAAAAAGGCCAAAGCGGTTATGCTTAGGGTTAGTCAAAGATTCCATGCGAAGGCCAATAAGGCGACTCACTCCTGGCGCGTCTACTGAGGGGGAACAGGGAACAGAATGTTATTGTGGCCATGAGGGATAAGGGGGGGGGGGGGGACTCACTCGGACAGAAGAGATTAAGGGGAGGTTAGCGGAGTTTTATGAAGAACTATACTCTTTGCAGAATCCGGCACTGGGACCACAGAGGGGATTTCCTTGGGGCCCTTCCCCTTCCGCGGCTGTCCGGGATGAGAGGAGAGAGTTAGGCCGAGACATCACGGAAGATGAGGTGAGAGCAACTATTGCGGCTCTTCCCCGTGGTAAAGCCCCGGGCCCAGATGGCTACCCTGCGTCGTTTTATAAACTCTACTCCCATCTGTTAGTTCCACACCTAACACAACTATTCAATTCATTTGGGTCCAGAGGCGGTATAACCCCATCTATTGAGGAAGCAAAAATAACACTCATACACAAGGCAGGTAAGGATCCTGAAGAGTGTACATCGTATCGGCCCATTGTCCTCATAAACACAGAGGCGAAAATATACCCTAAAATATTGGCCAGGCGGTTGGAAAAGTACTTACCTTCGCTGATCCACCAGGACCAGACCGGGTTTGTGGCTGGGAGACAGACTGCTGATAACATCAGACGGGTGGCCCACATTGTCGAGAAAACACAGAAGACGACCACTCCGGCGATCCTCTTAGCGCTCGACGCTGAAAAAGCGCTTGATCATGTGGAGTGGTTGTTCCTGTTCCTAGTCATGGAAACAATGGGTCTCGGGTCGGAATTCATCAACATGGTTGCAGCAAACTATAAAAACCCCAGCTCACAGATCCTAGTTAATGGGGGAAGTATCACAACCAATTAGGCTTCGGCGGGGAACGAAGCAGGGGTATCCCTTGTCCCGCCTGCTCTATGCTATATATCTAGAACCCCTGTTAATACCCATAAGGGAGACGGACAGGATCCAGGGCGTATCATTTGGGGGATACCAGCACAAGGTTGCGGCATTCGCGGATGATATGTTACTCATGTTGACGCAGCCGAAGGGGTCCATCAGGGCATGCATAGAAGTGCTGACTAAATTTGGGGAGGTGTCGGGGTTGCGGGTCAGTTGGCAGAAGTCTGAACTGATGAATCTATCCCTTGGGGAGAACGAGGCAAAAGAATTGAAGGCACTCTCCCCGTTCAAATGGAGCCCGGGCCGGTTACGATACTTGGGGGGTAAGGGGGATCCAGGTAAACCCCTTCCCTGGGCGGCTGGTATGGTGCAAATTATCCCCACATGTTAAAGGCAATTAAAAAGGATTTGACTAGGTGGCGCGCCCTTAGGGTTTCGTGGCTAGGGAGGGGGGCAGTACTTAAAATGGTGATCCTTCCCCGCATACTATATCTGTTTCAGGCGATCCCGCTGTCCATTCCCGCGGGCTTCTTTAAGGAACTGGACTGTGTGGTCAAAGAATTTATCTGGGAGGGCAAGAGGCCGCGTGTGTCTTGGCCTCTTCTCACAGCGTCCGAAGGGCGTGGGGGTATGTGTCTACCGGACTTTAGGCGATATCATGAGGCTGCACTTCTCCGGGTGATTAGGGAATGGTTTGCTATGAAAAGCTTTGGGTACAAATGGACAGAGCAGTCACCCGACATCACCTGGGTGAAGTACTATGGCTTCCTCAGAGACTGAGACCGCCTCATATATACTTGAGTGATATTACGAAGGGGATGGTAGCCACCTGGGACAGGGCAGTGGAGAGGTGAGGGATCTCATCCTTTCTGTCCCCGTTCACGCCGATCTCCAATAATGGGGCCTTCTCGCCGGGGCTGGAGAGAGGAGCGTTCCGAATATGGGAGGGAGGAGGATGCAGGACACTGAGGGATATGTTTCACAACCAAACAGTGAAGCCCTTCAAGGAATGTAAGCTGCAATTTGGAGTTGGTCAGGGGGAAAGGCTCAGATACTTTCAAATTAGACACTGGGTTATGTCAGCGGAGGTTAGGCGGGCAGCTACGAGCGATCTAACTCAATTCGAACGGTTCCTCCTGACCAATGATGGTTTTAGGGGTCCAATATCGGATCTATATAAACTTTTAGAGAGCATGGCCCGAAGGTCACCTGCCCGTACATGAGGGGATGGGAGCAGCGAGTGGGGGCGGAAATGGAAAGGGAGGATTGGGAGGGGCTATGGAGGTTAATCCCAAAAGTGGCCAAGGCGTCCCAACTACAGGAAGCATGGTATAAGTATATCTATGGATGGCACTACACCCCGGCCCGGCTGCATGCAATGTACCCAACGACTTCAGGTGCCTGCTGGAGGTGCTGCGGGGAGGTGGGCACAGCTATTCATACATGGTGGGACTGCCCGCCTATTAGGTGCCCAATCTTCAGCCCTAGGGCTGGGGGGTAGCCAGGACCATCAGGAGATTTTGCTGGGGAAGAGAGTAACGGGAGGGAAAGAGAGGAGACAGGGGAGCCCCAAGTCGAAAGTGGTCTTTACCTTAGCGGCAATGGGGCTAATCGCTCAAAAATGGAAGAGCCCAATGATTGCCACGGAGCAGGACTGGCTTAGGAAAGTGTGGGACATTGTTTCATTGGAATGGGCCACATAGGCGGCGGAGGGGAAATTGGAAAGGTTTGCTGCCGATTGGGGTGAGACACTGGATTATCTACAGGGGGAGTTCAGGGAGCAATGGTGCCCCCAAAGACAAAAGCTGCTGGACATCCATTGTTGAGGAGTTGGCAGGGGGTTTTCAGAACTAAAGGTCTTATTTACGCTACAACCGGGGTTAGAGGGGGGAGGAGGGAGGGAAATGATGTTGTTTTTCGAATTTGATCTGTTTTACATGCTGTAATCAATAAAAAGATGTTTAAAAAAAAATGAAAGATGGGGTGCAATTCACTTTTTTCTTACTTTAAAATCAATTGTATTTTAGTTAATAAAATTGTGAATTACAATATTTGTTGACCCCACATGTTCATATCAAATATGTCTTTCTCCATGCCTATGAGATAAAGATATTTATGCCCCGGTCAATCAAGCAAATGCCAACATCTTCAATGGGTCCATCTTTTATACCCTTATCTCCTCGTGGCCTACATAGTTGCCGCAGTCTCCTGGTCTGACGTGCGCTAAGGTGGCCATTACATAGCACCAGGGGTGCTTGCTGTACAACCTCTAGCCTGTAATTTGGAATGTTTCAGCTGCCGTAGATGAATGACTTCTAGAGAGATTTTGTAATTTAGGCATAATCATATTTAAACCTACTTAGCCACCATTTTACAACAAAAATTCTCACCTGACAACATTCTAACAGTTCAGAAATGTTTGTCCCTCAAGGACGTCCTTATTTCTGGTTGGATTAGTAGTAGAGCAGTGGGCAGGGTACGATTGCTCTGCTTTTGTATTGATGCAAGCAGCTAGGAAGCAAGTGGGCTCTCTGTGTGCAGCGCAAGGGGAGTGTTTTTGTCATGCTGTCCAGTGGAACCTGGCCGTTGGCTTCCCTGAGGTGGACAAGCAAGTTATATGTTGGAGGCATTGATCCGGGGGTTCTTCCATGCTGTATCTAAGAGTCCAGTGGATTTGGCATGGTCCATTGGTACATGTCTTTTGCATCTGGTGTGGCTTTGTGTGGTAGTATAGAAGGGTCTGTGTGCTCAGGATATGGGCTTTGAGGGGGTAGCAGATTTTCTGTTTGGCATAGAAGGTTTGAGTCTTAGGGTGGTTCGGAAAGATGTGGAGTTGGTATGGATGGGAGGCTCTAAGGTTCATAGGTGGTCAGTATTGGCTTAAGGCACGGCGGTATCTGAGGGTGTCTTACAGTTATCAGAGTCCATTGAATGGACTATTGGTTTGCTGATATTGCCATGTGCAACTCTAGTAACATTGTATCTGCGGCACAGCCCGATGGTTGATTGATCAGCCTTACAAACCGTTCCATGTCTGCCAGAACCTCTATAAGCCTGCTCTTTAGTTTCTTGAATAATTTCATCAGCATCCAGAAGTGCAGCTTCATCTGTGGGTCCATGAAGCACTGCATCAGGGCTAGAGTGTTCGGACAGTGATACCAACATGACGTTTATAAGTTCATGTTAGGAGATATCGGGTCCCAAGGTCAGACCTCAAAATTTAGCCATTGGCTAGTTGGCTAGTGATAAGTGACTCTTGGCAGTAAAATTTAGTGTGCTATGTCAATGTGTAGAATGGAGGAGGCAAGTGACTTTTTGTGCTTGGTTAGTAACTTGGATTTTTCTGGCCTACAAAGGTTATCTTCATCAAAAAATTACAATATCCATTGTGATACTTCCACAAGTGAGAATATTCACAAGAAATTGATGCCTCCACCTCCAGAAAGTATAAACAGGTATATGGCAGCATGCAGCACTGTACTAATTAAAATACCTTTCAATATTAACTAACATTTGTTTTAATATAATAAAACACAATTGCATGTATTAATTAATAAAACCGTTTTTTAATACTTTTGAGCTTTTCACCAGTATAGAACATGGCATAGGGGAGAGGGTGGTGAAAATTACTTGCGTCACTCTAGACAGAATTGTGAATATTAGCCTGTGTCACATCTAGACAGAATTGCGATTGTTGGCCTGTGTCTCATCTAGACAGGAGTATGAATGTTACCTTGCATCACATCTAGAAAGAAATGTGAACATCTAGCTTGCAGCACACCTAGATAGTAATGGCTACAACCAACCCCACTAATAAAAAACTCATCCCGCTGCATACACCTCTCAAACTCTGAACTAACCACAACAATATCTTCAAACCGCACGCACATCACTACACCGCAACAATGAAACAAAGCACACATAGCCTCGGACAACAACACACAAAGGCTACCTACTAAAAATACACCTAAGCTCAGCAAATGGTAAAAACCGAACTGAAGCTGCCAACAGCAAATCACAGCTCTCTTGCGCTTTCCCCCACTATGTCCTACTAACTTACCCTACCAACTTGCCTTTCAGAGAGCTAGAGGACAACTCTGGTGGTGATAGTGCACATTATAAATATACTTTAACATTGCCATGATGACTATTCTGACAGATGATATTAGCATCATACCAAGTGTGCACTGCATGCTCAGAAGGAGTTCACATTTTAATAACTATTCATTGGTCGTCATTCTTTTTGTTTGTTAACATACTTCTATTTTATGGCAGTTCGTGTGACATTGATGGATATGGAACCATACCACATTGACCCTGTGTTAGTATCCAAACAACAACTGGCAAAAGTTCTACTTTTGGTATACCTGGAGTATCACAGTACTTTTTCATTACAAATAATTCTGTTCATTTCAATAACAATATATAAAACAGATGATCAAAGCTCCACTTTAACCCATCCAAGTCTTCAGCTTAATCCATTCAGGAGCATTTATTTCTGAAATTAATCATTTCTTTCAGAAGTTGAGTTCCCAAATGTGAAAGAAACAAAACTGACCCCCTGCTATTCCACCGAATGGGAGTTAGAGAACCACTAATTAGAGAACCAGTAGAAGGCTCACTGGAGGTTCTAGGAATAGTCGGTAGGGCTCCGTTCCACCTCTTCCTCGTCCCAGTACTTGTCCATTGTGTTCGTTCTGTGCAGTCTTTGCTCTTCTTTGTTTCAGTATTAACCAAGGATGTTTCTCTTGGGTAGTCCGTACTCTTCCTCGTCCGGGTGGAAGTTAAGTACTGGGTTTGCAGAGACACGTGGTTGTCTGTGGTATGGAGGGGAGGTGTGTGGAATGAGGGCTTAGGTCTATGGCTATATGGAGGGTTGGAATACCATGTTCTCCCTAGATGTCCTCCCTGATCCCCAGAGGGGGAATCTCCTCCCATCAGATCCTCCCGCTGAGTACCACCTCCAGGGGGGACTATCGGGTAGCGGCTTCACCTCCCTGGTCTCACGGGAAGGGGCATACTCTCCTCGGGAAGAAGTGACAATATCTCTGGATTCGTCACACAAACCTTCCTGCTAGCTGTGCAGGAAGTCCTTTGTGCAAGGCAGGATTTAGTCTTACATAGACTTCACTGGATTGGCCCTTTGATAGTTCGTGTGTCTTGTATAAACTTCACTAGTGATCTGCATCAACCTCACTGTATCATGTTGGGACAAACAGCGATTTCTCCATAATGGCTGCTTCAATACTCGCTTGTGCTTCTCTGTGGTCTCCCTCCTTTGTTGGACACCAGCGGTTCTACCTTGCTTTGGGGCAGTAGCCACCCTCCCACTCTTTGATTTTTCATATTTTATATCTAAAGAGCTTTGCCTACCAGGGGAACTTAGCTTGTCCTGCTGATTTTTTAGGAATCTAGGCTATTTGATTTTCTTCTGCGCTGTCAGGAATTCTGATGAAGACGAAGGGTTGAAAGGCTCGGTCACCATCGTGGATCTGTTCCCCACATGGAGTGATGGCATCCCATGGCACTGTGGTGTGATGAGGTCCTGGGGCATGGTGGGTCTTCAACTCTCGCCTCCCAGGGTCAGAATCCCCTTTGAAGCATCCATGAAAAACGAGTCCAATCCAACCATAAAGCAGCGTTTCATTGACTGACTAGCAGAATTTTTTTCATTGGAAATGTGGTCATTCCATCCTCCTTGGCACATCAGCTGAGTTGTGAAGGTGAGGACACAATACCTTCCTACAGGCCAACAACTCCCTCTTATTTGGGAAACCATTGCAATGATGCACAATACCATTCCAGGGAGGAAGTGATTGTAACACAAGATGTTTGAGAAGATTAATTGGCCCGCAGTAGAAAATAACAAGATGCTCAGTGGACTCAAAGGGCTGCTCAACAGAGAAAATGGAGGTAGAAAAGGAACAACTCCATGGGGCTGTCAACCGAGAACATGCAGGCATAGGTCTGGCCAACTGAATAAGCCCAGATGTTCATAATAGAAAGCTGGCCCAGCCAGCGGAGGAGGCTTTGAAGGGTGTAGAACGGAATGCAAGTTCTAGTCGCCATTGGCCGCCTCTATGGGTAAACGGCTTCTGCAGCGTTAACATTCTAAGATTCCATGTGAGCCTTTGAACCCGGGTTTGCCTAGGACAGAAGACGCAAAGTCGAGAGGAGGCCATCGGGAGTCAGTAACATTGGGTTTTGAAAAGGTGATTGTAAAAGTTTGCCTTCAGGTGAAACCCACCTGCCTCTCCCTAATTGTGTGTTTACTTTCAGGTACAGCTAATGACGTCTCTTAGTGTAGGGATGCAGTCTCGCAATCCATCGGCCAGTTATTGAAGATCTGAAACAAAGTGTCAGAAGGAGGGGTCGTTGAGTCCCCGCCCATTTATGGCAGTGGCAAGACCAGCTACATTTCAGCCTTTCAGGATCTATTGAAAGTAAGAAATAATGTGTTATATTTTGCCACTCCTTAGAGCTCGCACCTGGGCTAGCAGGCTGGTTCAACTGAACGCCCAGAAAATGCCCAAGGAAAGTGAACCAGGTTTGATTTGTGAGTCAATGAAATTAACTGGGGTTGTGTGATTTATGGATTTAGGTGCAGCCAGGAAACCTGCTATTATTGATTTTTTTGGTGAGTGTTGCAAAAGATTTGTAAATAATTAATAACATCGGTGCCAGAAATGTTCCACTTGAAACAAGCATATAATTCGATATTGTGAAGGCAATGTCCATTGTTGGTCTGGTCCAGTGAACGGCCTCTATTATGCCAGAAGGAAAGAGGAACAAAGCAAGACTGGTGACAACTCAAGTACAGACTCAGAAATCTTACATGGCAGTTAATGACACTGAATGACACCCGGGCATCCAGTTGCATGGCGTCGAGCTTTAGTCCCGGCCATGACCCACGCAGATCAACAAGACTGTCTGCGTACCCAAGATGTCTCCCCTCATATCTCTCAGTACTATCGTGCCTAAAATACAGCATGGGCAGCATAGAATACAGCATGGGGAGCATAGAATACAGCATGGGGAGCATGGGAAAATACTAACATTTTGATGACGAACTCGGGAACTAAGCTGTATCGTGGAAGAGAGGGCTTGATTTTATTAGCGCAGAACTATATATATGGGCATGGAGTGGTGAAGTGAGTGAGTTGGGCAGAGAATGCAGAGAATGCATTTTCAACTGCTAAATTGTATTGATGGCCAAAACTGGGGTAAATACAATAGTGAATATGATCAGACTAGCACTTTTCTTCTTCTTCTGTAAGATTCTTGATTACCCCACATGCAGGCTTATTATATAGGAAACCATTGGTGCAAGAGACCAATGAGACCAAAGTGGGGAAACCCCCTGATGCACCATTTAGTTATCCCATAACATTGCTTTTTTACATATTCAAACTCGCACTGCATCAGTTTCACCTCGCCTGCTGTCTACCTCATCTTCATGGCTGCTTTTCAACTTTGCAAACAGCGTTTTGTTTTGGGATTGTACAAACATTGCACATTGGTTCACAAAGGGTGTACTGCCCTGTGTCGCTGTAATGTGCTTAACAAGTTGGTGGTAACATTGGAAACATTAAACAACAAAGCTTCAAAACGAATAAACCGATGCAAACGTGAAGCGACGTATTTGCATTATACAAGTAAAAATTGTCATTTCTATTAAATGTGGTGGTTATTTGAGGGATTTTGACAAGATGAAAAACGGAAGTAAATCATAGACAATCTTACTTTAATAATTATTATAATGTGAAAAACATGTATTAGTTCTTCAAAACTATGCTAATATTGAAAAGTATCCCGTTCCTGAGAAAATACAAACCAAACCTCTGGCTGGTTTACAGAAGAAATCGGAGGGGAGACAGAGTGGGGGGACCTGCATGACAGATCAGGCAATATTGGAGTAAAATGCCAGGAGTTGCTGGAAAGTAGAGTGGGAGGTGTGGAGAAGGTAAACCGCGGTATAGGAGAGAGGGATGCAAAGGTGTAGCTAAAAAAACGAAGAGCAGGTCGAGGAGGAGAAGTTGAGAGAGAGAGGCAGAAGAGTGGCTTCATTGATTATTTTTGTTAATAAACAGAGTGTTTCAAATTATCATTATCATTTTTTCAAAAAGCCTTTCATCCTTCTTAGGTCGATACATGAGTATCAACAGAGGTTGGGTGATATTGTATGCATATTTGTTCTATAAAAAAGAGCTTAAGCGATAGTGCTATAAAATAACATATTATCATTTGGCCTTGGACGTCTGCTTGGATTCACAGTAATTTAGTGTACTTAGGAACCATGCTATTCGATGCCACTTCCTGTTTTGTTAAGGGGTGAAAGGTCATGTTTCATCGCTTCCCGGGATGTCACTTTTGGGTGGGGTCAAATGACATCACTTCCGGTGCTGTCATCAGAGGTCAATGGTCGTGAGGCGAGGGGTGGGCCACTTTCTTGAGGCAAGAGGTGGGCCACTTATTTTGGGTGACTGGGCCTATTTCTTGTCTCAGTCCGACCGTGCTAGAGGAGGGACGAACGTATGGGGATATAGTGTGGATTCCCTATTTCCAAAATAAATTTTGAACTAGAAGGTAATAGGGCAAAGTGTGAAACTGAATGGTAAATAAAGTGAAAGGCAATATATTGCAAAGCGTACTACAAAGAAGTCAAGATTCACAAAGTGAAAGGAGCAAAGTCTGTTGGATAAAAGAAAACGCTGAGGAAGTATTCTGAAGGCTACCACAAATTTTTGTTGCTCACAGACACTGCGGGCATCAGGGTTGTCCATTCGTGTCAGGCTGCGGAAATATAAGCATCTGACCTTTTGTGTATCGCCAACGCACGTTTTTCCAGAATATGAGCCGATCTTCAGGGTGTCCTCTTTGTGAGCAATAATATTCCAAAAAACGAGGGGAGCCCCTTTAACCCAGCATACTTTCGGGGCACTTGAACAACAAAACAAGAAATAAGTAACCCTAGAATTCCTTCATACAAGATATTTTCCCTTATTTTTAACCAATCCAAAATAATCAATGTTATTAAATAAAATTGTTGTGAATCCCTATTTTTAACATAGAATTATTCCAAATGTAAAACAAACCAAAATTAATTTTGAAAACATAAAACACAAATATAATAAGAAAAGTTATAAAACAGAAAATGATTCATAAGTGTTTTATAGTAGAACATCATAACATATTTTTACACAAAATCGATCAAAATTTATTTGAAAAAAGTATTTAGTATTACAAACGTGAAATTCATGCTCATCAACAAAGACACAGTCCAGAGAAAAATAATAAACCGTAAAAAGTATAGTATCCTTTTTAAATTTAACATGTGCACAGTGAAAGAGCTTTCGACGGATATCCTCCTGGATCCAACAGCTGTGTCTTCAACAGGGCAACAATCAACTATGTTAAACAATAAAAACGATGTTATCACAATATGGTGGATGGTTTTTATTTTTTTATTAGCTTTTCTAATGATACATACAAACAAGAAAAGAAACCCCTCCACCCATATACCACCCCTCTATCCCCGAGATCACAGTTCCTCTATTTTTTCCATCTTGTAAACACGGTCCGAGTCCCATAGTTCGATTGACCCTAGTTCGGCCCAAAAGTTCACATAATATCCAACAAGCGAATGTTTTGTGGGCACCATTGCAGCATAAAATCTCTTCCCAAATATTCCAACACCACCCCTAAACATATCGAGCTCCCCCTAAATCCTGTATGTTATCCATTCCATTGTTAGTATTTCCCACAATTTGTGCAACCAGGTTGTTATTGTTGGGGATCCATACTTTTCCAATTTTTTGCAAGTACTAACCATGTACTAACATACACATTAATGCATTCTTCGTTGGTTTCGGAATTTGTCCTAGCTCAGGTCCAAGCAACCCACTTATACTCTCACCCACTAACAGAGAGCCTATTCCTGGATACATATTCTTCATTTGTATTTTAACATTGTTCCAAAAGCTCTCAATCTTTGGGCATTCCCACCAAATGCATATCCAGTCTTCCTCGACCTACAGCTCCAACATTCAGATGATGTTGTGTTATACATTCTATGTAGCCTTTGAGGTGTATAATGCCACTGCATCATTATTTTATACCACATTTCTCTTAATTGTAGTGAGGGAGTCAATTTCAGAATGTGGTTCCACAGTTGTTCCCATTGCTCCTGTGAGATACCTTCCCCTAAAGTTCCCTCCCATGCCGTTTGATAGGGCCAAATAGTTGGGGGATTACAAGCTAATAGTATCTGATATAATTGCGATGCTAAGTGTCTGTCTCCCGCGTGGGTAGTTATACATCTCAAAATGTGGTAAAGGTCTATAGGCAGGCCTATTTTCAGGTTACATCACCCAATGTCTCATTTGACTATATTTAAATCAATCTGTTTCTTTTAAGCCTAACTGTCTTTTACATAATTGAACCGTCGCTATGTCCCCTTCACTTGTCATGTCCGCTAACTTCAAGCAGCCTTCTTTCTTCCATTGGCTGAAAGCCCCTTTTGACAGTCCTTGAGAGAACTGAGGATTCTCATAGAGGCATAAATGGAGATGGGTTTGTCGATAGATGTCCCTTCTTTAAATATTAGTCACATATGTCACACATTGTCTTCAGTACCACACTTCTACGAGAGCTTAATGATCTATCCTTTACTGGTAACCATAAAAGCCCCGCAGTGACACCCCTGCCACTGCTCTATCCATATTGCCCAAATTGTCTCCCTACTGTTAGTAAACCATTTGCGGATCACCCGTAACTGAGCCGCTTCATAGTATTTGCTCATGTTTGGCAGGCCTAATCCTCGTCTGCCCTTAGGGTTTGTTAACACCTCTAGAGAAACCCTTGGACATTTATTTTGCCAAATACATTTCGATATCATTGTATTTACTGTTTTGAAGAACTCCAGAGGGACGGGGATAGGAATGGCTTGAAACGGGTATAGCAATCTTGGCAACGTCACCATCTTGACATTATTTATCCACCCTAAGCAGGACACTCCGAGGGGGGTCCATCTATTGAAGTCCTCACTCCTTTTCTGTGCATGATTCAGGTAATTTGCCTTATATAAATGAATACCCTTATTAGTCAGCTTTACTCCCAAATATGTGAACTCACTACCAGATGTACGAAACAGGGAGAATGTATACATATTAAGTGTTTCCTCTTTTGAGAGACCCAACCCCATGAGTTCAGATTATGTCACATTAATTTGAAGACCTGACAATTTCTCCCGTTCTTCCGATACTGTTACCAATGCCAGAATCGTAGTTTCAGGTTCCGTCAGCGTCATTAGAATATCATCTGCATATGCTGCCGTCTTATGCATTTCTCCCCCAAAAATAATCACCTTTATAGCATCATTTTACCGGCTCAAAAATAATAAGGGTTCCAAATATATTGCATATAATAAGGGGGAAAGAGGACCTCGTTCAATATTTATAACCTTTGATAGGCTTAGATTAATGGAAAGGCGCATTACTGGGTCTTCATAATTGACCTCTACCATGTGTATAAATCTCAGACCAAAACCCATATGTTTCATTGCCTTCAATAGATAGGGCCATTCAACTCTATCGAACGCCTTTTCGGTGTCTAAGGATACCAATGTGGCGGGAACATATTTAATTGGCACTTTCTCCATCAGGTGTATCACTCGTCTCGTATTACCCCACGTTTGTCTCCCCATTATAAATCCAGATTGGTCCTGACCTATCATGATGGTAGAATATATTTCAAACTTTCAGCTAAAATCCCAGTGTAGATTTTTGGATGAATATTTAACAATGCTATAGGTCGGTATAAACTGCATAATGTCAAATCCTTATTTGGTTTTCCCAATAGGATCACTTTTACTTCTGTCATTAATCGGTTATACTCCCATGGTGTTGAAATGAATTAAACAAGTTTGTTAATGCCAGTACTACTTATTTTTTTGAATATCTTAAAAAAAAACGTTGTGAATCCGTTGGGTCCGGGAGCCTTATTTATAGGGAGACCCTTTATCATTTTTTCCACCTCTTCCTCTCTTATATCCCCCACAAACATCTCCCTATCGCCAACCGTTACTTGTGGCATCTGCAATTCCTTCAGGTACCCCTTAATTGCATCCGAATCTGGACAACCCAAAGAATACAATTTTGTATAATATGACCCAAACGATTGCACAATATCCTCTGTTGCTGTGGCTATAGACCCATCGCTCTGTTTTATCACGTTAATATGGCGAATGGAGTTTTGTTGTTTCAACTGCCTTGCCAATAATTTGTCAGCTTTATTAGCTTTAACATAGTAGCGTTGTTTTGTGTTAAGTAGGGATTTCACAACCCGTTCAGTATTAAGTAATTCTAATTGTCTCATACTCTCTTAATTTACTGTACCCTTCTTTACTTTTTTCTCCGCCAATTCCCTATGTGCCTTGATTAAAGCTTCTTCCCATTCTTTTTCCAAGACGTCCTTTTGTTTAAGCCGTATCGCCTGAAGTTGGATCATTTGGCCTCTAATTATTGCTTTAAACGCATCCCACACATTATTCAAAGACACCTCTTCTGAAATATTGGTATGAAAGTACATATTAATTTTCTTATTGTTTCTTGAGAAACCACATCTTGTACCACCTCTGTAGGGAGTGACCACGAACATAATAGAGTACCCCACACATAATCAATTCTTGAAAACGAATGGTGCACCTGCGAAAAACATGTGTATCCACTCTGACTCCCTTTTTTAACCCTCCAGAAATCTTTCAGAGCCATATTCCAAAAACTTGCTTTCACCATGTCCGAAGGACCCACCCTCTTACCCACTGTGTAAGCGCTTTTATCTATTCTAGGGTCCCAAGCTAGATTGAAATCCCCAGTCAATAATATTACCCCCTCAGCAAACCTTTCTAGCTTCCCTAATACTGTGTGTATAAACTCTTCCCGCCCACAGTTAGGTGCATACAATGCCCCTAAAGTCATGACCCTGTCCCGCATGTTTAGTTTTAAAAATAGATATCTCCCATCGGGGTCCATCACTGTGGCACATACTTTAGCTTCTAACGTATCTCTAAGACCAATCAAAATACTGACCATCTTCCCTTTTGCATTAGCCTGAAAGATTTGCCAGAATTGACGCATTCTAAATCTGTTTGTCTACACTCCGAATGTGAGATTTCTGAAGCAAAACTATATCAATCAGTCCAGTTTATCTGCATCTCTAGCTTCTTCCTTTTCGTTGGGGTATTCAAACCCCATACATAATGTGACAATATTTGCATTGCTGCCATTGGTTTGTATAAGTTGATGTTCATATTGACTAGCTATTCAGGTACTCCAACAAAACCCCTTCCAGCAAGTATGTGATCTCAACCCACCCCCCCTCCCCCATCCCCATTCACACATTCCAGACCTGGACCAGGCATCCTATGACTCATCCCAATACTTCTTGGGAACCGGCCCATGTAAAACCGAAATTAACTGCGAGAGAACAAACCTCTCAACAAATCCAATACCTAGCCAAAATAATGAGCCTGACCCAGCCTATTATATCATAGACCCAGTCCTGCTTCCCCTACCGTCTAGGTCTCTTTGGTTCCTCCTCCTCCTTCTCCCTCCCCCCTTCTGCCATATCCTGCCTCAGCGTTCTGACCTTCTTCCATTGTGAAACCGCAACGTACCATAAGCACTCCTACATGGACCTCCCTCAACAATTACCATCTGCGTGTCTCTTATTAGGAAGACCTTTCATCTTTCCGCTTCTCCTTCCTGACGAGCCAGACCATTCCCATAGTCTCCTTCCTTGTCTGGCGGAGCTACGCTGGTCCATTCCTGTCCCCTCATTGTCTTCTTCCAAATCCAGGATGGTGAGTCCTATTGAACATGTGATAACCCTTTGCTGTTTACCATAACAGCTGAACAACAAGCCAAATGGAAAAATCACTTGTAGGGAATCTGTTTCTCTTCTAAAGCCCTAGTTCACTAGCCCCCTTGCTCTCCTCTTCTCTTTGAAAATACCTTCAACTATCCCTCCGTAAATACCTCCCCTCTCTAGCCCTTCAGGGTTAGTCGTTTTGCAAATAAACAAGCTGGGGCTATATCTCTGTCTTCGGCTGGTGCCTCCTTTGGAACAGCCTCCTGGCCACCTTGAAACTTGAGGAAAAACATCTTCGGTTCCAGAAAATTTCAAGACCTTCCTCTTTGCCTGTGCCTTTGCCCCCCTTCTCCCATGTTGATCTGTTTCTTCTCTTGGCATTGTGCACCTGGCCACCCTCTGTTCTTTCGAGCCCAGGTACATGTTCACCCTGCCACCCTCCTGCACTGCCTCCAGGCCACCATCTGCACTAGGTTTCTGTATCTGTACCCATACAGTCCCCCTCCCACTTCTCTTCTGCACTTATCAGATATACCTTTCTGACTAACTTTCGCCTGTCACTTGCTGGCTGCACCACAATGGTTTATCACCCTTATTTATTATTTATTCTATATTCTATATATTTATATATATTTTGTCTTCTCTCCTCTGCCTCGCACTTTCCATTCCCCCCCTTTCTATGCACTTTTCCCACATTTCCCTTTTCCATGCACTTGCATGTTCTTTAATGTCACTGGGCCTAGTAAGATTGCTGCTTTTTCTGTTTTTTCTCCCTTGTTCCCATCCCTTTATGCCTGGTTGCACTCTGAAACACTTGTGTACGAGCGCAATATAAATAAAATATCACTTCATTTCTGTAGGGTGGTCACGGCCAAATCCTGGAAAAGCAGTACTTTCGACCCCTTGACTGTAATGTCCACCTGTCCACAGGCCGCCTTAAGTATTCTCTCTTTGGCTTCATATGAAGCGAGCACAGCCAAGACATCACAGGGTCTATCTCCCTGTCCGGTCCTTCTTGGACCTACCCCATGAATTCGGTCTATTTGGATATCCTCTGGCTCCTTTTCCGTTACCAAGTTCACAAAGCATTGCTGTATTACAGGTTTAAGGTCTGCATACTTTGTTTCTTCAGTCAATCCCTGTATCCTTATGTTCAATCTTTGGGATCGATTCTCTAAGTCCTCGGTTTGTAATTCCAAATTATGTGTGGGCTTTGAGATCTGTTTCAACAGTTCCGAATTTTGTGTGACTTCTGTTGAGACCACTGTTGGATCCTATTCCGCAGTATCCACTGTGCCTCCCCAAGCGGCGACATAGTCTCTGATCTCTCAACTTTTCGTCTTTCCCGTGCCCCTGCACCTGCGCGATCTCAATGTCACCTGGCCTAGTAAGATTGTTGTCTCTGTCATCCCTCTGGTACCCCTCCCTTGCCACGTCGTGCCTTGAAACACTTGTGTATAGGCACATTATACATGCCATATCATATATCTCCTTCAGGGACTTCTTTAAATTCGCCTTAAGGCTCGCAATCTGATCTTACATGGCCACAGTTATTCTTTCCTACATTCCTTTAATGCAAGTAGTTGGATCATCTTGCTTCGTGCCATATCTCTGCCTTTTTCAGATTCATTTTCCCTTCTGCCAAGACTTCCTCTCACTCCTTCCACATTCAATTCAGATTCTTGTAGTCCACACTTTTCCAATTGGCTGTCCTTTGCAACTCTGACTACACATTGTTTTGCAGGGGTTGCCTTCCCTTTTGATCCTGGCATCAAAAGAATTAAAGCAAGTCCCAGACCTCCTCCTCCTTCCAAGATGGCAGTGCTACGATTAGTAAGAGAGTCTTAATTTTCCACCAAGGGAAATGAGCCACTCCTTTACCTTTTAAGATCACCAGGCCTCCCTGCTCCTGTACCTGCGACTTTAATAAAATGTCTCTGCTGCTCACCAATCTTGAACCGACACCTCTATGCCACTATGTCTGCCAGGCCTGCTCACTGACTTCTTAACATCCACCGAGGGGCCCTGGATTCAAAATCTCCCTCCAATGCTTCATCCATTTGCCCACCAATTCACCAGTCCTGCCACCAATATCAGAGTCGTCTGTGGGGGTGGGGGGCTACGCTCTCCTCACTCGGCATCTGCGTTCCACCTCAAACTCAAGGCCTTAAATGTCAGAGATGTGCGCCTTAATCTCTAGTAACTGTTCTAGGCCTCACCACCACGCCCTTCCTCGCTAGGGCTAAGGTCCTTTATCCACCACCGCTCGTGGTCTCGCGGACCGCTGTACTCCAAGAGGGGAGGGGGAACACCTTTCTAGTCATTAGAAGCAGTTCTTGGGTCGAACTTCATCCCTTTTTAATTCTGCTGCCATTTTGGAATCTCTAAAGTGGTGTGCAATTAAAAATAAATTGATCTGAATACTTTATACACCAGTAAACTGAATGAACCTTTAATTCTGTGATCCTACAAACATGAATAACAAACAAATCAGTAAAACATGTATTTTTAACAACATGTGCCACCATGACGGTGCCCTCCAATTCAGTTCTCACCTTAGGTTATGTGAACTTCCATCCATCCATGCTTCTAAAATATCCAAAGACGAAAGGTTCGAATGGATTGTGACAAAAATGTTATTACACACAGAATGAAAAAAACAGTAAGCTATTACCCCTATAAGCAGGGGACCAAAAAACAAATTAATCATGATAGCACAACAGGCCTTTCAATCTCTGGAAAATGTCTCTGACCCTGCTCTCAGTGGAATTTCCCTATCTAAACCAAAAACCAGGGATCTGTCTGTGTCAGAAGTACCAAAACAAAATTGTCCTGTGTCCAAAGTTCTATCGTTACCCTCCCACTATAAACTTACTCTAAGGTGAAAATGGAAGTGTATTTAACCATGTGTGGTTTGGAAAAGATGTTCATAAAGGAATAATAAATGTCTCCAACAGAAAAGTTCTTGAAGGATAAATGTCCTTGCTCCAGAGGGATGCACCAATAATGCTGCATTATAATTATTAAGGTAGGTTACACTATATCAAAGAGGTTGAACCTCTGAAGGCATTTTAGATTTAAACTACAGAAAACACAAATGGGATTTGCCATAGTAAATGAAAATATTTTGTCTGTCCTGAATGTGAAGACAGTTGAGCGGTAGTGCTAAAGTGCCCAATTATCTTGGTTATTTTACACCTTTTATCTCTTCGTGTTTCAGCCTCACAAGTAAGGATTTCAGTTGATTTGGATCTTCTCAAGTCTTAAAACTTAAAAAATAATACTGCCACATAGTCTGCACTCTAGGTTCATAGTTGGGTCTATAATCAAAAAAATATTCAATTGCATAGCTCCAGTAACCGTAAGAAGTCTTGAGCAAAATGAGTCCAAAAAAACTCCCCGGCTCATTGCCTTGACTCTGGGCCCCAAGCTGTAACGATAGGTACCAGCACCGCCAGCCCTCGTAAGAGTTGGAGGCATGTTTTCCTAATAATTTTCTCTGTTTTTCTTCAGTTTTGGAAAAGCAGAGTGGAGCGATCCTCTCTAATCTGCCAATCAGCTCTGATAATGTTACACTGTACTCTTTAGGGCTTTTCTATATGGCAGTGCCTGGAACCTATAAAGCAGAAACTATTGGCATAGGAATAGAAGATATAGAGGACAGGTCATGTGAGGAGGGACACACAGCCTGCAGATTTTGTTTGGTTATTTGTCCTCAACGCCTATGGTAATGCTAAGGGCTATGACTTCCGTCCACCTCCCAGCCCCCCTCCGCCAAAACCACACCCACTGAGGACTCTTACCATGCCGACAATCAGCTGCATGCCCCACAGGCTCATCAGAAAGCTTGTGATGTACAGCTGATAGACAGTAGGGGAAACGGGAAACTCAAGCATGGCTTTGCAGAGGGCGCAGTGGGGGTGTTCATCAGGGGTGTTACTAGGTCTGGAAAAGACCCGGGGCTAAGCTGATGTCAGAACTGTCGGGACTTGGGGCTAGCTAACATTTTGGTTGTAGCTCCTGAGATTCTATCCGGGGCTACAACCAAAAGACCAGGGGCTATAGCCCCTTTAGCCCCCCCTAGCAACGCCTCTGGTGTTCATCATTAATATACGTCTGTGTGAGGCCCCTGCACATCAGCACCCATACCTTCGAAGTCCCATTTGTTCGTTTTTTATTGTTTATACCATTTGCCTCCTTTTTGGAGCTGGGGAGTTTGGGCTTTTTTCCCAAACAGAAATGTTTTCCCATGCCAGTGTACATTACAGGTATATATGGAGCTTCGAGTTGATTAGGTTTCCATCACGTACATTCACAAAACATTTTCTCTCTCTCTCTCTCTCTCTCCACGCACACACTCTGGCCCTTCAAAATTCCACTGTCGCATACACGCTGTTCCCTCATACACCAACTGACCTCGTACTGACTGTGACCCCACAAACGTTGCTCACACATGTCCCACTGCCCTCCCCCCACATGCACAGGTACACAATACCACCAAAAAACAATATCCATATACACGCACAAACACACTGCTCCCAAACACGCACAATAGCTAGCCCTACACCAGCACTGCCCTATCACACACACTGCCCCCACAGACTGTCTGCGCATGCTTTACAAACACTGTGGTCACACACAGTAGGCTCCCACAAACACACCGCCCTCTTAACTTTGCCCCCACATGCACACTGTCCACCACACACGCATTGCCCTTCAAACACTGCCCCTTTCTACACACATTGCCCCTCCACGTTCACCCCATACATGCACTTCCCCGACACTGCATCCACTCGAACTGGCTGGTCTGGAGGGTTGCCCAGAGCCATGCCAGAGGATAAGATTAGTTTGAAACCTTCCAGTCATCACCTCCTTTTTTTAGTTTGTCACCCTAAGTGGGACGGGTATGCCCAGACGTGGGTCCTGTGCCTTTTGGGCCTAGAGACCCAAGCTACTTCTCACTCATAAAGCCCAATAAGGCCGAAATATGTTTGGATATGCTGATGATCTCGTGCAGAAGGGATGTGACCAAGCAGTTCGAGCTGGACTACTACCCATTTTGGGGTGGGACCAAGCCTGATTTGCATACGGTCTTTCCCTTTTTGTAATGGCTTGGCAGGCGAAGAACGATGGTCTGAAGGGTTGCCCAGAGCAATGCCAGAGCATAAGATTAATTCGAAACCTTCCAGCTATCACCTCTTTTGTTTTTCTTTGCCTCACACTGCCCCCACAACATATGTTGCCCACACACAGTGATCCGGCCTCAGACCTACTGCATCCACACACCTCCCCCTACACACACACACAGACAATACCTTACATACACTTCTCCTCACACTGCCCCCAACACCCACATCTCCCACAGACACAGTGCCATCACACTCACACATTTCCACACACATACTAGCTTAGAACAGCACACAGTGCTTGTTTAATTAAGGGATACTTTCTACGTGTTCTATCTGCTTCTGGACACTCCTTATTCCAAATGAACTAATATAAATCGTTTCTTTAATGTTGGAGTCTGAGTACAAGAACGGTGAGTCACTCTTGGGTCTACTGCTTTTAGGGAATGTTGGAAAATCTTATATATGCACTCATGGAAGTCTGCCTGGTGTGTTTAATTTACAGACGGTTCTGGGGTCTCCAGCGTTCCTATGAAGGGCATGGACGTTCCTCCAAGTTATGATGCCATACATCCTCCAATGCCGGCAACCATGCCTCTACAATCACATAGTTTCCCCGCATCATCACCACAAACCGCTATAGTGCCTTACATGGCGCAGATTCCTGGAGTGCCCCCAGGGCTGGAGTATCTGACACAGGTGAGTATATTTGCCAACTCAGATCTACCCACTAGTCTGCCTCAGGCTTTCTTATCACAATGTTGCTCTACTTTTTTTTCTCTAATCATACCCCTATTTCTACATTTATATCCCTATATCTCTTCATGTCCATCACTTTATCCTTTTGTGTCTTTGCTCTTTTACCTTTTTGTCTAGCTCATTATTTTTCTCAATGTTCCTCTCTCATAGTGCTATATAGATTAGTTCTAGAAATACTCCAGTGAATATCTGTAGAAATGTTTAAAGGATAGATGTTAGCCTGTTATTTGTATGTTACGTTTTTGAATTTTATATAGCATACTGCTTGCCATTTTGCTGGCCTTGTCACAAAGGTATGGGTACCTATCTCAGCCAGGGATGTGAAGCCTACCAGGGAGAATTCCATAACCAGTCCTTCGCTCTAAGGGGGACAGTGGCAGTTGAGAGGTTCTCTGTTCTTATTGTGGAAAAACGCAGCCCCCAGTCAATGAAATAAAATAAATAATAAATCATGTACTGCTCAGAGGGGCGGGAAAACAATTAAATGAAGGATGGGAATTGAAAGTCTTTCTTTATCGGTTGTAAGAGAAAACACTTTTTTCAACTCCATCGTGATGTCTTCCCCTGCCCCTAATCCTAGTGTTAATTATTTTCCTTTTATCTTCTAACAGACATGAGTTGGGATGTTTCTTTTTCCCCCATTTGCCACAGGCAATGCTTGACCATTATAAAGTGAACTTAAACGTTTGACTATACACTTTGTGGGCTACCCAGAATACTGGGAAAAAGCAGATGAAATAAAGCCAATGACTTGCGCCGGTTCAGACGGGCAGGTTCAATGGACCACTCGTCAAAACCGGAAGCTGTCATACCTGAAATAACAGTTACTGACCGTAGTGATTTCCTTACACTTAGTCCATAGTCCCCTTTCCTCCATCCATGTGGGACATTCCGTCTTTCGGGATGGGACCAGAACATGTTTGTTAAAAAGCATAAAAAATTTGAATTTTTGTCCTTTTATATTTATGCAGGGCCACTTTATGTGGCCGTAACCCCACCCTCCTGAGCTCCGCCCCGGCATCACCCTTCAGTCCTTTTCTATCGGCAGGCCTGAGCCCATTTAAGCAATAATAGAGGATACTTTTTAGAGGGGACGGCGGGCGGGCGTATGGAAGAAAGGGGACTATGGACTAGGAGTAAGGTAGTCAATATGGTGAGTAACTGAGTTATACTCCTACGTCCCGTCCCCTTTCCTCCATACTTGTGGGAGATTCCCAAGCAGCAACCATAGGTAGTACGGGTGGATGGAAACTCCTTTACTGGAATACGTTTTTGAGAACAGCCTGGCCAAATTGGGCATCAGCCCTGGAGCTCAGGTCTAAGCAGTAATTCTTAAAAAAGGCCGATGCGGAGGCCCACTTTGCCGCTTTGGCGATGTTCTCCCAAGGGACATACTTTTGGAAGGCAACAGCAGCAGCTTTGCCCCAGACTAGATGTGCATAGATGCCCTTTGGTGGTGGAAGGCCTTCAATCTTTTAGGCCTCTGAAATACACGAAGCAATCCAGCGGGAGATAGATGCTTTGGAAGCAGGTTTCCCTTTCGGATCTCTGAATGTAACCAAGAGCTGTGAGCTTCTGAGTTCATTCGTTCTGTCGAGATAAAACTTCAGGGCTCGCCTGACGTCAAGGTTATGTAAAACTCTCTTGGCATCAGATGCCAATTAGGACAAAAGACAGGCAAGGAGATCAATTGGTTCAAATGAAAATCAGTAACCACCTTAGGAAGGAAGGATGATTGGGAAGCACAACCTTATCCCTGCGGAAAGTGAGGAGCGGATGTTCCACGGAGAGAGCAAGAGATGAAGAAGGCCCGCAAAGTGCTTTTTGAGGACTAGGTTAGTCAATGAAAAAGAACAGCTGTCCGTGGACAGAAAAGCTGCAATGGCGGATATAAGTCCTGCATGACAGAACATGAATGCCAGTAGCTGCCAGGCGAGACACAAAGGATAGAACAGTGTCGATCGAAGCATACCTGCCACCAATGGCAAAAACTGAGCCATTTGTTCCTGTACTGGGCCCTTATAGAAAGTTTCCTGGCCGCTTGGATATTGCGCATATTGTCTTCGGACAGATTGAACTGCGCTAAAGATCTGAACTCGGGCACCAGGCCGCCAAGTTGAACGATTGTGGGGAGGGGTGCCACAGCTGGCGATTGCTCTGGTAAAGAAGGTCGGGTATCTGCGGCAAGATGTTCGGAGGGAGAACCGACAGATGCTGTAGTTCTGAAAACCAGAATCTGGCTGCCCACCAAGGAGCCATGAACAGGAGAGTGCAGTTAGATGCGGTCCTGAGTTTGCAGAGTGACCGATTAATCAGTGGCAAAGGAGGGAAGGCACAAGCTTTCATGTTGTCCCACGGAATCTAGAGGGCGTCACCCAGAGAAGACACTCGGAGCACGTCCCTGGACGCATAAAGAGAATGTTTCTTGTTTGAAGAAGTTGCAAAGAGGTCCACCTCTGGAGTACCCCATCGATGGAAAATGCTGGAGAGAACATTTTTGTTCATTTCTCTCTTGTAACTGGCTGCCGACGACTGAGTGAATCTGCAATCACATTGATGTGACCCGATATGTGTACAGCCTTGCACCAAACATTGTGCTGAATGGCCCAGTCCCAACTTTGTATGGCAAGATCCAGAAGGAGAGAAGACTTGCTGCTGCTCAGTTTGTTGATATAAAACTTGGCCACAGAATTGTCCGTGCGAATACGGACTACCCTGTTGGTGATAGTTGGTTGAAAAGCTTTGCGCACCAGTAACACAGCCAAGCGTTCCAGGTAATTGATATGAAACAGCCTGTCTTGAGGCGTCCACAAGTGGAATACTTCGAGGTAACACAGCGTCGCTCCCCACCCCAGAAGGGAGGAGTCTGTAGTAACCATTACATGTAGCAGGGCTCCTCGAAGGAGGCCCCCACTGCAAGGTTGTTGGCAGAAGACCACCATTGTAGATCTGCCGTCATGCAGGGTGGAACTGGAATCATCTTGGAATCCAGAACCGAAGCCTGAGACAAGCAGCTCCGAAGAGCTAGCTGAGTGCACCTCATCTTCAGACGTGCAAGAGGTAGTGCTAATACGCAAGAGGCCATGAGACCCAGAAGTCTTTGGAACCACCAGGCCGTCATGTGCGAGGACTGGAGGAAGAGTTGAAACATGGTCGACAGGTGTGCAATACTGTCCGTCATTAGGAACACTTTGGTACTGACCGTATTCCAACAGAAACCCAGAAAGATCAGGTCTTGAGCGACTGTCATGGATGATTTCCGCCAATTCACTGACAGCCCAAGATGGAACAGGAGTTGAAGGAGTGACTGTAGATTGGTCGAGGCCGTCTGTGGGCAAGGACTGCGCAGGAGCCAATCGTCCAAGTATGGGTATACATGGATCCCTTGAAGATTGCTGCAATGACTGACATCATCTTTGTAAAGACACGTGGTGCAGAGCTGAGACCAAAAGGGAGTACACAGAACTGGACGTGTTCTGCCCCCACGGAGAACCGCAGATAATTTCGATGCATGCTCCAAATCAGAATGTACATATATGCATCCTGATGGTCTACTACGCTGAGCCAGTCACCCTTCCGGAGAGAGGACTTTATCTGGCAGAGCGTAATCACCTTAAATTTTCTTGGGGAAGTGAAAGATTGAACTTGGAAAGATCAAGGATAGTACTGTATGCAGGCCAGCCTAGTTGGGTCTGGGCAGACAGGAGTAGTAGCCCTCCCCTTGCTCCATGATGGAAACAGGCTCCACAGCTCTGAGGTCTAGACGTTTCTGTACTTCGGCTCTGAGGGAGGTCGACCTAGTCTGCTGGAAGGGAAGGTTTAAGGGAGGGGAAGTGGGAAGGGGCAAGCGGAAGCCCACCCGAGTGATTGTCTTTGGTGATGGTCTGCCACGCCACCAGATGAGACGAAATTCGTCCTCCCTCCGGAGTCTCGTGCGACCGACAAAAAATATCATTTGGCTGATTTGTCGGCAGCGAGACAACCTGTCCTAAGAGAGGAGGCTGATGGCGGAGAGAAAAACCGTCCACCTTACCGCTGCTGTTTACGGCGGGGCCCACCAGCCGGAGCATCAAACCGGTGTGCCCTGATTCCAGAGAAGGACCGATTTTGAGACCCTGACCTCTGTGTATATGAGCCTCAGCTGGAGTTTTCACCAGGAGTGATAAAGACTTGGCTGTTTGAGTACTTGCCTTGGTCTTTGTTAGTTCCTCATCTGTGAGGGAATGGAACAATTTGTTACCATCAAAACCATCAAAAGGAAGATCAAGCACCTTGCCCTTCACTTCCTTTTGAGAACTTCGTAGCATGGACCATGAGGCCTTGAGCGGAAGTGTCAACGTGATGTGCTGCAGCCTCCAGCAGTTCCTGTGACAGCACTCTGTCGTCCGACAAACCGGCTTTTAAAGTCCCCGAGCCTATCCGCAGGAATACATTCCTCTATAGCTTGACATTGGCCACTGCCAGGATAAGCTCTGTGTTAGCCTGACGAAGCTGGAGGGCTGAATTGGAAAATACTTTCTTCCCAATGGTGTCAAGAAGCTTGTCCTCCTTGGAGAGGATTTGGTCCGCTGCAGTGGAGGATGTAGAGGCCGGCTTGGACTGGAGGGTGGCTGCTGCCACCACCGTCGACGAAGGGAGCGGACAAGTAGACCAAGATATGTCCTCAGAGGTATGTTGCTTGTAGCAGGCATCAATCCTCTTGTTAAGATGCTGCCCGGAATGAGGTTTTTCCCAGACCTTACGGGCCTCAGCCAAAATGGACTTCTGGAGGAACAGGCCGGTGCACTCCTGAGGTGACAGAGTGAAGACTCCAGAAAGCAGCCCCTCTTGTGGAGTTGGGGTCTCGGGTACTGGAATGTCAAGCAGTGCCTTCATGTCCAGCACCCAGTCGTGGAATGCTCTAATAGAGCGGGCGGCTCATTGCTGTCCTTGTCCGCCTGATCGTTTTCACGTTAAGCAGGAGCAGAGGACTGATCTTCTTCTACTACTACTGCCTCCGGTCCTAAAGTGTTGGTACGCCGCCCTCCCGGTGTTTTCTCTAACGGGGAAAGTGGAGGCAGAGGAGGAAGTGGTGGAGGAGGTCCGACAGGCAGAGGTGGAGGCGGAGGAGGCACCACCGGTATCTGTGTAGGATCTGCAGGAGCAGAAGGTGATACAGGAGGCCTAGGATACATTTCCCTAAACAGATCCTTAAAGTACGCCTATATGGGACCAGAATGCATCAGCGTCTGAAATTTTTAAAAAACGCATCCTCGGACGAGGGTCTAGGTCCTGGAGTGGGCAGAGGCCGCTCGGAAGGGGCATACTCCCATGAACGCAATGAGGAGGGTTGCCAGGATGGACCTCCAGCAATTGGGTCCACATAGATCAAGGGTGCGGATGCAGGAGATAGTGAGACTGTATGAGGCAGCAGTGTCCGAGCACGCCAATCCATTGGAGGGCGGAACGTGTTCTTATTATCCACATAGTGTGTCAAAGGCTGATCTGCCCCAAAAGGAGGCCCACCAGCACCAGCCGTAGTGAACGTTGGTGTAAGAGAGGTAGTCAAATTGGCCGCCGTGGTCCGCGTAACGCCTGACTCGAACTGCGGCCCAGGAGAAAGTGTGACAATATTCTCCTCAGGGGAGTAGGGGGCCTTATGTGCCACTTTAGCCTTGAAGCAAGGAACCTTGGCAGAGCCGGTACTGGCAGATCTAGGGTGTTTACTGGACACCTTAGGGTCTGCCCCAGAATTAGCCTCCAGTGGAGGAACCTAGTCAGAGCCGGTACTGGAAGGCCTGTGGTGCGTGACTGCCTTCTTTGCCCCCTCGACAGAACTGGAATCACCGCGGCCGTGAGCGTGGGAAAGCTGAGGGATGTACCTCATAGCCAGCACCATCGAAGATGGTCCTCCAATTCTGCTGGTGTTCGATTTATCCCCAAGAAGGGGAACCTCGGGTTGAACCCCTGGTATATTTAGCCCCAACAAGAGTAACCTCGACCCGAGACTCGGTGCGGGAAGTTCCAGATACGGACACCTCAGGGCGAACCCTGGTATCCAGAGCCACGGAACAACTGGGCCCAACTTTAGCCCCCAAACGGGGAACCTCGGAAGAAGATCCGGTTTGGCAGGCCCACTGCGGGGACCCTCGGAGGAAACTCTGGTGCCTAAGGAGGAACTTAGGCTCCTTGCTGGACACTTCAGGTATATGCCTGGCAAAAGATCTACTTGAGCCCCTCCCGATCTTGCAAGACCCCGAAAAGAGTCCCCAGGCCGGGGTGCCCTAAAAAGGAAAGAACTCGCCAGACGTTTCTTTCGTCGATGAAGAGCAGCAAATGCGGTGGATTACGCGTTGAAACACTTCACCTGACAAGACGAGGCTGGACTGCCCGGACAGGAAAGGAGTAGCAATAGAAGCACGATTCCCAACGGTGTTCTGGGCCTAACACTCCTGGCAAAGAGAGTGGGGATCCGCCCTCCCGAAACAATGTTCGCAGGATGAACAGGATACGAATCCCAGATGCTCTGGCATAGACGGAGGACAAGTTGACCGAGGAACCGGACCAGGAAGGAAGGACAAAGGGAATAAAAAGAAAAAAAAAATGCCAGTGATGCTAGTGCGTCCGACCCTCACCGTGCAGAGAAAAGGACTGCACTGCAGGGCGGAGCTCAGGAGCGCAGGGTTACGACCACGTGCGGTGGCCCCACGTAAAAATAAAAGGACACAAATTCAAATTTTTGATGATTTTTAACAAAAGTGCTCCAGTCCCGTCCCAAAGGACTGAATGTCCCACAAGTATGGAGGAAAGGGGACGGGACGTAGGAGTAAGGACAACACCGGTAGTGTCAGCAAGCCGCCACCTTTACCCAGAACTGGAATACCACGTTTTATCTCTTGCCATGAGCACAAATGTTAGGCCACTTTTTTTTAACCATGAGGAATATTTTTTTAGGCAGTAGGTGTGAATAGGATGCCAGAAGGTCTGATAAAGAAGCACGTGAAGTTTCAAGGACAAGCGCCCAGAAGGTATAAAAACAGCTGATCTAGAGGCCATGTGGGTTAACTATGTTAATGGGTTAAGGGCTGTGATGCTGTCCATTTTTCTTATAAGCAAACTAATTGCTTCATTGCGTGAAATTTAAGACCATTCTTTTTGCTGTTCAATCTATTCCCTACCCAATCCCTTGGTCCCAGTGTGTGATTATTAAGTACTTCTTTGCCTCACATCTTGCCTCATAACCAAGAAGAATGCCAATCTCTTTGTGATTCTCTCTGAGTGACTAAACAAGCTTCGAGCCAAGGCAAACAGCATTCAAGAGAAAGAAGGCCTCTAGCTCCACACTCAGTCAGCAGATCGGAGGCCTGGGCCTAAAGAAAAGAAAGCAACCCCCCAGTCCCCAGCATTGCCAGAATGCCACCACAGGAAACGGAGACCCTGCAGCGAGGGTGGGATCCAGCAGGTCAGCATCTCCTGTGACAAATCCATGGATATCGTCCCTTCCCAAATAGAGCAATACCCTCCCTGTGGGGCCAGGGCGGTGTGGCCACAGTCCAATAGTCCCTCTGGGGGCGGAGCACCGCGGGAGGATCACATGGGGAGGCAAAACCCTTATAGTACATGGGTTTCATCCATGGAGAACTCAGTATGGGCCCCCTACTCCCTACCTCACTCACCCTATTATCCTCTACAGGACACAGCCCCACACACGTCCTTCCACAATAGAAAATGCCACTTCCCTAGGAAGTACTGAGACGAAGAAGAATAGGGTTTACATGAATGATTACAACACTGTGACAAAGAGGAGGTGCAGAGCAATCTGGTCTGCACCGCAGAACGAGTGTGAATGCACTAGTCATTTTGTATCAAGCAGCTTTGACCACAAGATAAAAAGGGAAGAAGGACTTTGTACAGAGAGAGAGAGATCCTCAAGGAAATGTATGAGATTCAAATCCTACTGGAGGAACTGGGACACAGAAAGTGGGACGCTTCCCATCGGCAGAGGCATCCCCAACACTTCTGCTGTGATCCGAGGGTAGAGAGAAGCAGATGCCTGGGCCATCAGCCTGACAGGAAGGCTGAAATGCGCGGAGAAGACGAGACGCGTGACCCAGAAGCAGGAAATCACTGCAAAGCCGCCACAGTACCTGGAAGAAGCAGAAGATGGTCGCCAAGTCCAGAAAGCACCTGCAGACATCTGAGGAACGCCGGTAGGCCCTCCACAGAGGTCGGGGAGGCCGGGATGTTTGGCGGGAAGCCCAAAAGAAGTGGGAGGCACCAAGAATAGGTCGGGAGGCAAACTATGCCTCCAAGAAGATCAGCATAGTCGCAGTACCTGGTTGACTAATGTACCGGGTGGACAGAATCTCATGATATTTAAATGCGAGCCTGGGTCCCACACCCACAAAAGTAGACTAGGCCTCCAAGAAGAGCTTCATAGTCACCGTACCTGGAAGGCTAGTGAACCAGGAAGACTTAAGCAAGAAAGAAGCAAGTGTGCATCTGAAACCCACACATACAAAAGTGAAGAAGAACGTAGCAGTCCTCATTCTAGTCACAGTGCCTGGTAGACTCAATACCGTCCCAACGGCAGTACAAAACCCCAAAGAACAGAGATGAACACAGAAAACCCAAGGAAGCACGAGAAGGATAATTTCTCTACTTTCATGGGACTTTGTGTTGAACAAGAAGAAACCAAAACCATTGTGGAGAGCTCTAATAGAAGCCAGGGGAAGGGAGACATTCCACCTGTTATTAATGCGAGGAACATTTTGAAGAAATCCTCTGTCCAGAAGGGGGGAGTTATCCTTCTGAACTTAGCAGTGACTTTATCTTTAGTTCATTAGTGTAAGGGACGGAAATAGGATTTGACTTCAAGGTGGACGCTTATTATTTCGGACCTCTGTGTTGGGGATAGCTAGGGTTTTCCCTTTTCTTTTGGACACAATAAACATCTATACCACTCACAAGGCCACCTTTGTGTCCATCTCATTCTTCTGACCCCTTACGCTATGCAGTGGCGAGAGAAGCTGCGGAAAGCTCTCCAGTGCCAAGCTCTCCAGTGCCAAAGGGAATCAGCTGAAAGCAGTTCACTGTCTAGACCAAGAGCCATGACCCCTAAGCAGACAAAGCTTACCATCGGTCCCTGAATGACGCCTAAGCAGACAAAGCTCACCATCGGTACCTGAATGAATCCTAAGCAGACAAAGCTTACCATCGGTCCCTGAATGACGCCCCCTTGCATGAACTTCCCCCTTGCATGAACTTGGTCACTGAATACTTCGGGCCACCATCACTATTCTGTGGCAGACCTGTCGAGAGAAAAGGGGCAGGCGTTGCCAAATTTTTCTGATTGTGTCTCCTACCGGGTGGAGAAGGCAATACCAGACTGGCCAGGGCAAGCAGACCAATGAAGAGACCAATGAAGAGAAGAGTGTATGCACAAAGCGTGGAACAGGAAGCAGGAGGGTTTGAGTTGCAGAGTGTGGAGGCAATTTCGGGAGCAGATGAGGTATTGGTTAGTGAGTGTAAGTGGTTATATGCTGTGAGTGTTCATGAAAGGGTGGCAAGTGTGCTTAGTAGAGGGAGTGTTGGGAGTGAAAATGAAGTTCTTGTGTTAGTGAAAGTGGGTATGTGCATAAGGGGGGGAGTAGTAGTGCGGGGGAGGGAATAGCAGTTGTGCGGAGAAGGGAATAGCAGTAGTGCGGGGAAGGGAATAGTACTAGTGTGGAGCAGGGAGTAGTAGTCTCATGAAAGAAGGAACACATCAAAGGGCAGGTGTAAGGCCTGGAAGGAGTAAAAGACATCAGAGGGATGGAGGAGAAAGATATAGGGAGCAGCAGGAGGGTGGAGTTGGAGGAGAGTAGTGAGAGGAGAAGACCAGGAAGGAATAGGGAAATGAGTGCTAGAGTGTGAAAGAAAGACAACCGAATTGGGCAGAGTGTAAGTGACAAGCCCTTTCCCTGTTAGATGACTTATCCTTGGATAGAGTAGGGACAGATGGGAAGTCGCTGAGGGAGCTTGGATAGAGAAGGTTTTCTGCCTTTAGATCGTGACACCTAGTGTTACTAAGAACTTAGTAGGGTAAAACGTGGGTTTGAGAGAGCAGTGCTTTTTAGACAAGAGAGTAAGGGACAGCCGTAGGGCTTATTGAATTCTTAAAAACCCTTGAACCATCTCTGTATGTTGGACTATTTCTTGAGCCATCTGTGGCGTGTGGTGTCAGAAGTGGAGTACAGCGGCCTTCCATGGCCAGCTAGAATCCTAAAAGTTTTGAGATTGACTAATACGGTTCGACTGTTCATGAGTCACTTGTGGAGCCGCAGCGTCTAACCTGTAAAGAGACGAAGAAATAACTATTGCTTCCAAAGGTCAAGCTATAGTTCGTACTGGGTTACGAATGGAGTTACCGGAGGGAACATATGGAAGAGTGGCTCCAAAATCGGGGTGGACCCATAAGTATTTCCTGGAGGTCAGAGCAGGAGTTATCGATCGAGATTACAGAGAGGGAGTAATCCTGCGAAACCTTGGGAACCACTCCTTTTGTCTTAAAACCAGGTCAACCCATAGCACAAGCAATCTGCAAGAAGATCTTGGTCCCAGAGATGGAGAAAGTTGAGATGCTAGAACCTACTGAGAGAGACCCAGCCGGATTCGGCAAGATGACCAAGGCACATGAATAAGGGATGAAAAAGAGGGGGATCCCCGGACCCACACCACTTGAATTTGCAGAAGCGATCCGCTGCTGGAACCAGCCCAGAAATCTGTGGTTTTAGAAGCTAAGAGCCAAACCTTGAAGACACCCATCTTGTCGACAAAAGAGGACTCTTGTATTGTGTCCGTGTTAATCCTGATGGAAATGGAATCTGCTACCATCAGTTGCTGGTGCCAAAGGAGTTCCGCACAGTCATGCTAGAACTCACTAACAGCAGGAAACCTTGTACTGGAGAAGACTGTAAAGATGCTGCTCAAGCGATTCTACTGGCCAGGAATATATGCAGAGACAAAGAAAATATGTGCGTGTTGCCCAATATGTCAGAAGACCTCTCCTGATGTACCGTAAGCACTACTTCAGCCCTTGACCATCATCATCTATCGGGAGGCATGCCTGGTACAACCATTTCAAGAAGCTCTATGAGTAAACAAGAAATCATTTCCTGGTTATAGTAAATGTAGCCCATGTTCAGGGTTTTCAGTTAGTAGAAGGATCATAGACCTTTAGATTTTCCTTGCAGGAGATTACCAACGCAATCCAGTCACAAAAGGGTGGGAAAGGACTGGGTCCTGATAAGATACCTGTGGACTTAAGAATAAATTAGCAGTGTAGGCCCTGATTCTCATTAATGCTTTGATCAGCTGTAATGGGATACCAGAATCCCAGAGAAAGGTAGAGATTTATGTTCTAAAAAGGTGGGAGAGATTCTCCAGAAAATGATCGTCCCATATCTTTGTTGGATTTCACTGAAAATATCTTAGCAAAAATTGTAGTTAATCACTTGACTGAGTGGGCAAGTATTCTATCAGCCACCTTCAAGCTGGATTCCAGCTTGGGAAAAGTACTGTTGATCAAGCCTGTAGACTCTATATGATCCTGCAGAAATATACAGTTTTGTTTAATGTTAAAATCGATGCAGTTTTCGTAGACCTCAAGACTGCTTTTGATGGGGTCCCACATGCTTGTTTATGGCAGGTGTTGAGGTAAAGCAGAATCCCAGCCTACCTTCTTGCATTAATTCAACTCCTTTATTTTGATAACCAGGCTGTTGTGCCCTTGCGATTGAATGGGGAATTGACAACATCTTTTGGGGTGGAGCAGCGGGTTAGGCCGGGGTGCGTTTTAGCACCAATGTATTTTGTGTATATTAATGAGATCATCATTACCCTGCTAGAAACCATTATGGACCAACCGAGGCTGAGGGGTGATAAAATCCTCCCTTAGTTTTCACAGATGATGCTGTCTTTCTGGAAACCACCCCAGCTGGACTCCGGAAAACAGTGGATCATTTTTGTAGCAATTGTAATGATTTCAAGTCTATGACTTTACAAGTAAAATTAAGGTTCTAGTTTTCCGGCCCAAATTCAGTAAGAGGTGCTCAGTGAACGTCGAGGTGGAATTGCAATAGATTACAATGGGTGATCCACTATGACTACCTCGGTTTGAGGTTCCACAAAAATTGTCAGTGGGCCTCTCATATTGGAAAGGCTACCATTGTCTTGGAGATTTGCTCTAAGGAATGGTGAAGGTGCTTTAACCCCTACCCTTCCTTGTTGCCACTCTTTTTCTCTACTTAAGGAGCCCTTCAGCCTCTTTTCCTTTGCAGATGGGGAGCAGGTGCAAGTGGATTCAGGTCACCTGGCCTAAGCCCCACCAATCTGGTGCCTTCCGGGTTTCCACTCTTTTTCCCCATTTAGCAAACCCCACCCACCTGGTGCCTTCCTGGTTGCCACTCTTTTTCCCTACTTAAGAAGCCCTCCAGCCTCTTTTCCTTTGCAGATGGACTAGCTTTGAATCTTGTACCCATGGTGGCAATAATGCTGTTCCCATCTTCCTCTTCTATCCTGGCTTGCAACATGATGTGTTACTACTCACGTCTGCAATTGTATTCGCTCTCCCCTCTTGCTTCTCCACTCTTTTTGACTGCTTACTCTCTGTTCTCTCCTCCTCTCCCTTTAACCCTTTCCTATCCCCTCCCCCCTTACTTTCTTGTATGCACTTACTCTATCAGAATTTTCCCTGGACCTAGTATGATAGCAACCTCGTCTGTCTCCTCCCCCCTCCCCTTACTGGTTTTTTCCTCCCCATCCCCCCTCCAGCACTATCTTAAATGTCATCAGGCCTAGTACGATAGTCGCTTGTTTTGTTCCTCCCCTCCCTTTCTGCACCCCTCTCCCACACCTTTTGTTTTTCTACGGCTCTACCAGAAATGGCATCAGGCCTAGTACGGTAGTTGCCTGGCTGTTTCCATTTCCTTCCCACTCTCCCCCTCCCTTCCTTATCTATGTCTTAGCACTTGCACTATCTGAAATGTCGTCAGGCCGAGTACAATAGTTAATTTCACATCCTTACTGTTCATGGCCTGTAAGAATGTCATTGTATTTTCCCTTGTTCCTTCCCTTGCCTTGAAGTGCTTTGAAACACATTGTGTATAGGCCCTATATAAATAAACTATCATATCATATCATAACCTAGAGGTCTTTAAAATCCAGGCCAAAGCATCGGTTTTATATGATGGAGATACCTGGGGATATTGTTAGGTTTAGGACTTATTGATTAGTGATGAGATTGGCATCATGCCTGTGACGTATTGGATTCGGATTTGGGGGACACCCATCCTTTGGAAGTTTAGGGATGCATTAACACACGTAATGTCACTAGAAGGTGAACAATCTCTACCTTGGTTGGTACATATCAAGGGAATGCTGGCAGTCATAGTCTTTCATGTTTGGGGAAACCTACATACAATTGATGGTAAAAGTATAAATTAAACAGGCAACCACCAATTATGATCGATCCAGTTTGGAGATTGCTTGCCTGCAATTATCATTGGGTCTCCAATACCTGGAAAGTAAAGTCAGTTTCGGTTATGAGAAATGTCTAGATTTTAATTCCCCATCATATGCATGTGCACTTTTGATCAAATTTTAGAATGTCTACCCTGAATGTGGCCAAATTTACTTGCTCTTGGAATGTCTCTGGTAGTAGCTGCACCTGTCCTATTTGTGGACAGTGAGAGGAATCAATTACTATCTTATGTTTAAACGTGAAGGGTTTAGGTGACTGGGAGCTACGTATTTGAAACCCCTTCTGAGAGCGAGGGACGGTCATAGGGCCCATTGAACTCTTAATAAAAACGTTTGAACCATCTCAATGTGTTGGAATATTTCTTGAGCCATCTGTGACTTAATTGAGTAGATAATGTATTCTTAAGGAAATCCTTAATTCGATGTATCCAGTATTTTTTCTGCTTTCTTTATTCAAATGTCTATGCCTTTTTGACATTATGTAAATGTTTATATTGCTCATTTGCAATAATTCCTAACTTAAAATTGTACTTTCTTTTCAGATGTAGTTCCTGATATAGCACATTTTTCTATATTGCTTCTGTTATCTTTCTGGATCAATTACTCTCTGTACCTCTCACTTGATCTCCAATTAGCGTTCTGTCTTTGCACGTATCCCATGCATGTGCCTGTCTTTCTCTTTCTAACCCGGCATCAGTCTCGCTTTTATTTATCTCCCTCTTTTAAACACCTCTTTAGTGCTTTATCCTCAATCCACTTCGTAGTTTTATTCAATGTTTTAGCTCTGTTATGTGTTTTTCTTTTGTCTAGCCATAGCCCTTTGTACTTAATATCTTAGTTTTAGCGCTATGGGTGTTTCCTCAACCAACCATCCATATTCCTATTATGCTTCTATGGGCCTCATTCCAATGTCGCCAGTAACCCGCCGTTGCCACCGGCAGATTGCTGCCGACCCGGAAACACTGAATGCGCCGCCTGACATCCCAGTACCACCAGGACATTACAAGTCCCAGCGGAGCGAGAGGTCAGGTGGCAGATTCGGCACCTCCCCATTCCCGTGGAGTCCCGTAGGCCTCCATGGGAGTGGGAAGACTGAAGCACCAGCACCGTTGCTAACGGTGCTGGTGCTCCCGTGATGACTCTGTCTACCTGGGCCAGTGTCAGACCTGCCGGCCGCTATGGCACTTGCCGGCAGAGCTGTAGTGTGGCAGTCAGGAAACAAGGGTGCCGGTAAGCACCCTTGTTTCCGGACCGCCACACACGGAATGAGGACCTATATCTTTGTTTATCTTACTATCTCTAAAAACTAGAAGAGTACCCTCGCTGTTGTAACTATAACCACAGGGATTCAAGAAAAGCAGGACAAAACAATTCTTTGGCCTGATATCTCGGGGTATTTAGAACAGAAGTGAGTTGCTTAATTCTAGCAATCCCAAAATAAATCGGCAGCTCAATAAATCTTTACCACCCACTCGAGAGGTTGGTTCTAAACAGTTCAATAAAACAGTACAACATTTAAACCAAAAGTTGATAAGAAATGTATTTTAAGAATAAGAGTAAAAGACATCAGCAGATTTTTAGACAAGTTATAAACAGATAATACAGACAAGTTTCATCTATTTGGAACATAATCAAACAGCTCAAAACGAATAGTGCTTCAAATTGAGTTCAATAACAAAGAACAAAAACAAAATATACATGCATGTGCAATTTAGTGAAAAATTCATTGCATCATGAAACCCCCTTCTTTGGTACATTAGTTCCCATTAGTGGGGCTAGAGTTTTTTGATAAGAGAGTCAATGAGTTATGCAGGGTCTTTCGATGCAAGATATCTGATCAATTGCCAACATGAACGTGATTAAATGCTAGTTGGTAGCGGAAGTTCCAACAGGCTGTAGTACAGGTAGATGGTGGATGTACAGGCCGCCTTCATCAGGGCTCCAAGTCAGGGACCCTGTATAAGATAACATTGGTGTAATATGAGTGAGTTGTGAGCCACGAATGCCCTAGTTAATGGGGCATAAAGTAATACTGAGTTAGTTCTCATGGCTAACGGTTAGGAAACTTACTTGCCGGTGCGCATTATCTCAAACGCATTGGTGCACCCACGCATTGGATAGGGAGAAGGTCGCCAGATGCCAGGGCCAGTTGTGCAGGTGCTGGGTCGAGTGAATAAACTTCACAGTGAATGCAGAAGTTTCACAGGTAATCTCGAGGCTGTGAAAAGGAGAAGTCATGGAGGACAGCCATTGGTGACAGTAAGCCATTGTAACAATCATGCATAAAGGTCAAAAGGTAAGTAGTGCACGGGTACCACAGCCACATTGGAGTTCGGGTGGCGGTGAGTGCATAGAAGAAATACATTCAGAAAAAGGGGGTGTAGGGGCAGGATCGAACATTCTAAACTTTTTTGTTAGAACTTTGTGAGATTTATAGTCGCTCCGCTGGGGGCTGGTACATGAAATAGTAGTGAACAAACCCAAGGTGAGTAGCCAATATAAGTGACTATCATAGTGTTCAGGAAGTCAGGGCTACTGGTATCAGGTACTAAAAATGGAGTTAAGTACATGCTGAGGGAGCAAACACCCAATGTTGTGTTTTGAAAGATGTCAATTATGGGTCTCAAGCTTATCCGTGTGCGGATGATTCTTATGCTGCATGCGTGCTGGAATTGGGTGCTGTGAGAATGAAACATCTGCAGATTGAAAGAAGGGGGAAGCGCGGACCGGCGCGCACACGTGAACTGATCAAAAAGACCAGAGTAACACGTGTGCGAGCACGGCCAGGCGACCCACGGCTCACTTTGTTGTTTCAGTGCAGCATGAGAGACGGCAGCCGCTCGAGTCTGCTCTGCCTGAGTGCGACTGGATCGCACTAACGAGCCTCCGGGAATGCGGAAGTATGGGGCTGCGCGCCGCGTTGGTCTAGTGTTATGCTAGTTGCTGAGGAAACCGCGCATGCGCAGTAGCCTGAGTAGTGTGTATACACTCGTTGTCACGGTAGCCGAGCTTCCGGGAATGCGGAAGTGTGGGGCTGCGCACCGCGTTGGTCTAGCGTTGTGCTAGTTGCTGAGGAAGCCATGCGTGCGCGGTAGCCCGAGTGATGTGCATACACTCATTGTCATGGTAACCGCGCATGCTCCCTGTCGAATTCTTGCGAATTGTCAAGTATACAATAGACAGTGAATGCGATTGAGCGGTACAATAAAAAAACGCTTAAAGATGTCTGGCAAGCGCTGTAGGCAGAATGAGGTGAGTTATGAATTGTGGACCAAACACAAAATAAGTGTTTGAATTAGTTGCTTGTCAGCCTATTTGTCTCAACTGAAATATGTCAATAAATAATGAAGGGCAGGGAGGCCTGTGGCCCCGGAGTGTGGGTGAGATAAGTGGTAATGTGAGTTTGCTTGCTACATCCCAACATTTTTTGGAGATAATGAGGTGATTCAAAGGTTGTTGCAAATAGCAAATGGTTGAAGAGAGAGAGTCTTTGGAGCCAGCATTGTGAACCTTTATAACAAAGGTTGGAAAATCTCATTAAGACCACCATGATATGTGTCCAGCCTATGGATCCATCGTGCTTCTTTCTTCAGGAGGCTGTGATGGATATCAGGTTCTCCCTTGACTTTCTCTACCACCCACCACAGAATGCTGTTGGGAGTGTGGTTGGCAGACAGGAAATGTTCAACCAAGGGCGCTGATAGGTTTTTACAGCGAATTTTGGACCTGTGTTCCGATATTCTGGTATTGACTGCTCGTGTAGTTTGACCAATATATCTAAGACCGCAGGGGCACTCTATGCAGTAGATAACATTTTGACGTTTACAGTTTGTTAGGTCCCGAAGTGTCCATTTTCGTGTGCCAATTAAGAAGAAACTCATTTTCTTAGTAAATAGGCAGGCAACGCAATTTCCACAGGGATGATGGTCATGTAGAGGTCGAAGAGTACGAGTGACATTTGGAACTGGTTGAAATAATGAGTGGACACGGTGTTCCTTTAAGTTTTTGCCTCGTTTGTAGGCAAATCTGGGTGCAGGGTCCTCAGGTAAGTTCAGCCGGGCTATGTGCCAATGCTTATTGATGATCTGTTTGATTCTCGAGGTGTGGGCTCCAAAAGTAACTACACAGGTTAATCGTTCGTCTTGAGGACCTGTGTTCTCTTGATGTAGTTGGAGAAGTGTATCTCGATTTGAGCTCCGGGCAAGCTTCTTAGCTTGATCTAGCTGTTTTTTCGGATAGCCTCGTGCTGTTAAGCGCGTGGTCAGATGTTGTGCGTGTCAGACCTGCCGGCCGCTATGGCCCTTGCTACATTGTAAGCACCCTTGTTTCCAGACCGCCACACACGGAATGAGGTCATATATCTTTATCTTACTATCTCTGACTGGCATTATCTGTTGTTAAGGCCAGGGAACATACACTGAGTATGATGACCTTGAGTCACGTGAATATACTGTCAGGAGGCTTGGGCCAATGGCCAGGTATTTTAAGGCACATGAGCTGACCTAGCCCATAGACATAATATGAGGAACTATGAGCGCATGGACATAGAGTGCAGTGCTTAGGCACTGTGAGCAAGGCATGGTATCAACAGTAGACACAGACACACAAAGATGCACTTTTTCAAAACCTTTATTTTATAATGTCAAAGGGTTGGGAGAATTCCTAACTGGCCCTAACTCTGTAATTGGAGTAGGCTCGACCATTAAACAAAAGAAAACAAACCCAAGTTAGTTTAGTCAAATAAATTGTCTGTGTTATTAACCTAACCTTGCCCTCGCTCTTAGATAACAAATGTGAAAAGGGAATATATTTCAAAAGAAAATAGTGTTTCAAAAAGAAAGTCAGAATGGCTTTTGCAAACAAGTAATAACTCCATTCCCCACGTTCAAAGCACAAGGTTTCAAGAGTTCAGGAAATGGTGGGTGATTGGCACAGTTCTATAAATGTGGCACACATTGCCTTACTGGTACAATTCAACAATGCGTGCCTGGTCATCGAGCAGCTCACAGTTCAACCATTTCTGTAGGCTTCCTCCGCCTTGAGCCAAATACACAGTGCACAGGTTTCTTTCAAGTCTCATAGGCCTTTGTTGCCTCTGTTGCCTAGCAGTTTAATACTCTGCACTGTTAATCTTAATTGACTTCTTCTGGGCCTCCCTTGCCCAATGTTACATTTCTTAAACACACGGTTCAAAACCATTTGATACGGTTCAAATAGTTCACACCACAGCAATAGGCTCTCTTTGCCTGTGTATTTCAACGACACAATTTTGTCAGGCTTCCCTCGCCTAGATTTTTCAACAATACAGTTTCTGTTTAGGCTTCCCACGCATTGGTTCAACGTAAACTCATTATAGTTCTGCTACAACAATATTCCAATCAGACCTCTCAGGCTTCCCTCGCCTTAAGTCTGAGTCTCTTCGGTCTTTCACATTTCAACCTTTATTTCACAGGATTCTGGTTCATGTAGTTTTCTCTTATTCCTGCTTTCTTTAATATTCTTGGTTAGTAAGTTTCACTTTCACACACCTTTAATATATTTCAACACTTTATCGTATCTGAGAGCTTCGCTACCACATAGTTTTCTTTTGGCCCTATACGTGACCACTCCAACACTTGGGCTTCCTTCTCGGGATTGTGCGTCTTGCACTTCGGGCATTTACTTTCATACAGTTCTCAAGCCACATTAATTTGCAATCTTCACTTGACTTTGTTTTGCTTGATTTCACTGTATCATCCAATTTGCTCATATTTCACTAGCTCCCCTCAGCAGATCTGCTCGTTTTCTATAAAGCGTTACAGCTTTTATGAACACGCTTTTGAAATATTCCACAGCTTTCTTTCCTTAGCCTTGCGCTACAGTTCAAACACATTTCACAGAGACTTTCGATAATGCAATTCACCTCTGCAGGATCACTGTGTTACTTTGTAATAACTTGTGTTGCTTTTAACAATTGAATCCTTCTTCACGCGATTATCATTATTCGCGTAACCTTCGCTTGATACAGTTTCACTCACTTGCAACCCAAACCAGACTTTTGTTTCCTTCGGTAACTCACTGTTTGTGTTTATCTCGGTTCTGTCTTCTTTGCCTTGAATGTGACTATCAACGTTTTTACCAACGACTCCTCTACTCGTCCCTAACTCCGTTGTTCACCCGGGAGGCGAACAGGTAACCTTGGAATACTTTAAAGGATGGCTCTCTTCATATTCTCTGCCTCACCGTGCGCACCCTTGTGGTCTCTTGGAAATACGGTTAGTTCGCCTGGCTTTCTTTCGCTCCTCTCGGCATTTGAACGGCCCCTTGGCCTTTCGATCTCTGCTGCCTGGTTTGCAGCAGCTCAAGAAGAGCTGTTCCTTCTCTTACCCAGCCTCGCTCCAAGTGTGCCTGTGTGCTCCATCTTTTATCCTCACACGGATAACTAATGTATGGCAGGTGTGTGTGATTGAAGCCGAGTGCCTGACCCTGTCTGGCATCATTAATGGGACAGGGCCATTGCAAAGTTCTAGGGGTAATCTTCATAGCCTCATTCCTCATCTTCTTCGGCTCAGTAGCTTTGTCAGCATAGGGAAAGCAGGAATTATGGGAATTGTTTTTCACAGCGATTTTGGGAAAAACATTTATCGTCAGGAAATGAAATGAAATGATATTTTATTTATATTGCGCTCATACACAAGTGTTTCAGAGCACGACCAGACAAAGGGAGGGGAACAGGGGAGAACAAAAACAACGATCTTACTAGGCCCAGTGACATTAATAGCGCGCAAGTGCATGGGCAAGGGAAAAGGGTGAAAGTGCATGGAAGGGGGAGAAGTGGAAAGTGTGGAACAGAGGAGACAACAGAATAAATAATAATAAGTAAAATAAATAAATGAATAACGGCGATAAACAGTACAGCCTGCAAGTGGCAAAGTGCTAGGTTAGTCAGATAGGGTGTATCTGATGAGCGCAGAAGAAAAGTGGGTGGGGGACTGTATGGGTACAGATACAGACCCCAGTGCAAGGGGTGGCCCAGAGGCATTGCAGATGGAGGCAGGGTGAGCAGGTACCTGGGCCTGTAGAACAGAGGGTGGCCAGGTGCACAATGCCGAGAGAGAAAGCATATCAGTAGGGGAGAAGAGGGGCAAAGGCAGAAGCGAAGAGGAAGGTCTTGAGCTGCTTCCGGAACCGGAGATGAGTCTTCTCAAGTTTCAAGGTGGCAGGGAGGCTGTTCCAAAGGGAGGCCCCAGCCGAAGACAGAGATCTACCACCAGCTTGTTTCTTTGAAAACCGACTGACCCTGAGGGAATTAGAAGCGGAGGAGCAAAGGGCTCAAGGGGGGAGGTATTTACGGTGGGATAGTTGAAGATGTTTTGGCCCCAGAAAGCCTTGTGGAGGGTTTTACATTTAATCCTTGCATCCACTGGGAGCCAATGAAGGGATTTCAGAGCTGGAGAGATACACTCCCAGGGCTTGAGGCCAAGGACAAATCTTGCAGTCCTGTTCTGGATTAGTTGTAAAGGGCGGAGAGTGGAGGCAGGTAGATTTAGAAAAAGGCTGTTAAAGTAGTCCAGCCTAGAGAGACCAGAGCTTGAGAGACAATGAGCTTCTGAGATAAAGAGAGGAAAGGCAGAGTACCTCTAAGCAGATGCAGTAAGAAGTTTGAATTTTCAGAGACGCCAGAGATGTGTGCGGAGAAGTAAATTGTGGAGTCAAAGATAACCCTGAGGTTTTTAGCCTCGTAGGTTGGGGCAGGAGGAGGGCCAAGGGAGGCCGGCCAGAGAGTGAGGGGAAAGGATGTTGAAGGTGTACCAATGAGGAGGATCTCAGTCTTGTTGGTGTTTAGACAAAGATCGTTGGCAGCACACCAGTTTTAAATGCCGATTAGGCAGTCAGAGATGAGGTGGCTGAAGGAAGCATGAAAATGAGTTGGGTGTCATCAGCATAGCAATGGAAATTTGAGCAAAAAATGGAAATACAGTAGGCTAGATTTGCCAGGTATTGGTTGAAGAGCCAAGGCGAGAGGTTAGACCCCTGGGGAACACCACAGGTAGAGAGGGAGATAGAAGATAGGAAGGACCCAAGCTGTACCTTGGAGGGACGATCAGAGAGGAAAGAGGTCAGCCCGGCCAGAGTCTGCTGATTGGTGATACCCAGGTTGTCACAGAGACAATTGAGCATGGTGGTATGGTTGACTGTGTCAAAAGCAGAGGAGAGATCAAGTAGGATGAGGATAGATGGAATATTAGAATCAAGGTTGGAGAGCAGGTCTTCACAGATGTTCAGGAGAAGTTTCCATACTTCTGGCAGCTCTGAAGCCGGATTGGTGGTAATGGAGAGAGCCAACAGAATCAGAATTAAGGTTAAGCTTTTCCAGGAGCTTACCCAAAAAGGGAGTAATGGAAATTGCGCGATAGTTAGCCGGACAAGAAGGATCAGCTGTGGGTTTCTTGAGGAGAGGATGCACAAGGGAGTGCTGAAGAGTGGAGGGGAAAGATCCAGAGGCAAAGAAGAGGTTGCAGAAATGCAAGGGTATCGATGTGGTCCTTAATGGTTTTCAAGGAACATGGATGGACCTGTTTAGATGAGGCTCTCATAGATCGGACTTGTCTAGCGACCTCATCAGGGGAGAAAAGAGGACAGGGGGAGAAAGAGGGAGGGGGGAAGCTGAAGGAGGGTCATCAAGCAGAGAAGGAGAGGGGAGAGGAGGGGGAGCGGAGGAGAGGGTGAACTAGTCCTGGGTTTTAGAGATAAGGTGAGCGACAAGGGCATTGCAAAGAACCTGGGAGGCGAAAGGAGGGGTGGAGACCACAGCAGGGTTGGCCAGCTCCTTGCAGATTTGAAAGAGTTTGGCTGAGTTGTTAGATGCCACAGAGACGCGAGCTTTAATGTGGACTCTCTTCTTGGTGCGGACAGAGAGTTGGTATTGCCTTTGGAGCAGGTGGCAGGCCAGTTTGTCAGAGGATGAGCAAGAAGCCCTCCATTTCCTCTCGGCCGCCCTACATTTACGTTTAAGTGTAGCTAGGTCAGAGTCATACCAAGATTTGCACTTGACTTTGAACTTCAAGCGGATCCTCATGACAGGGGCAAGAGCATCAACAGTAGCAGAAATAGAAGAGTAGAGCAGAGACAGGGCAGTGTCAGGGTGTGAGTCAGCCCGGGGTGGAGGAGGGGGGGCAGAAGGTGGCAGCGAAAGCCTCGACTGACACACGCTTCATGGGCCGGATGTCAGAGAAGGTGGGAGGCAATCTTGGGGTAGGCTTGGCTTGAGGGGAGGAGATGGAAAGAGGAGAGGAGAGGAGGCAGTGATTGTAACGCTCACCTGGTTCCCACGGAGGCGCGGCGTCGAAGGCGCAGAACTCTGAAGATGGACAGGAAGGGCCCCTCTATTCTGGCTTCCCTGGCTCGTTGGATACCCTCCTGTGCGTGAAAAGGGAGTATTACCAACTGTGGAACAATGCTCAAGCCTCCCACTCCCTTCCAACCCTCCACGATACCTCCTCCACGATTCCCTGTGAAGCCTCACCTTAGGGTTTGGAAGGATGAGCTCTCCATCCTGCTTCTGATGCAGGGGCGCGTTGAAACCCAGTTACTTCACTGGATTGAGGATTGATGGGAGCTCAGGTAAGCTTGACTGTTCAGGTAAGGCGCTGTAAAAGTTCTGTTCAAAAGTTCAAGCTGAATAATAATGTTCGTTGTCTAATTGCAGCAAGCGCTAATGCTTATGTCTTTTTCCCCTTAGGGGCCGGGGTTCGGAGTGCCGGAGATATGGCGCCGACCCGAAGTGAAACAGTTCTGGATGAGCGCTCAGGTAATGTCTTTGCATTCGCTCATTCAATGTCTTTGTCTTTTTTCCCCATAGGGGCCGGGGTCCAGAGATGCCAGGAAGCGGCAGGACCCGAAATGCAGTGGGAATAATCCAACAGGTAAGACTTAAAAGTACCCCCCCTCAAGGCCCCTCCCAAGGTCTTTTCCTCCGGGGGTTTTGGTTTGTGCGGGAATCTTCGATGGAATCGTTGAATTAATCGTGGTGCGTGAACATAGTTACTGGGTTCCCAAGATCTTTCCTGAGGTCCATATCCTTTCCAATCAACAAGATAGAAGAGTTTCGACTTAACTATCTTGGAATCTAAAATGTCTTTCACTTCGAATTCTAATTCTCCATCAATTTGGACAGGGCCTGGGGGCTCAAACAGTCTGGTTCCAGGTTGTACTGGTTTTAGAAGAGATGCGTGAAAAACGGGATGAATCCGCATGTTGGATGGTAAATCGAGTTTAAAGGCCACTGGGTTGATAATAGCTTTGATGGGGTAAGGCCCAATGAATCTGGGATTAAAAGTTCGCTGACCCTTGAGGGGTAGATGTTTAGTTGCTAGCCACACCTGATCTCCTACTTGGTAAGGAGGAGTTTTACTTCGGTGCAAATCAGCGTTTTCTTTATACTTTTTCTTGGCTTGCTGTAAGTGGGTTGTAGCTTCTTTGAAGGCTTGGGTTATTGTGGAATGTAGGTGATTTACTGCAGGCATCTCCAGGGTCAGAGGTGGATCTAGGTCAGAGGTCCGAGGATGGTGACCATACAGGGTATAAAAAGGAGTCTGTCCGGTTCCAGAATGCACTGAATTGTTGTATGCATATTCTGCAATCCAAAGGATGTCTTTCCAATTTAACTCGGATTGGTGTAACATGCACCGCAGTTATTGCTCGAGAGTCTGATTGGTTCTCTCGGTTTTTCCGTCGGTCTGGGGGTGGTGGCTGGTGGATAACCGCACGTCTATTTGTGCTAGTTGGCAACATTTCTTCCAAAAGTGGGAGATAAATTGACTTCCACGGTCTGAGACTAATATGGAAGGGAAACCATGTAACCGCACTATATTTTCCATAAATTCCTTGGCCAAGGTGGAAGCTGACGGCAGTCCTTTTAATAAGAATAGATCCACTATTACGAGAATCGTGTTGTAACCACCACAAGGAGGCAGGTCAGTTATAAGGTCCATTGACAAGGTGTGCCAAGGTGCTGGTGGAATGTCCAAAAGTTGAAGTAGGCCGGCTGGCCTTTTCTTTTGACTCTTATTTTGGGCACAGATTCCGCAAGACAACACAAATGACTTTGTCTTTTCTCCAAGAAGGCCACCAGAAGTGGCGTTTGATCTTTTCTTCTGTTTTCGCGATACCGGGGTGTCCTTCCATTAATGATTCATGATGACGGGTAATGACAAGTTCCTGCAATTCTTTACTTGGCAGAAATAACCGCTCTTGGAAGTAGGGTAAATCATCCTTAACGGTGTAGTGAGGACCCTTTTGACTCCATTCCAGTAAGGCAGAAGAGTCAAAAAGCTGTTTTACTTGAGCTTGGATGTCCTCAATGGTTTGCAATGAAGTCAAGCCCAGAATTCTTTGTTCCGGTATGATTGGCACAGGTTCTAAACTCGAATTGGGTTCTTCCATGCCTATCTGGGATAAGGCATCTGCCTTACCATTCTTGCAGCCAGGGCGATAGGTAATTACAAAATCAAATTCCGCAAAGAATAAAGCCCATCGGAGTTGTCGCGAAGATTGAGCTTTGGCCGTCTTTAAATACTGCAAATTTCTGTGGTCCGTAATTACGGTGATGGTGTGTCTTGCAACGAGAAGATAGTGACGCCAAGCCTTGAAAGCTGATTTAATAGCCAGTAGTTCTTTGTCGGTAATTGCGTAATTGAGTTCAGGTGGAGAGAATTTTCTGGACCAAAAGGCTACAGGGTGTAGTTGGTTAGTTTCTGGGTCTCTTTGCGACAGGACAGCTCCCATGGCCGAACTGGATGCATCGGTTTCCACGATGTAAGGGAGATCTGGGCGCGGGTGCTTCAATACAGGTGCAGAGGTGAATTTGGTTTTCAGGTCCTGAAAGGCTTGTTCAGCCTCAAGAGTCCATTCAAAGCGTTTATTTTTCTTTAGGAGAGCTGTGATGGGTTGAACAGTTCGAGAAAATTCCGGGATGAACCTTCGATAGAAATTGGCAAAGCCAAGCATGCTTTGCACTCCCTTCACAGAGCTAGGAGATGGCCATTTGAGAATGGCGTCCACTTTCCGCGAGTCCATTCGGATTCCTTGAGGTGTCAGGAAGAATCCGAGAAACTCCACTTCTGTGGTATGAAAAACGCATTTTTCGAGCTTGGCAAATAATTTGTGCTGGCGCAATTTCTCAAGAACTGCCCTAACATGGTTTCTGTGATCAGATTCTGAGGAGGAATACACCAGGATGTCGTCAATATAAACGATGACACAAACATCGATAAGTTCCCGAAGAACATCATTCATGAAGTACTGAAAGGCGGCAGGTGCGTTGCACAAACCGAAGGGCATTACTTGATATTCGAAGAGCCCAAATTTGGTGCGGAATGCAGTCTTCCACTCGTCGCCCTCTTTTATACGTACCAGGTGGTAAGCTCCTCGGAGATCTAGCTTGGTGTACACACGAGCATCTTTTACTTGGTCGATAAGCTCAGGTATCAGGGGCAAAGGGTAACGATTCTTAAACGTTATCTGATTTAGGGCGCGGTAGTCAATACAGGCCCTAAGGTCTCCTTCCTTTTTAGGTACGAAGAACAAAGCGGAAGAGACTGGTGACTTTGATGGGCGAATGAAGCCATTGGCCAGGTATTGATCCAAATACTGGCGCAAATGCAGGTTCTCAGGTTCAGTAAGAGCATAAATCCTACTACAAGGTAGTTGTGCATTGGGTACCAAGTCGATTTGGCAATCGTAAGATCGATGGGGAGGTAAGGTGTTAGCCTGCTCTTTCTGAAAAACGTCTTGGAATTCTTGGTATTCAGATGGTAGCTGTACAGGGGTGGAAGTTACAGAGGCTAGACCCATAGCTGGATTCCTTGGGTAACAGGTTGGTTCACAATCAGGAAAAGTTATCTTCTTTGCTCGCCAGTCTATTCTCGGATTATGTGTTTCTAACCAAGGGATACCAAGAAGTACTTGAAATTGTGGGGCCTTGATCACATCAAACACGATTGCTTCCCGATGTCCGTCCAGACCCACCAGAGTGATTTCAACTGTGGAATGCGTTACAGGCCCTGAGGCTATTTCGGTTCCATCAACTGTAGTAATTACATCTTGGGTTACTTTCGGGCGGAGAGGAAGCTTAATCCTGGAAGCCAATTCACGGTCTATGTAATTTCCAATAGCTCCACTGTCTATGTATGCTTTTATAGCATGCAACTGCTGAGGCTGTTTTGGGTTCACAAGCACCATTGGCATGACAAAATGCGAGGTCAAAGAGTTTGTTTTCAAGCTCGGCAAGCGGACCTCTACGCTTGTCGGGCTAGGTCGTTTCCCGAACCAGGTGTCAATAACTCGTTATCAGTGGCTCCAACCACCTTCTTGGGTGGTTTAACTGGACAACTTTGAAGAAAGTGACCGGAAGTTCCGCAATACAGACAAAGTTGCATTTGTCGCCTTCTCTCTCGTTCCTTCTGCGTTAATGGTCCTTTAACACTGCCAATTTGCATAGGTTCGGAAACGTCAGTACTCTTGGAGTTAACGTGGGTCTTGATAGGTACTCTGGTTTCATACTTGAGCCGATCTGCTTTTCTATTTTGAAGTCTGTGATCAAGTTGAACCACTAAGTCTATGTAGTCTGCGCAGGCCTGGGGTGGATCTACTATCTGAGCTATAACATCTTTAAGCTCTCCGCGCAGGCCTCGATGAAACAATGTGATCCTTTTATTTTCAGGCCATCTGGTTTCCACAACTAGTCTATTAAAGGTGGCGATATAGGACAAAAGATCCTGATTACCTTGTCGTAAGGATAGCAGTTCGATGTCAAGGGCCTGTCCCTGCGAGTGTCGAGCGAACAATCTTTCCATGCTGGCCTGGAAGCCCTGGAAATCCCGGAGAATGGGATCATCCTGATTTACCAATGGAATAGACCAATCGGCAGCACAGCCACTGAGGTAAGATAGTACAAAGGCTACTTTGGTCTGGTCGTTGGGGAAGGCCCCGGGCCTGCATAAAAAGTGTAAACGGCATTGGTTCATAAAAACGGCATATTTCTTGGGATCCCCCGCAAAACGTTCCGGCGGGGCCAAAGGCATGTGTCCAGGTAGATTGATTTGTACCGGGTTATTTGAACCCATTGTTGTAGAAATATCTCCGGAAACAGGTAAAGGAGTGTGCTCTGCCTGGCCCTGCAATAACCTTTTGGCCAGATCATCAGTTCTTTCCTTGGATAGGATTAGTTCCCTTCTGAGAGCATTAGTCTCCTGGCGGGCTGAGTGCACTTCTGCCCGTAATTCCCCTAAAAGATGGGCCAGCTGATCTGTCTCGGAAGTCTCCATAGCGCCCAGGTGGGAAATTGTGGTAAGGCTTCGCGTTCTGTAACGCTCTCCTGGTTCCCACGGAGGCGCGGCGTCGAAGGCGCAGAACTCTGAAGATGGACAGGAAGGGCCCCTCTATTCTGGCTTCCCTGGCTCGTTGGATACCCTCCTGTGCGTGAAAAGGGAGTATTATCAACTGTGGAACAATGCTCAAGCCTCCCACTCCCTTCCAACCCTCCACGATACCTCCTCCACGATTCCCCGTGAAGCCTCACCTTAGGGTTTGGAAGGATGAGCTCTCCATCCTGCTTCTGATGCAGGGGCGCGTTGAAACCCAGTTACTTCACTGGATTGAGGATTGATGGGAGTTCAGGTAAGGTTGACTGTTCAGGTAAGGCGCTGTAAAAGTTCTGTTCAAAAGTTCAAGCTGAATAATAATGTTCGTTGTCTAATTGCAGCAAGCGCTAATGCTTATGTCTTTTTCCCCTTAGGGGCCGGGGTTCGGAGTGCCGGAGATATGGCGCCGACCCGAAGTGAAACAGTTCTGGATGAGCGCTCAGGTAATGTCTTTGCATTCGCTCATTCAATGTCTTTGTCTTTTTTCCCCATAGGGGCCGGGGTCCGGAGATGCCAGGAAGCGGCAGGACCCGAAATGCAGTGGGAATAATCCAACAGGTAAGACTTAAAAGGAAACTGAGCTTTCCTTATTCCTTTTCTCCCTCTCACCTTTGTTCTTGTCTTTTTTCCTCTAGGCGCCGGGGCGTAGCTGAATTCGGAAGATCGCTGCTGAAGATGGAAGCGCCTTGCAAAGGTGAGTAAAATGCAGCGCTGCAGTGATCGAAACAAAATGCCTTTAAAATGATGTCTTCCTTTTCAGGGCCGTTGGAGAAATGACTCCGGGATGCAGATTTAGCAGGTAAGGGCTTTTCTTCTCCTATTCTCTTCCTTTCTCCCCTTGCAGGTGTTCCAGGGTGCTGGCAGGCGTGGCTGAAGTCAGGATGCAGGAGCTGACACGGTGAGCGTCCAGCTGCTAGGTGCAGAACAACGCGAAGCACGTGTGGCTGTTCGGGTGGGGTTTAAATAGCCTTGGAAGAAGTTCCTGGTATGTATCCTTCCACCAATCAGGTATGTATCCTTCCCCGACCACACCCGGGTGGTGAAGTAGTCCTACAGGTAAAGTAGTCCCATTCAGGCCTCAAGAGGGCCTGGATGAAGCAGCAAGGTCTGCATCAGGTAAGTGTGCACCCAAGCACTTAAACACATATCCTCTTCTAGGCGCCAGGACTGGGGTCCGCTATGAGCCTGGCGCCTAAGGCGCCAGGACTGAGTCCAAAGGGCCCCGACTTGGGCCCGCTGAGACTTCCCTGGGGAAAATGATGTCTGCCTCTGGGGTTGCTGGGCCCGGCCTGGCTCCTTGGAGGTAGGCATCATGACAGTGATCACTCCAGGAGAGAGGAGTGGTGAGGCGAGTAGATGGGGGAGGCCAGAGGAGATCTAGACAAGTGTGTGACGAGTAGAGTGAGTCGAGCCAGAGGGGAGGATAGTGAGGGAGAGTGAATCGCAGAGGTCTCAAAAGAGCGCCGATGAGGAGCAGGGAGAATCAAGATGGATGTTGAGGTCTCCAAGGAGGAGGAGTTGAGTGGTGGAGGCCAGGAGGGCGGAGGAGAAGTCAGCCCACTCAGAGAGAACAGAGAGAAAAGAGGTGATTAGTCCAGGGGGCCGGGGGGGGGGGGCTGGATCTGGGGACAGAGAGAATCTAGTAGCCGTCAGGGAGGAGAGTGTCAAAGCTTGTGACAGAGCTGGCCCTGAGCCATGTCTAGGTAAAACCAAGGACATTGAGGTCAAGTTCTCCTAGGAGGTGGCAGATGTCAGAGGAGTGTTTGACAGCCAAGCGAGAGTTGAGAGTGGCAAGATGAAGAAGGTTGCCAGCCTTAAAGACCTTCCGGGGAGGAGTACATATCAGAGGTACGACCTACAGAGGTGGGGAGGGGACTTGAGATGGGGCAGAGGAGGAGGGAGAAGAGGGCAAGGGAGGAGAGTAGGGGACAGCTGGAGATGAGAGGAAGTTGATAAGACGAGGGAACCGCCTATCAAAGAGGAGGAGATTAGCCTGAGGGCCGTGCACCATGACAGTGCCATTTAGGTAGACATTAATGATGACTCTGGATGAGTCAAAGGAATCCATGAGGACTACCCAGCAGGTGCCACCATTAATGGGAGAGAACGAAACAGGTCAGAGCACAGAGATCATATGAGGGGTTCAGAGAACAGGCGAAGGAACGGCAAAGAGGATGTCAGTGAGGGTTTGTCTGGCAGAGGCGCTGGAATAGGTATCAGCGATGGGGGAGACCTGGGTGGAGGCCAAGATATCCTTTTTAAAGTTCTTCTTACCAGACTTAGTGAGAAGGGAAGGATAGTTGATAGGGAAGCAGTTGGAGTAGATAGGAGAAACTGATGGAGCCATGGGCAGGTAGAGAGAGGGGGCAGTGTGAAAAATATGCAAGTACATCGGTGTGGAACAGTCACTGGGCAGCAAGTTACAACTGAGGTCCAAAGTAGAATGCAAAACACACCCAATTTGACTTTACAATACACACCCAAATTTGACTTTACAAAACACACCGTAAAATTGACTTCTCTAAACACACCCAAATTTGACTGTACTAAACACACCCAAACGTGAATACCAAAAGCAAATGCTTAGGCACCATACTCAATAGGTAATAGAAATGATGTATGATTTAGAGGAGGCTGCTGAAAAGAGAAGTGTTAGGGAGCATACAGGGAGAAAAGTTGGAGCAGGCAGATGGGAGAGTGAAGGTCAATGAAGGGAAGCGAAAGGGTAAGCAGAAAGAGGGAACTAACCCATGGAGAGGGAAGTAAGAGAGTCTTGGTAGTCCAGTTTCATAGCGGGGTGAGTTAGGCAGCCTGAGGGAGGGTCAGCGTGTGGTAGTAGATTCATGTAGCGGACAGGGAGTAGACTGGGGCCTTAGAAGTGGGCCTTTGAAGAACAGGCCGGCTCCCTCCTCACGGTCACAGCAATTGGTAGATGACTCAAAGGTAGACAATGGCAGAAGGACAGGGCAGACTAAAGAGGCTGCAGTAAAATCACGGAGCCACATGTTGAAAAGTGCTTCAGACCCCCTGCAAATGGTGGACAAGGCTCACAAGCTGAGCAAAATCTGCAGCATACACAGTTGTATGCTGGGTGAGAAAGACGTGCATTCAAAAAGCGTGCTTTGCCAGCAAGTTGCTGCGTTTCTAATGCACTGAACAAATGATGCAAAACCTTTTTTCATTTTTCTTTTTCCGATTTTTGCAAAAAGGCCTGTCAATCTAAATAAAAGTGAGAAAAGTGCCTATGGCCGAGTGCAGACCACAGAGCTTACCTTAGGCCCGTGAGTTGACGCTACAGGGAAGAGGCCATGGAAGAGGACGGGGAAGTTAAATTTGTGATTGTGGATAAATGGGTTTTCTTAGGTTTGTCTTATATCCTCTGGGTTTCAAGGAAGGAGAGATAAAGTTTGTATTCGGATTTAGGGACGGTTTTGGTTTCCCATGATGTTTTTGCCTTCTTTTCCTTAAGGAAAAGTGCTGGGGTAGGAGGGAACTTTGGTGGCAGTATGCCACAAAGACTGAGGGAATTTCAGGTAGGGCTGTGTCGGAAAAGAGAGGGATACTATGTCTCGCCCGAGGGCGTTCCTCACCCAGTCCCCAAGAATCCCCTGCCCAGGTGATCCTCCCTCGCTTGTCCACCCCCATGGTTGGGAACCAGGTGCGATGGCCCTCTCCTGGCCACCTTACTGAAGGATCCCCGGGGTCTATAATTGAGAACACCCTCAGGTTTGTCGCAGCACACAGACCGCTTGGAGCTCCTAGTCTGAATCAGGGAGTCGAGGCACATGAACAGACAATTGACAGGACTTGTTGATGTCTCCCTCCTTTTCAAAGCACCAGTAGTACCTCAGGTTATTTGATGTAAATTATCATACAATGTTAATTTCTTCCAAAGTTCTAAGACTCCCTCTTTTTACAGCGATGTTGCCCACCAATTAGTGAGACCAAATGTCGGCCATCTTGAATGTGCTGTGTTTTTCTCCCACTGTTTATTGGTAAAAGCCGATGTTAAAAAATGCTTTGGAATCCCAGTGCCAGATACCACCTGCCCTTCCTTGTAATTGTCTGTGTTCTGCATAACTACCAATGCCACCACTGTAATACGCCTCACTTAAAGAGAATAGAATGTGTCGATACTAGTAAGACCCTGTTTTAATTGTTTTTTTTCTATTTCAGATCGATCAAGTTGTAGTCAATGAAAAATGTAAGTCTCTTGCCTTTCCTTAATCTTTTCTCTCAATTTCTTCAACCGCATCTGAGGGAGAATAAACCAGAGTACTGCAAAATATTAAACTTGACTATCTTTATGAATGTATGTATGTTATATAAGGTTACTTATATGCCACTTAACACCACCCAAAGGCACTTCAAAGCCCTGTAGAGATAGAATGGGTGGGAGAAAGTGAGGGAGCTATGAGTGGGAAAGGATCCACTGACAAGCTGTATTACGTATTCTAGATTCTTTCCATGCTACGTAATACTGCATCTACTTCTCAAAAGTAGGTAGGTTGGGCAGGATGGGAAGGGAGTAGGAGATTGGGATGGGGAGGGATTTAGTTTGGCCTGGAGAGGCCAGGCCAATGGCCACCTTCTCATTGAGCTTCATGCCAACTCAGGTAGCCAAAAAGTGTGCTCGGCCAATGCCCGGGAAATATTACGCAGACCCTCCCTACTCTTACGGTCCAACTCCTTTGACCATTAATGGCCTAGTTCTAGTGATGGGTATGCTTAGGGAAGTGCACATCATTGTAGGAGTAAGGGGGTGTTCCGAACTTTGGGGAAAGTCCTGTTTTTTTTCCCAAGAAAATCTCTGTCCCTCAATGTGTGTTGAAGAAGGGAGCAATCCTAACCAGCCATCTTCATGCGCTTTCACGCTCTTCTCTGACAACACCATTACAGTTGATAGTGTGTTTATCTTGCATATTTTGATGTGGGACTGGATTGTGAACTTTTTGAATCACCAATTGGGCCAGCAACTCAAACTCTAAGACCTCACAGGAATCGATATTGCACTAGGGAGTTGTGTCCAAAGATCTTTGACGCTAATGACTTCATGGGACGTGACAATGATATGGGTCAGGAAAAGGTATTTAATATCCCAAGAAAATGTAAGAGCAACAATATATACAAGGAAAATACTATATATGTTCAGATGCTGACAGAGGTTTCCAAGTGAAGCCTCAAATGCACCAGTAATGACATCTAATGCCAGTTAATGCCCCATATGCCAGATCTGGGCCTCATTACGAGTTTGGAGATATTTCTGAGGTAAATCCTCTGAGATACCACCAAACAGATTTACAGTTACCACCACTTGGTCCTGTGGATTTACGGCAGCGTAAATCCCCATTTTCTGGAGTCCGTAGCAACACATTGGGGATTTTTGTTGGAATTACCACTGGTGGAATTACGAGTGGTAATTCTGCCAATTTTTGGGACGAAAAGAGTAGGATTCAATGCCAGCATTGTGCTGAAGGTACATCCTCCACCTTTCCTCCATAATTAGGCGTAATTACCACTCGCAATTCCACCGGTGGTAATTCTACGTAAACCTGTAATTTGACGATGTGGGAAAAATAGGTGTAACGGAATTACCTCCACTTTTTTCCGGCACTGCCAAACTCTTAATGAGACCCATAGTAACCATATGCAAAGTTCAGTCTCACGTGTGTATGTGCCACAATCATATTCAACCTAAAATGCCCCTCTAATGCCAGTTTATGCCTCAAATGACTGGTTTCAGCACTATTTGTAGAGTACAGTTTAACAAGTCTAAGACCTGCCATGCTATGCCAATCACAGTTATAAATGTGATGTAATGCCATACAGTGCCTCATTTGCCTGGAAGGGAAATCGTGAGAATGGCACCGACACTCATATGGATGTACTGCCCCGCAGATGTGGTCCCTGCTCATACTTACCCACCCAAGAGACTCTGACTTTCAACTCTGTTGACACATGGTTCTCCGGCGCCAATCACCCATGCTGCTTCTTCCAGCTTTTCTTCTTTTCACACACGCACACATGCTGCATTGCAAGAGATAGTCCATATCCTAGCTCCTGAGCACCAATTAGGAAGCAGCTGTGGATGGGGCATGGAATGTGAACTGCAGAGAGTACAGACAACTCTTACCATTTTGTTTCATGGTGCTTCCTTTGCAGTCTCTGAACCAGAGGTCCCCATTGCATGTCCGAGCTCCATTCTGAATGATTGGCGGACCACATTACTGCCCATAGGCTGTATGTTGGATAAGTTGCCTGAAAGCTAAATGACACAAGGAGGAAACCTCACTGCATCATGTTGAGTGCAAATAGTCAGAGCATTGTCCCGAATGTTACTTTTACCCAACTAAATTGTTCTCATTTTTCGACTGCATAAGGATGAAAGGCAGAGACGGCCCTGCAGATATGCATGCATGTGCACCTTGCCCTATAGAATGAAGCCACTTAATTGGCACTTCAGCTTTGAGCAGAAATCCTTTTGAATTCCTGCACTTATTGTGTAAGTGGAGAACTACACCGGAATGCAGTATGATGTCCGATTAAATCGGAGGGCTTGATTATTGTCCATCTGACATGGGACAACTTGCTCTCTCTGTAGAGAGCCTTGACAATCGTACTAATTTCAAGACACACTCCAGATGGGCATCTGTGATAAAGCCGCATGCTTGCAGCCACTATTTGACTCTGGAATGCATCGTTTTTCTATTCATAATGTGCAAAAACCTGTGCACGTCCAACAACCAAACCAGTGTTTCTCCTCACTGCGCATCCTATGAGGGACACGTTGCACTCTTTCATCAAAGCCTGCTATGCTACTGAGTAAGGTGAATGGTGCGAAGGACACTTTTAGGTTCTCTTATGGGTGAAACGCCCTTAACCTGACTGCCTGGAGTTTCTTGATGCATTCTAGAAGTGGTTCTATGCCGTGTGGCTGCTTCCTGCCCCTGTCAGCACTGCTCTAAAAACACACGTTTCTTTATTGCTCGTGTTCCTTTTTACAGCCGCTCTTCTTTCCATGCCGCTGTCTCCCATGTTTGTCTTTTCCATGTGGTCCCCTGATATTCCCCAATACTTCCCCCTAACTCTCTGAACGAGATGCCCCTTTTGTATCTGTCACAACTGTCATCTACGACCATGGTTGCCAAAAAGGTTCTCATCACATTCTCTCGGCTGGCCCACCAACGGAGATCCTGAGTGACCTTTGTTGGGACCTGAAGAAGGTCCATCATTCTGCCAGAGAATTGAGACCACTGGGATCTGAGAGCCCACTGAAGGGATCTCATTCTCAGACGGGTGTCTGGCACCAGAAAAATGCAGGATGCCATGAGGCCAAGCAACCTTAGGAAGTCGAATGCTGGGAGATATTGGGCACTCTGAAATCTTTGGACCATATACGAGAGATTTTGAGCCCTGAACTCTAGTGGCAAAGCTTTTCCGGAGGCTGAATCCAAGACTGCTCCAATAAATTGAAGCTTCTGTGAAGGTGTCAAGTGGGACTTCTTGAAGCTTCTTGGGAGAAGCCCAGCTCGTGGAGAAAATGGCAGGTGCGACTGAGGTGACTGTGAGCATGTTCCGGAGAACAAGCCCTGATTAACCAATCATCCATGTAGGGGTAGATGTCTCCCTCCTTAGACTAGCTGCCACCACTGTCCTAATCTGGGCTGAGGTGAGACCGAATGGCAGAACCCAAAACTGTTAATGAGAACCGCAAACCCCAGGTACTTTCTGTACTTCTGATGAATGGGCACATAAAAGTAAGCATCCTGAAGATCCAATGACACCAACCAATCTTGGAGTCGAAGGGCCTGAAGGATCTTCGAAAGAGTTCCCATCTTGAACTTGTCCTTCCTGAGGAAATTGTTCAAGCATCTCAAGTCCACATGGGTTGCACTCCTCCGTCTTTCTTGGGAATTAGGAAGTAGGGAGAGTACCTGGTTTCTCTCCGCTGCAGGTACCAGGTCTATTGCACCTTACTCCAACAGGATAAGAATCTCCTGTTGGAGAAGCGGATCTGAAATCAAGGTAGATCTGTCTTTCGGGGGTGGGGAAACTGGGGGTTTCTTTAGGAATGGAAGGCAGTAACCGTCAGCTACCGTTTGTAGCACCTATGCATCCGAAGTTATGCTTTGCCAACTCCGGAGATGTTGTGACAGTCTGCCTCATACTATAGACCGGGTGAGGGAGTCATTTTCAACTTACAGCAAAGGGTAACAATGTGGGTGTTGCACAGAGAGATCTACCCCTCTTCCTCTGGCTCCACGAGGAGCAGTCATCTCAACCCTTGGTGAGAATTGCTCTCTTCCTCTAGCGATGGAGGAATAGAAACAAAAAGGGTGTCCTCTCCACCCTTGTCCTGAGGGTTGTGGTTGTCTGATTTCCGCCTCTAAAGATTTTTGCTGCTGCCCTTGAAGCCTGCAGCTTCTCTAGGCTGTTGTCAGCCTTTTCACCAAATAGAATTGTTCCATCAAAAGGCATGTCCAGCAAACGAGCTTGGACATATGCCGAAAAACCTGAGTTTCTGAGCCCTGACATAAGTCTAAGCACAGTACTGGCAGCCATAGACCTACTCACAAAACCTAATGTATCAAGACTATACTGTATGTATTGCCTCATGGCATCCATTCTGTCTTGGATGGATAAGGCTTAAATACCCATCCTTTCTTCTTCCTCCGGTATATGGTTTGCTGCAAGGGCAGCTACACCCTGTGAAAAACCAGAAGGCGTTTCACAGCCTAGTCCGCTGGGATCCCGTACTCAGGTGGCCAGGGAAAGGCCATCGCTTTTGGATCCCGACCCTGGGGGTGGTCAAGCGAGGGAGGATCACCTGGGTAGGCGGTCCTTGGGGAGTGGGGGAGAAGCACCCGATGGTGAGACATGGTAATCCCCCTTTCTACAACCCATCTAACCCCTATCCCCGCCTATTTTATGGAAACTACAGCTCCCACTACAGCTCCCATAATTCCTCCCCACTTTACATTGACAACACTACTGAGCCAAGGAGGATGAGGAATAAGGCCAGGAAGCTTACCTCTACTGACTTGCAATGGCTCTGTCCCTGACCAGGCACAGTCAGGCCCGTAATCCTAACTATACACACCTGCCACTTGTTGACACCCCCTGTGAGGATAAAAGGTGGTGCGCACAGGCGCACTCTGAGCGATGCTGGGTACGAGAAGGAGCAACTCTTTCGGTGCAGCGTGAACCAGGCTATGGAAGTTGGAAGGCCAAGGGGCCTATTGACAGCTGCAAGGAACGAGAGAGGGTCAGGCGAGACTTCCACACTTAAGGGAAGTCGTAAGTGTTTCAAGACTGAAACCGAGTGAGCGGAAGGGAGCAACCTTCAAGATGCTTCAGTGCAGCCCGCTACCCTCCCGGGTGAACGACAAAGTTGGGGAGAAGCGGAGGAAACGTTAGTAAAGGCCTTGACTGCTGCATGAAAGGCGCTGTAGAGAGCAGCCCAATTAACACGACCAGTGATTTATCAGAGGCAACAAAAGCCCAGTTTGTGTAAAGCAAATGTAGCTGTAACCAAAAGTTGAAGGTTGCATGTGTGCCGATAAAATGCGTAATGGAAAGGACAATTGTTGAATGATGACAAAAGTATACAAAGTAACAGTGGTCCTGCGAGGTGGAATCGCACATTCGAAAGTCTCTGTGAATTGTTCTTTGTGTATTAAATGTTCTATGTGTATTAAATGGGAACTGAAGGCAAGAAAGTATCTGTGATCCCGAGCGAAAGTTGAATAAGTGAAAAGCAAATTATGTGAACTCTGAATATACTGAGGGCAGAGTATATGAACTTTGAAAGAGGTCAAGAGGGCAAAGTTAAGAGAATAAGAAACTACAAGTACCAAGCATTGCGAGTTGAGGAAGATTGTTGACTATTGAATTGCTTAAACAGAGGTTGAAGTGGTCATGCAGCGGTCTATGTAAAAGCCTTGCAGTTTCAAAAGTCTTCAACAGTAAAAGTTACAAAGACAAAACGCAGGGAAGGGAACCCTCGCAAAGAGAAAGACAGGCTCGACCCCGGCGAAGGGAAGTCTGTGCTGAACTGTGATAAAGTAAAAAGGTGAATGTGAAAAGAGAGGCAGGCTCGAGCCCAGCGGAGGGAAGCCTGTGTTAAATTGTAGCAAAATGAATGTCAAGAGTCGAACTGTGTGTTTATGAGAAGGCGGGCGAAGCCTAAGGAATTAATTGAACTGCCATACATTTTGAAACCCCAGCCTGAACTTTTGAATTGCACCAGTAAGCCAGAGTGTGCAAGACTGATAGAACTTTTCCATCTACCTATCCTTTTTAAGAAACTCTCAAGACCCCGTACTACTGAACATGGGGAAGGGAGTTGTTAACTAAGCCATTCTGACATTTCTTTTAAGACACTATTTTTCTTTTTGTATTCCCTTAACACATTTGTCAATTGAGAAGGAGGGCAAGGTTAGTTTTTTTTGGTATAGGCCTTTTTATTTTGACTAGACTGACTTGGACCTGTTTGTATTTTTTTTAATGGTCGAGACTACTCCCATTCTAGAGTTAGGGCCACTTAGGATTTCTACCAACCCAACCAAAACAACAAAATGAAGGTTTTCAAAACTTGTATCCATTGTGTCTGTGTCTACTATTGATACTATAACACACAATTGACAGGAATTCTTGTTGAGGGGGGTTTATTCCTACATCTAAGTCCCTTTGCAATAGCTAGTTTGCCCTGTGTTGCTATTCTACATATGTAGTTATCACTTCAGCCCTAGGAGTCGCTGGTGTGACGACTACAAATGGGGTGTAGAAAGCCTATCCCTTTCCTCTCTCACTACTTTCCTATGCTAAAAAGTAAGGTGCACATCCATTGGTGGTCGGATTTCTACTTTAATATTCCCGCCTCCAATGTTTGTGTCTTATCAGTAAAAAGAGTTCTGACTCGGCCAAATGGTCGATCAATGATTAAAAATATCTATATATGAGTCTTGTGGGAAGACTATGACGAGCGTTGTGATCTCGATCCGAGCGCCTCTGATGTTTAGGGTGCTTTTTTGGGGGGATGCATCCCTCCAGTTGGAAGACGACTTTCTTGTGGACCAGCTAATGGATGGGGATTTGGGAGAGGGTTTACCTGCATCAAGTTTACCCTTCCTTTCCTTCAAGGCCTTGACTGTCATGGATTGACATGAGCCACAGTTGTCCAACTTGCGGCCTGTCCCCAAACACCACAGGCAGACACAGCGAGGGTCTATTATGGACATTTGTGCCACACTGTCTGCACACCGTTTAAAACCTGTCTTCGTTGTTGAGAACATGTGGAATGAATATCGAATCGAACTTGATCGAAGTGAAACACAGTTCAATTTTTCGCTGAGGTGATACCTGAACAACAGAATTCAGATAACGGTTAGCGTGCGCGCTTCATATACCAGCGTCGACGTTACGGCAAGGGACGCTACAGAGGCCGTCAAAGACCTTAACTCGACGCTGCGTGACGCTGGACCCTATGAAAATAAAATCGTGAAGCAAGCTGTAAGCAGACTTGGATATATCAAAGATGAGGAATACGTGGGAGGTCCCAATCCATTCGAATTTTCTTTTTGCTTTTGCTTCATTGGGAATTCAAGCACAGACACTTTTTTCTATTTGGCTTTTCTTTTTTTTAGGTTGTTGGTGCTATGGACAGAAGCCCCTCTTTATGCCCAAGGCCTTAATAATGACCCCTTCTGACTGTGACCCATGGGAAGATCTGGGAAAGTCCCCTAAGAATTCTAAGCTATCTGTGATGATCCCGTTTGTGGTTGTAACAACTAAAGGTTCTGTTTTGAATGGTACCTCGCAGAATTTGTGTTAACAGCAGAAATTCCTATACACAGGCCTAGGATCCTAGTAATAATTGGGGAAGGGTGGACAACCTCACACGTGTTACTTTAAACTGTTCTTCGTAATTAATGTTCTGCGCATGTCGATAATGACGATGAATACAATTAAGATCTTGTTTGTGCTTTAGAGTCTTCCTTGCTGACCAACAAGACTTGAACCTTCACTCGTCCCTGGCTGATGATATGATGACAAATATGACTGGGTTATTGTCTTTTGTGCCTCTGCATATAATTGTGACCAGCAGTGCTTGGATGTCGCTGGATGGAATCTAATAATGTTTGCTTCAGTTTCCAGTGCGCAGAGATGGGGCCGGAACTACGAATTGGTGAACACCTTGGGCCAGAGGATTTTTACTGGCAAGCAGGAGGTTGTATGCTGTGGTCCTCCCTACAACTTCCATATCGCTGACAACAACAACAAAGAAGTGATGCAGCTCTTGGTGCCCTGCCAGTGCACATGCTCCCCTAACGTAAGCGCCTACAGGATTCATGGGTCCCATATCCTTGTGTGTTTGGTCACAGAGGTTGCTACTTCTATGCAGCCCAACCTAAGGAGGTCAGACAACTGTGCACACAGGGGTAAGGTAGCAGTGATCTGCATCGTAAAAGTTGGGGGCTTAATGCCTGTGGCTGACCCAATCGTTAATCCTTCCATACACGATGGTGAAGCTGACATGTAAAGAGAAATAAGAATGATGGAAAACGGGTATTATATGGGTGCATTATACAGTCTAATGCAGGGGGACTGTACACTTGTGGAGATTAGCAGCCCTACACTAATATTCATACCAGGCTTGAACTGGTGGAAGTAAACCTCTTCTCAGCATCCCACTATACAACTATCTAATGGGGAATCATCTTCCTCCTGCAGCAATCATTAAGTCTGCAGGAGGACATTAATTAGCGGAGATGCTGTCTGATTACAGCATCTCAGCTGATTTCATGAGGGACTGTGGGATGAAAATACTGGGGTGCCTCTGAGGGTAACGAATGGGGTGAAAATGAGGACCAGGTACCACCATCCACAAAGTTGAGCATTTCCTGGCCTATCCCACCCTTCCCCTCTATGCATGGCAGGGCCTTGCATAATTTCTAAATTCTCTAAATCCTCGATGCAGGACCCACCTGTTTAATTTCTCAATACCATTTTCAGTAAAGGTTATTCTTCTGTGTTCCGCAAATTGGACCTGACTATTATTACTGGGCTTCCATGCTACCTATTGAATGTGCCCTTTCGACTTTCTGCTCTTGAAATCCCTCCCTTATTTCTGGTCTCTGCCTAGACCGGCAAAAACTGCTGTCTGTTATCTTCATGCCCAAACTGAGACCTCATGGACTACTGTCACCGTCCCGCCCAGAGTGGATATTAAGTATGTAACAAGGGCACTAGATAGAAAGGGACTTGTCTTCTGAATTCTGAGCTTGTGACAGTACATCCATGAAATGTCAAAAGCCACAAGGATCCATGTTGCAGGGAATTCTCTTAAAAACCTATGGATATATTCAAATGCCTCTCACTGATAACTAAAGAGGGGTATCTGGTCATTGCATCAAATTTTTTTCATTAAAAAATGTGCATCGAATGCATGTTTTTGGGGGGGTAAAGGGTTAATTTTTGTTCAGGAGGATTTTAAAGGGTAAAAAATAGGAATTTTGGGGAGGTAACCGCCCCCCAAAAAAATTAAAAAAAAATGCATTTGATGCTAATTTTGTATATGGAAAAAATTTGATGCAAATGCATTTAGATACAAGGAATTCGATGCAATGACCATAAACCGTGAAGAGGGAATTTCTCTGCTGACGGAACACAATTGAATTGGCAGACCAAGCCTTTACGAGGCTCAACCTTCTCCAAATCCCCTTCTGATGAAGTTACATTTTTACATCAGACCATACTTATACATCTGTGCAGTCTATTGACATGTGGACATCACATTTGCTCCATAGTGTAAATTCTACTACGCATGTTATTGTTTTGCAAAAAGTGCCTTCCTGTCCATTTGTTCTAGCACAGGTATCGGTCTCATGTCCAAAGAGAGCCCTGTGGCCTATACTCTGACACCTACACCCACTGCCTGCTCAAGACTGTATAACAGCAATACAATTATCATGTTAAGCTCTTGGTTATTCATGTGTTTCTGCCTTTACAGCTCGAGATCCATTGTCCACCGGGCAACATCATTGGATACAGCGTGTGGAATTGGAGCACTTTTGTGACCAGCCTCTCTATTCAGAATGCAACCAAGCAAACAGTCCTGGTGGTTGTTGGCCCCGGCTTCCAAACCAACCTCTTTGGTGATGTGAACTTTGAGGTAAGGAGTGATGGGGTAATAGAAAGGGCAGCGAATCAGGTATGGGATTGACAGTAAAGAAGGGAGGTTGCACAAAAGAAAGAACTAATATAGGTAATTATGGCTGGAGAAGTCAATGAATGAAACACAAGAAATGGAACCGCCACATTATCCATCCCACACCCCCTTTAGGCCCTGTTACGCATATTTCCAAGTAACTGTAAATGTTAATGTATGCAGATAACCCTTACCAATGTGCTGCACGTTGTGCTTTCCAAAGTTGGGATTGCACTCAATAAATACCCAAAATAAAATAAAAATGGAAGTGGGCAGGAAGGGAATGCAAGAAGGGAGAGTGATGTCATAACTGTAGAAAGAGGAAAATGAATTCCGATGGAAGGGCTGATGTAAAAAAGAAAGCGTATAACAGTAATCAAAAAGGCTAGGAATAATATTGGGGGAAAAGGATAAACAAAGTGAAGAGATGGAGGGTGGAGAGATGAGGGGCAGGTGAACCAAGAGAAGAGGATGAAGAATATATAGAGAAGGGACCTGAATGAAGACAGGCAAAATTAACGAGTGGGAGGTGAGAAGGTACCAGAAAGTAGAGAAGGGAAACACAAGTCTGAGGGAATAAATAAATGAAGAGAGAAGCAAAGGAAAGAAGGACAAGGTTAGCAGGATGAAGAGAGACACATGGAAAGAATGGATAGGTCTATCCTAATAAAAGTGGAAGAAAGGAACTCCAGGAAGGGGATGGAAGAAAGGAGGGCTGGGAAAACATTGAAGTGGAGGAAATTCAAAGGGCGACAGGGCATTGGCATACATCACATGGGTGTATCTAGTCTAGGAGAACATGTCTTGAAGCTGAAGGAAAAAAACATTGATGGTCATCTGATAGAAATATGTTTATTTTTTTATTCTATACTGCAAATGTCTCGGAGCATCTTTTCAAACTTTGTTTGAAGAATACAAAAAATTGCAGTGTTGATTAAGAAAATGCATTTACAATAAAAGGTAGTTGAGTCGAGATAATTAAGCAACAAGACGTTGTTAATGTAAAGCTGTGATCAATAAACTAAAAAAGATCAGGTTTTAGTGGTTCACTAAAAGTAAGGTAGGAGTTCTCAATCCTCAGTTACATTTCAAGATCATGCCAAATGCACGCTACCTTGAATAGGGGCTTACTTAGGCTTTTACTTTCTTGTAGGAAGGGACTTCAAATCATGGAGGCTCTTTGCTGAAGATGCCTCTCATCAGACCTCTTGAGTGCTTGAGCCAAATATGCAGGTGTGGATCTTTGCACAGAGTGTTAGGAGTGGTTTGTGAAGGATCCCTCTCAAAATCTAATACGCAAAACCTGCGGGGTCGATTGACAAAGAAGGTACTATGAGTGCCTACGACTTACTCCTGGTTTAGTAAAAGTAAGTTGGAGATTAATATGAATAACTGTGGAATAGCTCAGGAGACACTTTATATTAACTTCAGTGACGAATCGCGGGATTAAGTCACTTCTCCCCAGTGGGGAGCCTCTCCATATGAGGCTAGGGAGGTGAGCCCACAATGCAATACCCTCCCTAGGGTAGATGCAAGTGGGACCTTGCCGGGAGAGACTTCCCCTCTGGAGACAAGGACTCCCATTCTGGGAAGGAACTCCTTAGGCCACATTATATGAGAAAGCTCATTCAATGCCATATTTGAAGAAAAAGATGAAGAGTCAATCAAAGTTTGCTGTTGTCCGTCAAACACATTACTGACATCTACAGTAGAAAATTCAGATAGTACTGGGACGAAGAAGCACATTGGAAGAATACAGAGCATGTATCCGCTAGTGAAAACAGACTTTGACAATACACCGGGGAAGTCCCCTTAACACGTCATAAAACTGAGAGGCGGGGACTCCAAAAAGGGAAACCAGGAAGTTCAAATGAGCTGTTTGACATCTGTGAAAGAGAAACTGGACATACAGCGTCCTATGCTGGAGAGTCGTGTAACTGGCGATTCACACGCCTACGATGAAGAAGAGAAGGGAACGCAAGAAATTGAAAAGAGCCCAAAGCGTCCCGAGGCTAAGGAAGGTGGTGGTGTGACCGCAACGGAAATGCGGTGGTCCAGGGGATCAAACCACAACGCTGATTCCGCCTGCACCAAAACACGCAACGAGAAAACGGAAGAAGGAATGGAAGAGCCGTTTGCAGCAGAGGAGAGAAGCCAACCAGACGAGAGGAAACCCCCATCCAGTGCACATCCCGGTGACGTTGCCCCGACATAGCAAGGTAACGGGTGGGAAAACTGGAAACCTGCAGGGGGACCTGAAATCATTACTGGGACATTCATACTCGTCCTAGTAAAAAGAAACCGTAAAAATATCTGAAGAAATACTACTGGAACACTTTTACTTAATCCAATGAAGACAAAGTCTTGAGAAATATTAGAGAGAGAGCTTCAATACTGGGACACTCCTACTTGTCCCAATAACAAGGAAACAGTAAGAATATCTGAAGAAATTGCCAAATATCACTGGAACGCTTGTACTCGTCCCAAGCAAGACAAAACATTCTTTCATTTCTTATTCTTCCCATGTAAGTAGAACTGGAGTTACTCTGTATATATTCAATGACGAACAGACCAGAGCAAGTGTTGGCAAATCCAAAATTAGTCAGGCTATTTGCAACACGCAATTATGGACTTTTGATATATTTAACATATGCTTTTCTCCGTTTACAATTGCATCTCAGTGATTCCTTTAACATACTTTTGTACGCAGTATTACAGTGCACTGAGTGATTGTACTGCTGTTAGGGAAGAGTAAAAAAACACTTTTACATTCAACATTATTTTACATGCTCTGAATAGTATACATATGGCAAATGTAAAAAGTAAACAATGTCAATTCTCAAACATAAATGTTTCTTGATAGCAAGAGGTTTAGGATCCTTGTGTAAATTTAACGTATTCATGCATAAAAGGAAGCAGCGTTCCATTTTTAATAGATTAGGAAATTAAAAATAAATTACTTTGCTAGTTTGGTTTTACAAAAAATAATTTCAGTGGTACAGAATGGTTTTTTTTCTGTGCTTTTTAACATTTCTGACATAATGTGTAGAAACAGGCACCCATTCTCAATCTGATTTTTGCTCACATTCCACAGGTTTTTGATTTGTAAAGTGGTCTTCTGAAATTCTCGCTGTTAATTGAAAGTTTAGTAGAATCTAGTGCGCTTTGTACATGAAAAAACAGGCCCTTCTTAGCACCACACTCGCTGACTCAGCCAGTCCCTAACTTTCTTTAGTTTTGCCCTATAGTGTTTGGCGAAGAAAGATCTCTCAAAATGTTCAATGATCAAAAGCAAATTTAACAATCGAGAAGTTCTGAAAACCACTTTACAATACAGGTTGTATTTGCCTTACACACAGGTGCTCAAAACCAACTGCACCACATTGCACCTGGGAATGCCTTACTAATAGGAAATACCTAGCAAATGCAAGAAATGTGAATTACGTTTTTCTTGTATAAAATACCTCTGACACCAACACTTGTTGATTTTGGAAAAATTAAACCGCTTTCAAGAATGGTCATTAAATCAAAGCAAAGTGTTTCATCCTGTACATGAGTAGCAAAAGTATAACTTATATTAGCCGACAATTGTCATGTAAAGATTGGCCTATATCGCGCTGCTTAGAAAGAGAGGTCTAGATATATTTAATTTTGTATGATTGTATGTGTTGTAATATTTATGAGAATTATACAGGCAGGTTGATATCCTTCTCTAGACAAGCTGCTATATTTGTTTAAGCCATTGTGGTGACTTCCCCAGCATAAAATTTGATGGCCACCTTTGGTGGAAACTCTTTTCCTCCCCTTCAATGCCCCCAGGTGAAGTCCAATGATGAAACCCACACTGTGGGCATGATACGCCGGGAAAGCGGGCACTTCTCAGTCCAGTTCCCACTCGATTTGGACGTGAACATCAAGGCAGTACTCATTGGCTCCTGCTTCTTTTTGGTGAGTATTATTGCCAGAGACGTTTGGGACCTAGATAGGAGCGAACAAAATAGAACATGATCTCAAAACTTTCAGGCCTGGATTTAGGAAGTTGTGACTCATATCTTACTGCTCAAGGTCAATATATACCTCCTGGATCCCATTTAATTTGGTGGGGAACCTGCCAAGAGGTGTTTTTCTTGCAGTTGTTTTGAACTGTTTTGTTCTTTATGAGAAGAAAGACAAACTGTCCGTTTGCTTCATAAAAGCAGAAACTGAATTTTGATCTATCTTATAGTATGAGAAAGGTAGTCCATGGCCATCACTACAAGTTTACTTGCCCAGTTAAAAACCTGGGTATTTCGTCACAGGTGAATGATTTTTTCAGAGATACTGGATGGTTAGAACACCTTCTCCTGTTTTAGAGACATACAAACTGGACAAAATATTAGGGTGATGATACATGGAGTAGTGTGTTCATTTGTCCTACATAACGCATATAAGTAGGTCTAGGGTGTAGAGAGAGTACATTCATTGAAGATGGTCCAGGGTGGAGTGTTACTCTGCCGGCAGGCTGTGCATACATAAGGGTCCAGCGCAGCCTCTCAATTTAACGTTGTTTTTGCGTGTTTTCCTCCAACAACAGAAAACCGTTGTGCCAAATGGCCTTCAGACCTGGCTGCGAGCCCGCTGAAGAGTTTTCTTTTGTAAAGACTATTACTCCTTGTGCTTTTTGGGTGCTGGGCTCAAGCATTGGGAGGGTATACCATATACCATGTTTAGACATGGGGGAATTGCCAGACACCATGCTGTGAAGATGCATACAGCAAGTTCTCCTACAGCAATCCGTCCTTTGATCCTTCTAAATGGTGTGCGAGAACCTGATTTTGCCCTGGATAGATATGTGCATGTTGCGTTGCTTGGCAGCCTGTTCCTGAGCGCACTTGGCTGAGTGCAAGTATCGCTTAGAGCGGGTGCCAAGATGGTCGCTAGAGAGTGACTTTGTTGGTCCCAGGGCCGCAGTAAATACACTGCAGCTATACAAAGGAGAATTGGAAGTGCTGCACTCCCCGCTGCTACTCCAGACAGCCAGCAGCTGGGATGCTCTGCACCCCGGTGCCCCTCTGTGGTGTGCGGCTAGTGCCTGCGCCACCTCCAGAGCAGAAATAGCCTGTGGCAGACTGCGGCTGTGCTGGGCGAAGCAGCAGATGGGACGGGAGCTGTGGAGCAGAGTCCTGAGGCTGCGCTGACTACACACCCAGACAGGCGCAACAGGTTGCGCTGAATCCCTTGTGCAGTGGGTTTGGAGCTTCCTGGACACCACGTTATCTCTGCTTATCCCCCATCCCACCACCCGCCCTCCAACTGATTACAGTATATGTGAGGACTGAGGGGGCATGATGACTGACAGGGCGAGGTGAAGCACACTCTGCCCACTGTGCCTCTAAGAAGAAACCATTCCTACGCTGGCTCATTGAGCACTGCCCCCACGAAGGTCTCTTCTCCGGTGCAACCCATGCTCAGCCTTCCAGTCAACAGATGGGGCGCTGTGCTTTGATACTATTGTGGATCAGTAGGAACGCTTTGTCTTCTAGGCTCTGTTAAATGCTAATTGCAGTTGGATCTGCCCTGTGTGATTCCGTACCAACTGATCTAACATTGGACAACTGGGTACCCTATTGGGACTTATTGCAGTACCGACTGTAGGCACAGCGCTTCCTTGACCGAAGGGGCCTACAGAGCTGCCCAGGGTACAAACTCTGGTGGGCCTGGGGTGGGCTACCTCGGCCCTGTGTGCTGCAGTGAACCAGCGAGGCGAGATCCCTGTGCCGTGCCTGGAGACTGGTGCCTATACTGGGCCTGGGCTGCTCTGGCTGTGCCTGGCTTGTGTGACACTGCTTATACTAATGTGGGGAGACCCTGAGGAGCGGATCCCAATAGCGGCCACAATGCTGTCTAACAAGAGCAAACTGGGCTATAGGGGCCCCATCCTGGACTTGTTTGCAGCAGAAACTCAGCTGAAGACCCCCCTGCAGCCACCACGGATGGGTCTGGTCCACTGGCTCTGACCGGCCAGGATCCTGAACACAAGGAAAGAGTTCTGGCCGCCATTGCGGTGCTGCAAGAGCATAATTAATGCGATCAAGATTGACATGACCCTGCTGCGCCAAGATGTGCATTCACTATCGGAGAGAGTGACGAGCACGGAAACCACTTTGGCTGACAATGTGACCACCACCACCACAAACCTGGAGGCTGTTGTGTGGTACCTGGAGGTGTGTAACGCTGCTCTGGAGCTCCGTGCAGAGGGGAGATCCAGATGCAACAACATCCACATGCTGGGCCTCCCTGAAAGACAGGAAGGCAGTGATCCAACTATGTTTATCGAAAACCTCCTGCAAGAGATTGGCACTGGGGAACTGTCCAAGGGATTCACAATTGAGGGGACACATTGCTCGCTGCAGTGTAGACTGCCGACAGGAGCTAACATGAGACCTATAATTGCCAGGGTCCTCACCTTCAGAAACAGAAGTTATAGTGCAACACTCTAGAGGAGTCAGATCCATCCTTCGGAGCAACCTGGAGCTTGGTTTTTTCCCCGATTACACTCCGCTAGTGCAGGAGAAGCGAAATATGTTTGTGCCAACGAAGGAAAAGATGAGGCTCCACGGCCATCAATATATGTTGATTTTCCCGGCCAAATTGAAAGTGCTCTATTAGGAGAAGACCTTTCTATTCGACACCCCAGATGAGGTCAGTGACTGGATTGATCATAATGGAATTGCAGACAGCAAAGGGGGCGGAGCCGTGGAGAAGCCTGATAGGAGGCTGTGAACTATTGATTGTATGCGACTCGCTGACGGGGCTCAGGATGCTGCTTTTCTGCGCCAATTCCTTAGGTATGCACCCTAAATCGTTGACCAACATCGGTCGGACTGCTGGAAGGAGTTACGCTGACCTTTGCGGCATGTGTCTGGTATAGTTACCCCACATGCTACCATCTTCTGGCGGGTCCCATAACTCTGGTACCTGCCTCCCCAGCGGAGACGTCTGTGGGAAGATGGCAGGTTGGCCTGAAACGGCACAGTAATTGGTGGGTATCGTCCACAGGCAGCAGGGGGGAGCCAGTCTTGCAGGGTGGTTGAGGGAGGAGCACATACAGCTGCGATGGCCATGATTAAGGTGCTGATGTGGAACGTCGGGGATTTGAACTCTTATATGAGATGGAACAGTATTAGATTGTGTCTGCGCAGAAAGAGTAGTTCTACAGCACTACTACAGGAGACCCACCTGATGCTGACTGAACAAGGGAAGGTCGTTGCCAGGTGGGGTGGTACAGGATATGGGTCCACTTACTCGAGATATTCTAGAGAGGTCCTGATGTGGATAGCTGCCTCTATCCCCTTTCAACTAATAGGCACTAAAAAAGATAACAAGGGCAGACTCATTGTAGTGCATGGCTTTATTGAACATCGGGAAGTGTACATAGTGGATTCCTATTCACCCAACCATGCAAAGTTCAAGCTCCTTCGTTCACTGCAACGGTAGCTGGCTGGTATGTGAGGGGTCATGTTTTTGTGGGGCCGAGACTATAATCGTATACTAGACCCAGCAAGGGCTAGATCTAGCACCTCACATTCTAAATTGTCGCCTGCTTCAATAGCACTTAATGCCGTGTTGGAGAACCTGTCACTGGCGGATGTATAGAGGAGTCTCCCATAGGAACAACCGAAGCTACTCATATTGTTCTGCGCCTCACCAGAATTGATCATATTTTTGTTGGGAGGAAACATGTCACAAGGAAACATGAGTTTATAGATGCAGCATACTGTGACCGTACAATATCTGACCATTCCCCATTCAGTGTCCACTGGGTTTGTGCTGCAGCCCGTCTTCCGGTGCCGACTAGCTCTCCTAGATGAGGCCTTCAGGAGCCACATAGATGGAACTCTGATGGAATACTTAGAAATGTGGGCAGTGTTGCTCCATGGGAGACTGTGTGGGAGACGCTCAAAGTGGTGCTCCGGAGGAAATAATTGTTAAATCGGGAGGCATTAGAAAATCCCTGAGAGGGGAGCTTGAGAGCCTGGAAGACTGTATCCACGTACTTAAAAACAGTGGTACCCCGGATACGGAGACAGAGGTAGAATTGCTAACCCTGTGTTTTCAGTGCACCTCTGCATTGGAGAGGATCAGCAAATTTGATTATGGAATTTACCCCTCCAGGTTACATGCAGAAGGGGATAAAGCGGGGCGACTACTAGCATGGTTATGTTATAATCACACCCCCGACACTCGATCATAGCGGTCACAGATGAATGTTTTGAGACATGGCATTCACAGGGAGAGATTAATGACCTTTAGTGCATTCTACTGCACCCTTTATGGACGAGGCTAGACTACTGATGTGGATGTGGTAGGGTACATGCTGTTCCAGATTACGCTCCCTTTGCTTACTACCGAACAGGCTGGAGAATTAGATGAGCCTATAACTGTGGAGGACATCCTGGGTGTTATTTGGTCCGGGAAGACTCCAGGGGGAGATGATCTCCTCTCTGAGTTTTATAAGGAGTACATCTCTTGTGCTGCACAAGGTGTTTGAGGAAGAGCTCGAGCAAGGCCAGTTGCCACGCAGCATGAGGGAATCAATGGTGATCCTTAAGCCAGAGAAGGACCCCAAGCAATGTGACTCTTACAGGCTCCTGTTCATGTTAGTCCGAGATTTTAAGATACAGAATTGCTGGCTGGCCGCCTTAACAGGTAATATGGTTCCTGATCCACGAGGACCAGAAAGAGTACATTATGGAGTCTCATCAGCGGGTGAATTGTGCCGTAATATTGCTTGATGCTATCAAAGCTGGGAAAGTATTTATGCGGTGCTGCACAGATTGTCATTTGGCCCAGGATGTGTGAGCTGGGAGCGGTTGCTATACACCAGTACGTTGCCCAGGGTTCACACTGGCAAACACATTTCAACTGCCTGGGAGATCCTACAGGGCACCAGGCAAGGCTGTCTGTTGCCTCCAATATTATAAATCCTGGCACTGGCGCCCCTTGTGGTGTTCCTGAATGCAGAGTTTGGTGAGGCAGGTGTGTGGGCTGGGTATGCCAGACACCTGATCTCGCTATATGCCGATGTACTATTTATGCGAGCCAGAGAACAACTTGCCATTTATCTTGGTGGTATTGGATAACTTTGCAGGCATATCCGGCATTAGGTTTTCGAAGGATAAATCCTGTGTGTTCCCCTGACTAAAATGCAAAGACTAGATCACCAGGACCTACCAGACCTAGGCCTTGGATAGGAGACCCAGGAGTTTCCATATTTGGGGATCCACATTCTACACTCGATGGACGAGACGCACTTGCACAATTCTGTCAGGGCTCTTGATGTGGTGACACAATCCATGGGTTTCTGGTCTCAGCTACCTCTATCTATGTCGGGACGAATCTCGATCATAAAAATTATTGTATTGCCTCGCCTACTCTATTACTTTGATAATGTGCACTTCCTTATCCCTGCAGGTTTTTTCAGGCGAGCCGAGTCTATCTTTAGGGACTTCCTCCGGGGGATTGGGTCGCCACAGGATCGCGATATCCACTATGTACTGGAGCCATGAAGATGGGGGGAGGGGTATGGCTCCCGTGCCTCGACCTTTACTACCTAGCGGCGCAATGAAGATCTGTTGCAGGGTGGTTGGCGAATGAACCACTGCGAGACGCTAAACTCATGATAGAGGACATTAAACCAGCTACATTGAAGGAAGTGCTGTGGATTGACGAGAAATGCATTGGCAACATGCCTCACATGCTATGATTGGGTACACCGATATGGGCCAGGAGAGCCCGTCTACTTATATAGCACCAAAACGCCCGCAGGCTTCGGGGCGCTCATGGCGGCCAACATCTGCCATGACGGCAGCGATCCTCTTGTGGCTAGGGCATGGGAGGCAACTGGTGTATCTGTGTGGGAGGATATGCATGAGGGAGGGGTCTTTAAAGGCTTTGATGATCTGGTCTCTAGCACTGGGCTACGTAGGGACCAATTCCTGTGATAGCTGAGAGTCACTAAGTTGGCCAAGAGGAAATGGCCCTACACGATACTGATTCTACTGTATTATGTTGAGGATGCCTGGCAAACCAGTACCCTGACTATACAGTGGTCTCTGGTATGCAGCAGGAACTGGTAGTTTAAAGGTTAGAACAGCTTGGGAGTCGGATCTAGGGCTAGAGTTGGAGGATTAGCAGTGTGAAACTGCGTTACTCTTTGTTAAGCACGTGTTTAGGAATGCGCGATTCCGACTGCTACAGCTCAATGTCCTACACCGAACATACATGACTCCTGCTAGGATTGCCAGATTTAATAGGCAAGTGTGTGCCGACTATCTGTGGTGTGGAAAAGCTCCTGCTGACATGCTGCACATGTTTTGCAGCTGCCTGAACGTGCTGGCTCTCTGGAGCTATGTTCAAGGCTTGAAAGAGCTGGCATAAATAGATTCAAGTGGTCCCCTGTTGAAAGCTTGTTGGCATTTTATGGTAGGTCGCATAAAGTAAGCCATGTAATTAAACTGATGGATCTAGCGTGTGTCCTTGCAAAAAGAAGAATTGTGCTTGCTTGGAAATAGACAGCTGTCCTGAACCATTTACTGTGGCTGAAAGACAGCCAGCAGTGGTGCACTGCTGAGACCATAGTGTGGCACAGAGCCATACGGGCGGGCCTTGGGGAATGTACCACTAATATAGAGGCCTGGAATGCGCTCCTCATGGCCATGTTTGGACCTTCTGACCACATTCCTCAATGATTTTTGTGACTTCTTTTAAGCCGATTTACTGAGAGATGGGGGTGATGTGGTTGCTCCCCCTTCCTGAGTGATGCCCGTGCAGATGATAGCAACCCTGGTAGCCCTGGCCCAGCCCTCCTGCACCCATTGGGTGGAGCGGACTCTCTAGGGCCCCTGGTACGCTCTCATGACAACAATATAATACTGTATTTCTCCGACTGATGCCTGGTTTGTTTGTTTGTTGGTTTTGTCACAGTTTAATCTGTGTCTGGTACTATGATCGCCTGATATTCCTCCTGTACTGGGATGATACTTATATGCCAATAAACAGATTTTAAAATAAAATGCATGTTTAGGCATGTGGCAGTGAATTGGCTTAAGGTGATGCAAAGGGAAAGGGGAGTTCTTGGTTCGATGCTGTTGGGCCCCTCTCCTGCCATCCAATCAAATAAGTAAAATCTTGAAGGGCTTGCACCCAGAGTTCAAGTTCACACCTAGGTGAGTCCTAATAATCTAATCTGTCATGGTTTGGCATTCTGCATGCAGTGCTAGTAACCAACTGATGAGAATATACCACGTGCTGAGGAGGCTGAACCGCCCACTTTTGCCAAAAACACAAAAAAAGAGAAGAAATAGGAAAAGATAACGTTCTTGAAAGGAATAGAATCCATTCTGTGATAAAGAGTGATCCCGGCAAAGAGCAGAGATGTCTGCAATGATAGTAACTCGACAAGACTCATAAAGTGTGACCTACTAGAGTGCCTATGCCAGCTGAGAGACAAAAACTAAGACGATCTCCAAAAGATGGAAGCAAATTAAAGGAAGGAATTAATGAAGATCTCCAAAAGATGGAAGGAAGGATTAATGGGTTAGAGGGGTTTGGGTATGTGAAAGACAATCACTTAATCCCATCCTGGGCGAGGGTAAGGGGAACAATATGCAAAGGTCACCTAATTTGTCATCTTTGTAGGAGCATATATACACATTTCTTATATACACATTTGGCTAACGAGAATCGCAATCAAAGTGGCAACTTAATGATCGAGGCCTGGCGGTAAGGGCCACATTGAGATCCATTTCCATGAACATTTTGCATTGATCATGGGCGAGGATAAAAGAGCCAGCATTGAACTATACCAAGCATGAATAGTGTTGAGTCGAAGAGGTGAGGTAAAGAGGAGCAGCCAAAAGACACCCTTGAAAAGTTCGACGATTATAAAATCAATTAAAGTGCACTTTCAGCAGCCTCTTTTATAGGTTTTCAAAGGCATTGGTTCTGCCTGAATGTCATGACCTATGGCTGCCGCTTCACGCTACACTTTACGAACGCGGGGAGGAAGGGGGTTCCATTGGATGTTGTCTCCTGTGGTTCCTCCGGGAGAAAATACAGGTCCCAAGAGACCTAGCACACCGGCTTGCCGCACACAACCTAGTGTGGACAATAACAGATACTCGCCGGCAGCAGAGTGGCACTATGAAGCATGCTGGGGACAGCAACTTTCTCTTGACAACTTTGGTGAGTCCACACAATCCGGGTGTACAATTACAAGGAAATCGTCATACAACTGGGCAATCTGCATTTTTCTTTTTGGCAGTATGTTGGCTACGCTATCCTGGTTTTTCTTTTTGACTGTAAACTGTGCTGCCCATGGATGCCTTCAAATTGCTGATTTCTGTTGTATTATCCCGATCAGTTTTCTGGAAAATGTGCTTTTGTGTCTGCCATTTGTGGGCAACTGTTGTGAATTTTGAGCTACCTTTGGAAAGGACACAGGTGGGTGGATAATCCAGTCGGTTTACATAGTGAATTTTGTTCTCCTGTGGCCCCTGTGCTTCTCCCTCTAGTTGTGCCATCGTACCATACGATTGTACCATACGGGTAGTGTCTTGCATTTCTGTTTCTTATTTGCACCCCTCTCTAGTTGGCGCAGTTGTTATGGTCTCAGGACTCCAGTAAGAATCCCAAATACCTCAGACTACTTACCACCACCATGGAAGCTACTGACTAATGATTCTGGGTGACCGGTCATTGGTCTCCTTACGATATCCATACAAGGCAGATTCGCTGTTGTAGGTTGTGGTGAGACTCTTCCATCGTGAACCATTAGGTCCTGTCAGATTGTCATACCCATTGTGTCCATCCAGTGAGATATGGATACTGCAGATCCAGTGGTGCCCTTGATACAGGCAATAACAGCCTTTCAAATGGAAAAGGCCATGGCACATGTTAACAATCATGCTACACTAGACTCTTCACAGGTAAAATCAGGGGTTTATCCTGGATACCTCGCAATTTCAGTTGATGATTCAAAAAGTGGATTTCCCACACTGTTTAATGTTAGTTTTAAGTGCAATTTTTATTTGTCATAAATTGTTTCATGTGGACTCATAGTCCCAATTGTGGTCAACCGACACGTGTTTCGACCGCGTGGGTCTTTATCAAGGCAGGTGGTTTGAAGTAGATGCCCCAGGTGGGGTTGGGTGGAGGGAACGCGGTCAGTCCAACAGTCCCGGACAACGGACCAAGGCGCTCGCAAGCGACTACATTGATTTATTCAAGGGCCTACTACAAGCCCAGCCATCATCCACTGGACTAACCACGTTCCCTCCACCCACGGGAACCACATCTGGTCAGACCTGTCCCACGACATCTTGCAACAATCATTGTTGATCCAAGCTCCAATGAGAGGGGACAGGTGGAAACAATCATTTGATGCCTACCTATTGGCAATCAGAGGAGACAAATTTATCCCTGCTAGGAAACGTGCCATTCTTTTACACAATTCGAGTGCAGAAGGCCGCAGGTTGTATGATGGACTTCCTGAAGAGTAAGAAGCAGGTCAAGGAGACATTGATGAGTACACTATGGCAGTGTAAAGGTTACAAAACCACTTTGAACCCAAGAATAACATCACGTTCGAACGCCACAAGTTCTTCCAAAGGTCACAAGAACCGCAAGAGCCTGTAGAATGCTTTGTGGCAGCATTGCGGGCCCTAAGCCACACATGGGAGTTTGGGGGTTAACCAACTCACTGATCGGAAACCAACTGGTACGTTGTACCAACAATAGCAGGGTACAGGAAAAACTACTCTCCAAGGACTTGCCACTTGACCAAGCCATGGAAGTGGCAAGGAGTATGGAGAGGTGTCACGATCAGGCAGCCAAAGAAAGTTAACGACAGCAAAGAACTAAAGTGTTTCAAATGCAGCAGCAACAGACATCTCGCAGCTAGTTTGTTTTGTCCTGCAAGGAATGTGAACTTCCTTAAATGCAAAAAAAGGAGCACTTTGCCTGAGGATGCAGAGTCTACCGTAGATGCAGTGGAGCCATGAGGACGCTGCCCAGAGTCAGAAGAGTCACCAACAGTTAGCGTCCACGTGATGGGACAAAATAAACATGTCCTAGAGATTAGTGCAGTGTCCGGGACAAAAAAAGGGCCCAACTGATGACTTCATAATGAATGGAAAGGTTATTACTATGAATGTGGATAGCTGTTCACCATGGACAATCTCAATTGAAACATACAAAAAATGTGTGGAAGGGGAAATTCGAAGACCTACGCAAACATGATATTGCGCCATATGCTTATGGTGACGTGTAAATCGACTTGTTGGGAAAACTGTCAGCCTACAATGAGTACAAAGATAGAAGATGTGCAGCAGAGGTGTATGTCATGTACAAAGGATCATCGCAACTGGGTTGGGATGAACAATACGAACTTGGAGTTCATATTCAGACTAACGCATCTGAACCAGTGACAGTGGCTGAAGTGGTAGACCGATGGGAAACGGAGTTCCCAGAAGTATTTTCAGCTGACCTGGGGAAGCTCAAGGACTTTTGGCACTGCATTAAGCTCAAGAAAGAAGTCATTCCTGTGGTCCACAAAGTGAGGTTGGTTAATCACCAACTCAAAGAGAAGTTAAAAGAAGAGCTGGATTTATTGTCCTGTAATTATCCTGCAAGTATTTTGAAAGTATGTGCTGTTTTTTTGTGTCCTGTTCTACTGCATACTATGTCAATATAACCCAAGAAATGCACCGAGATGCCTTTGGGACAGGCGCGCTATATAAATAAATAAATACAAATACAATTTGCTTCAGAGGGGCATTATTGAGCGGATCGAGTGCTCAGAATGGCTGTCTCCAGAGGTCATTGTGGGAACCAAGTGGCACAATTAGAGTTTGCGTAGATCCGAGAGATCTTAATAGAAACATTTGGGTGGACCGTCACCCGTTGCTGCTCATCTCGGAGGTTCTCTCAACTCTGGGCAGCTCTTAGTTATTTACTGTAATTGATATATCTGCTGCCTATCATCAAGTTCCACTAACGCTTGAATGCCAGCATCTAACGGCATTCATCACCACCAAAAAAACTTTCAGCTATTGTCGAATGCCTTTTGGGCTTGCCTCAACGGCAGCAGTTTTCCAGAGAGTCTTGCAGAAGGTCCGAGAAGGAGTTCCCAACATCATAATATTTTAGGGTGACGTACTGGTCCATGCAACTTCGGGAACATGATGAGGTATTATGAAAGGTTCTACACAGATTAAAGTTAGCAGGTTTAACCGTTTGACTGAAGGAATGCTGTATAGCTGTGGAAAGTGTTGATTATTTAGGGCATTGTGTGTCAAGTAAGTGAATCGGTCCCAAGTTAAGCCCCAACTTTAGTGTGGTCGAAGCAATGGGCCCAAGCCCATGATTCCATTGATAAATATCAACTCCGATAATTTCTTGGCTTGGCTGAATACTACCACAGGTTTGTCCAAGTATTTGCTATGATCCTCACAATATTACGGTCATTATTTTAAGAAAGGGGTTCACGTTGTTGGGTCAAAAGCATGTGAATAAGCCGTCGGGAGGATGAAGGAGGACATTGTAAAGTCACCTTCTTTGGGAAAATGTTGTGCCAAAGACAAGTTCATTCTCACAGTAGATGCAAGCATGTTGGGTTTGGGAGTGACTCTCAAGCAATGTGAGGAAAACAAAGACGAGCGCATAGTAGCTTTTGCACCGAGACCAGTGAAGGGAGCCAAAAAGAACTACTCCATTATTTTTGTTTAGTGATCAAATGCAGCACTCCCGTCATTCTCCGACAAGGCTCTTTTAACAATGGCGAAATGTGTTTTGTAAAATGGATGGAATTCCATCTCATGTTTGTATTTGATGTGGAGACATATGATTGTTGTTTTAAAGGCTTGTATAAGCCAATAAAATAAAAATAAAAGATGGAGGCGTAGGCAGTTTTGTTGGGCTATATACTGCATTTCAATTTTTTCTTGTGGGGCCGATAATTTGTGAGATCTGACCATAAGCCTTTATCGCAGATGCTTGTGTGTGGTAGTTGGAGTGGGGGATCCCCGAGGACCTGCAGGTGGTAGTTAGGTTTGCAAGGCTACGATTTTAGAGTATGCTACCTGCCAGGAAAGCAGAATGTGGTGGCTGATTTCCTGCCGTGAATGCCTGTAAGTATGCATGAAGGTGACTTAGAGAGTTGGAATGAGGAGGATATTATTGTCAGGTATTGATTTAGGAAGTGTAAAGCGAACTGAATGGGAGATGTATGTGGGAGCTGATAAAGAATGGAAGTATGTCAAAGAGTGTACAGTTTCTGGTTGGCCCAGCAAAGAGACTTTGGACCAGAGATTTGATGTCTCTTATTGACGGTAGACTCCGGAAGCGGTCAAACATTGTTCTCCTGGAAGGAGCCAGATCCAAATTGGTTGAGTTAGCTCAACAAGGACACTTGGGGAGTGTCGAGGGGGGAGTGGCACAAAGAGAAGGCTGACGCGATGTTTCTGGTGGCACGGGGTGGAAAGATTGGTCAGGGGGTGTGTACCTTGTTGTTTAAGTGATAAAACCAAAGTAGTGTGTGAGACTGTCGATTCCCACTTTTGTTCCTGACCAACCATGGAAGAAGGTTGCCTTTGACATCATGGAATCCATTCAGGGTTTGGGGGACTGTTTGAGGTTTCTGTTTGTGATGGCTGATTAGCACACCAAATGGCGGGAATAGGGTCCCATTAGGGAGGTAACAGCGAGGGATCTTGCTGAGCTCCTTGAGGATGTGTTCTATAGAGAGGGCTTTCCCACAGAAATTGTAACAGATAATGGAGTGCAGTTTGATTTTATGATAACATTTTTGAATAGTATGCCATTAAACACACTCGTACTGTCCTTTGCCCCAGAGCAAATGGTTTGGTGGAAAGAGTTAACAGGTTCATCAAGGGCGGTATCCAAATGGCCTTAAGATCGAAATTACAGTGGAAAGTGGTCCTCAATCACACGTTGTGGGGTTATCTCACCACACCGCACTCAGTGACCAAAGTGTCACCCTGTGTTTCATTGAAGGGGAGGGAGCCAGGGACTAAAGTGTGTCCGGGTTGGATTGGTTTGGCCAATTCTGTGGCAGTGGACAGGAATTGCATAATGGAATTGATTAGGAAGAGTCAAATGCATGTAAAGGAGGTGTTTGATCATGGAAAAAGTGTGAATGATTGCGTGTGAAAGGTAGGAGATTGGGTGTTGATTTGTAATCCCAGATCTACTTACAGGTGTTCGGAAAGCAAATTCCTGGGTGCGAAGAGAATTTCTGCTGTTGGGAATGGAGTGGTAATTGTTGAGGGAGGAGAAGTGTGGTTGATGGTCAGGTTATTGCCTTGTGGTGAAGGTAACGACTGTGGTAGTGTACCATTGCTTGAAGAGGAGGGGAAGGTGTGTCAGTAGGAACCAGTGAAGGAAATGAGCAGTATGGTCCTATGTCAACAAAAAGATTGAGAAGATAGCAGGGCTGTATGATGCCTTTTTGTGTGATTGAAGATCAGGAGGGTTTGGGTGTGCAAAAATGTTTTACACCTTCAAAGAAATGTATATATGTTCACCTCTGTATGTAGGTTCTTCCTACCCAATTGCAATGCTGTGTTCTTGTAACATGTTAGAATCTACAACCCTGTTCAGCCCGTAGTACATTAGATTTCAATTGTTTTTAGTGAAGTTCTGCTTTAAGAGTTTTTGTTGTGCATGTCCTACATCCTGTGTTGTTGTAAAGTGTTAAAGGGGGGAGATGTGTTGTATTCCATTGTATTCTATCTCCCGGCCTTGCCACACTTAGAACGTGCAAAGCTCGGGAGTTCGGCAGAGTGGTGGTTAGGAGCAGCTCAGAGAGCCAGCTAAAGGAGACTGTCTCAAAGGCCCAGATAAAGGAACTTGTATCGTACTGGTTTTTCCCTCGTCATTTCAAGAGATCTCTTCGAAGATTTAAGGAATTGTATATGCTTGTTCATGTTCCTGAGCTCCAAAGGTTGGCTATCCCAGATTCAGGGGCCATACACTGAGAAATGCAGTGAAAGCAGGATAACTGCCAGAAGTAGTTTGTCAGTAGAACGCAATAGTCATTTTGGTTGATACCACAGCAGTTGTTCAGCTACTATTTATAGTTTTAGGGGCCAGATTGTTCAGGCATTAGAAGATGAGATAATCTTCCAATCGAGACTCTCCTTTACCGGAAGCCAATGGAGAGAGCGATGCAAATTGGATTTTGGAACTCTAAAAATGTATCTCGTTACTGCGTTTTGGGCTTTCTCTAACCTATTCATGTGCTTTGTCGTGATGCCTACAAACATACTATTTCCATACTCTAGTTGTGAATTGATTAATGTCCTTACTACAGTTGCATGATCTTCTTCAGGGACAAATGGAAGAGTGAGATGCAGCAGGTACAAGGAGTAAAAAATTTACTGTACCTTGGATCCCACCTGGCCTTCACAACCAATAATGGCTGCCAGATGCAACCCAGGTTCTTGATTTTGGAGGCAAAATTAAGTTTCAAATCCAAGAAACGAGATGGAGGATGCTTTAAATTATCTGTCAAAAGATGTTTGGGCTCCAAAAGGCTCTACATCCATCTTGCTTGGGTTAAGCTGAAGCCAATTCTGGGACATCCAGTTTCCCACGTCTGCTGTAAGCTTTCTATGGATAGACTCCTCAAAGTTGCCCTGACATTACTAATAGAGACATCTCGCCCACATCCGCTGCCTGTAATAACTCATCCCATACTGCAGTCAGGGCTATCCCTGTTCCAAATCCTGGACTGAAACCAGATTGGTAGGGGTCTAGTAGGTTATATTGTTCTATATGCTCTTGAAGCTGAACCGTAGCTACCTTTGCCAATATTTTTCCGGGCCAAGGGAGTCCTGCCACTGGACGCTTCTTTTGGAGGTTGTTAGGGTCCATGGTGGGTTTCTTCAGCAGGGGTGATCTAGTGAATCACTTCAGCTTGACTGGGACATAACCCTGTGATAATAAATTCAAAGCGGTCACAAATGGGGAAATTTCAACAGAGAAGTGCTGTGCCGCACACGCAGAGAGCTCAACTAGCACATCATTTGTAGGTTACGCTTCCACATTAGATTCAAAATTATGTCCTACTACACCAGTTTAAAGTTGAACTGTAGGTCCTCTGAAGCAGGCATAACAGCAGGTACAGATATTTTACCGTATCTGCATCCAAAGCTATGGGCGTATTCTGTACAATCTTATCTTGGATTGTTGTTATTTTGTTCATACGGAACATGTTAAATGTGTCAGCTTAACTTTTTTGATGGTTTAGTATCTAGAACCATGCTACTAGGATGGAAGAAATTGGAGATTACTGAGAAAAACTCTCTGGGTTTGTTATTGACTGATTGCATTTTGTTGGATAGAAAAGCAGATTTGGCATTACAAACTGCTATTGTATAATCCTTCTGAGTGTTTCCAGCATTCACAGCAGTAGCTGGTGTTCTCAGTCGCTTCCAAATCTTTTCAGCCTGATTTGTATTTCTTCTTTAGTAAGGCTAATGTGGCAGACAACCATGGGTTAGATTTTTTGGTAATGATCTGTAATGCCAAAGATGCCCTGTCTTTTGCTCCCACTCTGCCAACCATCAACCCGTCATCGCTGGACTTAATGCTTCAGATAGATGCCTGCCAAATAGAACAAAAGATACCCTGTCTTCCATTCATCAGGGAAGAGTGATGGCCCACAGCCCAATTCATCTGAGATAACAAAAACCCTGAGAGAGTCTATGCAAATTGGGGCCCTCCGAGGTCTAATGGCCAAAGAAGAGCAGGAATGGAGATGCAAAATAAATCTGTCTTTACTGAAATAAAATCGGGACACTTTTTACGAAAGCACCCTAGACAACCTCTAAAAAAAATAATTAAAGAAATCTGGAAACATGGTGACTCATCCATGAGTAGAGCCACGTGGATCAGTCCAGTTGGGTGTCGTGTCCTCTGCCCTTGGCTACCCCTCACGTTCAAATTCTGTCTCGCCTCCTGTTGGATGCAGAGCAGACCTCTGTGAATTGCCCATTCGTATAGACTCTGGAGTTACGGGGGTGTACATGGATATGGCCCGGGCTCGTCGTATCGTATGTCAATTCCATTGGTGGCTAAAGAAAACTCATACCTGATCTGCACAGTTGATGGTAAGAGCTATACCGTAGGCCTATTTTAGGATAAATGCATGTCTTTCTTCTAGTTTGCACTCAGAGTCATTATGAAACAGTCTTGCTTGATCTCATCGATGTGACTCATTTTATGGAGTGATTTTTGGAATGTCTTGGTTACAGTGACATGACTCCCAGATAGATTGGGCATCACTGCCCTTCACCTTTACCTCCACACACTGTTTTCAGACTTGCTGTGAGTGCCATGACGATGTGTTCCAAATGGGTGGTCTTGGTTTGGTCTGGCATCCACCATTCACAACGTAGCCACCCTGAGTCAGGGAGTACCAGAATGTGATTCTGACTTTGCTGATGTATTTTGCAAACAGGAAGACAGGACATATCCCTCTCCATTGGGGCTTTGAATGTCTGAGGCCAATCCCCTGATTACACCATTTGTGGTGGAGTTTTGTCACAGTGATGACCCCAGAAGTGGCCTTGCATCTTGATGCCTCTCTTTCCCACAAAATGATCTATGTATACAATCGTGGAAAAGCTACTTACGGTGTGACCACCCTTTGAAGACTGGAGACATCTTTTCGGTGCATGATATACGGTTCCCTTAAACAACAATTTCATCTATTTCTCTGGACTAGGTCGCATGCTTTGATAATTACAAAAAAGGATTCCCAGTTTACAAAGACTGAGCGATCATCGTACTTACAAAGTGTATACTCTGGGTAACGCAGCTTGAGATAAAAGCAGGTCCAAATTGGGCACTGGCGACTTTCGAGAAAACACTTGGGACTTCCAAACGAGTCTAAAGATTTGATTTCTGCACTGTATAGATCACTGCTCAATTCTATGCTCCTATATGACAATAGGACAGCGGGAACTTGGAATTGAATACTTGGTTGAAGTGGAAGAAGATAGCATGAACAGTTTCAGCATAGAGAAACCCAGCGTCTTATGCTTCATGATGGAGCAATGTACCTGTGCTTCTGGTCTAATTCCAGTCGATATACGTTGATGTGAAGAAGAATGGAGCATGTAACATAGAAAACACACCTCACCTAAACCACTGCGTAGCAAGGCCAAGCTCAGGGCAAAGTGGATTACCCAAACCACAGAATATAACCACCACTATAAATGTGATATAGGGACAGTGCATATGGGTGGTGGATGTATTGCTGGCAGAGGATGGCATAAGCCAAGGCATGTGGATCCAGGGGGATTCAGGCAGGAGCTGCAGGTGAGGAGGAGGAAAGGGAACAGGTAAACAATGGGAAAACCACAGAGGCAGAGCATTGTGAAACTAGAAACCAATGGAGGAAGGCCCAAGGAAAAAGAAAGGCTGAGGCCAAATGTTCAGACGGGGAGGCCAAACTAGAGGAGGAAGATGCTGCACAAACGGGAGGCAAGGAAACCACTACATAGGGAACATCTGGCTCAGATGGAAATGGGAGCTACTGCAACACGACCAGCTATGCTATGGTGGCAGGTTTTGATTGCACTGAAGAGCACAGTGAGGAGATAACTCCCCGTTTTGCAAGCAATCCATACTGCGCCTCATTTTAGCTCCCGCAGCAAATTATAAATAAAGAAATAAATGAGATATCAATAACGTTTTATGAACGGGTGGTAATCTAGTTACGTTGCACACAATTGCTGTTTTAATCCCCTGCGACCATCTTATACAGGAAGTAAACCACTACAGAGAAGAAGGCAATTCTGATACCCAACATTAAAGCAGACATGGTCGTTAACGAGCCAATATAAACAGAACATAACCGCATGTATAGCTAGTGCAGAAAACAATATCTGAGACACCTGTTACACCTACAGTGAGCAGACAGCAGTGGTGAACCCGGCCATTGGGCCACTGTAGATCCAGTGGTGCAAATACCCCATATATCGCCTGTGGAGAAAAAAAACTGTAGGGCAAGATACTAATGTTGTGGTTTGAGGTGTGTTTATCAGTGTGCATCTGCACAATAGCATGGATAGAGAGATGATGGTTCACTCACTGTGGTTCAAAAAGTAAACTGCTCAAAAGAAGGAAAAGCAAGTCCAAAGAATCGGATAATGACTTGAGACGTATCAATGGATTCAGTACTGAAAGAGAAAGATACCCCGCGAGATGTCCTTTATCTGATGGGCAACATGGTGGAAGATGGGGCCTCAATTAAATTAAACATCAAAGAAATGCGGAAAGATCTAAACTCAATCGCCAAGCAAATCGATGAGGCAGAAAGTAGAATCAGAAAACTAGAGGATGGTGGCGGCGCAAGCAGGGGGCTCCAGTCAGATCCTTCAGAAAGTCTTTCAGAAGCTTATAGTGATGAAGGAAAAATGGCTAGATTTGGAAATCGGAGATTACCACAAAACAAAAAAATCTTAGGGGTTCCATAACAATTGGAAAGTCAAAACATGAAAGCATTCATTTTACATTTTACCTCATTGCGGGTTCTATAGGAATTAGGAGAGCTCACAGAGCACGATGACCCAGGCAGGAAGCAGATAAACCGCAAGACATATCCTTTGCTTTTTAATATATGCTGTGTGGGTATAGATCATGCAGTTAATGAAAGAAAAAAAAAGAGACGAAATGGAAAGGTCACAAAATTGCCATTTTTCAAGACCTACCACAACTTATTCTGGAACAACAGAGAAACTTCAATGAAGCAAAGAAAGAACGAGCCACCAGTAAAATGTTACGTATGAGGCTACTCTCCAGTTTCAATCGAATTCCTTTCGAAGGGTCTAAAACCCCATAGCTAAATCTCTGGCTGCGATACCAGAATGGCAGAAATATAGCCCAAACGCCCCAGGGAATGGGCTAAATCAAAAAGACTACTCAAAGTAAATCCCTGAAATGTTTACTAAACAGAAAGCCTGACCCGTAGGGAAGAAATGTTAAAAATGACCTAGAGAATACCAGGCAGGGACAGTCTGAACAAATATGAACATGTCACAATTTGGAATACAGGAACTATACAAACGGCGATGGCGGGGGATATCAATGTAATCACTTGAAACTTTAACCGGGTTATAACCCTGTTAAAACAATCAAAATCTTAACATATTTCAGAAAACAGAAGGCTATGATACGCATGCTACACCTGCATAATCTGGGACTGGGAACATTTACGAATAGATGGAAAGAACAGTAATTTCATGCATTTGCTATTAAAGGGGAATGGAGCTTCTAATGTGCAAATATTGTACTTAAGAAGAGGCTAGGGAAATTGGACCCGGAAAGACGCTGGGTCCTAGTGGTAGGCTCTATGGAGGGTTGAGACACACTGTTTCTGTCAGATATCGGTATTAATAGAGAGGTGGCTATCTTGTTCAATCTCCAAGTAAGGGAATTTCCAAACCATTGATTAGTGATTGCATAGGATTGGAATGTAGTTATAGAACCAGACATTGGCAAATCAGGTAACGGGATAACGCCTGCTTCAGCATCCAGACTGGCATTTCACCACTTAATTGATCAAAATAGGCTGATGGATATTTGAAGACACATGCACCCAAATGACAAACGCTACGTTTCCCTCATCGGGACACAAAACCTTTTCTTGTTTAGATGTTATCCCTATGTCTAAGACTGACTATCCGGATTATGTGGATGCAAACTTTTTAGTTAGAACGATCTCGGATCATGCACCAACAACTGTCAGGATTCTATCGTTGTACACTGAAAAATTGTCTAAGACACAAAAGCACTATTTGGAAAGGTAAAGAAATATGTGGACTTTAAATGATAATTCTGAGGTTTCCTTGCAAACAGTCTGGGAAAGAGTCAAAGCGGTTATAATGGCTTTGTGATAGATGGGTATGTTTGGATGAAAAGACGATTAAAGAGCTGGATGCTACATAAAGGATACACCCTGCTGTCAAAACACTGGAAAACCAGAAAAAAGCAAAGCAGGACATTAAATGGATATACACCTCCAATGCTATGTTTCACTATTAAAAAAAGCTTGTTTCGCATTTTACAACCAGGGGGGATACGCTGGGTAAATTGTTCGGACACCTGATCAAGCAGAAACAACTTGCTCAGCATATATTGGAAATAAAGGAGAACATGAGAAACCATAAATCTGATAGGACAAGCATAACTAAAAAGAAAAATATGCTGAATTCTTGAATACTTCACTAAAGTTAACAGTAGAAGCAGCGGCAACGATGATTGTTCCTATCTTTTATGGAAAGAATTTCTGTATATAGAACAGTCACATTGCCCCCTTGCAAGCCATATAACATGCAGCAGCCAGACTCGCTCTGCATTGTTTTCAAAGCCATCCACCACAAAACCTCTTCTAACCTTCATGACAAACTCAAATCCATCACCCACACAAACCCCAAACTGGCAATCCAGAATCTCCTACACATTACACTCCGCAAATTAACATACACACAAAAAGAAGCATTTACCCAGTGGGCACCCAGATCCTAGAACATCTGCAGTGCACCCTCCATCACCACTTGCAAAAATAGCCTCAAAACTACCTGTTTCCCACCTATAACCCTGCCCCTCCACCTCTCCTGCTACCACTTGTCTATCCTAATTTTCCTATCTTATCCTGAAAATATTTTGTAACATCACTTTCACTTTCTGCCTTTTCAACCTTTCAACCTCTAAGACGCTCGAGACCCTATGGATCAGGCCAGCACTAAACAAAAAATCTAATAAATAAGGGACTTAAACACGAGATGTATATAGTATATGATTCTTCGGAGATCATATTGGTTCCCTTTGCGCACCAAAAGAGTTAGTCAATCCAATACATAATGTTGCTGGAATGGAGGTGAGCAAAATGGCATGTTTGTATATGTTCTGGAATTGACCAGGAATAAAAACATTTTAGCAAAAGGCGATATGAACAATTGAGCAGACGTTTCGCATGACCGTTGGACGATCTGGTACGGTGGCGCTACTTGACCCAGCAGTGTTTATAAGACCTTTATTCAATCAACAGAAAAAACGACAGCAATTGCATTAGCAAACGCCAGGAGGATAATCTTGAGAAATTGCAAGATAGTCACATTACTGGGATGGAACCTACTTGGCAAACGGATCTGTGTTTGAACATAATTCTGAGAGCATTTAGGGAGCTTTTGTATACCCAGTGTCAATACTATTTGCAAATGTGAGTTGGGAGGAAGATGGTATTTCTTGTGGAACATAATTGAAGTTTTATTGTAGACCATATTTAACGTCTGGGTATGATTCTGGGTAAGAATCTAATATAGATGTCATGGCATAAAAAAGCAAAGAAGATTAGAATATCTGGCTAATGAAAACTAAGAATCCTTTGCTGTTAGGCTTCAAACGTTTGAAATGTTTTGGTAATATCGGCCCTTGACAGATAAAGGGGTTCCAAATTATGGTCCCTACCAAACCTTTGTGAGGTTGTTGCAAGGAATGCTCGTTGAAAGGTTTGCTTTGTGAAACGAATTTTGAAATGTGAAAAACTCAATGAAATATTTTTGGCATGTGTGCTGGGGCTTGGCGAAATGGAGAGTGTGGCAGGGCTGCAAATTAATGACTCTGACTGCTGTTACAATTTCCTTTGAGTTCCTACTGTAAACAGTGAATGCAACCAGTCGATGGGTTTTGGGTACAGGCTGGACAGATATACTGGTGCAACCCTTCAAATATGTAGAGCTTAAGTGAAAAACGTGGTTAAACACTGAGTCTCCAGCTCTTACAATAGGCAGCAAAATACTGTAGTCCGGCAATATGGGTTTGGCCATCTTTTTTTGTGTCTTCCATAAAAGAAGAATAAGGGATCGGTACAATGGGGGATGTGGGAAGGCGGGCGCAGTCAGGATAAAAGGCGATGCGATCATCAGGATGATGGAGAATTTGAACGATTGAGAGTGGTAAAACTATGGTGATAGGCACTAAGTCCACATGGTGATGGAGACCGAGGGCCTCATCAGGGATTGGGAGGTGTGGTACAAATGCAGAGGTAACGCTATTACCGCTGCATTATCGGACCACACCAATTCGAGTTTGGAGGAAACTCTGAGGATTCCTCTCCAGCTCTGAGCTGGAGGTAAATCTGCTACCTTTCCGCCCATTTTCGGTGCAATTGCATAGAAAATGCCCCATTGACTCCTATGGACTCCAGACAAATGGGGCCTTACACCACCACCACAACTTGGGACCCGGCACTAATGGCGCCGTACCAAGTTGCGGTAACGGTAATTGCGTTGGGCGGCGGATTGACCGCAGGGATACCGCTCAAACCGCTCAAATCGTGATGAGGCCCAGAGTCCGCTAGGGTGATAATTGATGGGTCCTCAAGGGTCATAGAGAATGGGACCACCAGGTTGATGGTGAATAAAGGCAACCAGGATAATAAATTGGACCCAAGTTAAGAAAATGGGCATGCATAGGGTCATGTATATGGCTGTTTCTGTGGTATACATATGATTTAAAACCTAAACATTCATAACTGCTGAACCCATATGCATGCATACCTATAATTTGCCGATCCCATGCCCTCACCCAGAATAATTTGTCTCACACATTGTTTGTCAAGTGTTGGCAATAAAAGGCCGTAGGTTTTATTGTACAGATATGGTTATGCAGATAACAATAATCACATATCATGATAGTAACATACTTTTTGGCACCGGGTCTTGGGGTTACCCCCTCTGGCCCGTGCCGCCACGCGTGGGCAGGTTGACGGCTGACCGCGTTCCCCCAAAAGTATCTCCTATTGGCAACCCCTGGAGGCTGGAGTTGCTGTAATTTCTCGAAAGAAATGTTCCATGCCCTTGTTTGATAGGTGGGTGAAAAAGTTCCGGGTCACCCAATGTAATGGCTGGGTGCTTTATGAAGTCCAGTCCTCTTGCTGTACAAAATGTGTCTAGCCCCCTGCTGATTTTTCGTCTAGAAATGTCTACAGATTTGTAGCAGTTGGCCCCTTGCCATTTCTTTCTGGGTAGGATGGCCGAGATGTATATTTCCGTTCCTTTCCAATTGTGTAAGATGCCTGCAAGGGAGGAGCACATGTCCTCAAGTAACTTTCTCCTTCCAAAGGATACTAGGTCATTTCCCCCTTAGGTGTATGACCAGAAATTTTGGCAGTTCTGTTAATGTTTCGTGGATTTCTGCCTATCGTAGGCCTCTGTAGCCCCATCATGAGGAAATGCTGTTTCTGAAAGTTGGCCTTTCTTTGGACTCCTCTGCCCATCGGCCCGCCCTGAAGATAAGAGTGGCCGACTATCCAAGCTGATTGAAGCGTGGTCCTCCCTTTGCCTGGTGTTTCTGTATGAAGGGAGGGGGGGAGAAAGAGTGAGGGTGGCTTGCTATATTAGTTGTGGTCTGATGTATCTTTTGTAACAGTCCGATTTCCAACCCCCTATGTTTTTTAGTTGTTGGGGAGTTAAACCTCCTTGCCATGCTGAGGTGGCTGAAGGAATAGGTGCCGAAACCCCTCTGGTCCCACCCTGCATTGTTGATTGCTTTCATCAGCACCCCTTTGAATTGGTAGTGGCTTAGTGCCAAGGCGTCCTTGTGGATCAAAAACCTCCCCCCAACTATGGTCTTTGTGCATAGTAGAGATTGGTAATACATACCGGGCAGTTTACTGCCTCATTGATGCAACAAATGTTGATGGTTCTTTTTGCCCCAGTTTTTGATTGTTGGATTTCTATGCTGATGCTCTCCTGTCTGACCCTGACTTCCATGACGCCCAGCCCATTGGTGGCCTTGGTGCTGGAAGCAATGAGTTCTCCCACACGGAAAGCCCCGAAGTATGCCAGGAAGAAAGCTGTTCTGAACAATAAGGTCTCGTAAGGATGCCAGCATATGGCTTCCAGCTGATTTGCAATTTGTACCAGTTTGTTGAAATCAAGGGGGCGGCGGGTGTCTACCTAGCGGCCCTCTATTCTTCCCCAGCCTTTCAGTGCATAAGAAATGAGGGCACTTTGAGTGGGGTCTGAATCACCCCCTATTTTTGAGAAATATGAGACTGCAACTAGGTGTCTTTTAGCCCAATCTCTCTTAAAGCCTTGTTCATGTACCCATTTTAAAAATATTTCTATGTCTTTGATCGTTAATAACTCTACATGTTTTATGCCTGTGGCTTTAAGAACTGTTTGTAAGCACTTACTGTACTGCGCTGCGGTGGTGCTTGCCAGTGCTTTCCCTGCCATCTCTGTGAGGAAGCCTAGGGAGTTGTTGGCACCCGTTTTTGAGGCGCCTGGTTCATGTTGGGCATCCCGGCCTGGGCTCTCTGGCGCTGGCGTTGATGCCGTTATTTTTGATTTCCCATTATTTCCCAGCATTCCGACGGTATTGGCGTCATCTGTTCCCGGGCGTGCGGCACTAGCTCCTGGAATCTTGGCCACTGAAAGCATGATAAAGCATCTGCAATGTTATCTGCCCCAGCAATCTGCTTTGCTTTGACCACAATGTTTTCTTGTAATGTGACCTCTGTGATGGCTCGTAGGAATTTTATTACTAAAAGGCATTTGGTAGACCTTCTGTTTATGGAGCCTACTACTGCCATGTTGTCGCACCAGACAAGGAGTTCCCTGTTAGCAAGCTGCCTGCCCCAGATGTGTAATGTTAGCCGGATGGGAAATATTTCTAGGAGGGTGATGTTTTTAGTCCACCCTGCTTGTTGCCATGAGTTGGGCTAGTGTCCTGCCACCCACTCTGAGTCTAGTATGGCTCCAAACCCCTTGCTCCCGGCTGCATCTGTAAAAAGGACCCTTTTTGTCCATGTATTCAAAGGCATTCGCCAAAGGGAGGTCCCATTGAAATTTTTGAGGCAATTCCTCAAAATGTCCAGATCTTGTTTCACCTCTGCGCCTAGTCGGATGTGTAGATGGGGTTTGGTGAGTGATTTGATTTTTAGTTCCAGGTTTCTGGAAAATACCCTCCCTTGTGGGATTTTTCTGGCAGCGAAATTGAGACTGCCTGCTAATGATTGAATTTCTTTTACTGTGCCCTTGTCTTTTATTACCAGGGCTTTTATCTGCTGTAAGAGTTTGGTAATTTTTGTTTTCGGGATCCTGCATAGTCCTTGTGCAGAATCAATTTCAATGCCCAGGAAAATTATGTTGGTGGCTGGTTTGGTCGTTTTTTCTTTTGCTAGAGGTATGCCCCAGTGTGCAGCCATTCCTTCTAATTTCGCCAGGCCCCATTGCATTCTTCTGAGTTTGCTGGGCCCATTACCATAAAATCATCTAGGTAGTGTACTACTTTGGTCCCTGGTCGCTGTTTTTGGAAAGCCTACTGAAAAAAGGAGCTGAATTGCTCGGATAGGGCGCAGGATACTGCGCAACACATTGGGAGGCATCTGTCTACATAGAATTTGTTGTTAAAAGTAAAAACTAAGCATTGCTGGGAGTCTGGTTGGACTGGCAATAATCTGAAAGCAGATTCAATGTCTAGTATGGCCATCAGGGCGTTCCTGCCACATTCCTGTATGAGTCTTACCGCCTCCTGGGAGTGTGTGTAGGATACTGCGGATTCCGTGTGTGGAATGCCGTCGTTCAGGGATTGGCCTTTGGGAATAGGATAAGTGGTGGATTAGTCTCCTATTCCCAGGCTCTTTTTTGGGGACCAATCCTAGTGGTGATATTATGTACTCTTTGAGGGGCATATGGTCCCAGGGTCCAGCGATCCTGTCTAACAGCTGTTCTTTCTTGATTTTGATTTCCACTATTTGGGTGTTGTCCCTGGCCGAATTTAGGTTCAATGGGATGTTCTGTGACCCTGTGCCCTGAAATGGTATGATAAAGCCTTTGGAGAAACCCTGCCAGATGGCCTCGCTGGTTTCTCTGTCTGGGTAGTTCAATAGCGCATCTCTGAAATTGTTTGGGTTGATCGGCGTTCTGCCTGGTGCCAAGTCTGGGGTTGAAAAGGCGTGGTTGGCACTAGTCTTTTGGGTTTTTGGCTGGTAGTCTGGTGCAGTTCCTTGCTGCCTGATCACTGTTGCAGTTTGTGCAAACGTGTTTGTACCAGCATTCTTTACCCCAGGATCATTGGTTCTTTCCAAAATTCCTGCATGGAATGTTGGCTTTTGAACTGTTTTTTTTTTATGCCTTTGGGTATTAGACTTAGCCACCCATGGCTGGTTCTTACGAAAGGGCTGTTCCCCCCCCCCCCCTTTTTATGTTTCTCATTATCGTTCTTTCTGGGACCTGTGTTTTTGGTATTTTTGGAGGGGTTCTGCGAGGCCTCTTCCTCCACTTGGGGCTCAGCATTTAACATGTGCAAATCATTTTGGATCTCATCGCATTCTATGGCTGGCCTCTCTGACATGCTTCTCCTAAATCTGATGTCGTATGCTAGCCAGGTCTTCCCTTTCTGGGCGACTTTGACCTCTCTTATTTTATCCATGTTAGCCCATATCTTTCTGCCATCATGGGGAAATTTCTCCTCGTAGATTGTTGCCAAGATGGCGAAAGCTTGAAGCCAGTTGTCCCAGTTCTGTTCTACCTGGGCGTTTCGGGATATGGCTTTCTCTTCTATCTTTTTGGGGTCCCTAAAAGCATCTTTCCCTTTGCGTTGGGCTTCTATTAATGAAAAGATCTCTATGAATTCCTTGGCCCATATGGCTTCTTTGATTGTGGTGTCAATATTCCATGCTAGGCATATTTTATATCTATTCAGTATTTCAATCTGAAAAGATTTCATTTTTAAATCTAATTGGGCATTGCAGATCATTGCTATGTCTGTTGGGTTGCTGTTGCTCTGCCCCGTCAGTCCTACTGTGACTGTATTGGGGTTGCCCATGCTTTTAAAGAGCTTGTTGGGTCTGCCGTGGTTGCCATCGGTGCAACTGTTGGGGAAGCTGTTGGCATTGCTGGAACATGTGGCAGTGATGTGGCTGGTGCTGCTATTGTTTGGATTGTTGTTGGTGTGGGGGGGTTCACCACTATGTTAGGATCTAAAGGTATGTTGTGGTTCGTGGGCCCCTGTTCCCCTGTTTGAGGTAGTTGTTTCTCCCTCATTTCCCGTAATAACTGTTGCATTTCTGACATGTTCTCGCACAATTTCGTCAGTTTTTTGTTACCTTTTCTGGGGCCATCTGTCACTATCTGTCTCTTTGCTGGTGTAGTGACATCATCTTGGATGGGTGGCATGGTTATCCCTTTCCTTGGCAGGCCGTACATATTCTCCCTCACCCAAGCCCAACCGTAGTGTTCTGCTGCCTCTATGGCTGCCAGTAGGTGGGGGGATTTAGGTTTTTGTGCTGGTGTGCTGGAGTCCCGTGCTTTCCGTTTGGGACCCATGTTATCTTTCAGTTTTACAAAAGTAGCGGGCGCCCCTCTCTCGGAAGAACAGACATGATAACCTGTTCAGTGGTTATTAACCACTTGAGAGTTCGCAGCCACTGCTTTTACTCACTGTGCCTTTCACAGATGGGAAATATCCATTTGCATATCAGTCTTTGTCCTGCCCAGGGGCAGTCCAGCACCGAAATACAATGGCAATTCCAATCTGAACGAGAGTACCACCAGCAACCCCATACACGTGTTTCACCCTTGTTGGGGATCATCAGTGAGGTGAAGCTGATGCCTCTCTAAGTCCAGCACCGAAATACAATGGCAATTCCAATCTGAACGAGAGTACCACCAGCAACCCCATACACGTGTTTCACCCTTGTTGGGGATCATCAGTGAGGTGAAGCTGATGCCTCTCTAAGCACAGTGAGAGGGAGACCACGTCTGGTTGCCCCAGGAGACCTAGGGTTACCAATCCCAGGTTCCTTAAAAAATAGTTTTACAAAGGTAGCGGGCGCCCCTCTCTCGCAAGAACAGGCTAAAGAATTTCGGTGTATTTCGGTGCTGGACTGCCCCTGGGCAGGACAAAGACTGATATGCAAATGGATATTTCCCATCTGTGAAAGGCACAGTGAGCAAAAGCAGTGGCTGCGAACTCTCAAGTGGTTAATAACCACTGAACAGGTTATCATGTCTGTTCTTCCGAGAGAGGGGCGCCCGCTACCTTTGTAAAACTATTTTTTAAGGAACCTGGGATTGGTAACCCTAGGTCTCCTGGGGGCAACCAGACGTGGTCTCCCTCTCACTGTGCTTAGAGAGGCATCAGCTTCACCTCACTGATGATCCCCAACAAGGGTGAAACACGTGTATGGGGTTGCTGGTGGTACTCTCGTTCAGATTGGAATTGCCATTGTATTTCGGTGCTGGACTGCCCCTGGGCAGGACAAAGACTGATATGCAAATGGATATTTCCCATCTGTGAAAGGCACAGTGAGTAAAAGCAGTGGCTGCGAACTCTCAAGTGGTTAATAACCACTGAACAGGTTATCATGTCTGTTCTTGCGAGAGAGGGGCGCCCGCTACCTTTGTAAAACCATGTTATCTTTCAACCTGTTTCGATTAGAAAGAAGACATATTTTCTTTAAAAAGGCTGTGTCTTGGCCCCAGTAAGGTTTTGAAAATGTGTCAGCAGTCTCTGCATGGAGGACAAAATGTTGCGCTCCTTGTTACTGCTCAATTGTATCAGTTATCATGTACATTTCTCTTATTGCGTGCCCAAGACTGTTGTTTCCCGTGCTGGGAAAATGACCAATGTTGTCGAAACTAAATTCGCTTTAGTTTAGTAGAAATGCATGTATCTGCATACAATGTATGTGGTCTGCCCAAAAAATACCTCTCTGGTGATGTTATAAAGTTCTTTAGCCTTAAAGATTGTGATTTCCCAAGCTGCGCTTTCCCTGCAGTTATTGTACTTGATTTGTGCAAAATTCTATGCAAAATGGACAGACAGCGCATGCCCCGCGTCTGCCGGGGGAGCGGCTGACTGCGGATGTTTACTTTTGCCTACTCGCGTAGAAAAACAAAGTTTCCAATGCGCTGTTCAGCGCCCGGCGTGGCAGCATACCTTGAAATAAAAACGTGCTCTTGAAGACACTGCCTACGCCGGGCCGGACTGCAGGCTTTCCTGCACTTGCTCAGGTAATTGGACTCTTGCTTACTTTGTGATTCTTCCCAGGCGCCTTTGGTTGTTTATTCAGTGTTCGCCGCTCGATCGTTGCGCTGAGTTGAAAAGTGCAATGTTGAAAGGGAAAAACAAAAGACGCCGCAAATTGCAACAAACTTTTAAGAGTTTGGGCTAAAGAAGCAAAGGTTTGGAAGGCACTGAGTAAACAGTGCACCTCCTGTGTGTTTGGGTCCCCGTTCAGGATACACAAACTGTTCGTGTTTTCTCAGAGAATGCTGCTCTGTATTTATAAGACCCATGGGAGCCCGGGGTCTTTGATATGTATAGTAGTGGGGGCTGTTATGTTTCAGCTCCCAGCCAGATAGCCGACAATCTGGCCTCCCCGGGGGGGCAGGTCTTTGACCCTGATCCCTGCCTGCCTCTTGGTTTCCTTAGGTGCTTAGCACCTTGCTGCATGAAGGAAGGGTGAGGTGATTGCTCACACCTCACCCTTCCTCAGCATTGTGTTGCACAGTCTGCGTGTCTCTTCGACTTGGGGGGGAGGAGAGGAGCCGAGAGGGGGAGAGGTTGAGCTGCCCCTCTCCAGGCCTGCTGATGGTAACAGCAGTTACCCTGCCTCGCTTTGTGCGGCACTGCAGCATTGCCCAGCATTTGGAGTCGGACCACTAGCCAAGCAGAGGTGCGTAAATATGGGAAAACCGAGTGATTAGAATGGTGTACAGCATAAATGTGACATCTGGTATGCATACGCACAGCCAGTTCAGAGCAATAGAGTTTATATAGATAGTAATGTACTAAGCTCATGCATTCACTACAGATGTATATTTCATGACTGATGCACTAACACGTGGCCCCAAGGCCTCAAGTAGCTATGCATTCATTATAGATACATATAGCATTACTTAAGTGCCAATGCAAGGCATCAAAAGCGATGCAGTCAGTGCACACATATACACCCTTTTTAAGTGCTTCAAACAAACTTATTTATTAGTTAGATACATATATTAAGGTCTGATTTATGTAGAAAAGCCAAGCATGCAAATAAAGCCATATTTTCTTTTACATTTAGCAAATAAAGATTATTTTGCAAACTTGCTGACTCAGTTAATAAAAACCCAGATTGTAAAAAGTCCCTACTCTAATCTCTTGGACCAATTAGGCAAAGCAATATGGAACATAAGTATCTAGATAGATAAAGAAAAGGTCAAGGTTACAATTAGTACAGAGACAATTGTTATCACATCACTTAACAGCAGACAGGACACTAGACTAATGTCAAGTGTGTGAGGTAATAGAAGACCGAACACGGACCCAGTTAATGCAGGAACGTTTTTATCAAATTAAGATAACCAACAGGTGAACAGGACACTGGAATAGGGTCAGGAGGCTGATGAGCTAATATAAGACCCAATTATGCAGGGGCACTTTTTTTATAAACCAACATGACCACTAGGTAAACGAGGGTGAGGCATTGCAGATTACTTTTAATGACCTCCAAAAATAGTAAATAAAGGGGCCACAAGATCAGGTTAGGAGAGCATCCTCAGAAGAACCCAAGAAGGAAGAGGTGCCGCCCCACAGCCAGCCAGGCAAGCAAACCAGAGAAGAACCCTAGCAGTTCCGAAGGAAGCTGAAACACCCAAGTCAGCAACAGAAGACATGGTATGAGCAAGCTAAGCCAAACATAAGAATTCACTTCTTGTTGAATTATCTTCTTAGAAGCACACATGTGCTGTTCAAATTAAATTAATAAATAACATTATTCAAAGAGGTAGCAGGAAAGCCTTTTAAGAATTCCGAGGGCGAAATACAAATAGGTATTGTTGCCATTTTGAGAGTTCCTAGTGAGAAACCCAAGTTAGCATTATTAGTATGTTTAGTATTTTGAGAGTTCTTAATGAAAAACACATTGAAGCATCATTAGCATGTTTAGTATTTTGATTTACTAGAGATAAACACAAGGGAGTATTATTCGCATTTTGTGAGTTCCTAGTGAAAAACACAAGGGAACATTCTAATCTGACAACTGGGTATTCTTGCCTCGTTCACAGCGGAGACCATTTAGTGAGCTAAAAAGGATACATTTGTTGTGAATAATATGCACCTGTAAATGTCAGAGACGCGACTGGCATCTTTTCCCAGCATTACAGGGAAAGCCTGAAAGGGAAGCATGGCATAATATGTAAAGAATGCGAAATAGACACACATCAAACTCCTAGAATCACAACAGAAAAAATGGTGCCGGGATGGCTATAGATGGAGAGGGAGATCGGGCGCCCCTATTTGTTGGATAATGTTTACTCTCTCAAAAGAAGGACATGTGGATGTAGAGGCTTGCCTTCAACTCTGGCTTCGCTTTCCTGGTGGCGTTACTTTCCTGGTTTGAGGAAAATTAACTGGGTTGGTGAGTAAACTATGAGGCCCCCTTATGGCTTAATCCGGAAATTCAGGTTGATAATCGAACATTGCATTGGCGGATTTGTATTCTGAAAGGGGGTCTGAAAATTGGTGATGTTTTCAGGAATGAAAAAGTTATGAGTTTACGGCATTGCGACACAAGTTTAATTTAGGGTTGCGGGTACTTGGTAGATACAGAATACTCAAGCGGTTGTTGATACGCAGATTAGGCTTGTTACAATCTCTGCTTGAGAAGAGGCTGTGTTTATGTACTATTTTTGACATTCCACCCCATATGGTTTTGATCTTCCTAACACTTCCTATCACCAGTGCGTGTTGAGCAGTGGAATAAGTTGCGTCGGATGTGGGAGGCAGAGTTGCAATGCGAGCTCTCAGCTGATCAATGGGAATTTGTATTGAGAGCTGGGTATAAAGCAAAGTTAGACCTACACTTGAGGTTGATTCATCAGAAGGTAGTAGAGCACTTATACTGGACACCTGTACCAATGCACAAATTAGGGCTGATAGGTGATGATATATGCTGGGGTTGTGGCTCGGAAGTGGGTACTTTGTTACATATGATGTGAGAATGTGTGAGGGTACGTGATTACTGGAAAAAAGTTTTGGATGGGATAGATTAGATTATGGGTATGTCATTTCCATGTTAGCCGTTACCAGTACTAATACTATCAAAGAATGGTAGATGTGCAATAGTACGGGGAAATAGGTGCCGGATAGTTAAGTCATTGGTGATGGCAGTCAAAGAAACAATGAAAGTCGGGAAGACGCGGAAAAAGCTTCAGATGGAGGATTGGATATGTGAGTTGAAGGTTTTATCTAGTTTTGAGAAGGTGTTGTTTGGTAGGAAGGACATGACAGATATCTTGAAATGTAGGCTTCCTTTAATGAGTTGTACAGTTGAATTTAGAGAATGGATATGTGAACGAAAGATGGTTAAAATTAATGATGGGTGGGTGAATTGAGGCATATGTGTGTGAAGTGTCTTTTTGTGTTTGTCTTTTCTGGGGGACAAGTTATATATAATTGCAATTTGTTTATTACTTAGTTGACAATTTCTAAATGCACATGAATTTTCAGTTAGGATTTTATATGCTGTTTATTAATTATGGTTCATATTCTATAATTACTTGTTATGTTTTTGAAAAATGAAATAAATATATATATTTTTTACATTTTGTTTGTAATGCTAGCTAAATAATGAATACAGATGTAGCGACTAGCGTACTGTTAATAGCACTATATACAAAATGTGAATGCAAATGTAAGCAGTAGCATAAAATGTCCTTACAATTATAAAATACAGTTGTATTCATCTATATTTGTCATGCTAAATAAGAATTATGCCGAATGTGGAAAAAAACAAAAAAAATATTTTTTTTTATTGGCAGCTGGATAAAGCAAAATTTTACGTTTAGGAATGTAAGACTTTTTCTCTGAGCAGAGTTCCCTCCCAGATAAGTCAAGCAGACATATTGAAAAATAGGAAGCATTTTTGCTTTTTAAGAGATTTCATCATCCTAGCCTTTGAATGAGAGTTATTCTTCCTCGAGAGCAAGAGGTCGAAATCACCAAAAGTGGAATTCACGTCAATTTTAATGGACAGTCCAACGAGCAGGACATTGTAGAATGAGCTAGCCAAGGCAATGGAGAATGGGTCGACTATGTTGATGGTGAATGAGGGAATGCCAGTGATAGCCACCATGCTGAGGGGAAGACATCGTCATAGTGTTGAGCTTTGAGTTATTTCCTATCACCATCCTTCTCACCATTCACTTTCTTACTCTCTCCCAGGATCAGGCCATTTACCAGGAAAGAGAGAGGATGATGCGGGCCAGAACAAGCAGTGATTAGACTTCAGTCTTGCCCAAGCTCGGATCACCAGAAGAGAACAGAGAAGATTATGATCTAATGTGACCTTCATAATGGTGGTGACTGCCACCAACTCTTACTTTTCAGACACCACCTTTCACGCCGCTTTACAGTCGCAACTTTCTGACGCAAGTGTCTGATGAAGAGCTTTGTTCCTGTTTGTCTGGGGAACAAGGTGGCAAACAAAGACATAGTGGGAGGTAGTTGCGGAAGTCTGGGCTGAATGTGTCCATCCTACACAATGGCTTCATTTGTATGTAGGGCCTGAGGGTGTCACACTGCTTCCTGGCTGAAAGATTATGCTTCTGAAGAATGATTACACTTCTGAGGAATTGACCATCTTCTACCCGCCGGCCCCCTGCGTCCTTAAGGAGAACGGATTTCTTCCAGTAGGGCATAGTGCGATATCTGTGACTGCTGATGCATGTCAATATAACAGCCCTGAACCTGCCTTGAGCATTCCTGTAGACATATACCTGTCACTGCTCCTATGCATACATGGGTAATCTCATCTGTGCTCCTGTATGCATGAAAGAGCTTCTACATGCTCCAGTATTCCTATGAGGGCTATCTCCAGTGCCCTATGGAAGCCTCTATAAAGCTCATACACATAACGCGAATCTAGTCATCAGGGGCTCCTGTTTACAGTAATACTGTCACCCTACAGTTCCTGCAAAGGCAAGTGACTAATGCACAACACAGGCGTTTCTCTGTACTTCTAACACATTTGATGCTTGCCAAAGGTTCCCTGAAACATGGACTGTTTTTGTGTTCATATATATACACACACATCTGAAGGCTTCGCTCCACCTTCATATACAGGCACCATTATACGGCCTGTCTTTGGTCATCTTAGGGCACCCCCACATGAACTCTGCTCTATGCACACCTAGGTCTTCCAGAGCTCTCACACACATGCAAGGTCTTTCTAAGTGTCCTGCCCTGGTGCAGTATCTAGCCAGTATGCATTTACACATGGATTCCCTATGTCACATTTGTGTAAGTGAGCCATTCTTGCATACAAATCCGTCCAGCACACTTATACACATAGTAGGTGTTTCTTTGTTGAGACATGTGCATACAGGATCTCTCCTGCAAGTATACATCTGCACGCATAAAATAAGTATTTCCACCTTTCTTATACACATACCTAAGGTCTCTCCAGAAGGGGTGTTGTGCATATATATATATTTATGTATACATGCACAACACATAAGAGGGCTATCCAGCATTATTTTATACGTATACATAATGGGGCGCCCGTTTCCTAGGGGGCATAGTTCATGGAAATCGTAAAAGCTTTGAGCAATGCTTTTACGCCTTCCATTAATATTACCCCCCATTTCCACTCGTGTGCATGGTGAAGAGGAGGCGTGGAACGCAACTTGCGTTTCCGCTGCTTCCTTCTTCTCTGCCATACAAAGGCTCCAGCATCTGCGCCAGCATTCATTTCGATGCCTGTTCAAATGCTGTAGATACCTAGTAAGTCCATCTGCTTTATGCACAAGCATAAAGCAGGAAATCTTCATAGGGATCCTTTGAACACGCCCCCTGACATGCAGTGCTCACAAAGAAGGCAGTGTTTACTCACTTTGCACTGTGGAGTGCAAATGTGAAGGGCAAAAGGTGGCGTACATGCTTGTACGCCACCTTTTGCCCTTGACATTTGCACCCCACAGTGCAAATAATACAATTTTGGCAGCGGGGAGCCACCTACATTACAGTGTAAATGTAACCGATCCCAGCCGTCAATTACGTGTTTATAGAAAATGACCCCCAATGTCTTTCCACTTTCCAGAATGTGCATAGACAAGGTCACTCTCTCCCTCTTTGAGGACCTACCGGTGCTTCTGGATGTATTTACCAAATTTCTGCTGACATACAAAACATGTTCTCTGATCCGCAGGTACTTATTACAACATTACCTGCTCATATGCAAGTATCCTTTTCTGTGCATTCTCTGCTCGTCTACTAGCGGTCTTTACCACAATCAATAACCCTGTATAAACTCTTTTCTGTGCTGTCAAAGGAATTTACCACTATCACTGATCATGTACATTGTCTTTTCTGTGCTCTCAAAGGTATTTACCAAAATCACTGATTCTTTACTGGGTCTTTTCTGGGACCCCCAGATGTATTTACCACCATCAATCATGTTCAAGGCCTTCTGTGCTGTCAAAGATATGTACCGCAGTCACTGATAATGTGCAAGATGTGCAAGGTCTTATAATGATTGCTCATATGCAAGGCATTTTCTGTGAAGGTGTCCATGGTCTTTGTTCCACCACAAGTAGCCTTTTTGGTGCTCCTTTACAAGTGGTATTACCTATGCTGATAGAAATATTTTAATACTAGAATTATGTTCTGTGTTCAATATGTTTATACCACATTATTTGATCTTGTACAAGCAGAGCTATTTATCACACTCTGCTCATATACAAGGTATATTCTGTGCTGCTAGAGATGTTCACCAAATGCTAAGTGCCTGTACAAGTGTCCTCTTCAGAGCCCCTAGAGTTGTACCACCTGGCTTCTTCCTGGTATAAAACGGGTCTACTCTGTGCTTCGAGTTATTTGACACAATCCCTGCCCATAATCTATTTTTATTCTGTGCTCAAGACATCATTCAACATAAAACACCACGGACGTTCATGCATTTAAACGTGCACTCATGCCCCATTTCCTATACCTTGAACGGGGTACCCAACCGCTTTAAAAATCACCCCCCCCGCACCTCTCCTTGAAACCACTGTCCCTACCATCTCTCTGTGCAGTCTGTCATCTCCCTTACATTTACCTGTCTTGTTTTGTCCCTAGTACATGCTATGTTAACCTCCCATCATAAGCTGGTGATGTTCTCTTTGCCACTTTGTACGACTCTTGGTCATGGGACTTCCCTGTCTCCTGTAAGTCACGCTGTAAGAGGTTCTGACTGAAGCGCCATGTCCTCAATCAATACAAGTAGAAGTTCTCTTCTCATACTTGAGGAGTTTTCAATTCTCTTCACTGCACCCGCTGCTCCTGGAAGAGGTATTTTCTGTGCTATTAGATAGCTTCATCACATACTCTGCTCATATGCAAAGTCTCTTCTGTGCTACACAGTGAAGAAAGCAGAGATACAGGGAAGCGAGTAGGTACCGGGAGAGGAGGAGGGCAGGCAATTTGCCAGTAAGAGATATACAAGCCACCAGTCGGGGAAATGGGAGCAGAGTGCAGTTTCATATTTGGTGGCGAGTGGAAGGTATAAGCCTCTGAAATGATGTTATGGCTACATCGGAGTCAGTCAGATGTTGGGTTTCCTAAGGAAAGTTTTGGTGAAACTTCACTTTTTGCCACTCTGCATATCCCCACGGGTGTTACCATAATTGGAAGAATCAGCGCAAACTCCCACAATTTACCAGGACTGGAGGCAGCATCAGTGCCAACCCTCTTAATAACTGCCAGCACTGGAGGAATTGGTTCCAATTTTCCCATGGTTTACCAGCACTGGGGATATCATCAGATGCCCCTAAGAGGCAACCAGCACTGGGGATATCATCAGATGCCCCTAAGAGGTAACCAGCACTGGGGGTATCATCAGATGCCCCTAAGAGGTAACCAGCACTGGGGATATCATCAGATGCCCCTAAGAGGTAACCAGCACTGGGGGTATCATCAGATGCCCCTAAGAGGTAACCAGCACTGGGGGTATTATCAGATGCCCCTAAGAGGTAACCGGCACTGGGGATATCATCAGATGCCCCTAAGAGGTAACCAGCACTGGGGATATCATCAGCTGCCCCTAAGAGGTAACCAGCACTGGGGATAGCTGCACCTGAGGGGTTACCAGCAGTGGAGGCTTCTGTACCAACCCTCAGAAGGGTTACCAGCACCAGTGGCATCAGTGCCCTCCTCCCAAGGGTTGCTAGGACTGGGATGACCCCTGCTCACTTGGCTAGGCGTGACCACCGCCGTAGGGATGACCACCCTCCCTCTCCAGTGGAGGAGGTTCCTGCACCAGGTTCAGAGGAGAACGTCCAGTTCTTACTGGGATTTCTCCCTCTCTATTTAGTAGATAGGCTGTTAAAGTGTGTCAATCCTGGAATTGGATTTACAGGCTTATCTATATCCTTAATTATCTTGTGCCAAAACTACAACCGTGACAAATCAGCCATATGTACAACCTGCTGATTCAAATCCTATAATGTCCTCCTTGTAACTCAGTCTTACTTTTTAAATGACTGCTTCGTTTGCTGGACATAGAAGACCGAATTTGCTATAGCTCCCACTGGCAGCCGATCAATGAAAAGCAAGAGTTAATCTCTTGACTTTCCCTTGGTAAAATCTAGACTCTGGGGTCTCTTAGCAGACTTCCTTGGTGATTGCAGGTTTTGGGTGTGGGTATGTGGTTACAGGACTAATGAAGCACAACATTCACTCCAGGGGTATTCTGATGCTACTAAAGCATGTTGCTAAAGCGAGGGAAGCTATGAAAAAGCTCCCTGTGGAACACCAAATGGTCATGAATGAGTTAAGTTTAGACGGTAGGGAGATTCAAGAATCGGCCACCCCATCTGGCCACGTGGAAACCAAAACCTGGCCTGTCAAAACTGATCAGAGTCCTGCCCATCACATGAAAAAAGAATTTTGTCTGAAGAAATGGCAGACTGAGATAAGTGCCTTGTGAAAAAGGCAAAGTCCCTTCAAAGCTGTCCTATCTTAAATGGGTGAAGCATGAAGGGAGCACAGGGCTGGCATGATATGGTCCCTTCGACACACACAGCAGAATTCAGGCAGCTGCATTTGGGATCCACTGCAATCCGTGTAGGGACGTTGAAGTGAGTCCAACATATGCATAATTAAATCCAATTTGATAGAAATACAAATATATATATATATATATATATGTATATATATATATATATATTTGTATTTCTATGTATATATATATATATATATATATTATACAAATCAAGAAAACAACATAATTGTCCAAAATGACAAAAAGAAGCCAAGAGACTTGCCTAATCTGTTGTGTAAAAGCAGAAAGAATCACTGTGCTTGCCCAAGTTATGCACCTGGTTGGCCACAGACGGGCAATCACCTCAAGGAACTGTAACTAGGAAAGCTTGTTTCACAGGAATGAATCTGAAAAAGACTTATCTTGGGTTTATCGCAATGTAATACCTCCATTTTGAAGGGATCAAATTTAAGGCTGTTGTCACTTATCAATAGCCACATCCCCTCCATGCAGCTGCAAAAAAGATCCAGGGTTGCCCCCAAATCATCACCCAAATAGGGGTTGATTTGGGTGACGTCAGCATACATGCATACAGTGAGTCCATGGGAATTGGTTTTGCTATTGGTACTTCTAAAGTGCATAATACTAGGCACCGGGCAGACGTCTGCATCTTGGCGCAGATGGAAAAAAGAAGAGAACAAGAAAAGCATCACTGTCAATAGCCCCGAGATGGGCTGCAGTGATTTGAGTTTTTAATTTGTTTCAGAAAACAATCAAGAAACTCAATGAGGGAAGTTGTAATGGGAGATTATTCCAGAGCGGGGTAACAAGAACAGAGAAACTTCTTGTCGCCTCTGGTTGAGCAACAGGTGCAGGGGAGTGAATAAGAAATGTTGATCAGTAGACCAGAGAGGACGTGGGACCAGATAAGGCTTGATTCTAGGAGATCAATAATTGGGGGTCAAGCCGTGAATGCACATAAAAAGGAGCCATAAGTATTATTGTTCTTATATGAACCAAAGTGGTCTGTGGTCCCAAACACAGATTAAAATAAAGGCGGACTCCATGAGGGACCCCACAGGAACTGACTCAAAGGGATGAATAGCCACAGTTTGTGTGTGGCTTGATAAAAACTAATATGCAGATGGTTCATTTATTTTCAGCCTTACTATTTCAAAATCCCACTACCATGCTATCTTGAGACATTGGTGGTCACCCCAAGGCCCCCGTGTCTGGGGGACCTCATGCCAATTTGAGTCTCATATATTTTTCTTCCCATGAGATTGTTACCTTATCAGGGATCCAGGAATTATGAATGAAAGAATTTCTACACTTTATAAAACTATATGTAGATCAACTTCGGATCACAACGGGCACATGGACAAACCAACCCAATTTAATATGGCAAACAGTGTTCACTGCATGGCTCCATCCACCCTTTCCACGTCCTATGCTACTTTTTTTTAGCACTGCTTCTCTCGTTTCCATATCTACTGTGTAAATTGTTTGTTGTTTATCATGTCAAGAGCTGCGGTTTTGTCTTGCACTAATAAAGATTTGTATTGATGTATTCAATGTCACTAGAGTGAGTTCCTTCATGACTCTGTGTCTACAAATGCTTAAATGTAATCAGGCTGTGTGAATAACCAATCAGCAGCTATGCAATCCCTTGCTTTGTATAAATCTATGTATGTTTAGACAGGGCTGAGGAAGAAGATCTCATGCAGTGACTAACAGAGTTTATGGTGACCCCATTTTCTCATGGGGCGGTTGTCACATAGGGCACCTGGGATGACAGAGTGGCAAGATAAAGTGCTGTTAGTTCACTCATTGTATTTGGGGGTTATATACTGGGAATTCCTCACAAGAAATTATGATAATAATCAGGGTGGTCTTCTCTGAATAATTCTCTACCACTGGGCGACGTTTTCCAGGTCTTCTGAGTCTGTAAAGTTCTCTGGAGAATGCCACACCTTCCCCCCTCTTCTGGGGATATAGGCTCAAAGGGTCCCGACTGTGTTATTGGTTCTACTTTAGATGCAGGCTTTCTAGGGTCCTGCACCTCTGGAGTAACTATGGCTCCAGGTCTGGTGAGCAGACAAGTCAATGGTTGTAGCCAAGGGGAGGTGGGAGCCTCTCCCCCTCTTATTCTCTCCCGACTACCTTCCCTAGTCTGCGTCTGCTTTCAACCGTTATGTTCTCTTTGACCCATCTCACTCTTCCTCTACAATTCTGCACTGGTGCCAGACTTAATTTCCTCAGCATCAGAAAAATAAGACATCTTCTCTTCAACACTGCTAAGCCCTTAATCTTCTCATTGGTACTCTCTCAAAAAGACTACTCCGCCAGTGTACTCTATGGTCTTCCCAACTATGCTTTTTCACCTCTCAAAAAAGCCCTCATCTTTGCTGTCTGTACACTCTTAAAGCTTCCTCACTTTCTCACCACCTCCCCTGCCTGTCGTCCGTTAGGCTGATTTTGAGACAGAGGACAAAGTATAAACTCATTCTCCTCTTTAAAGCTATACACAGACTTGCTCCACCTTACATAACGGCCCATTTCACTCCCTACTCTCCCCCCTCGCTCCCTGCGCTCAACCTTGGCTCACCTCCTTGCCACCTCTTGTTCCCCTTGCACTCCCTCTCTTTTTCACTCTTCCTGTCCTCAATCCCTTACTCTGGAATGCTCTACGTCTCCACACTAATCTTTACTTAAATCTAACCTCATACCTCTCCTCCTTTGGAAGAACCACTTGCATAGCATTCTATGCAACCACATCTCCCTGTTCTCCTCGCCCTCTACCTCTCTAAGACAACCCTACAACACTTTTCCCTCACCCGTCATCCTAAAACGTAGCATTTCCTCCACTATCCCGTTCCTATATCATGCTCTACTGTCCTCGTCCCTGGTTCATGTTTCTACATCCCCTGCATCATCTGGTCTTACATCCACATCCTATTACCCACTGTTAAGGACACTGGTGGTCCGCTCTGTAAGTCTATGTTAAAACGTTTTGTAAGCCTTGTTTTCCCTGAGGTTTTCAGTACATAAATAGAGAGGAGTCATTGGGGAGGGCTTAGTGTTCCTTGGACTTATTCTCACTCACCACGTTGAACTGGCTGCAACCTTCTTGTTCCTTTTCCCACCATCTCGTCTTCCTTGAGCCCGCCTGTTGCACTGGGGTGTTCTTGTTCTGGGTGACTGTCTTCTTCACTCTTGTATAATCGCTGCTTTCCTCCCACCACTGTCTGCCTCTGTTATAACTGCTTCTGTATCACTCCTGTGTTCTAATTTCCACACATTTCTCCAGCATTAGATCTTTCATAGGAAGACAAGGTTGAGGTGTGCCGTAATTATGAGGTTCTGGGATTAACAAAAATTCCAAACCAGAACAAAATCCAGTGAGTTAAACCTTGAAGAATAATTGAAGAAGGGTTGCAGCACGCGTGAGGGACTAGCAGCTACCTCAAAACTGCTGGTTAATTGGAAAAGTAGACTCAACAGTGTCACCTCTAAGTCGTTGCGCAGCCCTAGTTAAGGTTGAAGGAACACATTTGAACTGTGTTTATTACAGATAAACAAGCACAGTGTTGCAAGTAATTGAGTCCAATAAGTTCATCAGCCAAAATGCTAGTTAGAACAAATTTTATGTATAAGTGCATAAAACAGAACTGCCGACACGTGTTTCGACCCTGAACAACGGGTCTTTTTCAAGGCAAAACTGTAATGGTAAGAAACACAAGTATGTATATAGTGATATTACATAATATCATGAAGTCATGTTAAAAGAAGATAATTGTGAAATTAAGTTGTAGGGAATACAAAATTAATCAGAGAGAGGAAGGGATGGGGGCCAGCAACCATCGGAAAAAAGCAAAACAAAATGCAAATAAGCATTGTGTCATAATGATACACATAGAATCAAAACAGTGAATGTGATCAAAATTGTATGTAAATAAAATAGATAAATTAGGTTTGTTACCATGAGTAGTAGAACATTCATTGGTCAGAATCCCAGATGGAAGATCCATATAATTGAAACCATAGATGGAAAACAAAAAATACGAAAGACAACATGAGCTAAGTCCCTTTTGAACAATCATGTAGTGCATTGAAACACTAATTGTGCCAAAAATGGTTGCACGACGCATGTTACATATGTCGTCTCTCTGATGCAAAGAGGAGGAGTGTTGTGCCAGGATCCAAACAGTTCATCCCTTAAACATCTAATAGACTGCCATATAGTGAACAAGGAATCATTGTTTTGTGACTGCCCCATGCCACCCAGTAGTGATGAGGGTGCATTGATTGGTAAATAAAAGCAAAAAATATGCGGATCGATCTAAATTTGCATGCACAGAGCTCATCATGAAAAGATACTCGGCTCTGGTGGTATATATGCTACAATTGCTGAAAAAGATGGTAAACAAAAAGAAGTTTGTGTGTGTGCGCATGAAATGCATATTAATAAGTAACATATAGCAACAACAAGTATGTTGGTAATAATATAGAAAATACCTTATCAGTCAATGTTACTTGTGAAAGGTAGTTGGGAAAATTCCCGACCAAGATTTGGATACTGCGATTGAAAAAATGAAAGTAAAAACAGAGCGTCAGACTTCGAATATACGGGTTGACTCTAATGTCACTTGAGTTGTAATGTATTTAAGTATGCTAAAAGAATATATTTCTCCATACCTGTAGAATAATGGGGATAGATCCCGGGTCGCGTGTTGCCGATAATACGGAAGAGCTTCAATAAGCGGTTTGTTGCTTCCACGTATATGAGGAAAGGATCTAAAAGCGCGTCACGTGACGAGTCATGCGCATGCAATCGGTCCGTTGCATTGTGGTAAACGGTGGCCATGAGTGAACTGAATAGTTACACTCAATACTTATTTGTGCCTCGTATATGATTGAAGAAACTGATAATGCGCTGAGGCTAAATTATAAAGGCAATACTATATTGGATCACATTAGTAAAAATAAAAATAATAGTGTGTATATTGCCATGGATATGTTTGTTAGTGCCTCATATGCGGATGTGTAAAATGATAATATAGTAATGCCGAATTGTAATCATAATAAAATTATTAATCACGATGATATTAATGTATATATTGTCATAAATATGAAGGAGCAAGCGAAATATTAAAGAAAGCACATTAGGAGTGTGCTGTTAGTATCTGGGGTGTCCCTGGGTTTTAAGGGACAACTACGAACTATACTTACTATAATTACATTCAAGACTGGATGAACAGTTGAATACTGGCACAAACCCTTGACAGAAATTGTGTGTTAGTACTTGTCCGTGTGTAATCAAAAACATGTAAACAAAATGAAAAGCGATTAAGCCATTACTGTCCACACAAAATGAGAATCCATAGTGAAATATGGAAAATAGTACTGCCATTATTAGGAAATATGTACCAACATTAGCAGAATATATTAGAGAAATACATTAAGTTCTGTGTCCGTGTTAAGTCCAAGACTGGTACTGCGGAGCTTGGCAATGGTCCGTGCCTCAAGCTGTCGTAGAAGCAGTTGGCGATCTCCACCTCTCGGATGAGAGTGTGCTTGAATTAGCCCAATAAACTTGAGATAATTTACTGAGTCCATTTGGTGATGTAGCTGCCAATGCGAAGCAAGTGGCAATTTAGGATCTTGGCTCTTCAAATGCGCAAAATGTTCACGAATACGTACTCTCAACTCTCTAATAGTAGAGCCCACATAAACCTTTTGGCAAATACATAAAATGGCATACACCACATATTTAGATCTGCAATTAATGAAATTAGTAATATGCATTGTCAAACCTTGGTGGCAACTGAAAACATTTTGATTCAAAGTGAATTTGCAAAAATTGCATGACCCACACTTAAAAAAACCCATTGGTTTAGGTGAAAGCCATGTCAGAGGTTGTGCATGAGCAGGTTTCGGTTGTAGGAACGAGGGACAAAGTTGATTACGCAAAGTTTTATTATGAGTAAAAATGATTTTGGGTGTCATGGAGACGTATGGCTGCAAATCAGGATCGAGTCTCGGGAGATACCAGTGCTTATGCAGCAGTTAGTAAAGCATGTTGTGATCTTGTGAGTATTTAGTGATAAACTGGACATTGTCAGATCGATGACTGGTGGTTTCTTTATTAGTAACCAAGGTCGAATCTCGGGTTATTAGGTTGATACGATTAAATCCTTGATTGATACATTGATTGGTATAACCTCGTTCAGAGAACCTCTGCCTGTCCGCCTGATCATATCACATTCCTGTTTGAAAGCCATGTCTGTACTGCAATTACATTGAGCACGATAAAATTCCCCAAACGGGATGTTCGAGATAACAGTTTTTTTATGACAGCTGGAGGCATGAAACATGGCATTGTCATGATCCCTGCTTCCAAGGGGTCAGGACTTGCCCCACGACCTTGGAAGCAGGCCCATGACTCTGATCCCAGGAACCAGCCAGTCCCTATAGGGACCCTCTGGACCTTGTCCTGGCGCCAGTGGCGCCAGGCTCATGATGGTGACTGGTCCCGGCACAGGAAGCGCCGGGCTCATATTAGATAAGAGTGCTTGGTGGACCTACCTGTAGCAGACCATGCTGCTTACTTACCAGCTAACTGGTCTCCTGATCCTTCTCTGCCTGGAACTACTTTTACTGTCTGGGTGGAGCAGGAGCCACTCCCTGGAAGCAGAACACAGGAACTCTTCTAGAAATCTGGAACTCTTTTCTTACCTGGGTGGGGCCGTGGAAGGAGACGCCTAAGCACTACAGAAGGCTATTTAAACCACACCCGATTGGTTTCACGTGCTTCGCGTTATTCTGCATCTGCAGCAGGACGCTCACCGTGTCAGCTCCAGGAAACCTCCAGCTCCAGATCCTGTGAACACGAAATAACCTGCTGGAATCCAATCTTCAGTCTTCTTCAGTCTTCTGCAGCTCCTGCAAAACAAAGGCACAGGTTAGGCAAAAGTAAAGACAGCAAATCTACTTACCTAATCCAACGGCAGCATCCAAGGCGCCTTTTTCTGCCTTTCTCTTCCGGCATCCGACATCTGCAAAGAGAAAGAACATCGGTCAGTAATATTCAACTACAAGTTCTGCTTACCTGTGTTACGCCTGTTCCAACTCAGCTCGCGCTGCATTCCGGCACCTGCAAGGCAAGATACATCGGTTAGTAACGCTTAGTTACAAGACTGCTTACCCGTCGCTTTCAATCTGTTCGCGCTGCACATCAGCACCTGCATAGACAAAAGAGACATTACGGAGCATTCTCCAGCGCTAGTGCAGTCTTTCTACTTACGTGTGCCATTAGAAGGATAATCTTCATCGTCGTCCCAGCATCTGAAAAAGGAAAGACATAGACTTTACAGACTTAAGACTTTTAAAGGAGAAGAGAACAATGCAAAAGGAACTTTAATACTTACAAGGCACGCTCGTGCATTAACGGCGTCTTCGCTCTCAGCAAATCCTCTGCTATCAAGAGGCAGAGCTCGCATCCAGTGAAGTAACTGGATCCAGCGCCCCTGCACAAGACGCAGGATGGAGAGCCCGGCATTTACCTATATAAGGTAAGCGCAATATCAACCCAGTTCCACGGGGAAAGAAAGGGCGAGAGGGGCTAGGAACTTTCCGAATCTTCCAAACACTAATACCTTGGTTTACCCTTGCAGACATCTCACTCTTCAACTTAAACTGTCGGTGGGAAGGGGGCCCAGTCCGGGAGCAAAGCGAACCCTGCGCCTAACACTGAAGACAGTATCATCGCCAGATCAAGACCGGCGCCTCCGGGGGAACCAGGTGAGCGTTACAGAACGCGAAGCCCTACCACAAAATTCCCGCCCAGGCGCAATGGAAACCTCAGACACAGACCAGTTGGCCCAATTACTAGGGGAGTTGAGGGCGGAAGTACACGCTGCACGTCAGGAAACAAATGCCCTAAGGAGGGAGTTAGTGGTCTCCAAAGAGCGAACAGACGATTTGGCTAGACAATTGCTGCAAGCCCAAGCTGGACAAATTCCTCTACCAACCCCAAGTGGGGGCCACGCTCCTCCAGCTTCCTCGAATCCAGTACAAATCAATCTACCAGGAAATATACCTTTGGCTCCGCCCGAACGCTTTTCAGGTGATTCAAAAAGGTTTGCTGTGTTCTTCAATCAATGTCGCTTGCACTTTTTGTGCAGACCCGCCGCTTTTCCAACGGACCAGGCTAAAGTGGCCTTCGTGCTCTCTTATCTCAGTGGCAGTGCCGCAGATTGGTCCGTTCCTTTAGTGTCTCAAGATGACCCCATTCTCCATAACTTCCAGGACTTCCAAGCCAGTATGGAGAAACTGTTCGCAAGGCACTATCAGGGACAGGCCTTGGACAATGAACTTCTTTCGCTACGACAGGGCAATCAAGATCTTCTGACTTATATTGCATCATTTAACAGACTAGTGGTGGAAACCAGATGGCCGGAGGATAAGAGGATCACACTGTTTTACAGAGGTCTGCGTGGGGAATTAAAAGACGTTCTGGCTCAAGTGGTAAACCCTCCACAAGACTGTTCCGAATATATAGATCTGGTAGTGCAATTGGATCATCGACTTCAGAATCGGAAAGCCGATCGATCCAGATTTGAAACCCGACTTTTCAAGGCCACAAAGTTCTACGAAAGGAACTGATTCCGTGGAACCCATGCAAATAGGGGGTGTAAAAGGACCTTTAACCCAAAAGGAGAGGGAAAGGAGGAGACAACTGCAATTATGCCTCTATTGCGGAAACTCAGGGCACTTTCTTCGAGATTGTCGAGTGAAGCCCAAGAAGAAGATAGTAGGGGCGTCTGATAAAGGTACCGAGAATGCTGAGCCGGGAAACGACCTCGCCCGGCAAGTGTAGAGGTCCGCTTGCCGAGCGTTAAAACCAGTTCTTTGACCTCGCATTTCATCATGCCCATGGTCCTCGTGAGTCCTGAACAACCTAATCGTATGCATGCCATTAAAGCATACATTGACAGTGGCGCAATCGGGAATTACTTGGACTGTGAGCTGGCCGCCAGGATGAATCTGTCTCTTTGTCCAAAGACGGTGAAAGACGTCATTACCACCGTGGATGGGACGGAAATAGCTTCCGGACCCGTAACTCACACCACCATGGAAGTAACGTTAGTAAGCCAAGATGGACATCAAGAGAAGATCGTGTTTGATGTGATCAAGGCCCCTCAGTTTCAAGTCATCTTGGGAGTTCCTTGGTTGGAGAAACACAATCCTCAAATTGATTGGCGAGCAAAGACAATACGGTTTCCAGAATGCGCTTCTACCTGCTACCCTCAGCTCTCCACCAAACTAGCTGCAACTGTTTCTGAGAGTCCGCAACTGCCTCCTGAATACCAGGAATTCCAAGATGTCTTTCGGAAAGACCAAGCTAATTCTTTGCCTCCTCACCGATCATACGACTGTCAGATAGACCTGATTCCCGGATCCACTCCTCCGTGCAGTCGGATTTATGCCCTTACTGAACCTGAAAATCTCCACCTAAGGCAATATTTGGACCAGTACCTGGCTAACGGATTCATCCGTCCTTCGAAGTCCCCGGCCTCCTCAGCTCTGTTATTCGTGCCAAAAAAGGAGGGAGACCTAAGAACGTGTATAGACTACCGTGCCCTGAACCAGATTACAATTAAGAACAGGTATCCATTGCCATTGATCCCAGAACTACTTGACCAAGTCAAAAACGCCTGCATATATACTAAGTTAGACCTCAGAGGAGCCTACCATTTGGTGCGAATAAAGGAGGGCGATGAATGGAAGACGGCCTTTCGTACCAAGTATGGACTGTTCGAGTATCAAGTGATGCCCTTCGGGTTGTGTAACGCACCGGCCGCATTCCAGTTCTTTATGAATGACGTGCTCCGTGAACTCATTGATGTGTGTGTAGTTGTATACATTGACGACATTCTGGTTTATTCGTCCTCTGAGGCAGAACACCGAAAACATGTAACCGCAGTACTGGAGAGGCTCCGCAAACACGAACTTTTTGCAAAATTAGAGAAGTGCGTCTTTCATGTTACGGAGGTTGAATTTCTGGGATTTATTTTGTCACCTAACAGAGTTCACATGGACTCGAGGAAAGTAGATGCAATAATCAAGTGGCCCTCACCATCATCTGTAAAAGGGGTTCAAAGTATGTTGGGCTTTGCCAACTTCTATCGCAGGTTTATTCCAGACTTTTCTCGGATAGTCCAACCCATTACAGCTCTCCTCAGAAAAAACAAACGTTTTGAATGGTCTACCGAGGCAGAACAAGCCTTTCAGGAGCTAAAGACTAAATTTACCTCAGCCCCGATTTTAAAACATCCCCGCCCGGAACTACCTTACATCGTCGAGACCGATGCCTCCAGCCTTGCTATGGGAGCAGTGCTTTCACAAAGAGATCCAGAAACCAACCAGTTGCACCCCGTAGCGTTTTGGTCTCGTAAATTATCAGCCCCAGAAATCAATTACACCATTACCGACAAGGAACTGTTGGCTATTAAGTCCGCCTTTAAGGCCTGGCGGCATTATCTCTTAGGAGCCCGACACACAGTCACTGTCATTACTGACCATCGTAATTTACAGTATCTTAAATCAGCCAAAGCTCAATCCTCCAGACAACTTCGCTGGGCATTATTTTTTGCCGAATTTGATTTTATAATCACCTACCGACCAGGCAATAAGAATGGTAAAGCGGATGCCCTCTCTCGAATCGGAGTAGAGGAACACATGGTTAACCCTGAGCTCGTACCTATTATTCCTGAACAAAGAATCCTGGGTTTGATCAGCATGCAATCCATTGAAGAAATTGAAACCCAGGTGAAACAACTTGTAACTCCAACGGACATACAAAAATGGCAGCTTCGGGGGGAAGACTTCACAGTAAAGAACGACTTATTATACTTCAAGGAACGACTTTATCTACCCTGTACCAGCTTACAAAATCAAGTCATCTCTTGTTATCACGACTCCTTAATGGAAGGACACCCGGGTATGGCCAAGACCTCGGAAAAGGTCAAGCGTCACTTTTGGTGGCCATCTTGGAGAAAAGACATCAGAAACTTTGTCATGTCCTGTGGAGTGTGCGCCCAGAACAAGAGTCCTAAGGAAAAACCAGCAGGCCTCTTACAACCACTTGAAATCCCACCTCATCCCTGGCATACCCTTTCCATGGACTTTATCACCGACTTACCTCCCTGCTCCGGATACAATACAATCCTGGTAATCGTAGACTTATTTTCAAAAATGGCACATTTCATCCCACTAAAGGGGTTACCGTCAGCAGCAATCCTGGCTCGAGAATTTCTTGAAAACATCGTTCGGTTGCACGGCTTTCCTTCAGTTTTAATCTCAGACAGAGGAAGTCAATTCATCTCCCACTTCTGGCGGAGTTGCTGTCGGTTGGCTCAAATTGATGTGAGGCTTTCCACCAGTCACCACCCACAAACCGATGGTCAGACCGAAAGGACCAATCAGACTTTGGAACAGTACCTACGCTGCATGCTGCAACAGACAGGAGGAACTTGGAAGGACATCCTTTGGATAGCCGAGTACGCTTACAATAACTCAGTCCACTCTGGAACCGGAAAGACCCCGTTTTTTCTTTTGTATGGTAATCATCCTCGAACCTCTAACCTGGATCCACCTCAGGATCTTGGAACACCAGCAGTTGACCACCTACATTCAACCATCACCCAAGCCTTCAAGGAAGCTACTAGCCACCTTCAAAGGGCCAAGGAACAATACAAGAAAGGAGCAGATCAACATTGAAAGGAAGCCCCTCAATACCAAATTGGAGATCAAGTCTGGTTATCTACCAAATATTTACCCCTAAAGGGACCACGCACCTTTAACCCAAGATACCTGGGACCCTACTCTGTTACTGCCATAATAAATCCAGTAGCGGTCAAGTTGGATTTACCCCCTCGCATGAAAATGCACCCAGTCTTCCATGTTTCACTACTAAAACCCGTTCAACCGGAAACCCGATTGACTAAATCTCCTGAACCTATCCTAGTTGACGGAGAACTTGAGTTTGAAATCAAAAATATCCTGGATTCCAAGATCTCCAAATCAAAACTACACTACCTGATTGACTGGAAAGGCTACGGCCCCCAAGAAAGATCTTGGGAACCTGCAGAACATGTACACGCACCCCGACTAATCAAGAAATTTCATCGGACATTTCCTAACAAACCAAGACCTCCGGAGAAGTCAACCTTGGGAGGGGCCTTGAGGGGGGGTGCTGTCATGATCCCTGCTTCCAAGGGGTCAGGACTTGCCCCACGACCTTGGAAGCAGGCCCATGACTCTGATCCCAGGAACCAGCCAGTCCCTACAGGGACCCTCTGGACCTTGTCCTGGCGCCAGTGGCGCCAGGCTCATGATGGTGACTGGTCCCGGCACAGGAAGCACCGGGCTCATATTAGATAAGAGTGCTTGGTGGACCTACCTGTAGCAGACCATGCTGCTTACTTACCAGCTAACTGGTCTCCTGATCCTTCTCTGCCTGGAACTACTTTTACTGTCTGGGTGGAGCAGGAGCCACTCCCTGGAAGCAGAACACAGGAACTCTTCTAGAAATCTGGAACTCTTTTCTTACCTGGGTGGGGCCGTGGAAGGAGACGCCTAAGCACTACAGAAGGCTATTTAAACCACACCCGATTGGTTTCACGTGCTTCGCGTTATTCTGCATCTGCAGCAGGACGCTCACCGTGTCAGCTCCAGGAAACCTCCAGCTCCAGATCCTGTGAACACGAAATAACCTGCTGGAATCCAATCTTCAGTCTTCTTCAGTCTTCTGCAGCTCCTGCAAAACAAAGGCACAGGTTAGGCAAAAGTAAAGACAGCAAATCTACTTACCTAATCCAACGGCAGCATCCAAGGCGCCTTTTTCTGCCTTTCTCTTCCGGCATCCGACATCTGCAAAGAGAAAGAACATCGGTCAGTAATATTCAACTACAAGTTCTGTTTACCTGTGTTACGCCTGTTCCAACTCAGCTCGCGCTGCATTCCGGCACCTGCAAGGCAAGATACATCGGTTAGTAACGCTTAGTTACAAGACTGCTTACCCGTCGCTTTCAATCTGTTCGCGCTGCACATCAGCACCTGCATAGACAAAAGAGACATTACGGAGCATTCTCCAGCGCTAGTGCAGTCTTTCTACTTACGTGTGCCATTAGAAGGATAATCTTCATCGTCGTCCCAGCATCTGAAAAAGGAAAGACATAGACTTTACAGACTTAAGACTTTTAAAGGAGAAGAGAACAATGCAAAAGGAACTTTAATACTTACAAGGCACGCTCGTGCATTAACGGCGTCTTCGCTCTCAGCAAATCCTCTGCTATCAAGAGGCAGAGCTTGCATCCAGTGAAGTAACTGGATCCAGCGCCCCTGCACAAGACGCAGGATGGAGAGCCCGGCATTTACCTATATAAGGTAAGCGCAATATCAACCCAGTTCCACGGGGAAAGAAAGGGCGAGAGGGGCTAGGAACTTTCCGAATCTTCCAAACACTAATACCTTGGTTTACCCTTGCAGACATCTCACTCTTCAACTTAAACTGTCGGTGGGAAGGGGGCCCAGTCTGGGAGCAAAGCGAACCCTGCACCTAACACTGAAGACAGTATCATCGCCAGATCAAGACCGGCGCCTCCGGGGGAACCAGGTGAGCGTTACAGGCATTAACTGCAGTAGGTTTACAAAAAGTTTGTGTCTGCTCCTTGCCATCTACAATGTTTATCTGAAGATCAAGAAATTCCAAAGATTGGGAGCTCACGTGTCCAGAGAACTCAATGCCAAAATCATTGCAATTAAGATAATTGGAAAATTCAACAAAGGTAGACGGCGTCCTGCCCCAAATGACAAGGACGTCATCTATATAACGCTTCCATACGATAAGATTCTGTTTGAATTGATGGTCAATATAAATGTAGTTGACCTAAAAAAAACATAAACAAATTGGCCAGAGAAGGGGCATATTTTGCGCCCATAGCTACTCCTTTAGTTTGCAAATAATATTGATGGTTAAAAAGAAACTGGTTATGAGCTAAAGTAAACTGAAGAAAGTCTTTCATCATAAGCACATGTTGACTAAATGAAGCTGAGTGCTTGTGATATGTGAAATCAATGGTTTGCAGAGCTAGATGATGTTGTGTTGAGGTATACAGTGCTTTAACATCAAAAGTAGCCAAAAGAAAATTGGGGCACCATTCTAAATCATGTAAGATCTACAATGTTTGGGTAGAGTCACATAAGTAGGCTGGTAGTGTTGGTACAATATCCTTTATTGCAGAGTCAATGTATTGGGAAAGTCCCTCAGTGGCCCATCCTAAGCCACTCATAATAGGTCGTACCTGTGGCAGCGTTGTGAATTCCTTATGAATTTTAGGAAGGAAATACATTGTGGGGATAACAGGATTAGGTCTGAATAGGAAGAAAATCATCATCTGTGAGGGTCCCACGTGAATGCCAGTCATATAACAATGTTTTAAGTTGAGTGACTGTTTCCTTAATGGGATTGCCTGCTAACAATTGGTAGCATCTGGGAGTACTGAGATGTTCGTTAGCCATAGTAATGTAATCAACAGCATTCAAAATCACAATGTTGCCGCCTTAATCGGCCTCCTTAATAACAATGCTTCGATCCTGGGCAAGGTTACTAAGAACAGTTTTTTCAGAAAGCGTAAGATTAGACTTGGAAGACGGATATTGGGAATGATCCATTTTTTTATGAATGTCTTGTGTGACTGCCTGATGGAAAGTGTCAATGACACATGCATCCGTACTTACTGGTACAAATTTGGATCTAGGTTTGTGCTCTACCATTGGCAAATTATGTTGGTGAATACCTAATTCCTGTCGTGAGGTGTTAGAGGTAGGTGGAATATCCTCGTTAAGTGACATGAGAAGTCATGTGTCTTCTATATCGGATATGGTCAATCTGCTAAATGCTGGTGAAGCAACTTGTGGCGTGTAGGTTGACACTTGTTGGTGAAAATATTTTTTGAGTCTGAGCTTACGAGTAAATCTGAATAAATCAATTTGGAAATCAATGAGATCAGCGTGGCAACTTGGTACAAATGAAAGACCTTTATTTAGGAGGGACAGTTCAGCAGATGACAAAACCTTGTTAGAAAGATTGCAAACTAAGTTCGGAGAATCGATTTGGTTGCCAAATTTTTGAGACTGGAACAGGTTTGTCGCTCGTTTGCGTTTCTCCCTTTGTCTGGCCCTCCTCGGAAGATGTGGTGGGAGTTATAATAGGTCGCCCTAAAGGGACATTGAAGCGTACTGCTTTGGTTAGTTGTCCAGTTTGATTGGGGATGTTACCCTTTTTGTAGCGTTTAATTTCCGCCAGAAAACCTCTCTGTTGGTGAGTAAGTGCAGGAGTAAAACTACCCTCCCCTTTATCGGCAGTACTGGGTTGATCTTCCTCAGATTCTATTTCAGATGACACCGGAGTGGTAGTGGGAGTGGGGATTGTAGGTTTGATGGTATCCTGATCATATTTAGCCTGAAAAGTGTACACTCGATCATTTTTGTAATCCCTTTCATCGCGATAAAATTTGCGAAATTTGCGTATTTTCACTTTGTCCTGGTAATCTTTTAGTAGGGAATGCATTTTATCATAGTTCTTATCCTTGACAGTACTGGGGTTAGCCATTTCATCTATTTCCTTTTGGAATGTAGAAATTTGTGTGGTTTTCTCAGAGCTAATAGTGAGGTTCTCTTCCCATTCTTGGGCCAGGTCCTGATCATCATTGTGTGTGAAATCCGGAAAAATAAGTATCCGCAAGCCTATGGGAATCATATTGTGTTCAATGTAATTATCAAGTTATACCTTTTCCCAATATTTATTTCATGTTTGGAAAGTCTTTCTAATCGTAAATTTATTGGAAAGTGTTTCGGTGGCTTTTCCAAAGCTCATACTGCAATGCCTTTCATAGATTCACGTGCTGTGAATCTTCACCGTCACCAGGCCGGGAATCCTTGATTAACCATTTTTCCATAGAAATAAAAAGAAAAAGCAGGCGTACATTGTGTAGCATATCACCCTCTTTATGGGTGCTTTTGGTCCCCACCAATGGGGCCTCGAGTATTTAGTCCTCCCTGGCTGTCTCTTTTCAGATTCTAACCGCATGCCATGCTGGAAGGAGTCCGTGTTTTTTTCCTCGGAGAGAGCTACAAAGCCGACTAATTTGAATTACTTATTCACTAGAACATCATCTTCAAAATAACATCTTCAGAACGGACATCAACCTCTTACCACAGAAAAGTGTGGGGTGGAAAGGTATGGAAGGGGAAAAATCTCTGTTTAAGGCCTACTCCACATGCGTGCTAAACATTTTTTTTTAAAGGGACTGGCACGCAGATTGTTTCTACTGCCGCCTGTATCCTAATCACTCAGCTGAAGAATATATGTGTAAGTCTTTCAGCACAAAAACAAGACAGGCATAGACGACATGTGAGCTGGTTAAAATGAGGGAAACTATCCCACATCAGAAGCGCAGTCGTTGAGAAGCCTGATGGTGCCCAGATACTCAGAAGAGAGGGTGCCTTGGCAAAAAAGAGCAAGGTCTGAAGAAAGACCGGCAAAAAGGCCTAAACTACAGGGGGAAATTGGCAAATATTTGGCGGACCAGGTCTTGCAAAATCGACCCCAGCTGATGAGTCTTCGGCAAGGAAATCAAACTAACGCCGGTAACAGAATCTGCATAAAACCAATTACGACACCGTCGTTAACGCCACACGTTGGCACTCTCGCCGATCAAGAAAATCTTGCTTACAGTCCCTGACCCATCAACGACACGATCAGCATTGGGTAAGGTGTGCACATCAGCGGAGGACAATCACTTGGCGGAGGGCAAGGGTTCGTCGGCAGAGGAAAAGCACTCGTCGGCGGAGGACAATCGCTCGTTAGCAGAGGACACAAGCCCTTGTCGACGGAAAAGTGTTTGCCCACAGAAAAGGTGAAGACAGGAATGCCAGTGGTGCTGATAAAACCAATCGAAGCAGTACACATGCCGATGGGGCAAACAGCAGCACAAAAATGCTCACATTTGCACTGCAAGACACCACTACAAATAGAATCAACCTATAAGGGTACGTGTTTCCTCGATCACATACTGGCAGGTCATAACTGAGGATATTTTGCTATATGAAATGGATTTTGATTTTGAAGCACAACAGAGGGAGTCCCACATGTTCTCCGACTTCGATGACTCCATCGTAATGGAAAAATCAAGCAAGTCACTGCCACTATTACGGTCTCCACACCATCCGCAGGAGGCACGTCCACAGCTCAGGCCAACAGCAGGGCCAGCCCCCTCAGCGCACGCTCAGGAACCGTTACTAAATCCACAAAACCTGCTCTCCCTTCAGGTGTTGTCTACTTTACAAAGCCTACTCTCCCAGTTACACACAAGGTCACTGTAAAATCCCTCACGTGGCCTAGGAGCGGTTGACCTCGTAGTGTACGTGAAGAATTCTTCCATACAATACAACTTCCAATAGTACTGAAGGACTATCTTGGAAGATGGATTGCCTGAAAGATGGAATGTTGTCCCAGGAAGACAGCTGAGTGTAGATGGTATTAGCTCCAGAAGACAACTGGCTGCAATGAAAAACACGCAATCAGTATTCAACGTGGTTACAACAAAAAGGGTATTCAAGAAGAACCAATAGTAACTCACGTGGTAATATGTCTCCCACAATGTCAGAATAAGGGGTCAACTAGCTGGGCGAGATCCTACAGGTGAAAGGGTCACAATTAGAAAGAAGAAATAAACTAACAACTCCTTCTCTGACTTAAGCAGCGATGTACAACAAGGTCTTACCCTTAGAAAGTGGTCTGCTGGATCCATGAAGCACCAAATAATCCCAAAATGTCTTAGTGTGGTAGTCAGGCAAAAGTTCAATCCAAGAAATGGTCCCAAGATGACAAACCTAACACCGCCGGCACGAGGACGCCTAATAAGGTGCTCGTATGGCAGTCTCTAGTCCAAGCACATAAATTGATCGTAGGAAAATCCAAGAGTTCATAGTTGCAGAGAATCGAGAAGCAAAAAGCAATCCAATAAAGGTTCCAAGGTCGACAAAGTTCCAAAAAGATCTGGGTGAGGAAACATGAGGCAAAGCAAATCTGAATACAAGAGCAAGGTCCGAAACGGCGTTTGAATCCAGGCAAAAACAGCAGGCAAGGCAGGTCGTAGAAGATTTCCGAGGTCAGGGTAACGGGATATCAACAGTAACCAAGCAACGTAACCAGGGAGCAGCACATAGAGTTCCGTGAAGCAGAAATGGGTCAAAATTCGTAAGAACCAACAATGAATCGATAAACGTGAGGGCTTGAAAGAAAGTAGATTCAGAAGCAATGCTTCCTGGGTTGGGCGTGGTTTATATTGTTGTCACCTGACTTGTAGTTAGTGGCATGTCGTCGAAGGTAACGTGACCTAGGACAACGGTGCAACAGCACCCAGCGTTTCCATGGCAACCCCCAGCGTTGTTGGAAGGAACGGGACATAGCTAAAGGAGTCTTGTGTGCTAACTTAAATGCTCTTGAAGTGTTGGGGGCTGTGAGTGGCAAACGGGGAGAGGAATGTTAATGGCCATGAACTGTACTAGTTGCAGGTATATTTCTAGCCTCTGAGATGGCCCGTACTGGATTTCTAACAGTCACCCACACCTTCAGCAAGACGCAGCCCCACCAGTGGGGCAGTTAGAAGGATCATTATCTCAAAAAAGACCATCATTGTCGGCAAGGTCAAGATCCTAGAGGCAGCAACACTGCCACACAAAGCAACAGTAAAACAAAAGCATGCATTGCCTGCCACGTCAAAACACAGCAGGTGATCCCTTTCTCCCTAGCATCATGTATTTCACCTAAAAGCCCTAGACAAACACCCCCATCCTTTGCCAACATCTGTTGACCTGCGAGCAGGAGGGAGAACTTACTAATATCGACACGGACCAAGATATGCAGGATAAAGCATCTACGACTATTACAGGATCCCTGCCTAGAGATGACCAGTGAGACACCAATGACCAAATAGATGACCCACCAGACAATCAGCCTCATTTGCCGCCGACACGGAAACGCTGAATCCGCCTCCTGACTTCCCGGTGCCACTGGGACGTTACAAGTCCCGGCGGTGCGGGAGGTCAGGCAGCAGATTCAGTAACTCCCCATTCCCGTGGAGTGCCATAGGACTCCATTAGAGTGGGGCGACTTGAGCAATCTTTACATCAGCAAGAAGAGTCTCCGAATTGCAAGCACTTAAAATCACCAAGCCATATCAGCGTTTCTACAATAGCTCCAATCCTCACTTCATACCAAAAGTGCCTTCCAAGTTCCATAAGCATTCTAGCATCACTCTATCTACATATTCTCAACATGGAAGAACCCCAGCGAAAGTTGTGCTACACTCCCTCGATGTTAGGAGGGAACTTCAGCACTACCTGGATAGGACCAAGTCCTTCAGACAGTCCACAAGTTGTTCCTCACTTATGGCCTTCAAACAAAGGGAAGGTGGTTTTTAAGGAAGGTATAGCAAGATAGAGTTCCTGAACCATGTCCTTTTGTCACACCAAGGCAGACAAGCCATTACAAGGAACACCTCATGCCCATTCAACAAGGGCAACTGCAATGTTTGCGCCGATGTGGTCCGGCATTCCTCTGGCGGACATTTGCCAAGCACCCACTTGAGCCGTATCACATACGTTTGCAAATCATTACTGTCTTCAGGAACAGCACGCTGCAGTTGTAAAAACAGGAAGAGCAGTCTTTCAGCCTTTGTTCCTGTAAGGTAGGTGTTTCCTGCAATCTACTGCCAACTAAGTGTATACTGCTATGTAGTTTATACACAGCATGTGAATCTATGAAAGATGCTGGAGAAGGGGTAACCATCTTACCTGTAACTCCATTTCTCCAGCATTTGCATCTTTCTTTGATTCAAATGCGCCCTGAATCCGCCTCTCTGGTAAAAGCCTGCGGAAGTTACATCAGGTGCCATCATACACTGGTTACAATCGAAGTTAGACAGCAGGGGAGGAGTTACGTACTCCAGGTCCCATTGGTGTGGACCAAATGCACCCATAAAGAGGATGATAGGCTATACATCGTAGATCTGCTTTATCTTTTTTTTAATATGGAAAAGAGTTCACCAAAGATTCCCAGCCTGGCGACAGGGAATATTTACTACATATGAATCTATGAAAGATACCAATGCTGGAGAAATGGAATTACAGCAAGAAACGGACCCCTTCCACTCTCTGAAATTCTACCTCCTCCTCTTCCTGGTCCTGTCCTCTTAATCTCACTACCTTCTCTGCTCTGCCGCCTTCTCTGTTGGTCCAACCTCCTCCTTCAAATTCTTCCCTTTAGCCATCTCCAAACAACCGTTGGCTTCAGATGCTACCACCTCCTTCACTCCAACCAACTCCCTCTATACATTCTCTCTTCCTGATTTGAATACCTCCTTTGCTACCACCTTTTCCCTCTCACCTTCTGTTACCACCTTTGCTACCACCACCTCCTGTTCACACTTCCTTCCTGATTTTACCACCTCATTTGCTACCACCATCTTTATTCACTCTTCCTTCCCGAAGTTACCTTCTTTCCCTCTGGGCTCTCACCACCTCCTCTTGCTCTCCACCTCTTCGACCTCCTCTGATTCTCCACCATCCTCTTCTTCCATTGCTCTTCACTCTCCAGCCTGCTGCAAAGGTGAGCCTCCTGAGTCTGCAACCCACACTCTTGATTATGCTGCTCGGCTTTAATAGTCAATGTCCCCTGCGTCCTTTGTGGAACTCTACGAGACGGTCTTCATCTGTCGTTCTCAAATGCTGTAGTGCTGGAATAGTCTGATATCTTCAGTCTCGTCAGGGTCCAGCTAAGGCTGAGGGAGCCAGTCTAACCATATGTATCGAGAGTTGCAATCATCTTAGTTTTCATATGTGTGCTAGAAAGGGCTGGGAGAGCTGTTTGGGCTGGTACCAAGCTGTTATTCCTACCAGCAACTTAGATTAGGCTGAGGTAGGATTTTTCCTTTCCCTTTTAGGATAGCAGACCCAAGAAGGTTTAGGGACCTCGCGGATGTGTCAGTAGACCAGGACCCACAGAAAAAGGGCCTGTAATCTCACAGGCACCTCTGTTGCTCTGCTAATCCCCCACCGTCAGAGATACTAAAGGCATGGGAGGGTTCCCTGGGGGTCTGTGGCACGTGGCAGGTTCCTCATGGGTTATACAAAGGTAGCGGGCGCCCCTCTCTCGCAAGAACAGACATGATAACCTGTTCAGTGGTTATTAACCACTTGAGAGTTCGCAGCCACTGCTTTTACTCACTGTGCCTTTCACAGATGGGAAATATCCATTTGCACATCAGTCTTTGTCCTGCCCAGGGGCAGTCCAGCACCGAAATACAATGGCAACTCCAATCTGAACGAGAGTACCACCAGCAACCCCATACACGTGTTTCACCCTTGTTGGGGATCATCAGTGAGGTGAAGCTGATGCCTCTCTCTCAAGGTGACTAACCCATGCCAAGTGAAGGCAGTAGAGCAACCCAGGAAGCCTCCTCATTCCACCCTCTGGCCCATCATCCACTGGCTTGGAGAGGCGCCTGGCCCTCTGGGTCACACTCCCAGCAACCTACAAAGGCAGACAGGGGATGTTTTCACATATCTCTTCCAATGCCCAAAACGGGGTTCAGTATCTGTTTACATTTTGCGATTCTAAAAAGTAGAGCACAGACCCATGTGTCTTAAACTCTTTGTGAGTCTATCACTCTTGTTTTTCTTTCCAGCTCCCTGCCTGTTAACTTTGTCTGGGAGCCTTATTCTTTACTTCCTTCACCCAGGTATTCTCTAACCCTTGACTGCTTCAGCTCAGTGTTACATCCCAAGTTCTGTTTTGTACATTGCTACCCAACTTCATTCTACCTGCCCTGGCTAGTTGTTGCTGTGTCTAACGGTATCCAGTTCAAAATATCTTATCAGCAAGCCCAGGAGTACAGCTCTCCAGGAACCCGTTACACCACTATTCCTCAGCCACCCACATGACAATGCTTGCACTGTCCTTATGCTACATAAATCATGGGTGGATTATTCTGTGGCATGGGGAATCTACACCTCTTGGGCATTCGTGTGCCATCGCTGGGCCAGGGTGAGGCAGACTTCATGTCTTACAACCACCATCGTAGGTATCATGACTAATGCCACAGTGAACCAACCCATAAGGCTACAAGCAAGACAAACTGGGATGTGGCACCTGTGCAAGCACAACTTGGCAGCGCTAGTGTCTGAGGGGGTAGGAATACTTGAACAGGTACCAGATTCCTTTGTTCCTATTGATTTATTTCCAGCATTGGATCCCACAGCAGCACTAAACGGATTGGTGCTGCCCCTCAAGAGTCTTCAGATTTCTAAACTGGTTTCATGTACCTTCCCACTCCAATTTGCTGTCCCAGACTCGAGGATCTTGGTGGTCATTTGAATCCTTATCATTGGTAAACAAATGTATCAGTGGATCCCTCACCTCGGAAGTTAAAGAGGCCTCTGAAGATACTGCCAGAGTGAATGGTTGGGTAATCAGTCTTATGGTCTGGGTATTTTGCTGCTGGGTATTAGTGGTAACTAACCACTTCCTGGTAGACAGGCTGTGTAACCTAACGTCTAGACTCCCAACGGATTATCTAATTTCCAATTTGGGCTAGGTAAGCAGAGAAGAAATGTTCTGTTTGTTCTGTGGTGGGTAGGTGAAGGTCCCAGTTCTAGTGATGGTCTTGACATTATAATCTTGGGTTGGCTGACCTGTCTGAGCCTTTTGATCCTACTTCTGACACCAAATGTCAGACTCTTCGGATCAAGAAGGATGCAAAGTCCAGTGTTGTTGGTTCACTATTTGTAGTTGAAGTTATATGCAGGTAAGGGTGAATGGAAATTCAAATCACAATGGTCTTCTCAAAATAATTGTCTCCCCTGCCAGTTGTGGTTATCCAGACCTTTAAGCCACTGGAATAACTGTCCGGGTCTCTAGAGTTCACTAGATGTTGACTCGCCTCCCCCTTCTCTCGCATGGTGGGCTAATAGGGTTCATGGACACTTTTCTTTCTTATTCTTTAAATGTGGATTTTTAGGGGTCCTGTACTGCATGACTAACTCTAGCTCCGGGTCTTGTGGGCAAACAGGTTGTTGGTCATAGCCAGCAGGGATGGTTATAGAGGGGTCTTTGGGGTCTGCTGAGCCTACCCTGGTCTACATCTGATTTCCTTGTACTGACCATAACCTCCTTGACCCCCTCTTATACCTCTAACCACCATGTGGTCCTACATAGTGCTGACCTAGCCTGCTGGAACCATCCTATTCCGGCTGATAATCTCCTAAACCTCGTCACTCTTCTTCACTCTTTGATCTTCCATACATTCCTCCCACCTCCTCCTTACCACACTTTCACTGTTATATTTGCTTCTGTATCATTTTCGGACCCTGGTATTCACACCTCTTACTCATCATGGGGTTCTACCTCCTCCTTCTGGTACTGTTCTCATTCTGATCTCGCCACCTTTGCCAATTTATTGCTTTATCCATTTTTCCTCCTTCCTTCCCATCATCCCCTTTAGGCATTTCTTAGCTTCAGATGTTACCTCCTCTACACTACCACCTAATCCTTCGGTCCACTCCCACCTCCTTATGTTTCCCTCTCCTTTGTTTACACCACCACCATCATCTTTTCATGCTCACTTAATGTTACCATGCCCCCATTTCTGCCAAAACTTCCATTCACTCTCCTGTCCTTATGTTGCCACTTGACCCACAACCTTGCTTACTACCACTGCCTCTTGCCGTCATCCTGATGTTACCACCTCCTTTGCTACCAGCCCCATCCTTCTGTTCACACTTTCTTCCTGGTATTACTACTGTCCATTCCCTCTCAACTCTTACCACCACCTCTCCAGCATTCTCCACATCTCCATCCTTCTCTTCCTCCACCGCTCTTCAGTCTCCCACCTTCTCCATATATGAGCCCCTTTCCACTGCAATCCACACTCCCAGACTGGACTGCTTTGCTTTTATATGCAACCCCCCTGTGTAACCTGCATGAGTGTCTGCACAATGTGATTCCAAATTGCTGGTGAGCCGGGATTTGCTGATGCTTTCAGACTCATCCAGTTGGAGCTGAGGATGTTATCCTAAAATGTATATCAAGCCTTCTGGCCATATTGGATTTTGTGTATGCCGGGGCTAGGAGAGCTGTCTCTCTAAGGACCAATCCTATGTGTTGTTAGTAAATATAGATGGGGATGTTAGATTGTTTTTAAACTTATTTACATGTTGCTGTTTGCTGAGTTTGAGGACCTTTCAAGCAAATGCACTGACCTGTCCGAGTTTGTGGACCATGCGGTTAGGTCTGCAGGTCTGCAGAAAGTGGCCTGGTGGTCCCACGTGAACTCTTTGACTCTGATAATCACTGGCTCTATAGTTTTAAGGGCATGGGAGGATGCTTTGGGCTGAGTGTTGTAGGACCAGAGTAGAGGACCAGAGTAGAGTGACCTGGGGGTCCTCCCATACTACCCACAGGGCCATCATCCAATGCCATGGAAAGGCACCGGCCCGCTGGCTCACTCTTCTGAGGACTTCATCACAGGCATTAATGACGATACCTATAGATGTCTGCAATGGGAATTTGTTGACTACAGCCAGGTACTACGGAAAAAGCATCACAAGGGTTTCAACAGCATCATAGCATCTAGGTCACACTTCCCCAGCTTGAAGGTATGGTTGTGGACTCCAAGGGGTTAGATGAAACCACAAGGCAGGAGTGCTGCATAGCTATGATCTGCCATTGGCTAAAAATCCTGCATAAGCATATGTCCAACTTAAACTCATGTTTGGGGCAGAGAAGAAAAGCTTCAGCAGGAGCTTAAAATAAACAGAAGAAAGGATCAATCAAAGGTGACAACGCCATGTCACATAATTGCTATTAGCAGATGGAAGCTGTTATTGGCCTCCTCTCAGACAATCAGAATTTTCTGAATATAATGAATAACTACTTATATTGACTGCATTCCAAGCATTTTGGCTTCAGAAGCAGAAAATGTTACAACGTTTTTAAGAAACAGCAATGAAATTTCCCAGCAAGATTTCTTTGAACATGACACTCCAATTAAGCATACAAGTGAAAGATAAAACACAGAACAATGCTTTCTCTTTTATACATGGAAACCATTCACTTCTGCATTATACACTTGATGCATGCTCACTGAAAAACTGATACAGTTTAATCGAGTTTACAATTAAAATTCTTACGTTTATAAGGATAACCTTTAGTTCCTTATTCAGTCTGCTGACAGCAATAGTCAAAGATATAGTCGATACTTCCATTAGTCTACACCAGAAATTCTGAAATGATCAAAAAATCAATGTTGTGTACACATTTTTCCAGATATTATACGTAGTTGAAAGGTCCATCACAGGACCTTGGGGTATGAGACTATGATTCACTATGGCCTCTTGTATTGCAGAAACAACCGGATCTTCATGTGGGGTGGGGGTGTATCCCTAAATGGATATCCTGAATATCACCATTGTGGAGTATTTCAGGTGAAATCTTAAAGATATCCTGATAAACCCGGACAAGCAAAACACTTGGATAATAAGGGAGTATCTCAATTTTTGGTAAGTTCCAGATTGCCTGCTTATAGAGTTAAATTTTTACAACAGAATCATTTGTTTTAATCCATTCAGCTTTCCATAGTATTTCTTTTACCCTAAATTTGTTATTTTTGAAATCCTCAAAAGAGATTCCGAAGTCGTTAAGTGTGAGATTGATTTTGTTGGTAGACAAAGGGCCTCATTACGAGTCTGGCGTTAGCCGATTACCGGTAAAACTGGCAGGCTGCAGCCGGACTCGTGCATTTTTCCGGCACCTGGCTTCACAGAAACACTGGGGGATTACGACCCCGGTGTTCCTGGAAGTCAGGCGCCAGAAAAATGTTAATAAAGGTGCTGGTGCTTCCCGGAAAGTCTGCGATCGGCTGCCGTCCCACTCGCCAGTTCAGACCTGGCAGACTGGACAGCAGCCGCTCGGAGTGTGCTGGTCCGGTAACAACGGTGCCTGTCTGCTTAGCGGCACCGTTGTTACCGGACCGTCACACTCGTAATGAGGCCCAAAATTTCAAACATTGAATTCGGAGGGCAGGATAGATTTTTATGTACACATTTGACATATTCCATTGTACCAATGTCCTTAATGAAATAAGACTCAACTTATATCTAATCAGAGTTATTGGCACACATTTAGGCATTGACAGGACTTGTTTTGCCATAAGATTCCTTCTAAACACGATAGAAAACAGCCAATGAGCCAAATGCATATATATCATATATATATATATATATATATATATATATGTATATATATATATATAAACATGGCCACGGTAGTGGCCATGTAGTTATGGTTAAGTTGCTGTTTCCATAGGAAGAGCACTTTTTGGGTGGCTTATAACTTCGCTCTCCCTGGACGGATCCTCACCAAACTTTGCAAAAAAAAGTATTTGGGTCACTTTGAATCTTTTTGCAAAGTTTGGTGAGGATTCGTCCAGGGGGGGCAAAGTTATAGGGGGGGTCCCAAAACTTTTTTTTTCCCATAGACTGAATGGGAACATTTTTTTGCTCGCGCCTACAGCCCAAACCGCTGGACGGATTTCCACCAAATTTGGACCAGTAGCAGCGGCTCGGTCCTGAAAGCATGCTTTTGCAAATTTGGTGAAAATCCGTCCAGTAGTTTTTTTAAAATGACCAAAAAGTAGGTAAAAAAAAATTAGTGATATCGGTCTTCGGTTCGCGGACACACTTCCCTGTTCGCTCCGCGGACAGTGTCCTGATTGGCCAATCGTCTTGTGTGAGGTTCGCGGACATGCAACGTGTTCGCTGATTGGACGGCGTGGAGCGCGTCAGATTTTTCGGTAGCGCCCGCCATCTTGGATTCGCGGACGTCCGCGGACAGCGCGGTGAAACTTTGTTCAAAATGTATATTTTGTAGTGTGTTGGTGTGTAGGAGTGTGTGGGGAGGGTGGGAGTGTATGAGATAGGATGAAAGTTGTGTTTTTTATGTGTTAGATGTTCTTTTTGTGTTCGATTTGTTTGCGGACATCACGGGTGTTCTGAAATGTTCTAAATAAACTGACTGGGGGGTGTTCTAAGGACTCAATATGTGTCCGTTTTGTTTGCAAGCAAAGTGAAACTGTTCTAAGAACACTCGCGGTGTCCGGGGAGTGTTCGTAGGGGGTGTCCTGAGGACGCTGTCCGTATTGTTCTCTGTCAAGTTGAGTGTGTCCTAAGAACACTCGCGGTGTCCTGAAATGTTCGCAAATAAACAAAATGGGGGTGTTCTGAAGACGCTTCTAAGAACACTCCCGGTGTCTTGGAATGTTCGTAGGGGGTGTCCTGAGGACGCTGTCCGTATTGTTCTCTGTCAAGTTGAATTTGTTCTAAGAACACCCGCGGTGTCCTGAAATGTTCGCAAATAAACAAAATGGGGGTGTTCTGAAGACGCTTCTAAGAACACTCGCGGTGTCCGGGGAGTGTTCGTAGGGGGTGTCCTGAGGACGCTGTCCGTATTGTTCTCTGTCAAGTTGAATGTGTCCTAAGAACACTTGCGGTGTCCTGAAATGTTCGCAAATAAACGAGATGGTGGTGTTCTGAAGAAGCTTCTAAGAACACTCCCGGTGTCCTGGAATGTTCGTAGGGGGTGTCCTGAGGACGCTGTCCGTATTGTTCTCTGTCAAGTTGAATGTGTCCTAAGAACACTCGCGGTGTCCTGAAATGTTCGCAAATAAACAAGATGGTGGTGTTCTGAAGACGCTTCTAAGAACACTCGCGGTGTCCAGGGAGTGTTCGTAGCGGGTGTCCTGAGGACGCTGTCCGTATTGTTCTCTGTCAAGTTGAATGTGTTCTAAGAACACCTGCGGTGTCCTGAAATGTTTGCAAATAAACAAAATGGGGGTGTTCTGAAGACGTTTTTTGAGAACACTCCCGGTGTCCTGGAATGTTCGTAGGGGGTGTCCTAAGGACGCTGTCCGTATTGTTCGTTGTTAAGTTGAAAGTGTTCTAAGAACTATCGCATTGTTCTGAAATGTTCGTAGGTGGTGTCCTGAAAACGGTGTCCGTATTGTTCGCTGGCAAGTTCAAAGTGTTCTAAGAACACTCACATTGTTCGCAGACATTAAAAGTTTCCCATAGATCATAGTTGAAATGTTTGCCTCTATGGATGTGATATGCTGCAGTGGTTGTTGCCAGGGCATAGTCTTGGGTGCATGGCCATTTGGCCATGCACCCAAGTCTGTATGCCCTGGCAACAACCACCGCAGCATATCACATTCATATTTGCTTATAACTTTGGGTGAAAAACAAATGTATAAGGAACAAAGGTATTAGATACTATGGATGTGATATGCTGCTATGGTTGTCCTTATTATTGTATACTTACTGTTTGGTCTAGTAATGGGAGTCCATGTTTTTCTTCTTCATTTCTGTGATAAAAGGAAATAGCATGTTAGTATTAGTATTTTGTAATGACTTATTACATTGTATAAGCAATATACTTTTATTTTTTTTCGACCCTCATATTTAGTAGAGTACAAATCAGAGTACTGTGCAATTTGCTCAGTTTCTGTATTTGTTGCTAAAATCATTAGGTCTGTGGGAGAAAAAAAAATCCATGTTGGATTAAAAAAAAAACTTTTTCTGTTATGCTACAGTTTATTTGTTTGTTTTCAGTGTTCACTTGTTGTTTCTGGCTAATGCTTTATACTTTGCTTTGTTGTATTTTTTTTGGAGCAGTAACAGATTCTTCATTTGTTTTGATATTATAAAATTTTGGAGCAGTTAGATACCAATTGGCGTATTCTAACTGTCTATTTTTTTAATATATTTTAGTGGTTTTGATTTATCTATTTGGATATTGTTAAATTTTGGGACAGTTAGATACCAATTGGCGTATTCTAACTGTGTATTTTGTGGTCTAAATTAGTGGTGTTCATTTATCTGATTAGTTGTTGTAGAATCTTTGAACAGTTAGATAGCTTTTGGAGTATTCTAACAGTTTATATTTTTTTAACACAAATTTACTTAAAGGTTTAAATACAGTTTATTTATCAAATTTTGATTTTAAGAACGTCAAATACGAGTTTGTAAGATTTGCTGGTAATCTCTGCTTTAGAGTAATGGTTCTATCATTACATTCAAACCATCCACATTTCTTTTTTATATATGCCGTGCAGTGCCCTGAATTGGTTGTGGCTCCTGCGTGGTAGATTATACCTATTGTTGTGAAGGTTTTCTTACCAAGTGATATTTGACTATGTGTGAATCCAGTGAGCTTGAAGTTGTTTTTGGTACCATCTGCATTGTAACGTAGAAGCATTAGTATTACGTATTTACTCTGTGTTTTTATTACTAACGTGGAGCGATTATCTGAATTGCAGGTAGAGCATAATCTACCATGGTTTGCATTTTGTACAAGTTGCTGAAATGGAATGGATTCACAATTTGGTATTGTTATATATATGAAGCGTTCATTGGGAATTTCTTCTTGTGTCACATTGTTGCACAGAGTGCATGTATGGTTCCACATGTATGAAATCTGGAAGATTTCATTTATAGGTATGTTTTTGTTTTCCAGTACTAATAGTAAGTACATTAGAAATTCTTGTGGATCTTCCTGTGAGTTTATAGTGAATTTCACCATTCCAGCACAGTAGTCCAATTGTCGTCTTATTCCAAAAACACTATATGTGTTGTCAGGATTGTTTGCTGCATTTCTGTGAAGTACTAACATTTGTAAACACAAAGGGTCTGTACTGTGTAAGTAAATGTTGTCAACAATTGGTGGTAATTGAAATAGTATATTCATTGCTACATTTGCATAGCAACTTACACCAACTATATTTGAGAATTTAAATGGTCCAGGTAGTTCTGTATCTAACTGCTTTTTTTGGAGTTTGTCTTCCTTCTTTAAAGAAGTACGGAGTGGCGGAGAGTGGCAGTCTTGCAGTCCTTGCAAGTCTTTCTACAGTGCCTATCCAGTCTTTCTACAGTGCCTTTAAAAACCTACTACCTCCGCGGAGCGGACGCGGAGTGGCGGAGAGTGGCAGTCTTGCAGTCCTTGCAAGTCTTTCTACAGTGCCTATCCAGTCTTTCTACAGTGCCTTTAAAAACCTACTACCTCCGCGGAGCGGACGCGGAGTGGCGGAGAGTGGCAGTCTTGCAGTCCTTGCAAGTCTTTCTACAGTGCCTATCCAGTCTTTCTACAGTGCCTTTAAAAACCTACTACCTCCGCGGAGCGGACGCGGAGTGGCGGAGAGTGGCAGTCTTGCAGTCATGCCAGGCAAGCTGGCCAAGACTCCCGCTCCACCACTGGCCCAACTAGACCTAGATCTAGAAGACGCCATGGGCAGACGCTTAAGAAGTGCGAGCGTAAGTTCTATCTTTAAAAAAAACACAGCAATTACCACGCTAAACCCCCCCCTCGACACAAGCTTGTTGCAGGACAATGCCAGTCAAGATTCTACACAAACTAAATCTTCAAAGAAGATCCACGCCATAGCCCCTGCACCAATGATTCCAAACTTTCTTCTGGACCTGACCATGAGTCCACAGGACTTACCTTCTGGTGCGCGGACGGTGCCGCTCGGGAAGGTGTCGAAGGGGTCGGTGGTATTTCCAGCCAAGGCAAGCCAACTTGCGGGGGCCTCGGTGCCCTCGGTCCATCCACGCCTCGCTCCGGCCTCAATCGGAGGGGAGGAGGCGCTGAGAGCCCGGAATGGGCCGTCGGATAATGGCGAGGACGCCGAGGGGGTGGCGAGGCTGAAGATGGGACCCTCCCTCGGGTCAGAGGAAGAGAGGGTGATTCCTGACAGGGCCCGTGGGTCCGCGCCGGCGCTGCTGACGGGGTGCGACCCCGTCTGACTCTCGGACGACCGCCATCCGCGTCTCTCCCCGGCCACGACCGGTGCTCCGCCACCCCCCGGAGGGGAGGCGGCGTTGAGATCCCGGAACGGGCCGTCGGAGGTTGGCGCGGACGCAGAGGAGGTTGCGAGGACGCGGTCGGGCCCCCCCCTTGAGGCAGAGGAGGAGAGTGTGACTCCAGAAGGGGCAAGGAGGTCCGCTCCGGCGCCGTTGACGGGACGCGATCCAGCCCGTCTCTCGGCCCCCCAGGCGGCCACAGCACCGCTAACCCCGCCCTCGTCCGTGTTGACGATCCAGGCCCAGATCCATCAGGAGGCGGGGAACGCAGTCATCGCAGTCACCGAAGAGGAAGACACGCCGACCCGGCGCAATGTGGTCCCTACATCTCCACTAGCCACAGAGGTACAAGAACTGGTGGGGGAAGTAGCTCCTACTCAAGCGAATTTGAAAAAAAGGCCACGAATTACGGGCGTTCCCCGGAAAATAAACTACAAAAATATACAGGAAAAAAAAAAGAAATTGAAAAAAAAGATTGCTACTCCTCCAACAAAGCAAGATCTAAAGGACCAGTCCGAACACCTAAACAAGCCCCGCAATGTAAACACTACAAAAAATTCAAAAAAGGGAAGCAAACAACATCAACAACCATTAAAGCTTCTGACGGACTTCTTCCGCAAACATTCAACGGCCTTCCAAGGATTAAGGCAAGACCTAACCGATGAGGAAATACTGGAGGCGACCTCTGAAAGCTCGCCTCCTACCAAACAACGTAGATTGAACGCCTTACCTATTACATCACTACTGAGTCAATCAAAAGCAGTAGATGACCCCAAACCAACCAAAGAAAATGACCATTCCGTAGATCCTTCTCCAACCAGGTTGGTTTCTCCAAAATGGACTTCTGAACCCACAAATTGCAATGCAACGAAGGAAGCTGCCACAACAACGGCATTAGAACAGTGGAGGCCAAACTGCTTAGACACTACTGGGGTCGCGTTGGTGTCAACTGAGGCCAACAGCGATCCATCGTGCCCCAAAGACAGCCACTCATTTCATTCGGTCACCGTGCAGCAGGAAGGAGCTATCCAAGGGATGATCCTAAACGGCCCTATGGATAATCAAAACCCACCCAACATAGATAAAACCCCATTAACCTTTCCTACTCCCACAAAAGAAACCTCAGAAAAACAAGATCTCGCTGGGCAAGTAGAGAAGTCGATACTAGGGAAAGACTCAGCAAGCAATCCCTCTTCCCTGAGGAGAGACGAGTGCTCTAGATCGAACACCTCATCCCCGGAGCTCTCGCGGACGAAAAAGCCTCCTCTAGCGCACAAAGCTAACTCAATACCTGAAAGGCCCTTGGACACCTTTTTCTCCAACCTGGATACTTACAACCTTCACAGAAGATACTCACTAGACCACCCCCCTAGAAGGTCAAACTCAGGAATCTCATCAATAAATCCAACGATCACACGGTGCAATAGCCCCCCCGCTCAAAGCTCAACAATCCCAAACGATCCGCCTCCAAAAAAACTCGACATGTGTACTCTGATGTCGGCATTGACAATTGCTCTTGCTCCATTTACTAAACTCTACGAGACTATCGGCGATACCCTGAAGGACCAAACATCACTACAGGCGGCCATGTCAATGAAATTGACTTTTCTAGAAGGATATATAATGGCTCGAGAGCAGAATCGTAAACAGGGTGACTTCCCGGAACCACAACACCTTTCATCACCGATTTCCAAAGGAAATGACTCTGAAAAAGAAGCGCGCTCGCTTCCTACCCACATATTGCGCGAATCAAAAGCCACTCAAACGGTAGCATTCATAGATTTAACAACGTCTTCCAACTCACAATTAATGGCCGGAAAAACTACAAAAGACCATGTTGAAGGAGCTACAAAATTTATGAGTATTGGAAGCCTTGAAATACTAACTCAAAACCAAGTCTCGCCTAAGGGTAATCTACCACCATTGATAAAACGGCTAATAACCCAACCAGTCTCACAGCCAACACTGAAAGGGAACCAAAGACCACCCCGGGAAGAAAATAATCAATCTAACCCATCACCGAGAGGG